>NC_089842.1:0-600000 GCF_035609145.1 Eleutherodactylus coqui
GAACAGTCTTATCTCAGATCTCCAAAGGTATTCTTTACCATAAATACCTTAGTGAAGATGTGCAGGGAGGAAAAAGAGGCTTCACCTATTGGTTTACCACTGAAGACCACCAGCCCAACACAGAGGATATATGTAAACAGGTCATGGACAGAGCCCTATTTTACTGCAATTGAAACAATTAAAAAAAAACAAAAAACATCTGCCCCCGGAAGTTGTCAGCATGCAGTTCCATCTCAGGCAGATATGATGAGTTGTGGGGGGATTAGATGAACAGTCTTGGCCTATAAGAGGCTCTCGGAGACTCCTTGTGTGCAGCGACCTCTTCTTCCACTTGTAGAGCTTGTTGGCCACTAGACGCCTCTACGACGCAGAGAAAAGATTTCACCCGTTACCAGAGGGGGGCGCATTACTGAGATAGGAGAAGCTGGATGGTCGTATCGATGAAATGTCCCCTCCGACCGCCACCGTCGCCCCCCATTGCGTGTACGGCCTCCGACCGCCACCGTCGCCCCCCATTGCGTGTACGGCCTCCGACCCCCACCGTCGCCCCCCATTGCGTGTACGGCCTCCGACCCCCACCGTCGCCCCCATTGCGTGTACGGCCTCCGACCACCCCCCCGTCGCCCCCATTGCGTGTACGGCCTCCGACCCCCCCCCCCCCCCCGTTGCGTGTACGGCCTCCGACCCCCCCCCCCCCCCGCCCCCATTGCGTGTACGGCCTCCGACCCCCCGCCCCCATTGCGTGTACGGCCTCCGACCCCCCGCCCCCATTGCGTGTACGGCCTCCGACTCCCCGCCCCCATTGCGTGTACGGCCTCCGACCCCCCCCCCCCCCCCCCGTCGCCCCCATTGCGTGTACGGCCTCCGACCCCCCCCCCCCCCCGTCGCCCCCATTGCGTGTACGGCCTCCGACCCCCCCCCCCCGTCGCCCCCATTGCGTGTACGGCCTCCGACCGCCCCCGTCGCCCCCATTGCGTGTACGGCCTCCGACCGCCCCCGTCGCCCCCACTGCGTGTACGGCCTCCGACCGCCACCGTCGCCCCCCATTGCGTGTACGGCCTCCGACCGCCACCGTCGCCCCCCATTGCGTGTACGGCCTCCGACCGCCACCGTCGCCCCCCATTGCGTGTACGGCCTCCGACCGCCACCGTCGCCCCCCATTGCGTGTACGGCCTCCGACCGCCACCGTCGTTCCCCATTGCGTGTACGGCCTCCGACCGCCACCGTCGCCCCCCATTGCGTGTACGGCCTCCGACCGCCACCGTCGCCCCCCATTGCGTGTACGGCCTCCGACCGCCACCGTCGCCCCCCATTGCGTGTACGGCCTCCGACCGCCACCGTCGCCCCCCATTGCGTGTACGGCCTCCGACCGCCACCGTCGCCCCCCATTACGTGTACGGCCTCCGACCCCCACCGTCGCCCCCCCATTGCGTGTACGGCCTCCATCACCCACCGTTGCCCCCATTGCGTGTACGGCCTCCATCACCCACCGTCGCCCCCATTGCATGTATGGTCTCTGACCCCCACCGTCGACCCCATTACATGTAGGGCCTCTGGCACTCACCGTTGCCTCAGTTCGCAGTGATATCATGAACCGGGTTGCCTTCAGGAATGAATCCAGGTTTAGTTTGGATGCCGACAATGGCCGTATTTGTGTCTGGAGACCTCGGAGTGAGCAGCTCAATCCTGCCCCCTGCTGAGGAGATGGTCTGGGGGGGCCATAGCATACAACAGTAGGTCAACCTTAGTAGTGGTATAAGGGACAATGACAGCTCAGCGATATGTTCAGGACATCCTGCAGCCACATGTGTACCTCTCATGGAGGCTTCCAAGAGGCAGCAGGCTAATGCTCGGCCGCACATACAAAGGGGTCACAGTAAGCCCCCCACAACATTGTCACACTTCCATGGCCAGTCGCGAGATTTATCACCAATAGAATATGTATGGGACCATCTGGGACACCAGCTTCCACAGTCGACGAGTTTACCTGATCTAGAGGCCTCCATGCATATATCACATCTTGTTGCCAAGCTAGAGGTGGCCCAACAAGGGGTCAGTTTTACAAATCACAGAGAAAGCTATATTCCAGTCACACACACACACACACACACACACACACACACACGTACATACATACATACATACATACATACATACATACATACATACATACGTACATACATACGTACACACACAGCTTCTATACACTCCTATTGGATGGATGTTACTGACAATGAAAGTATTAGCAACAAGCAGAAATCCCTCCGAAATAGTGTTGTCAGACGCTCCTTCACCTTAGCAGCATTTGTAAGACGCCAGGCATTCAACAGGCCGAATCCATGCTGATGGCTGTGACTAAATCCGGCTCCGTTGGTCTCCCAGGCTGCCTGATGGTCTTCATACTGCAGGTGGATTGGGAGGAAGAGCGTCAGGAGACGATTAGTGAATACAACAGAGAATATATACTAATGTTTAGCAGAAGATCTGCATTCTTCTTTTATTCTTTAACCCTTTCCAATCCACTGTCTGACGTCTGAAGACGTTATGATTTAAGGCTGTACAGCTCCAATGTTGGAAGACGTCCGTCGAGGTTCTCTTACTGTATATTGCCAGCCTCTCTGCTGTCAGTCTATCCAAATTGTCACCTCACGCAGTACTGGCTTTAGCCAGCAGATAGCGCCCTTTTATAACGGCAGAAAAAGATTAAGCCCCCTAGGGAAACCAGAATACAAATTGGAATGGAAAGGGTTAAATCATGAGTTACATACTATAGAAACGTATAAGAGGGCGGTCCCTGAAAATGCTGTCTGTAGTTACATCCAGCCCAAAGTGATGGGATCTTGACTTATTAAAAAAAAAGGTTTCTATCCCCAGACACCCCAGAACTGATGTGAGAACTGCACCCCCTACTGTTTTTATCCCCAGACACCCCGGAGCTGATGTGCGAACTGCACCCCCTGCTGTTTATATCCCCAGACACCCCGGAACTGATGTGACAACTGCGCCCCCTGCTGTTTATATCCCCAGACACCCCGGGAATGGTGTGAGAACTGCACCCACCTCGCCCCGGCTGTTTCTATCCCCGGACACCCCAGAACTAATGTGAGAACTGAACCTCCTCTCCCCGGCTGTTTGTTCCCAGATATCCCAGAATTGATGTGTGAACTGCACCCGCTGCTGTTTATATCCCCAGACACCGCAGAACTGATGTGACAACTGCGCCCCCTGCTGTTTCTACCCCCAGAACTGATGCGAGAACTGCACCCCCCGCGGTTTCTATCCCCAGATACCCCAGGACTGATGTGTGAACTGCACCCCCTATTTATATCCCCAGATACCCCAGAACTGATGTCAGAACTGAACCCCCCCCCCCCCACCCCCCCGGCTGTTTATATCCCCAGTTACCCAGAATTGAGGCGAGAACTGCGCCCCCTGCTGTTTCTATCCCCAGACACCCCAGAACTGATGTGACAACTGCGCCCCCTGCTGTTTCTATCCCCAGACCTCCTGCAACTGATGTGAGAACTGCGCCCCCTGCTGTTTCTATCCCCAGACCCCCCGCAGCTGATGTGAGAACTGCGCCCCCTGCTGTTTCTATCCCCAGACCCCCCGCAGCTGATGTGAGAATTGCGACCCCTGCTGTTTCTATCCCCAGACACCCCAGAACTGATGTGAGCACTGAACCTACCTCTCCTGGCTGTTTCTATCCCCAGATACCCCAGAACTGATGAAAGAACTGCGCCTTCTGCTGTTTATATCCCCCAGACACCCCAGAACTGATGTTAGTACTGCGCCCCGTTATATATATGGTCAGAACGTGTCAGCACTTCTATCTAATATGCAGCATCTAAAGGAAGGTTCCTGTCCGCAGGGGCCGATATTCCCGCAGAACCATTTCCTCACTGAGTGGGATCTACAACACGATGATTTGCTGTCGTTCTGAAGTAGGTCCAACGCGCTACTAGATAGAGGCTCTAATCAGCCATTTATAGTATAATGCGCCGTGAATAAACACAAACGGTTCTGTGGAAAACCATTAAAAAACAAAAAAACATCACTTTACTTTTGTAGCTGTAAAAACGATAATGTGCTGGACGTCCCTCCAGGTGAGACACGGCCGGACCTCCAGCATCAGAGCAATCATCCCAGCAGCTATAGGAGCGGCAGCAGACGTGCCTGTATGACCTTCTGTGCATCCTGTCCCCTTCTGCAGATCCCAGTCTGAGGTCACCTAAAATGGAAAGACATGGGTGGTCACCTCTGCCACGGGAACCATCACAGAGCATCCTTACAGAGAACACCCCGTATTCACCTCTTAGAGTAATCTTACAAGTCTCACAAAGCCACACTGCATTTCCAGGGGGTGCTAAATGTGGTGGATACCTGGCCCGTTATACCCAGTACCACCTTATTGGGAGGGGGGAGGATATGATGCAACCTTTTAATTGACTGGTCCAAACAATGTTCATTTCACTCTATGGGTCAGTGTGATGTATGGAGTTCCACCACCATTGCACAAGGGTAACACTTGGCCTTTTTTTTCCTTCTAGGTTGAAGTGTATTATGCGTGTCAGGTAACTTATTAGGTCCTGCCCCTGGTGTAGTGAAATTAGGGGAGCTGAGGGTCAGCAGACTGATGTACAGCTGCAATGAAAATTAGTCAACTCTCATTGCAAGTTAGTTTGGGGGGGGTTTTTTGCCAAATTTAGAAGATATCAGCTACTTGCAAAAAAAACCTCCCAAAATTAAAAAAAAATAATAAATTCCAATCGCTCAACACAACTAATAGAACAAATGCCAATGAAAGTGCGATCTTGCTGATAAAGACTGCAAGGTTGTATTTAAGACTACTAGAATAGTATTTAACCACTTAGTGACGGAGCTTTTTTGCTTCCCCCCCCCCCCCATTTCCGTTTTTTCCTCCTTATCCATTGACGTCGCTGTATGAGGGTTGTTTTTTGCGGGCCGAGTTGTATTTTTCAATGGTGCTATATAATGTACTGCAAAAATTTTTTTCTTAATTCTAAGTGGAGAGAAATGGGAAAAAAATGACATTCCACCATCTTTCGTTGCGGCCTGTTTCTACGGCGCACAAATTGCAACAAAAATGACTAACTTTATTCTATGGGTCAGTACAATTACTACGATACCAAACTTAGTTTTTTTTTTGCTGTACTACTTGAATTTTTTTTTTTAAGATATTTAATTTTTTTAAATTTTCTGCGCACAGTAACTTTTATTTTTCAGTCGACACGGTTGTGTGAGGGCTCATTTTGTGTGGTACGTCCTGCAGTTTCCGTTGGTACCACTGAATACAAACGACTCTTTAATCGCTTTTCATTACATTTTTTCTTGGGGATAGGGTGACAAAAAAAAAGCGCATTTCTGGCGTTCTTTATTTTTTTTGGACGGCGTTCACTGTGCGGCATAAATAATCCATTACTTTGATCGGACTTTTACGGACGCAGCGATACCAAACGTTGTTTTTAGCTTTACACTTTCTTTTAGTCCCCAGGGGGGAGCACAAACAGTGATGCTTTCATCGCTCCGGCAGTATGATGCAATGCCATAGCATTACATCGTACTGCATTCTGACATGCAGCCTACCAAGCCACCCCATGGGGACGGCTTGATGGGCAGACTGCCAAGACAGTCATGAGGACTTTTAGAAGACCACTAGCTGCCATGACACCTGCACGTCTCCTGCGTTCTCACCACGGAGGGGACCGTATAGGACCCCCGAACATCGGTCGGGGGATTTAAATGTCGCTCTCAGAATTGACAGTGACATTTAAAGGGTTAAAAGCCGCGAACGGCCGCACCTGGCTGATTGCAGCTATTGCCCGCGGGTGCCAGCTGTAATAAACAGCCGATGCCCGCGCTCCATACACGTCCTGCAATGGCAGGACATAAAAACCCTATGGGGCCGTCACTAAGGGGTTAACAAGGAGAAATGCAAAGTCCTACATCTGGGAAAAAAAAAAAAAAAATATGAAAAAAAGCACATACAGGATCAGTGCAACTGGCCTAAGCAGCAGCACATGTGAAAAAGACTTGGGTATACTAATAGATCATACACTGAACATGAGTCAACAGTGTGATGCAGCAGCCAAAAAGGCAAACACAATTCTGGGATGTATAAGAGAAGCATAGAGTCTAGATCACATGAGGTCATTATCCCCCTCTACTCTTCCTTAGTCAGACCTCATCTGGAATACTGGGTCCAGTTCTGGGCACCCCACTTTAAAAAAGACAGACAAACTGGAGCAAATTCAGAGAAGAGTTACCGAGATGGTGAGCGATCTGCAAATCATGTCCTATAAGGAACGGTTAAAGGATCTGGGAATGTTTAGCAGAAGAGAAGGCTGAGGAGACTTAACGCCCATTTACATTAGACGAGTGTTGGGCAAACAATGCCCAACACTCATCCCTGTATCCCCGCGCTCCCGTGGAGCTAGCACAGCTGGCTTGCACACGGAGCGGCCAGCAGGGAAGTGGGGCAGTGCAGGAGACTTATCTCCTCTCGCTCCCCCGCCCCTCTTTAGTCACATAACACAGTCGTCGTGGGGGCGGTGGAACAAAAAGGGGGGGGGGGCTCTGTTTGCTTCTTTTGTCTAGTTGTTACGACTGGCAGGGGGCAGATTGACAGGGGATCCCTACGCCAGCCCTCTCCTGTGTCCCTACCTACTTGCCCCCCTGGGCTAGGCCCCAGGGCGACAACTGTGCGACGGTCCCTGCGCTGCACTAGTGACAGGGACCCCAAGGAAGGTGAGCAACTGGAAGCAACAAATGAGCAGACTAGAGAATAGTCGTGAAACAAGCAGGGTCAAACTGAAAGACACGTGCAGAGTACAGAAGGGCAAAACAGTCAGATAAAAAGGCCGAAGTCGAACACACAAAAGTCAGGTCAATTATTGCAGGTGTAGGCAGAGAAATCAAACCAAAACACTGGCAACCAGAGTCTGGGCCAGCAAGGTATAAATGCAGAACTCTCCACGCAGAGGGGCGGGGCGAAGTCACATGACGACCAGAGGAAATCATAAAGCCGCCTCCCCACGGCGGCACACACCGGCCGGAGCGCTGCACGGCCGACCAACCACCAGAGTGGGGGAACCCCGGACAGAGCCGCCAGCCCAGGCCCCCGCAGCACCAGGACGAGCATCCTGCACCAAGTGGGCCCTGGCGCCCCTAGTGGTAACCCCATATTTAAACACTAGTAACTACATTTTTCTAAAAATTAGTAGTGAAACCTCGCTGTTCATCGATAATCCATCCGAAAACAAGCAGTGAAATACTAAACCGATCATATAATGTATGACTCTTATAACGCCATGACTCCGCTACAGATCAGTCACACTTCATAACACTGGATAACCTAACAGCACAACCTAACCCGCTGTATTCCATAATGCTGCTGATTGGCTGGAACCGCTTCAAACTTTCACTTGTGTGGGTCTCTGGGAGTTGTAGTCTTATATGATAAAGCAACATAAGCAGTGCATCCTTGAAGCATACATTATAAAGATGGCTGAGAAGAAATGCCATCAATATTCGAATACTTGAAATACGGATTCATCCCTTCTACAAACGGACAGCTTCCCTTGTGCCTCATTTGATTCGAAAGGGCATTTTCGAATGAAGCTATGAAGCCTTCGAGACTGAGTGATCACCTTGCAAAAATGCATTCAGACAAAGTGGGTAAGCCCATTTCATTTTTCCAAGGTTTAAAGTCAAAGTTTAAGAACCGCAGCACTGTAGGCAAGCCATTTGAAAAATCTGCTTTCAATGTTGACAAAGGCCGCTTGCCTTCTATAAAGTTTTTTTTACAAATAGCGCAATGTGGCAAATCACATACTATTGAGGAAACACTTGTATTACCCGCAGTTAAAGAGATTGTCAGGACTATGCTGGGAACGGATGCGCGTGCCATGGTGAAAGAGATTCCTTTGAGTAATGACACGGTTTCAAGAAGAATTTACGAGATGGCTGCTGATGTGGAAGAAACGCTTTTGGACGTGTTAAAGAACACAGAATTTGTAATGCAAATTGATAAGTCCACAGTTAGAGACAATGAAGCTTTGCTGCTAGCTTATGTTCGTTTCATTAATCGGAATGAAGAGGTAGTGAAAACTGTTTACCAGAAATTTAACAGACATGAAAGGCTCCTCTATATACAAAAGAGGAGTTGTAACATCCCTTTTACAAATGTATTTGCTTGTGCAACCGGCAGAGCTGCATCCATGATTGGTCGATATCGCGGATTTATAGCCCATTTAAAATCTGCTGTACCTGGCATAATGGCCGCCCGCTGTGTGATCCATAGGCAGCACCTTGTTGCTAAACATTTAAGTGAGATTGCATGATTCTCTGCACTATGTAGTTAATGCTGTTAACAAGATAACAGCGCACTCTTTGAACAAAGTCTTTTCTGCAAGCTCTGTCAAGACCATGACGAAGAATTCGAACATCGACTCCTACACACCGAAGTGAGGTGGCTGTCAAGAGGAAAGTGCTTACGACGCTTCTATGAACTTTTTGACACAGTAGTCGAGTTTCTTCGGCCGACTGACCCAAGCCTTTGTGATGCAATCGAACTACGACGTCTTGACGTTGCCCATCTCGCAGACTTATTTGACTAACTTAACGAGGTCAACACAAAGCTACAAGGAGACAAAATGAATTTCATTAAGGCTAAAGGTATAATCTACCTTCATCGCCAAACTGGACCTTCATACCAATAACCTGAGTCAACGTGAGCTCTGTCAGTTTCTGAGTCTTCAAGAAATTGCATGCGAAGACGGAGACAAAACTTCAAGAAGCAGACTTAGACGTTTTTTGCTCACACCTCAAACAAGCCAAAGGAGACATGCAAACTAGGTTTCATGATCTATGTACCCTGAAAATACCAACGTGGGTACTCAATCCATTTTCAGCAGACGCAGGAGACTTGAAACACGATAGCAAAGCCCAAGCACTTTTCCAACAATGCGGCTATGAATGTTTTTACATTTTCAATTTTGTCCATGCAAGAAGGTAATGAGATGATCCAATGCTCGCCAGAACTGTGTAATCACCTTAGACAGTCTATGAGAAGCCCAGGTACATGTCCTATGGAAGGATCTAATGTGGACGGCTGATACTTCCAATTGCTGCTTAACACTGTGAAATACAGAGCCCAGCAGATATGCGGTTATGCCTTCCAAAATGAAGTGCCTGATGCTAGCAAGCACCACGTAACCATGCCATGTACAGCAAGTAACCGCACCCCGATACGTCTGACCACTGCATGTCCGAGTCATGTACAGAAGTCATACATTCCTCCCACGGAAGGGAAGCATGATGATGGAGGCTGCCTTACCTTGCATTCACTGTGTAATCATATCCAATACAGAGGCCAACAATGCATTGGACACGATTACCTTTGCAACCATCAGAGTGAGCCGGGATGCAACTACTCTTCTTCTGGAGAAGACACAATAAGCCTGCTAGAAGCTGGTCATAGCTGCAAAGTCGTGACCGATGCAGAGTCTGGTAGCACTACATTACTCTTCCATGGAAGGGGGTAATGGGGCGGTACATAACCACCATGCATAGTCAAAGTCTCAACGTGCTGCATTACTCTTCCTACAGAAGGTACTGGCCACAGTGAAAGCACTCTGCCCAAAGTCCTGGGCATTCACTTTAGTAAGGAGTGGGCAGTGGAAGCTCCTTTTCTAAAAATCCATGTAATATATGGTCTCCAGATAGGGAGGGAACAGATCTTAACCTGACAAAAGCAGATACTGTACTTCATTTTAGTCGAAAGGTCAAAAAGCGGTTTTCATTACTCAGTGCAGATGGATTGAATTTCAGGCCTGTTGTACCCCCAAAACAGTCAGGAAGACTGACAAAAGTGCTCATTTCAGAGGGCCAGTAAAGCTGAGCGGGGGAAGGTTGAGAAAAATGAGGGGGCCTCGCATTGCAGGTGAGACTGACTGGCCACAAGACTAAGCTTACAACTACCACAAGTACAGAGAGCAACTAGCCAAACTCTGCATCCCTTATGTAGGGGTCCATGGGAGGGGGGGGGGGGGGGGGGGTCATGATCTGGGCAGACACCTACCTGGTGTGATGCAGCAGGGGATATCAGAAAAGTTATGTCATCCCCGAATCCCGTCAAGAGGAAAAAAAAAAAATTGAAAGCAGAGAGGTCTGCCTCCTCCAAGATTTAGCTCAGATTTAGCTCAGTGTCTGCAGATAGGGTACAGCTGGTGGGAAGAACTACCACCTCTGGTACTAGGTGTTGTCCATGCCATTGGGGAACACAGCAAAACCTTGGCTGCCATTAGGAGGCAAGAAAATTTTGATTGCAACTGTAGTGATCTATCAAAACCTTGCAATCCGATCACTGTGGGGCCAAAGGAGTAGCAGAGGGAGCCTCTTCCATCTGTAAACCATTGAGATGTTGTGGTCAGCATCTAAGGGGTTAAAGGGCCAGGATCAGAGTATCTACTTCACAGCAAGAACAGCACAGCTTGTATCGCTACTTCTGCTGTCAAATTTATGGAAATCACAATGGTACCCCAATACCTGCTCTCTATGGCATAGTTGCTGTGCAGGAAGGGGTTAAGCAGCAGGCTGCATTGCTGCCATCAGTCAGGAAAAGTCCTAGATATTTACTTTGTGTTCACACAGCTCTATTTATTCTTCCACTTCCATCACTGCAGAAATAGATTTTGTTGGGCACTTCCAGTACGTGCAAAGTAAACTGTTGGCTTTACAACACCGAAGTCGATGGAGCATGCTGCCGTGTACAGTACCGTGCAAACGTTTTAGGCAGATGTCCTGCTGCAGAATAGATTTGGAGCCAATCGACAACAACCCCCAACATCCAGCCAATGTCATTAAAAACCATCTTCAGCATTGGGAAGAACAAGGAGTCCTGGTAGTGATGATATGGCCCCAAGAGAGCCTGATCTCACATCATCTAATCTCGGATTATAAGAGACAGAAGGATTGGAGAGAGCCGACATCCACAGAAGATCTGTGCTTAGTACTCCAAGATGTCTGAAGAAACCTCCCTGCAGAGTGCCTTCAAAAACTGTGTGCAAGGCAAGAACCGATGAAGGCGAAGGGTGTCACACTGGATAAACCGTTACACTAGCCGACATATATACAGCGACAAAAAAAAAAGGGAAAATCACCGCAGGGGCCCTTTAATGTTTTTTGTATAGGCAGTTAGTTGATATGATACAAGATGCTACTGAGAATCCTGCAGAGAACAGCAGAACAAAACGGTAGATCAGATTGTGATGGTCATTTGTAACTCTTGTAAATTTGCATTAGAATTTGTAACTTCAATCATTTACATTGGAAATAGAAGAAAGAAGTTTCAGCACTTACAATACTCCTCATCTGTTTGTCTCCGCTGCTGAAGGTCACCGCCAGCATCGAAGCGCATTCTTCAGCATAGAAAGGCATTTTACCGGCTTCATTAACAGCACCTTAAAAATAACATATCAATATACCGATCAAAGTCCAAGACTGCCACTCTAATAACCCACCCGCATGAAACATTGGGGACGTTTTACGTGATTAGAAACTCCAAAAACAGAGCGTAGGGCAGTTGGTTGAAACCTGCCGCTCTTAAAGGGGTAGTCCTCTGCTGAGCAGATCTCTTCCCCAACACCGGCAGCAGCCTGCCGCTCTTAAAGGGGTAGTCCTCTGCTGCGCAGATCTCTTCCCTTCAGGGCGATGCATGCGCTCCCCACAGAACAGCATGCGACATCCTGACTACTGGGTAGCGACTTTCTGCTCTGTCACCCTGTCATAACTACAGCGGCCATTAAATATAAACATCATACATTAAGGGACCTGTGCCAGTATCAGGAAAAGGGACATATTGGGGATGGCAATTCTCCAAAATCCTAAGTGTTAACAGGAAGGTTTAACTTGGTAAGCTGCTTTATGCCCTTACCTATAGTGACCGTGTAGATGGAGTTGGCATATCCATCATAGTTACAGTTATCGTTGTACTGGCCTCCGTTCCCACTGGCAACCACAAAAATACTCCCGAATCCTTTCCGTCCAGCAATGACTCCATGCTGAAGAGCGGCCTGCGGGTCAGTAAGACATCATGAGAAAAACCGGCACAGCTTTATAGGAGGTCAGTACGTCCTAAACTCACAGCATCCTCGATCCCCCACATGCAGAGTCTGAACCAGCAGGCCTGCGCTCGGGCATCAAGATAACAGTAGCGCAGGTACGAACACCTCCTGGAATTCGCTTGTGGGGAACATTTACATTTCTGATGTTCGTTTACATTTTGAAATTTCTATATCAGCCCAGCTATTCTCCCGGTTGACAGCGGGAGTCAGGTGACTGCTGCCTGCCAATCAGAGGCCATAAAGTCATTGCTCAGAACTCTTACCATCACAGAGCACAGGAGAATGGGCGGTGATGCTGCAGCTCCGATTGGCACGCAACGGTAAACCCCTATCGATCAGCTACTGATACCCTATCCTGAGGAGCTTGACAACCCACTTCAAAGAACAGAAGCCTAGAATGAAGATCTTACATTTCTTCTGGTTTGAGAGTTAGTTTAGCAGCGCCAGGGTCACCGCTGCTCTAGTGTATACTGTACGGCCTTATAGGAGATTGGGGGCCATTAATACCAAGCTTCTGTGGCTGCAGCAGCCTGCACTCTTCTGGGAAGGCTTTACACAAGGCTACAGAGCGCCTGCGGGAATTGGCGCACTTGGATGAGAAGGTCTGGCTTACAAACAGCAATTCAATTAATTGTTTGGCTCGGTGCGTATGCCTCGTCATGTCCCATTTCTTGTCTGTGATGGGTACAGGACAGGTGAGGAGTTTCATGTAGACCATGGCATCCACGTGCATAGCCTCATAGCAGGTCTGTGGATTAACACGGCACATAGCCACAAATGTACAAGCGTGCCGGAGGCCTGAAGGTGTTTGATCAGGTTGAGGTCTGGACTCTGTGCAGCCACTCCAGCTCCTCATCACCATCTTTATGAACCTTGCTGTGTGTGCAGTAATGCTGGAGCAGAAGCAGAGGCCTTCCCCTCAAGGGGTCTACAATGTCATTGTATTATGGTAGGCGTATTCCATCCACTAGACTGCCATATAATGAAGCGTGACGCATCCCTACAGAAGGGATTAAAGGCTGACATACACATAAGAGCTTAGTCACCCGAAACGGCTGATAACGGCAGAGCCAGATGACTGATCTGTATGGGGAGGGGTCAGTGATGGATGATTTGACATGCTGAATTTTCTTTTGTTCCACAGGAGATAAGCTGGCACCAGAGGTTTGGCTTACCTCCCTAAAAATACAAACACTCAGCTGAACCAGGCATTTGTGTGTATAGGACAGGCGAGTAAAACAGCTGGCGTAATACTCAGTGATGAAACCCTATTAACTTTCATTGTGGTATTGAAACATGCATTTTTTTTAAATGCACGTGAAACAAAAAAAAACCAAACCTCAGAATGTTGTATTTTAGTCCATATTATGGACCAAAATAGCCCATGCAATCCTATGGGAGTGGTAGAAATATGCATTGAATACGCATTAACTAAGCAAATTCACTGTGTATTTACACAGGACGGGAGGACAAATCTCCTGCACCTTCTTGCACCTATAAGTTGGAGTGATCATGGCGTAGTGCAAAAAATCCTAAATACACCAGGAATCTGCCCAATTCGTTCACATACATACGAAGCGTATTACGCCAAGCGAGCCCTTATCGCGAAAGGTCTAGCAAGACTATGCAGGACAGCGGCCACCACTTCTGGCAGCGAGTCTTCTGCTTGTGGCACTACAGGAGGCTACAAACACGACTACTGTACCTCTGCAAGGGCCGGATCGCACACATCCTTGTTTTTAAAAAGCACCTTGTTATTTTAGTGAAGGGGTTGTGGCCAAATGTTAGCAGCAAGTCAGTAGGAAAATGTTAAACATGCTACAGTTTCTCTCCAGGCTGCAAGTTTGGCTTTTTTTCCGGTGATTTTTCCATAGGCTTCATTGCAGAAAATAAAAAAAATGACTGCCAAAAGTGTGCAGACAAAAACAGCTTGTAAAAACGGCTTGAAATTCAATTCCAATTGTTTTTCTTTTTTACGAATGCCACAAAAAAGTGAAGGCAGCCTAAAGGGGCTGTGACCTAGAAATACACAACAATCTAGAATACAAGAGAGGCGTCACAGAGCATCTGCCTGCTTATGTAGTAAGTACCTTCCCCAGCTGATGAGGTCCATCAACAGTCTTCCCATCATCATCAGGACCCCAACTACAAGAAAAGAAGAAAACTCATTGATGAAGACATATTGTATATAGTTTAATGGATGACTAACAGCACTCAGGAGTACTAGTTTGTTTGTTTTGAGAAGGCACAATTTAAAGAGGTTTTCTTTTTTTACATGAAAGGGGTTGTCTGGTCACATAGAATCCTAGATAGGTGGAGTTGGAAGGCTCCTCCGGGATCATCGGGTCCTCCGGAGTCATAGGGTCCAACTTCCTGCTAAGTGCAGGATCCCTACATCATCCCAGACAGATGTCTGTCCGGTCTCTGAACACTTCCATTGAAGGAGAACTCCCCACCTCCCGTGGTAACCTGTTCCACTGATTGATCACCCTCACTGTCTAATATCTAATCTGTGTCTCCTCCCTTTCAGGTTCATCCCATTGCTTCTAGTCTTTCCTTGTACAGATGAGAATAGGGCTGATCCCTCTGCACTGTGACAGCCCTTCAGATATTTGTAGACAGCTATTAAGTCTCCTCTCAGCCTTCTTTTTTCGCTAAAAACATTCACTGAAAAGGAGTTGCACCAGGATTTAGAGTTACACCCTCTTGATAGGATAGGGGATAACTTGCAGATGGGTGGGGGTTTCACAGGGGTCCCATGTCTGCCACTCCCCTCATTGTGGGGTTACTGCACCACCAAAAAGGTGAGAAGGATACTGAAGGGATGACCAGCGCACCATTCATTTTCATCGCAACGGATGAGATACCCGAGCAGCCCCTGCTTAGATATTTCCATCAGCACCATTGAAATGAATGGAGTGCTGACCACACGTTTGGCCAGAACTCACTTTACGTTGAAGTCACTGCGGCCACAGCGACAGGAAGGAGGGAAACAGGAGTGCCGTTCTCAAGATCAGCGGGGGTCTCAGCGGTGAGACCCCCTCCGATCCACAAGTTCTCTCAGTGGATAAGGGATAACTCTAAATTCTGATACAACCCCTTTAAAAAAAAAAAAAAAAAAAAAAAAAAAAAAAGCAGCTTAGATTCTTTGATAAACCTAGTAATACTCACCTTTCTGCAGTCTGGAAAACTGTCCTTGAGCTCGATACATCAGCAGCTGTCCAAATCTTACTGGCGATTTGTAACAATGTATCAGTCGGCAGTCTAGACCATTTAAAGGGGTTGTCTTGAGGAAGCAGTGAAATTTTTTTTTTGCCCAGTCCCCCTTATTAAGCATACATTACTAAGCCCCCCTGTAAATGATTTTTCTAGCTGGTTTCTACTTACAGTTCCAGCAACTTATAAAAAGTTTCCCCAAGATGGCCGCCGGCTCTTTTCCCGTCGCTTGCTGTAGCCCGACGTGCACGCTCTCGAGACGCTACCAGCTGTGTCTCCCTGACAACCAGACGCCCCGCAGCCGCCGACCGGACCCACCGCGGCCGCCGACCACGGCACATGCTCTTGGGCCACAGTCACCCACCGCCAGGCAGCAGGTAACCGACGCTAGGCCCCGGGGCCACAGCGGCAGGCCCCGGGGCCACAGTGGCGGGCCACAGCGGCAGGCCCCGGGGCCATAGCGGCAGTCCGTCACTCGTCACCCCCGTCAGTCCGTCACCCATCACTTGGCTGGGCGGCTTCTCGGCACGGCTGGGCGGCTTCTCGGCTGGGCTGCTGGGCGGCTCAAGTTTCTGCACCTTCCTCTAACAGAGGATGGTAGCAGAATGGCCGCTCCAGCGCGCTCCTGAGAAGTTACAGCTCGTCTGCGCATGCGCAGAAGAGCTGTAGCGGCGAGCACGCTGAAGCGGCTCGTGCTCAGAGCAGAAGACCGGACTGCGCAAGCGCGTCTAAAAAAGCAAGCCGCCAGCGAAATTAGACGGAACCATGGAGACGAGGACGCTAGCAACGGAGCAGGTAAGTGAATAACTTCTGTATGGCTCATATTTAATGCACGATGTATATTACAAAGTGCATTAATATGGCTATACAGAAGTGTATAACCCCACTTGCTGCCGCGGGACAACCCCTTTAACTCAGAGCATTTTCTAGACTGGATGCAACTGTACCTGCTGCTTAGCTCAGAAGAGAAGGAGGGGAACGTGCACTAAGTCGGCATTTCCTGCGCCGGGATAGTAAGATATTCCCCAGTGCACGGTCTATTGAATACACGAAGAGGCCTCTTCATATATTCAGCGCATCCCCGGCAGCTCCATGCTCCTTTTGAGAAATGTACGCCAGGTCCCGATCGGGTGTGCATGTCTGGCATGAAGTATACATAAATTTGTCTGTCCGGTGTGGCCAATCTCCCTCCCAACATACCCCATCCACTTTTGGAAAAAGTGCCTGGGCTGGCGCAGAAGGCTGAAGAGTCTCAAAATTATTGCATAAGCCAAATTGTGCCAAATTGTGACTTTTCTATGCCAGAAAACTAGCATAGAAGCCTTCATAAATGTGCCTCTAGGTATATATAAAAGTGCCTTATTCACTGAGAGCAACCAAAAACCTTAAAAACGACAAGAAATTGATACACAACGTATATTAGAGTTATCGCTATGTAAATGAAAAGTTCAACCATCACATGACCAGGATAGATTTTCATCCGAACAAAACAAAGATGGTTCCTTGCTGACTGACTGCAAGCAGATGTCTTGAAAAATTATGAGGAAGTGATACATTAAAGGTAATCCAATCTCGGACATTTATTGCACATCTACACTGAATGATCACTGCATTAGGAACACTCACCTACTAACTGGTGGCTCCTTCTTTATGGATGATCACGGGCTCTCAGACACCCAGGAAACTGATTCCATAAGTTGGCGAACATCCTCCCTAATCCGCCCCCCCCCCTCCCGCGTCCATCACTGCACAGCCCCCCCCCCCCCCCGCGTCCATCACTGCACAGTCCTCCTCCTCCTCCCCCTCCCCCATCACTGTACAGTCCTCCTCCTCCTCCCCCTCCTCCCCTCCCCTCCCCTCCCCTCTCCTCCATCACTACTCAGCCCTCCCCCCCCCCCCTCGCGTCCATCACTACTCAGCCCTCCCCCCCCCCTCGCGTCCATCACTACTCAGCCCTCCCCCCCCCCCTCGCGTCCATCACTACTCAGCCCTCTCCCCCCCCCCCTCGCGTCCATCACTACTCAACCCTCTCCCCCCCCCTCGCGTCCATCACTACTCAGCCCTCTCCCCCCCCCCCTCGCGTCCATCACTACTCAGCCCTCTCCCCCCCCCCCTCGCGTCCATCACTGCACAGCCCCCCCCCCTCGCGTCCATCACTACTGAGCCGCCCCCCCTCGCGTCCATCACTACTCAGCACGTCCCCCCCCTCGCGTCCGTCACTACTCAGCCCCCCCCTCGCGTCCGTCACTACTCAGCCCCCCCCTCGCGTCCGTCACTACTCAGCCCCCCCCTCGCGTCCGTCACTACTCAGCCCCCCCCCTCGCGTCCGTCACTACTCAGCCCCCCCCCTCGCGTCCGTCACTACTCAGCACGTCCCCCCCCCCCTCGCGTCCATCAGTACTCAGCCCTTCCCCCCCCCCCCCCCCTCGCGTCCATCACTGCTCAGCCCTTCCCCCCCCCGCGCGCGCCCCCATCACTACACAGCCCGTCCCCCCCCTCGCGTCCATCACTACTCAGCCCGTCCCCCCCCTCGCGTCCATCACTACTCAGCCCGTCCCCCCCCCTCGCGTCCATCACTACTCAGCCCGTCCCCCCCTCGCGTCCATCACTACTCAGCCCGTCCCCCCCCTCGCGTCCATCACTACTCAGCCCGTCCCCCCCCCTCGCGTCCATCACTACTCAGCCCGTCCCCCCCCTCGCGTCCATCACTACTCAGCCCGTCCCCCCCCTCGCGTCCATCACTACTCAGCCCGTCCCCCCCCTCGCGTCCATCACTACTCAGCCCGTCCCCCCCCCTCGCGTCCATCACTACTCAGCCCGTCCCCCCCTACTCAGCCCTTCCCCCCCCTCGCGTCCATCACTACTCAGCCCGTCCCCCCCTACTCAGCCCTTCCCCCCCCCCCTCGCGTCCATCACTACTCAGCCCGTCCCCCCCCTCGCGTCCATCACTACTCAGCCCGTCCCCCCCCCTCGCGTCCATCACTACTCAGCCCGTTCCCCCCTACTCAGCCCTTCCCCCCCCCCTCGCGTCCATCACTACTCAGCCCGTCCCCCCCTCGCGTCCATCACTGCTCAGCCCGTCCCCCCCGGCGTCCATCACTGCTCAGCCCTCCCCCCCCTCGCGTCCATCACTGCTCAGCCCTCCCCCCCCTCGCGTCCATCACTGCTCACCCCTCCCCCCCTCGCGTCCATCACTGCTCAGCACGTCCCCCCCTCGCGTCCATCACTGCTCAGCCCTCCCCCCCTCGCGTCCATCACTGCTCAGCCCCCCCCCCTCGCGTCCATCACTACTCAGCACGTCCCCCCCTCGCGTCCATCACTACTCAGCACGTCCCCCCTCGCGTCCATCACTACTCAGCACGTCCCCCCTCGCGTCCTTCACTACTCAGCACGTCCCCCCCCCGCGTCCATCACTGCTCAGCCCCCCCCCCCTCGCGTCCATCACTACTCAGCCCTCTCCCCCCCCCCCCTCGCGTCCATCACTACTCAGCCCTCTCCCCCCCCCTCTCGCGTCCATCACTACTCAGCCCTCTCCCCCCCCCTCTCGCGTCCATCACTACTCAGCCCTCTCCCCCCCCCTCGCGTCCATCACTACTCAGCCCGTCCCCCCCCCTCGCGTCCATCACTACTCAGCCCATCCCCCCCCCTCGCGTCCATCACTACTCAGCCCGTCCCCCCCCCTCGCGTCCATCACTACTCAGCCCGTCCCCCCCCCTCGCGTCCATCACTACTCAGCCCGTCCCCCCCCTCGCGTCCATCACTACTCAGCCCGTCCCCCCCCCTCGCGTCCATCACTACTCAGCCCGTCCCCCCCCCCCTCGCGTCCATCACTACTCAGCACGTCCCCCCCTCGCGTCCATCACTGCTCAGCCCGTCCCCCCCGGCGTCCATCACTGCTCAGCCCTCCCCCCCTCGCGTCCATCACTGCTCACCCCTCCCCCCCTCGCGTCCATCACTGCTCACCCCTCCCCCCCTCGCGTCCATCACTACTCAGCACGTCCCCCCCTCGCGTCCATCACTGCTCAGCCCTCCCCCCCTCGCGTCCATCACTGCTCAGCACGTCCCCCCCCCTCGCGTCCATCACTGCTCAGCCCCCCCCCTCGCGTCCATCACTGCTCAGCCCGTCCCCCCCGGCGTCCATCACTGCTCAGCCCTCCCCCCCCTCGCGTCCATCACTGCTCACCCCTCCCCCCCTCGCGTCCATCACTGCTCACCCCTCCCCCCCTCGCGTCCATCACTGCTCACCCCTCCCCCCCTCGCGTCCATCACTACTCAGCACGTCCCCCCCTCGCGTCCATCACTGCTCAGCCCGTCCCCCCCCCTCGCGTCCATCACTGCTCAGCCCGTCCCCCCCCCTCGCGTCCATCACTGCTCAGGCCTCCCCCCGCCCCGCGTCCATCATTGCTCAGCCCTCCCCCCGCCCATCACTGCTCAGTTCCCCCCCTCGCGTCCATCACTGCACAGCCCTCCCCCCCCCCTCGCGTCCATCACTACTGAGCCGCCCCCCCTCGCGTCCATCACTACTCAGCACGTCCCACCCCCTCGCGTCCATCAGTACTCAGCACGTCCCCCCCTCGCGTCCGTCACTACTCAGCCCCCCCCCCCTCGCGTCCGTCACTACTCAGCACGTCCCCCCCCTCGCGTCCATCAGTACTCAGCCCTTCCCCCCCCCCCTCGCGTCCATCACTGCTCAGCCCTTCCCCCCCCCGTGCGCGCCCCCATCACTACACAGCCCTCCCCCCCCCTGTCCATCACTGCTCAGACCTCCCCCCCCCTCGCGTCCATCACTACTCAGCCCGTCCCCCCCCCTCGCGTCCATCACTACTCAGCCCGTCCCCCCCCCTCGCGTCCATCACTACTCAGCCCGTCCCCCCCCCTCGCGTCCATCACTACTCAGCCCGTCCCCCCCCCCTCGCGTCCATCACTACTCAGCCCGTCCCCCCCCCCTCGCGTCCATCACTACTCAGCCCGTCCCCCCCCCTCGCGTCCATCACTACTCAGCCCGTCCCCCCCCCCTCGCGTCCATCACTACTCAGCCCGTCCCCCCCCCTCGCGTCCATCACTACTCAGCCCGTCCCCCCCCCTCGCGTCCATCACTACTCAGCCCGTCCCCCCCCCTCGCGTCCATCACTACTCAGCCCGTCCCCCCCCTCGCGTCCATCACTACTCAGCCCGTCCCCCCCCCTCGCGTCCATCACTAGTCAGCCCGTCCCCCCCCCTCGCGTCCATCACTACTCAGCCCGTCCCCCCCCTCGCGTCCATCACTACTCAGCCCGTCCCCCCCTACTCAGCCCTTCCCCCCCCCTCGCGTCCATCACTACTCAGCCCGTCCCCCCCCTCGCGTCCATCACTACTCAGCCCGTCCCCCCCTCGCGTTCTTCACTACTCAGCACGTCCCCCCCCCCGCGTCCATCACTGCTCAGCCCCCCCCTCGCGTCCATCACTACTCAGCCCTCTCCCCCCCCCCCCCTCGCGTCCATCACTACTCAGCCCTCTCCCCCCCCCCCCTCGCGTCCATCACTACTCAGCCCTCTCCCCCCCCCCCCTCGCGTCCATCACTACTCAGCCCTCTCCCCCCCCCCCCCTCGCGTCCATCACTACTCAGCCCTCTCCCCCCCCCCCCCTCGCGTCCATCACTACTCAGCCCTCTCCCCCCCCCCCCCCGCGTCCATCACTACTCAGCCCTCTCCCCCCCCCCCCCCCGCGTCCATCACTACTCAGCCCTCTCCCCCCCCCCCCGCGTCCATCACTACTCAGCCCTCTCCCCCCCCCCTCGCGTCCATCACTACTCAGCCCTCTCCCCCCCCCCCCCCCCCGCGTCCATCACTACTCAGCCCTCTCCCCCCCCCCCCTCGCGTCCATCACTACTCAGCCCTCTCCCCCCCCCCCCCCTCGCGTCCATCACTACTCAGCCCTCTCCCCCCCCCCCTCGCGTCCATCACTACTCAGCCCTCTCCCCCCCCCCCCTCGCGTCCATCACTACTCAGCCCTCTCCCCCCCCCCCCCTCGCGTCCATCACTACTCAGCCCTCTCCCCCCCCCCCCCTCGCGTCCATCACTACTCAGCCCTCTCCCCCCCCCCTCGCGTCCATCACTACTCAGCCCTCTCCCCCCCCCTCGCGTCCATCACTACTCAGCCCTCTCCCCCCCCCCTCGCGTCCATCACTACTCAGCCCTCTCCCCCCCCCCTCGCGTCCATCACTACTCAGCCCTCTCCCCCCACCCCCTCGCGTCCATCACTACTCAGCCCTCTCCCCCCCCCCCCCCCCCTCGCGTCCATCACTACTCAGCCCGTCCCCCCCCTCGCGTCCATCACTACTCAGCCCGTCCCCCCCCCGCGTCCATCACTACTCAGCCCGTCCCCCCCCCCCGCGTCCATCACTACTCAGCCCGTCCCCCCCCCTCGCGTCCATCACTACTCAGCCCGTCCCCCCCCC
Source organism: Eleutherodactylus coqui (assembly GCF_035609145.1). Classification (NCBI taxonomy): domain Eukaryota; kingdom Metazoa; phylum Chordata; class Amphibia; order Anura; family Eleutherodactylidae; genus Eleutherodactylus; species Eleutherodactylus coqui. The sequence goes on from NC_089842.1 coordinate 21,799, forward strand.
TCGCGTCCATCACTACTCAGCCCGTCCCCCCCCCTCGCGTCCATCACTACTCAGCCCGTCCCCCCCCTCGCGTCCATCACTACTCAGCCCGTCCCCCCCCTCGCGTCCATCACTACTCAGCCCGTCCCCCCCCTCGCGTCCATCACTACTCAGCCCGTCCCCCCCCTCGCGTCCATCACTACTCAGCCCGTCCCCCCCCCTCGCGTCCATCACTACTCAGCCCGTCCCCCCCCTCGCGTCCATCACTACTCAGCCCGTCCCCCCCCTCGCGTCCATCACTACTCAGCCCGTCCCCCCCCTCGCGTCCATCACTACTCAGCCCGTCCCCCCCCTCGCGTCCATCACTACTCAGCCCATCCCCCCCACTCAGCCCTTCCCCCCCCCCTTCGCGTCCATCACTACTCAGCCCGTCCCCCCCCTCGCGTCCATCACTACTCAGCCCGTCCCCCCCCTCGCGTCCATCACTACTCAGCCCGTCCCCCCCCTCGCGTCCATCACTACTCAGCCCGTCCCCCCCCCCACGTCCATCACTACTCAGCCCGTCCCCCCCCCCCACGCGTCCATCACTACTCAGCCCATCCCCCCCACTCAGCCCTCCCCCCCCCCCTTCGCGTCCATCACTACTCAGCCCGTCTCCCCCCCCCCCCTTCGCGTCCATCACTACTCAGCCCGTCCCCCCCCCCCCTCCCCCCCCCCCTTCGCGTCCATCACTACTCAGCCCGTCCCCCCCCCCCCCTCCCCCCCCTCGCGTCCATCACTACACATCAACTATCACATGACCAGGACAGATTTTCATCCAAACAAAACAAAGATGGTTCCTCGCTGACTGACTGAAAGCAGAGGTCTTGAAAAATTATGAGGAAGTAATACATTGAAGGTAATCCAATCTCGGACATTTATTGCACATCTACACTGAATGATCACTGCATTAGGAACACTCACCTACTAACTGGTGGCTCCTTCTTTATGGATGATCACGGCTCTCAGACACCCAGGAAACTGATTCCATAAGTTGGCGAACATCCTCCCTAATCCGCCTCCCCCCTCGCGTCCATCACTACACAGCCCCCCCCCCCCTCTCGTCCATCACTGCTCAGTCCACTCCCCCCCCCAGCGTCCATCACTGCTCAACCCCCCCCCCCGCGTCCATCACTGCTCAACCCCCCCCCCCCGCGTCCATCACTGCTCAACCCCCCCCCCCCGCGTCCATCACTGCTCAACCCCCCCCCCCCCGCGTCCATCACTGCTCAGCCCCCCCCCCCGTCCATCACTGCTCAGCCCCCCCCCCCCCATCCATCACTGCTCAGCCCCCCCCCCCGTCCATCACTGCTCAGCCCCCCCCCCCCCCCCGTCCATCACTGCTCAGCCCCCCCCCCCCCCCCGTCCATCACTGCTCAGCCCCCCCCCCCCCATCACTGCTCAGCCCCCCCCCCCCCCGCAATTGCTTAGCACACGGGATATGCCACAAGTTTCCAATAGATACAGGTCCCACAACTCTGTCAAGAATAGAGTCCAGAAGCCCCTGCCCGGGCTTTATATGGTGCTAGACGTTCCAGAAACAGCCGAGTGGGCTACTTTACCCGGATTCACCTCTATGGGAGTTAGGAAAGCAGCTTACAACAGTCATTTCAACCGGGTCTATACTTCATCACCAGCGGTGGTTACGTTCAAATACCAGTTCAATATTAAGAATATTACAAAGTTCTATACATTTCCATTATTAGCTGAAATCGATAACATATCCATCTACCTGCAGCTGTAGACATCATTGATCTGATAGTGCTTGTTGAATGCAATAGCCTCCATGCTGTCTGTTAGAGGCCCGTCGAGGACTCTGATCCCTGATGAGGAAACAACACAGATCAGTGTACGAGGGCCAAAGACAGGATGGAAAAACGTACACATTCCAGCAACTGATCATCGACACCACCCCGACTATGAAATGCAGTCAGGCCCGTAACGGGGTGTGATGCAAAAGTGAAAGATGAGACAATCAGGGGTGGAAGAAACAGAAAAGACTGGAAGGGGTTACTGCATACACACCCGCAATCCTGCTTCCATATGCCACACCCACTGCGCAGAAACTATTATTAGGGACAGCTGCTATCTCGCCTGCACAGCGGGTTCCGTGGTGGTTGTCACCATCTCCGTCAGGATGCGGCATGGGGTCCGGATCATTGGAGTTAAGGTCATAGCTTCCTTCTGGGCTCTGCATGAGAGAGGAGGTCATACACTTACTGGTTGGAATATTACACCATTTCCTCCTTCTGGGCACTGATATTGGGGTACGGCGAGTCTGGATATCAGGCTGATTTGGTCTGCACCTTCACAGACCATCAGAACTCAGCCGTGTCAGCGTCCAAAAGCGGAAAGCGCGCTCACCCCCCACCCCCACTAGAATTACTGCGCTCACATAATTTGGTTGAATGTCCTGGATAGTGTGCTCCACACCGTCGTCCACGACCACCACCGTTACCCCGCGGCCGGTCACATTCCTCTCCCAAACACCAGTGACATTAATATCCATTCCGGGGCTATGGGTATTGTGCTGAAAAGGAAAGGCAGGTCAGAATAAAAGGGGTTCACAATAGTCTAAATCAGGGTTCAAGTAAGAGTAGTGCCTGCCCACTTACAGCTTCGCTTTTTGTCTACAACCCCCTCAGTTCTTTTCACTAGATTTGCTTTAGTGGGCTGACAAGGCCCCCCAAAAAAGACTCCCTGGTATTCCTTCTACCACATGCAGGAGGTACTTTTTTCCATTCTTCCTGCCATACCCAAGTTGTTTCTGCTATATGTCGCATTTGTGATGTCTGCCATTGAGCACTAATGCCATGTGTATTGTGCTCTTGTACTGCAACATATTTGCAGTAATGCGAGTGCTGCATGATCGTTTATCGGGTGGGGGCTCAACTCCTTCCAGGCACACCACAATCATTTATCGGGTGGGGGCTCAACTCCTTCCAGGCACACCACAATCATTTATCGGGTGGGGGCTCAACTCCTTCCAGGCACACCACAATCATTTATCGGGTGGGGGCTCAACTCCTTCCAGGCACACCACAATCATTTATCGGGTGGGGGCTCAACTCCTTCCAGGCACACCACAATCATTTATCGGGTGGGGGCTCAACTCCTTCCAGGCACACCACAATCATTTATCGGGTGGGGGCTCAACTCCTTCCAGGCACACCACGATCATTTATCGGGGTACTCTGCCGTTTTGTTCCTTGAATAGGGTCATACAGGGTTTATTTGCTTTCAGGGAGTCCGCGGCGCCGCTCTTTTCAGGATGATCGCCCCGCATGTTGCTGCATAGGGTGATTAAGTCCTTAGGGATATTTAGGGTGTCCCTTCCCAGTGTACCCTCAAGAGGAAACTCCTGTGGACGGCTAACAGGCCCTACAGATTGCACTTGGACGGGTCTACAGCAGCGGTGAGATCTAATCCCGTTGTCACTACTGAGGCTATTCTATTAAGTTATGCTTTAGATTTGAGAATATCCAACCTCTCCTTTGTAAGCCTCCCTCCCCCCTCCCGAAAAAAAAAAAATCTAAAGTGAGAGCTACACAACAACAACAACCTCATGGTGAAAAATCCACAGCGTTTCTGCAACATGTGAACTGACCCTACAGGGGGCGCTCCCTGCCCAGCAAGCGATGGCATATCGCCGTCTTAATTGCAGTTAAACTTAATTGGAGTTTCCTCCACGCTTTTCCTCAGTGTGCAGCAGTGGTGACCGACTGCAGGTCCTCCGCAGCGTTTCCCCAACACTCCCAGGAAGTCATGGTGGCAATTTTCTGTCTTCTTGCGGGTGGTTTAAATACCGGGAGCCCTAGTAATCCTGAGAACTGAGGGACAGCAAAGCTCAGCCAAAAAGCAAATGAACTTTCTCGAGTTCCATCCTGTTCATGTTCTGAAACCTGAGGGGATGAACAAGGTGGGGGATTTCTTGGGGTCCCAAGTGACCAAGGGAAGCCTTCCTTACCACTCCTGACTGCCTATAGACTAAACGTTCCGGTGGCCCATGCTGGTGAGGAAGTGGTTAGAGGCCAGGAAGCAAGCCAGCGTCCCCAACTCCTTGTTACAGAAAAGCATTAAGTCACAGAATACATCCTGACGCTTCCCCAACGCTGCCGCTCCCTGATAGCTTTCACTTTCAGGGAAAGGATGCCATTGACAAAAGGGCCATGTCACTGCTGCAGCCAATGAGCAGCTGCCTTTACGGACCCGATGTCAGGTCGTCTTCTCTCCCCCTGGAAGGCCTCATGTGCACGGGCACGGTTTCCAAGTGTGGAATCCCGCAGCGGTGTCCACCCGTGCCCGCAGCCATGCGGCATAAAAAACATTTTCTCACTGACCGGTGTGCCGCACGCACGTGCAGTAAATTTTTCTTTTTTCTTGAACTCCTGCCGCGGTTCGGATGGCTTTCATTGACTTCAATGGAAGCTGTCAGTGTGAGATCCGCAGAGAAATGGAGCAAGCTGCGATTTTTTCCCCACGTGTGCGGTCCGTACGCCGGGAAACAATGACATTCGCATGCTTTTAAATTTGCGGACATTAATGCATCCCTGTGGGCAGCTTGATTTGCGGGAGCCCTGCGCAGGTTCTTCAAATCAAATCCGCCAGTGGACATTGGGCCGAAGTGAAGTTCAGCTTGGACCGGAGAGTAGTTGGGGGAGCGCCAGAAGTATTCCTTGATTTTACTGCTAGAAGCCAAGAAAGCTCTAGTGTAAGATCATTTCCCCAGATGATCCCCTTAAGACGCCGGCTAGACTTTTCATCATAAACCAATGGCCGATCACATAATGTATGGCCGTTCCGACCCCTCTAGGATGCCCATATAAACTACAGGGATATATGAGGAGGGGTGAAGCTTGTCAGACCACATATTTAGGAGGATGTTCACATGCAGTCACTTTCCGCCATGGATTTGTGTATATTTTATCCACATGCTGTGGAAAATGTCCACAATCCACACCAACCTTGCGACATACAGCTGACGTATGGAGTGGATTCAGCTCCCAAGTTTACACCCCTTGTGACATCTGCTGTATGTCAGGAAGAGGTTAATCTATAATCCCAAGGGCTCTGATGTGGGGTAAGGGTGTGCTCACTTATGCAGCCCATCTCACCAAATGCCATTGCTGTGGGTATTTGGGGTCATTAAAGTGCAAGCTCCTCTTGGATCTTTTCAGTAGCTTTTGTTCCGAGAACCACCGCACGCCGTCGTGTTGGGTGAACAGCTCGTGGACTTTCCTCCGAGTCGTCTCCTTGGTCTGATCGCAACCCACATGTGCAAATAAGTAGTGATCCTTTAACTCCCCGATAACACCCCGATTCTCCAACCCCAAAGCATGTGATAGTTCCTCTGCGAGTGCCTCCAACTCCTCTCTCCGTCCAGAGCCTTGAGAGGGGTCCAGACGGACAGCCCAGGTCAGCTCTTCCCCCAGATGTGTGGCATCATTGCTGGCCGCGTGGGACTGTGGCAAGAGTAGGAGGTGCCAGGTGAAGAGACAAAGGCACATGTGCGGCGTGAGGAGGCGACGCATGGCGATGGCCCATTACACAGGAAGCAGCCCAGTGAGGGCATTGGAACCTGCGGAGAACAAGACACCATGTGACAACCACCCAAATTACAGAAAGACACAAAGAAAAACCTTTTCATCCCTGCGCTTTACACGAAGAGTCTCATGAGGATGTGGAAGTGAAATGCGGTTACTTCAACTTACTTAAAGGGATCCTCCCACCAATCTCCAGACCGCAGAGTCCCCCACCATTCATGTCTATGGGACCAGTGACTGCTATCCACATAGCATTGGGTTTCTAATGACCGTATCACGGATTGGAATAGCCCATTAAAGTCAACAGGACTGCGTCCACACAGGCACGTGCATTGTGGATTTACACATAACAGCAGTGGGGCATGAATACGTGCGGAAACCCCCCGCAATAAGAAGGGAATACGCAGTTTAGATCTATGAAAACGCGGTGGATTTCACGGACCAAAACTGGATACGCTGGTGTAAATGAGCCCTTCATCCAGGTCTACACGGCGGCTGTGATACAGATCACTAAGGGAGTGAATGCGGTAGCGGTGCAGCCGACACGTTGTTACCGAAGATTACAAGCGTCCAGCAAGTTCAATCTCTCTGCGCTTATCTACAATCACTGTTCACCAAACCCTCGTTTGTCCAACAACAATTTCTCCTGACTTCACTAAGTGTGGGCGGTCAGCTGAGCATTCACCAGCTGCAGAGGATTTGTATCCCGAGGACAGCAATAGTCCCAGAAGACCTCCTTAATTATCCCCTACGCAGAGATGTCTGACCACTGGGACCTCCCGAGTGTCCCAGCACAGGCCTGACCGCTACGCCCCCGACGTACCTCCCCAGTGTCCCGGGCCTGGCCCCCCGACGTACCTCCCCAGTGTCCCAGCACAGGCCTGACCGCTACGCCCCCGACGTACCTCCCCAGTGTCCCGGGCCTGGCCCCCCCGACGTACCTCCCCAGTGTCCCGGGCCTGGCCCCCCGACGTACCTCCCCAGTGTCCCGGGCCTGGCCCCCCGACGTACCTCCCCAGTGTCCCGGGCCTGGCCGCCTGGCCCCCGACGTACCTCCCCAGTGTCCCGGGCCTGGCCGCCTGGCCCCCGACGTACCTCCCCAGTGTCCCGGGCCTGGCCGCCTGGCCCCCGACGTACCTCCCGAGTGCCACAGCACAGGTCTGGCCGCTGGGACCCCAGTGGTACCCCAATGTACCTTCTGAGTGCCCCAGCACAGGCCTGATGACATTTATTTACCACCCTGTGGTCAGAAGTGTCAACTATAGTAATAGCCAACGTCCACAGAGCAGGGCAGGTGTTACCTGTCAGCCCTCCTCATCCCCCCCGGCTGTACAACGTCCAGGTCTCCTTCCCTCACACTTACCTGTCAGGCCTTCTCAGCACCCAGCTGTACACCATCCAGGTCACATACCCTCACACACACTTACCTGTCAGCCCTTCTCGTCCCCCAGCTGTACACCCTCCAGGTCAGCTTCCCTCACACTTACCTGTCAGGCCGTCTCAACACCCAGCTGTACACCATCCAGGTCACGTACCCTCGCACTCACCTGTCAGCCCCCCCCCCCCCCATCCCACAGCTGTACACCGTCCAGGTCAGCCCTCCTCAAACCCCCCCTCATCCCACAGCTGTACACCGTCCAGGTCAGCTGCCCTCACACTCACCCGTCAGCCCTTCTCGTCCCCCAGCTGTACACCGTCCAGGTCACATGCCCTCACATTCACCTGTCAGCCCTCCTCAACCCCCCAGCTGTACACCGTCCAGGTCACCTGCCCTCCCACTCACCCGTCAGCCCTCCTCGTTCCCCCCGGCTGTACACCGTCCAGGCCAGCTGCCCTCACACTCACCTGTCAGCCCTCCCCATCCCCCGGCTGTACACCGTCCAGGCCAGCTGCCCTCACACTCACCTGTCAGCCCTCCTCGTTCCCCCCGGCTGTACACCGTCCAGGTCACCTGCCCTTACACTCACCTGTCAGCCCTCCCCATCCCCCCAGCTGTACACCGTCCAGGTCACCTGCCCTTACACTCACCTGTCAGCCCTCCCCATCCCCCCGGCTGTACACCGTCCAGGTCACCTGCCCTTACACTCACCTGTCAGCCCTCCCCATCCCCCCGGCTGTACACCGTCCAGGTCACCTGCCCTTACACTCACCTGTCAGCCCTCCCCATCCCCCCGGCTGTACACCGTCCAGGTCACCTGCCCTTACACTCACCTGTCAGCCCTCCCCATCCCCCCGGCTGTACACCGTCCAGGTCACCTGCCCTTACACTCACCTGTCAGCCCTCCCCATCCCCCCGGCTGTACACCGTCCAGGTCACCTGCCCTTACACTCACCTGTCAGCCCTCCCCATCCCCCCGGCTGTACACCGTCCAGGTCACCTGCCCTTACACTCACCTGTCAGCCCTCCCCATCCCCCCGGCTGTACACCGTCCAGGTCACCTGCCCTTACACTCACCTGTCAGCCCTCCCCATCCCCCCGGCTGTACACCGTCCAGGTCACCTGCCCTTACACTCACCTGTCAGCCCTCCCCATCCCCCGGCTATACACCGTCCAGGTCACCTGCCCTTACACTCACCTGTCAGCCCTCCTCATCCCCGCGGCTGTACACCGTCCAGGTCACCTGCCCTTACACTCACCTGTCAGCCCTCCTCATCCCCGCGGCTGTACACCGTCCAGGTCACCTGCCCTTACACTCACCTGTCAGCCCTCCCCATCCCCCCGGCTGTACACCGTCCAGGTCACCTGCCCTTACACTCACCTGTCAGCCCTCCCCATCCCCCCGGCTGTACACCGTCCATGTCACCTGCCCTGCCTCCTCCCCCCCCCTCTCATCCCACAGCTGTACACCATCCAGGTCACCTGCCCTCATACTCACCTGCCCGCCCTCCTCGTCCCCCAGCTGTACACCGTCCAGGTTACCTGCCCTTACACTCACCTGTCAGCCCTCCCCATCCCCCCAGCTGTACACCGTCCCGGTCACCTGCCCTTACACTCACCTGTCAGCCCTCCCCATCCCCCCAGCTGTACACCGTCCAGGTCACCTGCCCTTACACTCACCTGTCAGCCCTCCCCATCCCCCCAGCTGTACACCGTCCAGGTCACCTGCCCTTACACTCACCTGTCAGCCCTCCCCATCCCCCCAGCTGTACACCGTCCAGGTCACCTGCCCTTACACTCACCTGTCAGCCCTCCCCATCCCCCCAGCTGTACACCGTCCAGGTCACCTGCCCTTACACTCACCTGTCAGCCCTCCCCATCCCCCCGGCTGTACACCATCCAGGTCACGTGCCCTCATACTCACCTGTCAGCCCTCCTCGTCCCCCAGCTGTACACTGTCCACGCTACCTGCCCTTACACTCACCTGTCAGCCCTCCTCATCACCCCGGCTGTACACCGTCCGGGTCAGCCCACATCATCCTCCAGCTGTATACTGCCCAGGTCACGTGCCCTCACACTCACCTGTCCCCCTCCAGCTGTTTCCCCGTCTTCCCCTTCCGCCTTTGGGGAGTGTTGACGTCACTGTTCGACACGTCCGGGGCGTGGCCAGCAGCACATACCGGAAGTCCCTGGCTCGCTGCTTTTCTGAGGTAACAAGAGGACTGACGGGGGAGGCGGGGAGGTAAAGTATGGAGGACAGCACGCAGTCCCTTCCAGCACCAATCTCTACTAAGCTGAGAGGACGGTTTTAGTCGTGCGTTTGATTGGTCTGTCGGGGATGTAATTATTAGTATTCGCATGCAATCAGGGAAATCTGTGGTTTTGCGCCGTTACCGCTGAATCTACAGCCGCCGCCAGTCCGTTTTTGCAGCTTTTTAGCAGCAGCGGATTCACCTTATTTTATGGCGCTAATCTACGTGCGGAGAAACCAACACGGATCTGGCGACCAGAAGCGCTGCTCTTTCTCCGCCGCCCGTTCCCACTGAATTGCGGGAGATCCTTTTGGATGCGTAGCGGTTTCCGCACACGGATGCATCCGCTAAATGCGACTAGCCACTAAGGCCGCCTGCACACGGGCGGAAATCCCGCCGCTGAAAGTTTGCATAGGAGTGCATTACAATACGCACTCCTATGCAGACGGCCGCGGTTTGGCCGCGCGAAATCTCGCGCGGCAAACAAACCGCGGCATGTCCTATTTTTGTGCGGGGCACGCACTCACCCGGCCGGCGGCTCCGGTCTGCGCATGCGCCGGCTGCGCGGCAGCCGGCACATGAAAGAGCCAGGGCCGCCAGGCGCGGGTGAGTACGCGCTCGTCCCTGCAGGCTCTCGGGTCGGGTCCCGCGGCGAGAATTCTCGCTGCCGGATCCGACCCGCTCGTCTGCAGGCGGCCTAAAGCTACCGGCTGTGTGAATATCTAGGTGCAGCGGCCGAGGTCCCTTATTTGTGTCTACTTCCTCATATCTTAACCCGATAAATGCTGTCTCCTTGCACAACAGCCGAGGACATGCCTGCTGGAAACATGGCTGACGGGGACGGCGTGTGCTGGCCGACCGCTGAGGAAGACCCCTGCAGGCTACAGGCGAGAGGCGTCGCAGTGCAGGTGGGATATTGTTAATGTATTTGGGCTTCAAGTGTGCCAAAAATATCTTATACAAAAATATTCACGTTTTACACTGAGCTCACCAGAAAATGGACAAGTGGGTGTGGTCACTATGGACTGGGTGTGGTCTCTTAATTCAAGACAAACTTAGTGAAACCACTTCCTGGTTCTGCTGCTGATCTGCAGGTTCCTCTTCATACATCCAAGATGGCTTCTTCGTCTTCCTGACGCTCCGTCCGTTGGTGCTGCATCAGTAAGCTAAGACATTATGTGGTGCTCTGATTGACCAATCAGGGAGCAGCATGCACAGGGGCGCTGTGGGGATACTGGATGTATGTAGGGGGGCACCAGGTCATGTAACTCCCCTCCTCCACAGGGTTGGAAACTACTGATGGCCTCCGGATTGCTCATCAGTAGTAGATCAGCGGGTGTCCACCTCCTGGGATGCTTGCAAGTCAGCTAGTCGTCAGGCCAGTGTGCGGAACTCTGTAGAAAGCAGGCAGCTCCGTTCCCTCTGCAGTGGTCAAGCTTGGTATTACAGGCGAAGTTCCCATTGAAGTGAATGGCCTGTAATACCAAACTTGACCACTGCAATAGAAACGGAGCTCTCTACTTCCTGCAGAAATTGGCTCTGTGCATGAGCACACTGGCCTGGTGAACAGCTGGTCGGTGGCGATCCCGGGTGGCGGACCCTTGCTCATCTACTATTGGTGGCCAATCTTTAGGGTAAGCCGTCAGTAGTTCACAACTGAGCAACCCCATTAAGCTGAGAGGCAGAAGATGCAAAGCTATGCCTGTTCATGGGAGGCGCACTGTATTCTGTAACTTTCAGGCTTGACACAATTCCCCACATCTCTAAAGATTGGTGTTTTACTGAGTCTGAAGTGAGGAGGAGACACCGCAGCGACTGCTGCCTACTGCTATCATCAAGGGCGGTACAGCTCTGCTGTGACTGGTAGTATCAGACTGGTGGCCGCTCTGTGCCTCATCCATCTGAGCGGGAAGATTGTAAAGAAATAAGCAGCTGTCTGTCCAGATGGTATGGACCAAGGGTAGAGGCTCATTTACACGCAAAGATTATCTTTCCCTGAAAGATTTAGCGATCTATTTGCATAAAATGTTAATGGACATTAACCCTTTATCATTCTTATTTGCATGTAAAAGTACCTCCAGAGCTGTTTGCAGAGCCCAGCATGTGTGTAAACAGCTGCTGCACATTCCATTGTTCTCTCCTGGCTAGTGTAAACAACATGCAGTCTATTGAGAGATAAAGGCGTTTGCTTTATCCCCTGTAGCTGAATGATGGATTTGAACCTTTATCCATATAGATGATACATTAATAGAAGTTACGCGGACTTGGCGTTCTCCGAATATACAGCATCATATACACCCAATATATCATTGTACAGATTATTGGCCACAGATACATTGAATGATCCCATATAGTAAAATCAGTGGGGATATAACTGAACCATCGGAAGGGGATTATTGTTGCCCGTGAGTTTGCCGAAGGGATAACAACTGTGTTATAAACTCCAGGCGATAGCACCTCTGCCACACAATGCGTCCCCCCTGCATGATGGATATGTCATGGAAGCATCATAGATCTATCGTGACTTACTACTAATATCGTTATTGGCTGGTTATTTTGGTATGGGCAACAATGGCTCTAAGTCATGGCATAATAACTGATGAGCATAAAATGGGGTATAATCATTCAGACTATCAGAACCAAACGAATATAAAAAATGACGGGAATGTTAATATTGTTATGAATTCCACTTTATAACTCTTGCTACAATCGTGTGGACTAGTATTCCAGATTTGTGGTATGGATATAACTGAGGATACAATCCTCTATATTGGGGTCTAGCTAAATATGATTGATGTAGGATAGACTTATACTAAGAGTAAGGCCCAATGTCCACAGGCGGATTTGATTTGCGGAACCCCCACGATAGATCCACCAATCAAGCTGCCCATAGGGATGCATTAGCGTACGCAGGACAGTAAAAAGCAATGCGGATGTTATTTTTTTTCCCAGCGTGTGGATCGCACGCATGGCAAGAAATCACAGCATGCTCAATTTTTCTGCAGATCCCGCAGGGACGGCTTCCACTGAAGTCGATGGAAGCCATGCAATCCGCGACACACCCGCAGCTGTCACTGTGGACCTGCCACGGGAGATTTAAAAAAAAAAGAAATTAAAAATTGCACTGCGCATACGTTCGTTACGGTTAAGGAGTTGTAACTCCTCCCACCTACGTCACCAGTTGATCAGGTGACTAATTGGAGGTGGAGTAATGACACGCAGGACACGGAATCTAGCAACAGGATTTATTTAGTTGAGCCCTAAAATCCAGCGGGTGTTCCCTCCATTATAGGCCGAGCCATGTGTCCTGTAAGTAGATTAGGGCCACAATGGAAATGTCTCTGAACGGGACAAACATGGGTATCCATAGAATCATAGAACGGTAGAGTTGGAAGGGTCATCGGGTCTGCCCCCCCCCCCCCCCCCCCCCCCCCCCGCTCAGTGCAGGATCACTAAATCATCCCAGACAGATATGTGTCCAGCCTTTGTTTGAAGACTTCCATTGAAGGAGAACTCCCCACCTCCCGTGGCAACCTGTTCCACTCATTGATCCCCCTCACTGTCTAATATCTAATCTGTGTCTTCTCCCTTTCGGTTTTCTCCCATTGCTTCTAGTCTTTCCTTGTACAGATGAGAATAGGGCTGATCCCTCTGCACTGTGACAGCCCTTCAGATATTTGTAGACCGCTATTAAGTCTCCTCTCAGCCTTCTCTTCTGCTAAACATTCCCAGATCCTTTAACCGTTCCTCATAGGACATGATTTGCAGATCGCTCACCATCTCGGTAACTCTTCTCTGAACTTGCTCCAGTTTGTCTATGTCTTTTTTAAAGTGGGGTGCCCAGAACTGGACCCAGTATTCCAGATGAGGTCTGACTAAGGAAGAGTAGAGGGGGATAATGACCTCACGTGATCTAGACTCTATGCTTCTCTTAATACATCCCAGAATTGTGTTTGCCTTTTTGGCTGCTGCATCACATTGTTGACTCATGTTCAGTCTATGATCTATTAGTATACCCAAGTCTTTCTCACATGTGCTGCTGCTTAGCCCAATTCCTCCCATTCTGTATGCGCTTTCTTCATTTTTCTTGCCCAGATGTAGGACTTTGCATTTCTCCTTGTTAAATACCATTCTGTTAGTCGCTGCCCACTGTACAAGCTTTTCTAGATCTTTTTGAATCCTCTCTCTTCCCTAGTGTTAGCTACCCCTCCTAGCTTTGTGTCGTCAGCAAATTTGATCAGTTTCCCACAATTCCCTCCTCCAGATCATTTATAACAATGTTGGCCAACACTGGGCCCAGGACAGAGCCTTGTGGTCCCCACTTGATACATTCTTCCACTTGGATGTGCAGCCATATATGACCACTCTTTGAGTACTATCACTCAGCCAGTTGTGAATCCACCTAACAGTTGCCTTGTCAATCCCAGATTTGGTCATTTTCCCAATAAGTCTGGTATGAGATACTTTGTCAAATGCTTTACTAAGGCTAAGATATACTATATCCACCGCATTTCCCTGATCAACCCAGTCGGTGATTCTGTCATAGAAGGAAATTAGATTACTCTGGCATGACTTGTTTGTTACAAACCCATGCTGGCTCTGGTTAATTACTCCATTCTCATCCAAGTTCTTGCATCCATTTTGGGGTGAAACTCTTCATTCATATGTTTGCTAGAGAAATTTTTTTTTTTTTTTAAATGACACAATTGCCAAATAAATGAAAATCCTAATTTTTTCCTTCTGATTTGCTTAAATTCATTCAAAAACTGTGGGGTAAAAATACGCAGGACACCCCTAGATGAATTCGATAAGGGGTCTAGTTTTCAAAATGGGGTAATTTGTGGGGGTTCTAGATCGTTTTGGCCGCTCAAGGGCTCTACAAGTGGGCAATGGGGCCTCAAACACCTTCAAGTAAAATGTCTGTTCTGAAAGCCGCCGGCTGCTCCTTTCGGTTTGGGCCCCGTTGTGCATACAGACATAAGATTACAGTGACAAAGGGTATGTTTTTGACACATATGAGCCTTTCCAATCTTGGCTCGGTGTAGAAAAACAAAGCGTTCTTCAAAATGTTGATAATCAATGTTAAATTTGTACGTCTCCTAAATGGTTAAAAAAGAAACTAAAGTTTTTCAAATGTGTGTCCAGAATAAATATATATCTTATCAAAAATGTGTACAGTATATTGCAATTGAAAATGTGAAAAAATGACATTGTTTCAAACTTTTACCAATTTTGGCGCCTTTAATAAATATACACATTCTATTGGTTAATTTTTTACCACCTAAATGAAGTACAACATGTGACCAAAAAAGAATGTAAAAAAAAACTTGGATATGCAAAACCTTTACAGGGTTATTCTATGCATTCTGCATCTTTTACATATATTACACATGATGAAATTGATGTATTTGAGATTTTGTCTTTGTGAAATAATCTTTTTCCAACCTTTATAGACAGAATGTGAAAAGCAAGATGCTGAGACCTTGACAGACAAGGACACGGAGAAGCTCTTGGTGAGCACTGTGTGCATTCTGAATGTACTGACCTCCTCTTAGATGCACATTAATGCATGAACTCTGTCTGTAGAAGCTGCTTGTTGGCCGCAGAGAACTCCTGAAGGACACTTACCAGGAGGTGCTGGACAGACAGATCCAGGCCGAGAAACAACTGCAGGTTCAGATAAAACAACTACGGCAGCAGAATGAGGAAGAAACACAAAGGCACAAGGTACGAAGGATCGCAAAATAATGTGGTGATTTGTAAGATTTCTCAGCGGGGCTAAATCAGCTAGTGAAATGGTATCTAAAAGCCTGGAAATGGCCATACCGGTACTTGTATGTATGAGGCTGAAGGGTTACATTAATCCCTTAATGCTCCAGGATGTACATTTACATCATGGAGGTTTGGGTTTGTATGGAGGGAGGGCGAGTCGGCTCCATACAATGCAGGGGTCGGCTGTTTCTTACAGCTCATTCGTGCCAGCAGTAGCTCCATTCAGCACCACCGCTGATCGCGGTTGTTAACTTGGTAAATGCCCTGATTGACTTTGGGGGCCTAAACGTTCCCCTGCGATGAGTTTGCAGGGTGCCATTCGGTTGCCATGGCAGCTGGGGGCCTTCTGATCGCAGCACAATGTAATACTGTAATACTATGGTATTACATCATACTGCAGGAACGATCAAACCATTGCAAGTTCTTATCGCCGCTGGGGACTAAAAAAAAGAATTAAATGTAAAAATCAGTTTATCAAAATAAAATGTAAGGAGTTAAAAAAACAACCCAAAACATATTTGGTATTGCTGTGTCCATCTCTTAAAGTTCCACATTATGTACCCCGCACAGAAAAAATACATAACACCAGAATTGCGCTGCTTTTTTTTTTTTGGTCTCCCTGTCTCCAAGAAAAAATATAATAAAAAGTGATTAAAAAGTCATTTGTACTCCAAAATGGTACCAATAAAAACTAGAAGGGCAACTACATTAATAAACGGACTGGGAGGACTGGAATACCCAGAGAGGAATCCATATTAGGATTATTCACCCTGGAAAAAAGACGGCTAAGGGACAACCGAATAACTGTGTATAAATACATGAGGGGACGATACAAGGATCTCTGCCATGATCTGTTTATACCCAGGACTGCGACGGTAACAAGAGGGCATCCGCTACGTCTAGAGGAAAGCAGGTTTCATCACCAACACAGAAGGGGGTTCTTTACTGTAAGAGCAGTGAGACTGTGGAACTCTCTGCCTGAGGACGTGGTGATGGCAGGATCCATAGAGCAGTTTAAGAGGGACTAGATGTCTTTCTATGATATTACAGGATATGGACATTAGGTGACCAGCGGGTTGTAGTTCCAGGTCTTACAGTCAGGGAGGAACTATCACAGGTTGATCCAAGGATTATTCTGACTGCCATTATAGAGTCGGGAAGGTATTTTCCCCCAAATGGGCTAATTGGCTTCTGCCTCTTGGGGTTTTTCCCTTCCTCTGGATCAATAAGAGGATGGAGACAGGCTGAACTAGATGGACATTCTCTTCATTCAGCCTAACATATTATGTGAGAGGACATCCTGCAAAAAACGAGTCCTTGCACAATTATATCAACGGAAAAATAAAGTTATGGCGGCAGAAAATAATTATATTTTTTTCCAAAGGTATTTTATATTTTAGAAGTATTACAGCAAAGAAAAAACCTCTAAACTTGTTATCGTACTGAGTGACAGAATAAAGTTATCATTATTGCTACAGTGTGTACACCCTACAAACAAAACCTCCCAAAGATGGCGAAATTATTATTTTTTTCAATTTCACTCCTTTAAGAATTTTTTTTTAACGTTTTTTTAGCACATTATATGGTACATTGCATAGTATTGCTGAAAAATATGACGTGTACCACAAAAAACAACGAGCCCCCCCAGACAGTTACCTTGATGGACAAATTAGAGTTCTGATACTTTTTTTAAAGTGGGGAGGAAAAAACAAAAATGAAGGAGAGAGCTGCCTCCTTAAGGGGTATTCCAAAGATTGCCTTTTTATCACATATCCACATAAGAAATGAGTCTAAGACCCCCACCATTCCCATGAAGGGGGTCCTGTTTCCCCCTCTACTCCTCATATGATACAGGTCATATTGTGATTTCTACACAGTTGGGTCAGAGTATCCAAAACTGCGTTCCTTTTGGGGTGTTCTTGGTTTGTAATGGTTAGCACCTACCAAAAGTGGTTCAATGAAGCACACCCAGGTCATCAGCCACAAAGGCTCATATGATTAGTGAAGAACAGCCTGTATGGTTCAGTCCCACAGAAGAGCTATTGTAGTGCAAACTGCTGGTTGTGATAGGATGTCAGATCACACGAGGCGTCACAGCTTCCATGTATGGGGCTGCCTATCTACACACTGGTCGCGGTGCCCATTCTGACCCTTGCCCAGCACCAAATGTGGCATTAGGGCGAGACAGTGGAACAGTACATAAAGGCGGCCTGGTCTGACGAATCGTGTTTTCTTTTACTCCATGTGGACAGATGGGTGTAGTGCATCACTTGCCTGGGAAGAAATGGCACTAACATGCATTATGGGAAGAAGGTAGGCCCGCAGAAACCGTGTAAGAGTCCTTCTAGACAATTTATCGTTTGAACGAGCTAGTGACCTCGCCGCTAGCTCATTCGCTCATGCAGTCTGTTTAGACAGGCAGATACGTCTTTGGCTTGTTCAAATGAGAAATAGTTCAGAATCAGTCAGTCTTTCACATTTGCTGTATAAGTGAATGAGAAGCACTGAACGAGTGATGTTTAACCCCCTAAGGGTGCACCCCCCCTTTTTTTTTTTTTTGGTCCCCCTTCCCCTTAAAAAAACAAAACAAAAAAAAACCAACTCTTATTTATCCATTGATGTCGCTGTTTGAGGACTTGCTTGTTGTGGGACAAGTTGTATTTTTTAATGGTGCTATATAATGTACTGAAATTTATTTTTTTTAAATTCTAAGTGGAGAGAAATGGGAAAAAAACGAACTTCCATCATCTTTGGGTGCATCTTGTGTCTATGGCATACACACTGCAAGAACAATGACCTGAGATACAGTAAGTCAGAGTTGCAATCCTAAACACACGCTTGACTGCATAATTGTTAGGCAAAAACTAGGTCAGCAAGCAAAAGCCTCAATAAAAAAATGACATTTTATTAAATAGAATTATATTAAAATATCACATGACAGAAATGAGCAAAAAAGAAAGGCATCTAGTATGTCATGCAAAAGACATCCAATGCTGTCACAATCCTGTTGCCAATACAGAGAACGCGTGACGGCAAAAGACCAAAACTACTTTCTTAAATCCAGACGAACAGCATGACAGCGACGTGTCCACTCAGATGAGTCTTTATCAAGCTTAGAACTAATATGTATCTACACATTTATATATTACAAGAAAGTAAGAAAGCTCAAATGGCAGACCGGGTTGGGAACCCCCCTATGGGTAATTCTCACACCTAATGTGGATCATGATGTAGTCCATATTGTGGTGTTTAAAGATGCATCAGGTATCTTATATGAACATAATAAAAGGATCCATATGTAGAGTTACCATTCTGGTTCTCCTCATAAAGCACGTTATGCTCTTTGACTGTATCACCCGGCGTCCGCGGAAACCATGCGAATGTGTGAGCAACCCACAGTTCTCGCAAGAGTTCTCATCTTCCAATCCATATACAGCCTCTGCGAATGTACAATAACTCAAAACCGCGAGGGGCACAGAAAATCCCAGGCTGGCGCAAAACACCCAGCCGGACCATTGCTGAAAAATCACAGCCAGTCAGAATGTGCAGACGCATAGTATCGCGCCTGATCTAACATATGGAACCTTCACAATCCAAACGTGGGGGGCACAGAATAATATTCCTGTTTAACCAAAAAACGTTGAATGGCCACATAGTCCGTGGTTCTTAACCCCTTAACAACCAGCCCATAGTGTTTTTACGTCCTCCCGAAGTGGGCTTTATTCTCTGAGGACGTAAAAACGTGTCCTGCAGAGAATAATGCCCCTCGGGCTGTGGACGTGACAGCTCCATGCTGTCGGTGTCCGCAGGTAGCTGACAGCATGGAGCTGTCATCCCGGGCTGTTCGGAGCCCCCCCCGGCATTGCGATCGGCGCTATGCAATGGATAGCGCCGATCGCAAAAAAGTAAATAAAAGTGCAATAAAAGTTAAAGATTCAGCTGCTCCGATGGATCGGATCCATCGGAGCAGCTGAAATTACTCACCGAGGTGCTCCGGGCGCCGTAGCCGTCCTTCTGCACATGCGCGCCAGGCGGCATTACGTCAGCCGTATGCGCAGATGGCCCGGCGGCGCGGGAGACTTAAAATCTCCTGGCTCCCGGCTCCTGTAGGTAGCCGGGAGGCAGGAGATGTCAGCGGGGACTGCGGTGAGCGGTCCCCGGTACCGCGATCGCCGTTATACAATGGATAACGACGATCGCGGCAAAGTGAAAAAAAGTGTAAAAAAAAGAAAAATACTCACCTCAGGTCCGCCGATGTCCTCCGGCCGGTGTCGGGACCCCCCCGCTGGCTTCTGCGATGTGCCGATGCGGCGCGCATGCGCAGAAGCCAGCGAGCCCGGCAAATTCAAAATCTCCCTGCACCCGGCTGTCACAGATAGCCGAGTGCAGGGAGATATGACTGGGGACCGCTGTATGCGGTTTCCAGTCATATGATCACCGTTATCCATCAGATAACAGTGATCATATAAAGTTAAAAAGTAAAAAAAAAAAAAAAAAGTTAAAAGTAAAAAAAAAGTTTAAAAAGTTAAAGTTTCATCTCCCCTTACGGATCGTATCCGTAAGGGGGGATGAAATTACGTACCCAAGGTCCCGGATTTGTTCCCTGGTGGGATGTTGATCCGCGGATCTTACCCCAGCTTCGGCGCATGCGCCCGTCAGCATGATGGCGGACGCATGCGCAAAAGTGAAATATTGCCCAAGAAATATAAAATCTCCCTGCTGCTGGCTACAAAAGGTAGCCAAGAGCCTGGAGATGTCACGGGGCGGTTACTGGTCACGTGATCGCCGTTATCCAATGCATAATGGCGATCACGTAAAAGTTCTTTAAAAAGTGGCAGTTTCATTTCCCCTCACCGATTCGATCGGTTGGGGGAGATGAAACATCTTCTCGGAGGCTTCCGCATTTGAATCCAGATGCGATTATCCTCCATGGATCCTGCCAGCTTCTGGGTATGCGCCCGCCGGCAAAATGCCGGACACATTCACAGGAGCCGGGAAGCGCAGGAAATGTTAAATCTTCTTGCTCCCAGCGACCAACGGTCGCTGAGTGCTTGGAGCAGTGACCGGCGGCCTCGCTGAGCGGTCCCCGGTCACGTGATAAAGTAGCGAACTAACATTAGGCCGGTCACACATGACCGGAGAGGAATTACGGGTTCTGCATGCGCTTGATCAGCGGTAATCCACGGATCAATCGCATGCATTGGATTACACAATTCCCCCCAATTAGCGGGTCGGAATTACGTAATCCACTCGCCGAAACAGAACACGGCATGCTATATTTTACCATGAATATCTGCGACCTAGAGCCCTTTGTGCTCTATGACCGCGGATATACCCGCAGCCCATATGCAAACACATTGTGTACGGGCTGCGGGTACCCGAGTCATCTGTAAGCGACGGTACGGGAAATGCAAACAAAAAACCGCCTGTGTGAGTAGGCAGTTATGCGCAGTACATTACGCAACCGTACGCAGGGTCACAGCCGGGCTCACAGCTGGGATCCTCTGCGGGCCTCCGCAAGCGGATTCCACCTACGGCTACGTGAGCCCGGCGTTATTCAGACCGCTACCTGTAATCCGTAATTTACAAGAAGCCCCGGGAACGTTCGTCTTCCTGCAGTTCCAGGAGCAGCTTGTTGAGCGCCTTCTCTGTGAGACCGCTGCACCGCAGCAAGATTACAAAGCCTCACAGCGCCACTTTCTACACCCCATCCCCGCCGCTGAGGTTACGAAATACCCCCCAAAATACATGAGAGGAGGGGGGGGATACCCGGTTTTCTTGCCCCATGTGCCCAACCCAACCAGCCTCCATAATTACCCCTGTCTTCGGACATAAAACGCAGTTTATATTATTACCTTTATCTAATATTTAGGGAATGCCAAAAAATGGGGATGTCCGGGGGGGGGGGGGTTGGGGGGGGATTATTTTTAGGAAGTCAAATTTTTTTCCGTATAAGTGGGCAATGGGGCCTGGAATTTATTCAGTTCTGCCCTGAAATCCAGCGGCATTCCCTCCATTATGGGCCTAGCCATGTGTCCTGTAAGTAGATTAGGGCCACAATGGGTATGTTTCTGAACAGGGGACAAACAGGGGTATCCATTTTGGGGTGAAAGTCTTCATTCCTATGTACACTGTACAAAAAAAACTGTTTTTAAATTGACAAAATTGCCAAACAAATGAAAATCGTAATTTTTTCCTTTTGCTTTGCTTAGATTCATTCAAATACTTTGGGGTCAAAATATGCAGTACACCCCTAGATGAATTTGTTAAGGGGTCTAGTTTTTAAAATGGGGTCATTTGTGGGGGTTCTCTATAGTTTTGGACGCTCAATGGCTCTACAAGTGGGCAATGGGGACTGGAATTTATTCCGTTGTACCCTGAAATCCAACGGGTGCTTCTTCCATTATAGGCCTAGCTATGTTTCCTTTAAGTAGATTAGGGCCACAATGGGTATGTTTCTGAACACGGGACAAATGGGGGTATCCATTTTGGGGTGAAAGTCTTCATTCCTATGTACACTTTCCAAGAAAAACTGTTTTTAAATTGACACAATTGCCAAAAAAATGAAAATCATAATTTTTTCCTTCTGCTTGGCTTAGATTCATTCAAAAACTGTGGTCAAAAAAGACATCATACTCCTAGATAAATTCGTTAGGGGGTCTACTTTTCAAAATAGGGTCATTTGTGGGGGTTCTCCATCATTTTGGTCACTCAATGGCTCTACAAGTGGGCAATGGGGACTAAATCTCCTTCAAGCAAAATTTCTGTTCCGAAAGCCACCGGTTGCTCCTTTCATTTTGGGCCCCATTGTGCATCCAGACGTAAGATTAGGGCCACAATGGGTATGTTTCTGAGCACGGGACAAACAGGGGTATCCATTTTGGGGTGCAAGTCTTCATTCATATATGTGCTGTACAAAAAAACTGCTTTTAAAATGACAGAATTACCAAAAAAATGAAAATTGTAATTTTTTTCCTTCGGCTTGGCTTAGATTCATTCAAAAACTGTGAAGTCAAAAAAGTCATCGTTCCCCTAGATAAATTCGTTAAGGGGTCTACTTTTCAAAATGGGGGTCACTTGTGGGCGTTCTCCATAGTTTTGGTCACTCAATGGCTCTACAAGTGGGCAATGGGGCCTAAATCTCCTTCAAGCAAAATTTCTGTTCCGAAAGCCACCGATTGCGCCTTTCATTTTGGGCCCCATTGTGCATCCAGACGTAAGATTAGGGCCACAATGGGTATGTTTCTGAGCACGGGACAAACAGGGGTATCCATTCTGGGGTGCAAATCCTAATTTTCATGTGTACTATAGAAAAAAGTCCTGTCTTTAAAATGACATATTTGCAAAAAAATGAAATTTTTGTTTTTCTCTTCTAAATTGCATTGGCTCCTGAAAAAAAACTGTGGGGTTAAAATACTCATGACACCCCTCAGTGAATACGTTAAAGGGTGTAGTTTTTAAAATGGGGTCACTTGTGGGGGTATCTATCATTTTGACTCCTATGAGCCTTTCCAATCTTGGATTGGTGTAGGAATACAAAGTGTTCCTCAAAATGCTGAAAAGTAATGTTACATTTGTACGTCTCCTAAATGGTTAAAAAAAAAAACGAAAGTTTTTGCAATGTGCGCCCAAAATAAAGTAAACGGATGGAAATATAAATCTTAGCAAAAATTTCTATATTATGTTTGCACATATTTGAGATATTGCAGTTGGAAATGTGAAAAAATGACGATTTTTTTCAAAATTTTCCCAATTTTGGCGCTTTTAATAAATAAACACAAATTCTATCGGTCTTTTTTTTCCACCTAAATGAAGTACAATATGTGGCGAAAAAACAATGTCAGAATCGCTTGGATATGCAAAACCTTTCTGGTCTTTTTCCATGCTAAAGTGACACGTGTCAGATTTGCAAAATTTGGCCTGGTCATTAAGGTGTAAACAGGCTTGGTCACTAAGGGGTTAAAGCAACGCATGACCTTCACTAGCAACAAGGATGTCTTGTAACAGTGATGGCAAACCTTGTAGAGACAGAGTGCCCAAACTGCAGCCCAAAACCTATTTATTTATCGCAAAGTGCCAATATGTCAGAAGCGGGGCTTATCACGACGTATGTTACCCCCATTGTTCTAAAAAGGACAGAGCTGCTTTAAAATAGACAGCGTGCAGATTTTGACTGCTTTTTGGATGCAGAAATACTGCAGAATGTCCTCAGCGGAAGTTTATGTGGAAAATTCTGCAGCATTTCCACATCCAAAAAGCAGTCAAAATCTGCACCCTGTCTATTTTTAAACAGCTCAGCTACATGTAAACATACCCCACCGTTAATAGTAACACCTCCGCGCCCCCCCCCCCCCCCCTTCAGCGGTAATAGTGACACCCCCCCATCACCCCACAGCGGCCCCCAGTGTAGTGGTGTCACCCCACAGCGGCCCCCAGTGTAGTGGTGTCACCCCACAGCGGCCCCCAGTGTAGTGGTGTCACCCCACAGCGGCCCCCAGTGTAGTGGTGACACTCCACAGATGAACCACAGAGTCCATACGAGGATCCCAAAAAATCCCTCCAAATTCCCTAGACCTTAGTCCAATCGGGAACATGTGGGATGTGCTAGAAAACTAGTCCAATTCAAGGAGACTACACCCCTCACAGCTTACAGGACTTGGCGGGATTTTCTAAGTTAAAGGGGTTGTCCCGCGCCGAAACCTAAATTTTTTTTTTTAAACAGACCCCCACATTGTGCACAGTAAAAACGAATCCATTTCTTATTTAAAAAAAAAAAAAAAAAATTCGCTTACCTGGATCCCCGTTCTGCAGCTTTGAAGATTCTTCTTTCAAGGATGGTGCCACTGGTCTTCTTCCACGGTGCACCGCGGGTCTTCTCCCATGGTGCACCGTGGATGTTCTTCTCCAGTCTTGCGTTCCACTGCCGATTACAGCCACCTCATTGGCTGATCGGCACCACGTGACGGAGGCGGAGCTACGATGACGCGGAGAAGAGGGAGGAGCCAGGACGCAGCTCATGAGCCCGGACACATCCAGCGGAGGATTTCACTCTACGCAAGCGCGACTGTTCGTGCGACCAGAGAAGAGGCTTCATCATCGCCATGGAGACGGGGACGCCAGCACCGGAGGGGGTAAGAGTATAACTTCTGTATGGCCAATATTTAATGCACGATGTATATTACAAAGGGCATTTATATGGCCATACAGAAGTGCATAACCCCACTTGCTATCGCGGGACAACCCCTTTAAGCTACTTAAAAATAAATATTCTATGTTAAAAAATCTGCAAAACTGTTTATACTGCGGCCATCTGGCCATTGGCCATGAATCGTCTTTTGGGGGTAGGACTTCGGTTACTAACGATCGGACCCGCTTCTGCATTCCCACGCCTCTTCCACATCCTGATGAGGAAATAGAAGTCATCCAGGCAGCATCTGTTTAAAAGATTGCTTCTTTATTCAGTGCATAACATCACAGGTGAGGCAAGCAGCAGCTACGTATCGACCCTATACATGGGTCTTTCTCAAGTGTAAGACCTGCCTTAGCCTGCTTCTTGCTACCCTAGCCCACCTGTAGCCCTCTCTCAGCCTGGCTCTGTCAGTAAACATAGTTGCAGCTTTGTGAATGTCAAATTTTTAGGGGTAAATCCAGTAAAAAGAGCATGGCTATTGTGCTGCACTTTGCATGCTCCCGTTGTCGCACCAAACGTTCATATGGTCAGCAGAAGCCCCTTTGTGCTAATTGCCTGCTTCCAGACCAGCCAGTAAACCTGTCCCAGGGGCATCCACCGCCATGTTCCCTGAGCCCTAATGTGCACGTTCCCTCTCGGTTGCGTATTTGGACCTAACGTGATCCTCCAGGTCAATTCTGGAGGAATTGTAATTGCCGTAGAATCATAGAATGGTAGAGTTGGAAGGGGTCATCGGGTCCAACCCCCTGCTCAGTGCAGGATTCACTAAATCATCCCAGACAGATATTTGTCCAGCCTTTGAGTGACTACCCACTAGCGTTTTTGTTTAGCTGCGATTTTTTTTCTTTTTTTTTTTTTTCTTTTTTTCTTTTCTTTTTTTTTTTTCCCAGATGTCAATGAGACTTTCGAATGTTAAATTCGCAACGTATCAAAAACGGCAACTTGCATTTTTGGTGCGTTGGGAATTTAACATTAGAAAGTCCCATTGACATCTGGGAAAAAAAGCAGCAAATTTGCAGAGAAAAAAAAACGCTAGTGGGTAGTCACCCTTTGAACACTTCCATTGAAGAACACACCACCTCCTGTGGTAACCTGTTCCACTCATTGATCCCCTCACTGTCTAATATCTAATCTGTGTTTCCTCCCTTTCAGTTTCATCCCATTGCTTCTAGTCTTTCCTTGTACAGATGAGAATAGGGCTGATCCCTCTGCACTGTGACAGCCCTTCAGATATTTGTAGACCGCTATTAAGTCTCCTCTCAGCCTTCTCTTCTGCTAAACATTCCCATATTCTTTAACCATTCCTCATAGGACATGATTTGCAGACCGCTCACCATCTTGGTAATTCTTTTCCAAATTTGCTCCAGTTTGTTGATGTGTTTTTTGTTTTTTTTAAGTGGGGTGCCCAGAACTGGACCCAGTATTCCAGATGAGGTCTGACTAAGGGAGAGTAGAGGGGGATAATGACCTCACGTGATCTAGACTTTGTGCTTCTCTTAATACATCCCAGAATTGTGTTTGCCTTTTTGGCTGCTGCATCACATTGTTGACTCATGTTCAGTCTATGATCTATTAGTATACCCAAGTCTTTTTCACATGTGCTGCTGCTTAGCCCATTCCTTCCATTCTACATGTGCTTTTTTTCATTTTTCTTGCCAAGATTTCTCTTTCTCTCTCCTTAAGAACATCCAGCCATTGGATTCTTCCTACCCTCTTCTGAGTTCAGTAAAATCTGCCTTTCTGAAATCCAACCTTGAGGTCTGACTCTTCTCAGGTCTTCCTCCCCTTGTTATCAAACATCCAAGGATATCATGATCACTGCCTTCTAAGGTCCCAGCCACCCCTACTCCCTCAACCATTCCCTCCCTGTTGGTAAGAATTAGGTCCAAGATGGCAGATCCCCTTGTTTTCTCTTCTGCCTTCTGGAAGATAAAGTTGTCAGCAAGAGCGGATAAGAATCTGTTGGATCCATTACTTTTACCTGAGAGAGATTCCCAACAAATGTCTGGATCGGTAAAATCTCCCATGATCACTATGTTGGGTTTCTTTGAGAGCTTGGCCATCTGATGTAGAAAGAGTTCCTCCATATCTTCTGCTTGTCCCGGCGGGCTATAGTAAATGGAAGGTATAGCTAGTTATTTAGGCGCATGCGCCATAATGAGTGGAAGGCATAGCCAGTGAAACCCCTACAGGGCGCGGTGTGATAATGACGTCCCGGTGGCGTGACCTGATCCGCGCATGCGCGGTAGGATATAAAGGTGATTACTGGTAAGGGCAAGATGCTGAGTGGCTGACCACTGGCGCATGCTCTCTAATGGTCAATGAACGCCGCGGACACGAGATATGCCGGTGATTGATTTATATTAAGTGTAAATGGTATCAGCTGAATCGTCTGAATCTGAACCAATCACATTCTACCAAATGGGTGTGTGTTTACAAGATGGTCTGGTGTGGGTATATGTATGTATATAAATAGTGGTATGTTGTCCTATTGCTGCATGTCATTTGAGGTTGAAATGTCGCAGCTTTGTTATGTGTTGCTGAGAAATAAAGAAGTTTATACATTTGGACTAATAAGTTCCAGTGTGCTGATCCGGTTTTGGCGCTGATTGGAGTTCATGTCTAACAAGTTTGTCAAGTCTGGACCCTGCTGGTTGGATCGTGCACCGCAAGTCTCTCCACCCCAGGTTTTATTGGTAGTGCTGCTATCTACCGTAACCAATTATCTGTAACCTATCAGACACATCTTTGTGCCCCTGGAAGACAGCGCACCTCTCGTGAGGTGTCAGGTCTGCAGACAGCGGCCTCTGTCCTCTCAATAAGGAATCCCTCACAACCACCACTCTCCTCCTCTTCTTTTTCACAATAACACTTCTTTTTGTTCATTCAAGAGGACTCTTTGCACTTCCTACACAGCTCTTTGTGGGTAGAGTAATTTCTTGCTGTACCTCTTTCTCCTCTGTTCTTTGTGGGTAGAGTCATTTCTTGCTGTACCTCTTTCTCCTCTGTTCTTTGTGGGTAGAGTCATTTCTTGCTGTACCTCTTTCTCCTCTCCTCTGCTCTTTGTGGGTAGAGTCATTTCTTGCTGCACCTCTTTCTCCTCTCCTCTGTTCTTTGTGGGTAGAGTCATTTCTTGCTATACCTCTTTCTCCTCTGTTCTTTGTGGGTAGAGTCATTTCTTGCTATACCTCTTTCTCCTCTGTTCTTTGTGGGTAGAGTCATTTCTTGCTGCACCTCTTTCTCCTCTCCTCTGTTCTTTGTGGGTAGAGTCATTTCTTGCTGCACCTCTTTCTCCTCTCCTCTGTTCTTTGTGGGTAGAGTCATTTCTTGCTATACCTCTTTCTCCTCTGTTCTTTGTGGGTAGAGTCATTTCTTGCTATACCTCTTTCTCCTCTGTTCTTTGTGGGTAGAGTCATTTCTTGCTGCACCTCTTTCTCCTCTCCACTGTTCTTTGTGGGTAGAGTCATTTCTTGCTGCACCTCTTTCTCCTCTCCTCTGTTCTTTGTGGGTAGAGTCATTTCTTGCTGCACCTCTTTCTCCGCTCCTCTGTTCTTTGTGGGTAGAGTCATTTCTTGCTATACCTCTTTCTCCTCTGTTCTTTGTGGGTAGAGTCATTTCTTGCTGTACCTCTTTCTTCTCTCCTCTGCTCTTTGTGGGTAGAGTCATTTCTTGCTGTACCTCTTTCTTCTCTCCTCTGCTCTTTGTGGGTAGAGTCATTTCTTGCTGTACCTCTTTCTTCTCTCCTCTGCTCTTTGTGGGTAGAGTCATTTCTTGCTGTACCTCTTTCTCTTCTGCTCTTTGTGAGTAGAGTCATTTCTTGCTGTACCTCTTTCTCCTCTGTTCTTTGTGGGTAGAGTCATTTCTTGCCGTACCTCTTTCTCCTCTCCTCTGGTCTTTGTGGGTAGAGTCATTTCTTGCCGTACCTCTTTCTTCTTCTGCTCAGGAACCAGTAACAGCCCCTCCCTGTGTGAGAACCTGGTACTGGTTTCTGATCAGTATGGGTGCTAGCTGACTCCTGATCCTCCTGCTTCTTGGGGTTACATGCTTCCATTCCTCGGCTTCTGCAGGTACGCTGGACATTTCTTTTCCTTCTACAATCTGGAGACTTTCTTCTGCTGTCAAGGAAATCCTTGCCTTCCTTAAAGAGTTACAATGTAGCTATTCTTTCCTGAAGACTCTGCACCTTTTCCTCCAGTAGAGACACAAGCTTGCATTTCGGGCCGGTGAAGTTTGGCTTTTCCTCTGGTCGGTCTAAACATATAGCATACGCTGCAGCTCACCACATGGCTCCTCTCCTTTTCCATGTCAGTTGATGTCCACTTCCAAACTTCTAAAAGTCAAGAATTATAGTGAAGTGACATAACCTATAAGATAATACTAAGTATACAACTTGGGTGCGCGGTCTGGTGATGTCCTCCAAGCAGTTAGACCCGGCTAATCCCAACAATCTTCCTGCTTACAGTGATTCTTTATTCTTCCCAGAATGCACAGGGAAAATGTAAATGATCATTGTGCAGCTCCAATCTCATACCAGAAAGGATGCTTGGCACGTGAAACTACAAACGACTACAATCCCTAATGTTGCACAGCCATACTCTGTTATCCCCTTCCTCTGTCTCGCCTCTGTCCACAGTGTCCCACTCCACAATTCCCTCTAGGGACAGCTCCTGCTCCGAGCGTGAAATTTGAGGATGCCATGTCTAAGGAGCTGTCCTTCCTGGATAATCGTTTTTTCACCCCTAAACGCCTTGACAATAATGTATCCGTTCTCTGAGGAAACTGTTAAGTGTTCATCCTCCCATCTTACACTGCCCATGGCCAGATGCATTATCTTTCAAGGACCAGCATGATAAACATTTGTAATCCTTTGCGAAATCATCCTTTTGAGCTAACAGGGTTGGCCCTAGCCCTCTCTTCACCTCATCCTGGGGGTTAGTAGGACTTCATCGGAATGGGCAAAACAACTGTGCCGAGGCATCCTATCCGGTGCTCCCAGGAGAAGTTGGCTGAACTTGTTCTTCAGCTCTCTCAAGCAGGCAGGCTCATCTGCGAGGCCTCTTGGGATGCTACCAGGCTTTTAGCTCATTCCTCTATGCATTCTGTGGCTAAAGTGTTGGTCGCTAATACCACCTCCAATAGCTTTATAACCATCCTTCCCTTTACTGGATCTCGTCTCTTTGGCGGTCGCCTGGAAGAAATTATCTCTGAAGCCACCGGCGGACAGACTTACCTTCCCTAAAGTAGATCCACTTGTCAGTACAGCGGAAGAAAGAAGAATCCTAATTTCCGCTGCTTTTGTCGCTCTAGATCTTCAGAGTCACGCCCGTCCTCCCACGATCATAAAACGCAAAAATCCTTCAAACCGCGCTTTCTGGTGATCCGGTCTTCGTTCCACACATTCACGAAGCTTTACTTGGTGCATATTTTGTCTCTTCTGATGCTGCTCTTGGTCGCAGCTGAGAAAACGTGTTTTTTTTTGTTACTCATTGTAAAATCCTTGTCTTGGATGTTCATTGCGAACGCAGCACCCCTCCATTGTTTCAGGGGAGCCGGCTGTTTTTGTTCTTGGCTTGTCCCTTTCTGCGTTGTATGTAATGTTCACAAGTTCCATTAGCCCTCAGCTCTTCCTCTGCTACTGCTTTCCTACAAACTGATCTAGTTTGGTGACTGTAGGAGACAGTAGCTGGTAGGAGAAGTTAATCCCTTTGCTTAGTGTCCACCTCCTAATGGCAGGAGCTACGGTATATCGGCAGGAGTTATGTCTGGTATCCTCCAGCGAACATCCATAACTGCGTTTTATGGTGAGTAACAAAAATATCCAGTTTTTTTTTTTTTTCCCTTTTAATGTGAGCTACTTAAAATAAAAGTTAAACAAAAAATCCCCTTTTAGGCTGCCTGTCCACGGCCGTGATGGAATATCACTCATGATATCTAGTAGATAGGCTCACCACTGAAAATCGCAGCATGCCACAATTTTTATCCCGCAAGCGGAGAATTGCTATGATTCTCCACTCGTGGACGACTGGCTGCGCTCTCCATAGTTCTCCTATGGAAAGCGTTCACTGCGTTACCCACGGCTGGGTTATCGCCGCGGATAACGCAATGACAACTCTCCGTGGACAGGCAGCTTAAAGGATCTGCTACCAAGGTCCTTGCGCCGGTACCACAGCCTACAATATTGTGCTTTTAATATTATGGCTTGATTGGTGTCGCTACAGCTACTGTTTGTCTAACATTTGCTTTGGCGATCATTCATGCATCCATGAATCTTTATCTTCCAGGTATATATAAAAAATATTCAAGACCTGACAATTAAGAAAGAAGAGGCCAGAAAGAAAATAGAAAAAGAGCGAAGAGAACCGTCCCAGAAGGAGCAGGATTTGGGGGCCGAATTGCTAAAACTGCAAAGCAAAAATGAAAGGTATTCTCAGATCTAGGAGTTTAAAGAGAAAAAAGGCTGCGTATTGGATAAAATGTGCCCTTGACGGGGTTGTCTGGGGTGTGGGCATTTTAAGTAGGCTTGTAGTGCACTTGGGGCTCACTCACACGGACATATGTTATCTGTGTATTACGCTCCTAATATGCAGTATGTAGTAACTACGTAGGTAACATGCATATTTACTGTGCAGTCTAAGCACCTATAGCCTATAATGGGCCTATTATGGCACAGTGTATATAAATGGGCTTTAAGCATTTCAAATTACACAGACAATATACGCCTTTATTAACCCTTAACGGAGAGTACTCTGGTAGATGGGCGCTGATCGAAGAGCTTGGCGCTTGTCTTTCAGACCTTTACACAGGCTGATTCTATTTAATCGATCTCCCGTTTGCATGAGGGAATGTACTTCCGACAATCTTATCTTTCTGCTGTATCAAAGGTGTAATCGCCCAACAAATGAGCATTTGCTCGTTTGTAGTGTGATTAGCGGCATATTTAGACGGGCCAATTATCAAGTTGACGTTCATCCTCAAATTGGCTTGTGAAAAAGGCCCTACTTGTCACAATTGTCTTCATCTGGTGTGGTGACTATGCTTTAGTGACCTTGTGTCGGTAGTCAAGTATCGTGTGACTGCCTTACTTGGGGTCCACAGGAGATGTCACCATGGGGAGAGAAGAATTGTTCTAGTGAATATGCTAGAAAGTTTCTACAAGTTTCCAGCCTTAAAGAGGTTGTCCTAAGAAATGAAATAATTTCCTACCCACAGGAAATGGATGAGTACTGGATGGGAGCGGGTCTGATTGCTGGAACCTCCGCTGATCAAAAGAGTGGGGGTCCCAAATGAATTGAGCAGTGGTCATGCATGAGCACTGCTGCTCCCTCCCAAGTCATGGCACTTCAAACTGAAATCAAGCGCTCTGCTGTCTCCCAAAGTTCCATTGAAATGACGGCGTGGCCGTGCACATGGGTGACCATTGGGACCCCCTGTTTTATGACTGGCGGAGGTCTCAGCAGTCAAACTCCCACTGATCAGTTATCTGCCATCCTGTAGATGTATATTTCATGGGACAACCACCCTAAGGTGTGTTCTGGCGATTCAAAGTGAAAGTTCTATGTTTCGTGAGGTGATAGATAAGATGTTGTTTTGCAGTATAATGCTGTAACTCGCTTTACCTGTAGTCCACCCCACTTAGTTCTCCACCTGTCTGCTTTGCTGTCTTGCAGTAATGACAGTTTGTAGAGTTGTGAAGGTGCACTCGTCAGTAACTGGCAGTGGGGCATTGTGGGTGATGTAGTCTTTGCACTCCCGGGAGGCCATTTTATGTAACAAGGTGGAAATCTGAAGCTGGCTGGAAAGCAGCGGTGGTGCAGGTCGGCAAAAAAGGAAATGCCAGTTAGTAAAGTTCCTCCATAGTCTGTAGGAGGAGCTGAGCAGATTGATATACAGTTTTGTGGAGGGGATTTGGCATGGCTTGCTTCTCCGGCTAGGTCCCATCATGGTCCCGGTGTCTGTACTGGAAGTCAGGTGACTGCTGCAGCCAATCAGAGGCTGCAGCATCACTGCTTGTTCTCCTGGCATCAACGCTCACATCCTGGTGCCATGATGCCAGAAGAGCTGAACGGTGATGCTGCAGCGGCTACCTTCAGCTGTTACAATGGACACAGAGACCATGGATGGGCTGCAGTGCTTGATCCCAGGAGTAAGTGCTGCTCAGTTTATTGTACCACAGTAAGCACTATGGAAGGGATGTTGTTCGGTAACCAGACAACCCCTTTAAGGCCAGGCGCACACAGCTGTAACTGTGTGTTATGCGAGCGGCTCAGGTGCTCCTGTCCGAAATACATGGATGACGCACATTCGCAGGCGTTGCATGTTCTATTTCTTGGCTGTCAATCAGACACGAATAAGATGTGCCATTATTCTTTTTCATGTGGACCGTGGGTCAATCTGGGCTGTAATAGGGTCGTGTGCTCAGCTGCGAGCCCCTAGCCTGAGAAGCAGCGGTTTGCCTTACTAAATTGCAAGCCACGCTAAATCACCTCCCGCAAAACTGTAGATCAATCTGCTCCGCTCGCCGTACAAGTCAGACTATGGGAGAAATGGATTAACCTGGCATTTCTGGGCATAGAAAGACCCCACCCCCAGCACACGGTGCGCTTTATACATGAAGAGGCGCATCCCCCCGAACCTCCATGCACCCTGCTATACATTTTACATAAAGCCTCCCCGCTTGTCAAACTGGCAGGACGAGCGCAGAAGGCCTAAGTCACTAAATTTTGCGACTTAACTATGCCAGAAAACTGGCTTGCGTCCCTAAGGCCGCTCTCACACATGTTGCACTGAGCCTTTATTGATTTCAGTGGGGATTTTCAGACGAGCGTTTTAGCATCTCGTTTCGCCATGCTACTCCAACGCAGTCTGTTCTATTTTAGTGCATTGCAACACTTCTTAACGCGCGATGTCACCCATTGAAATGATGGGGTCCGTTAAAAAATGCTGTTGAACGCATTTGAAAACGACATTTGACAGCTCTGTGAAATGGCGCATTTTTACAAACTCCTGTGTGAGACTGGCCTAAAGGGGTACACCACGAAAATACTATAGATGTCCTCTCCACAGGATAGGTTGTCGCTGCTCGGACCCCTGTGTACTGGCCGTGCTGTTGCATTCCAAGAACCGTAACATTTTTTTTTTTTACACTTTTCCATCAGTGGAATATTTTTCAATATAATAATAATAATAATAATAATAATCTTTATTTGTATAGCGCCAACTTATTCCGCAGCGCTTTCAGGCATGGATAAATGCAAAACAATACAACAATTACAATGTGAGATACATTGGGTTAGACACAAATGGGTTGGGGGTGGTACAGGAGGTGCAAGGGGTGGGGAACACAGGCAATAGGAAATTTTATGTACAGATCATTTATCAGAAGGCAAACAGGGTGGGGCACCATAGGGAGGGGCGAGGGACTAGGTCAGGAGATTTGGTATGCTTCCCTGAAGAGGTGCGTTTTTAAGGCACGTCTGAAATTTCGTGCATCGGGAATTGTCCGGATGCCTTGGGGTAGAGCATTCCAGAGGATGGGTGCTGCTCTAGTGAAGTCCTGTAGGGGAGCATGAGAAGTTCGTATTACAGGGGTGTTTAGTCTGATTGTGTTAGCCGATCGGAGTGAGCGGGCTGGGTGGTGTACTGACAGGAGGGAGGCGATGTATGGTGGTGTACTGACAGTAGGGAGGCGATGTATGGTGGTGTACTGACAGGAGGGAGGCGATGTACAGTGGCGTACTGACAGGAGGGAGGCGATGTATGGTGGTGTACTGACAGGAGGGAGGCGATGTATGGTGGTGTACTGACAGTAGGGAGGCGATGTATGGTGGTGTACTGACAGGAGGGAGGCGATGTATGGTGGCGCAGCGCCATGCAGAGCTTTGTGAGTGAGGTAGAGGAGTTTAAATTTAGTTCTGCAGTGGATGGGCAGCCAATGCAGCGACTGGCATAATGCAGAGGCGTCTGAATAACGACTGGATAGAAAAATGAGTCTAGCTGCTGCATTTAGTATGGATTGGAGCGGAGCGAGTCTAGTGCGGGGGAGGCCAATGAGTAGCGAGTTGCAGTAGTCGAGCCGGGAGTGGATGAGCGCAACCACGAGCGTCTTTAGCGTGTCCGTGGTTAGGAACGGACTTATTTTAGCAATATTCCTGAGGTGCAGGTGGCATGTTTGGGCCAGAGATTGGATATGGGGGGTAAAGGAGAGGTCAGAGTCCAGTGTGACCCCAAGGCATCGGGCATGCCGTCTGGGGGTTATGATGGTGCCAGACACTGGAATGGAGATGTTGAGGGGAGGTCGGTTAGAAGGTGGAAAGACAAGGAGGTCAGTTTTAGAGAGGTTTAGTTTGAGAAAAAGGGAGGACATAGTGTTAGAGACAGCGGACAGACAGTCGGTGATATTTTGGAGGAATGGTCCAGAGATCTCACGAGAGGAGGTGTATAGTTGGGCGCGTCAGCATAGAGATGGTATTGGAGGCCGAATCTGTGGATTGTTTGTCCAATTGGGGCAGTATAGATAGAGAAAAGAAGGGGACCAAGGACCGAGCCCTGGGGTACCCCGACAGCGAGAGGAAGTGGAGCAGAGATAGAACCAGCAAAGGAAACACTGAAAGAGTGGTCAGAGAGGTAGGAGGAGAACCAGGAGAGAGCAGTATCCTTTAGACCAATAGAGTGGAGCATAGTGAGAAGGAGATTATGGTCGACAGTGTCAAATGCAGCAGACAGGTCAAGGAGGATTAGTAGAGAGTAATCACCTCTCGACTTTGCAGTCATCAGGTCATTTGTTACTTTTGTAAGGGCAGTTTCGGTCGAGTGTAGAGAGCGGAAACCAGACTGGAGGGGGTCGAGGAGCGAGTTGTCAGAGAGAAAGCGAGTAAGCCGGGAGTAGACCAGGCGTTCCAGTAATTTGGAGATAAAGGGGAGGTTTGAGACGGGTCGGTAGTTGGCAGCATTAGTCGGGTCCAGGGTTGGTTTTTTAAGCAGAGGGTATATTGGAGTGTTTGAATGAGGAGGGAAAAGTGCCAGAGGTTAGGGAGAGGTTGCAGATTGTGGTAAGGTGAGTAATGAGAGCTGGGGAAAGGGAGCGGAGGAGGTGAGAGGGGAGAGGGTCGCTGGCGCAGGTGGTAGGGCGGGCAGTGGAAAGGAGCCTGGAGACTTCTTCCTCTGTCGTTGGTTCTAGCGTAGATAGTGAGTAGGTGCTGGGTGCAGTGCTGATGAAGCTGGGATCAGGGCTAACCATGCAGCTTTCAGAGATTTCTTTTCGAATGTGGTCGATTTTTTTTCTTTGAAATAGGCAGCTAGTTCTCCAGCAGTCAGGTCTGTCGCAGGGGCCTGTTCCTTGGGGCTGAGGAGGGAGTGAAAGGTCTCAAAGAGTTGTTTGGGGTTGTGGGATAGTGAGGAGACAAGGGAGGTGAAATAAACTTGTTTGGCATGGTGAAGGGCTAGGTTATACATTTTAAGCATGAATTTGAAGTGGAGGAAGTCTGCTGGCAGCTTTGACTTTCTCCACAGCCGCTCGGCGCACCGAGAGCACCGCCGGATGAAGCGCGTTTGGGACGTGAGCCAGGGCTGCCGTGGTCTGCGTTTGACAGCTCGCGTCACGGGCGGTGCCACTTCATCCAGGGCACGGCTGAGGGTGGTGTGGTAGTATTCGGCTGCCAGGTTAGGGCAGGGGAGGCGAGAGATGGGCGATAGGGAGGACTGAATAGTTTCAGCAAACTGTTTAGTGCGGACAGACTGGAGGTTCCTAGAGGTGCGATAGATAGGAGGGTCAGGAGAGATGCTAGGGTGCCTGATGGAGAAAGAGAGAAGGTTGTGATCCGAGAGTGGAAGTGGGGAGTTAGTAAAGTGAGAAGCAGAGCAGAGACGGAGGAAAACTAAATCGAGAGTGTTACCATCTCTATGAGTGGGGGAGTCAGAGATTAGCGATAAGCCAAAGGAGGAGGTAAGTGTTAAGAGCCGGGAGGCAGATGAGAAGGTAGAGTCGTTATGACTATTTAATAACTTTTTTATTCCTTTTTGCACTCTGAGGTGGGATGTGCAAAATTGGCAATTTTGGTCTAGTTTTTTTCAGTGCTCACAGTATGGGCCAAATGTGCCAACATTTGTTTATTGGCGTAGTTACCAATTTAGTTGCTGTTTTCATTTTCTTGCGTGATAAGAGGTGAAAGGGGAGGGATTAGCGTATTTTATTTGTATGATTATCCGTTTACAGATAGTCCCCGACTTGCGAACATTTGAGTTACGAATTTCGCTAGATACTAACTATCTGTCCTGCACAGTATGATGTAATGCTATGGCATTACATCATACTGTGCCAGGACCGGGCCGGCTTCTATCAAGCCTGATAGCAGCCTGTCCGGTCAGATCGCGATTGCTAGGCAGCCGGGGGCCTTCTGAAAGGCCCTAGGGCTGTCTATGCAGAGCGCCTATCAAGCCGTGCGCTTGGTGGACACTCTGCATAGGCAGCCCTGGGGCCTTTCAGCAGGTTCCCGGCTGCCTAGCAACCACACAGCGTCCCGCGATCTCATCGTGGGACGCTGTACGGGCCCCCTGAATGTCGGCTGTTTCTTACAGCGGGTACCCGGCGGCAGCAGTTCCGACAAGCCGCGCCGCTCGGCAGAACTGTTAACACTTTAAATACCGCTGTCAGAGCGGTATTTAAAGTGTTAACAGTTCAGATGAGTGGCGCGGCTCGTCGGAACTGCTGCCGCCGGGTGCCCACTGCAAGAACAGCCGGCACCCGACGTTGTATGGAGCGGGATCCATCCGCGATCCTGCTCCATACAAGCATTTGTTCGACTTGCGAACAAATCGACTTGCAAACAGGTTCCTGGAACGGAACCTGTTCGCAAGTCGGGGACCATCTGTAGTCGCATCCTACCTTCAGTCACTCTATGGACCAATGTTCTCCACGCGTTTCTCTTTCACGGCTTCTTTCAGTTCAGTGATTGACATGTTGGTGGTGCCTTGATTGTATCTCGCCATCTTATTCTGTCGTCCTGATCTTCTCCCCCCACTGACTTTGCCGAGCATCAGTACTGTTTCCAGTGAGTTCGCGCGCATCACGTGGCCAAAAAAAAGAGCCGCTGTTGGTGATTTTGGCCTTTTAGTGATGTTTTCGGTTTGGTGCGATCTAACACTACCTTGTTTGCTGTCCAAGGTATCCACAGCATTCTTCTCCAGCACCAGAGCTCAAACGCATCAATTTTCTTTCTGTCTGCATTTCTGAACGTCCAACCTTCGCAGCCATACGTTGTTATGGGAAGGACTATTGCATTGACCACTCTGGTTTTTGTTGCAATGCTAATATCCTTGCTTGTGCAGATCCTTTCCTTATGTACCAAGTGTAATCCGTGTCTTGATCTCAGGTCCAGATTGCCCGTTGCAATCGATTTTTGGATCCGAGGAAGATGAAATCTTGGACCGTGTTGACTTCTTCGTTGTTAATCTTTATGGTCACTGTACCGTTGCCTACCGCGGCCATGACTTTCGTTTTCTTGCTGTTGAGATACAGCCCCATGCGTTCGCTTTCCTTTTGCACTTCCTTTTGTATACTTTTTCTATAGTTTTTTTATTCATTTTTATTAGATTTTTTACTTTTGTCCCGTTATGGAATTTTCTTTCTTTAATCATTTGTAGAATACACAGCAATACTTCAGTGAGCCTAGTAGTAGTTGCATTGCACTAGGGACTGATGGCTGACTTGGGAAGCCCTTCCTCCCCATCAGACTCTCAGATGCGTCAGTCACACAGACTGAGGCATCTGAAGGGTTAAACAGCCAAGATCAGAGCTAACTCTATTCCTGGCCCTTGGTGCAGCCAGTAATGAAGGCATATGGACTGTCACTAACAGGTGAATGATGTTTGTACTTTAGAACCTTTCCTATGGCTATTTACATTTCTCGTGGACAACCCTTTTAAATACTGTAACAAAAGTTCTGAAATGCACGTCTGTAATGTGTGCACAATTATAAAGCTGCCATGTTCTCTATTTTATTGCACTGCAGCCTTCAGAAAGAGCACAATGAAATGGAGAAAAAAATCACGGATTTACTTGCTGAGCAAATGGCAGAGAGGTGAGTGATGACAGCGGTGTGAAATTGTAGAAATGTGACAGAATTCTCAGCACTGCTTCAAAGGTCAACCAACAGCAAACTTGCATCACAATTAAACTCCCCAAATACATAATTTCCAGATAAGAGCATTTGCCTTGTGGCGTAAAATGTAGCCATGCTTTCCAAAAACTTTATAGATGTCATAGGAAAATGTTGGGTTTTGATTGAGGCCTGGGTGCTGAGACCCCCACCAATTGCTAGAACAAAGCAGCAGAAGCGCTAATTCAAGCATGGTCACGGCTTGGTAGCTTAAGACCTGCTCAACAGAAGGTCTACGGGCCGGCCTTCAGCTACCGAGCAGTGACTGTGCTCAGATGAGTTCTTCTACTGCTTCAATGTAACAATTGGTTGGAGCCCTCACATCCAGACCACCACCTATCAAACCTTTTTGCAGGTCACTATGATATCCCTTGAGTTCTTGGACAGCGTAGTTACACTTTTTATAACTTTGTCCCAATTGTTCCCGTTCACTAATTAAAAGGATTGTCTGGTTAGATATTCACATATAAAATGTAGAGCCAAATCACTTAAAACAATGAAACAAACGGATACTTTCTCAACCCCCGGCGATCCAGCCTTGCAGCACCATGATTCTCCCGATTTCAGACAGCGGAAGTCAGGTGATTTTGCTGCCTGCCAGTCAAAGGCCACATAGTCACCGACCGTTTTCCTGGCAATAGTTGGTGCACCAGGAAAAACAAAAACGAGCAGCGAATAACGTTTGTGTTGATCTGCACTCACTATGTGGGACAGAGAATTCGGCGGATATAAAAGGCCCCTTACTTCTCAATAGATACCCCTAAACATACTTGGAAATGAATTACCCAAACATTTCTAACAGCAAGGGAAACGACTGCAGGTCCGAATCCCCAGCAGCATAATTGAAACTTGTTAAATGCAAACTTATGAGGAATTATCAACTATTTTGTCTTCTTGGTTATAAACAGAAAGATGGCATTGTGGTCGCGGCGTATATTGGGGTGGTAGACGGAAGCTGCTATAGCAGCTTTTCTGCCCTTGTGTAGGTAACATAGCTGTAAGGGTACATGTCTCTGTAGGCATTAGAGCTTTTTGTGCTGTAGACAATGTGTTCGCTTTAAGACTCTATGATTCATGTAATATTCTGCAATACAGAAATCACATTATTTTGTGCTTGCTTTCCATAGGAAAGAGTGGGATGCTGAGTTGACTGCACTTAGAAAAAAAGACAGTCAAGTGAACCAAAGTGCAATCGAGCAAATGGAGACAGTGAAAAGAGCAGAGGTATGGGCAGCTGGGCTAGAATAACTTTTCTTGTGAAACTTCACAGTGATCTCCAGAACTTTGGTTATGATCACATGTTGGATCTGTCATAGACCAATTCACTGTAAGAATCTGTGACAGAAACTGGGATTGGTGCTGTGGAAAGGCCAGTGGCTCAGCACATGGGTAACCTTCATTGTAATTCGAGTGACTTAATTTGCAACTTTTCTGTACAGAATGAGCAGAATTTGGATATAAAATCCTTAGCGTGTTAATTAACCCCTTATTGACCACCCCATTAGCTTTTTACATCCTGCTTTGCTGGGCTTTAACCCCTAAGGACGTAAAAACATACTTTATCGGGGGATTAAAACCCTGCAGGCTCTGGACATGACAACTCCATGCTGCCAGTTACCGTAGGTAGCCGACAACCTGGAGCTGTCATGACTCCTAAAGGTAGCTGAGAGCATGGAGCAGTGACCGAGGGCCGTGGTGAACGGTTTCTGGTCACGTGATCGCTATTATCCAATGGATAATGGCGATCACACAAAAATTAGAAGGCAATTAAAGTTTGATGCTCCATTTGGTTTAGGCCCCATTGTGCATCCAGACAGAAGATTAGGGCCACAATGGGTATGTTTCTGAACACGGAATAAATGGTGAGATCCATTTTGGGGTGAAAGTCTTCATTCATATGTGTGCTAGACAAAAAAACCAATTTTTAAAATGACACAATTGCCAAAAAAACAAAAATCATAATTTTTTTCCTTCTGCTTTGCTTGGATTCATTCGAAAACTGTGGGGTCAAAATATGCAGGACACCCCTAGATGAACTCGATAAGGGGTCTAGTTTTCAAAATGGGGTAATTTGTGGGGGTTCTCCCATTTTTTTTTTAAAAATTTTTGGCGCTCAATGGCTCTACAAGTGGTCAATGGGGCCTAAAACGCCTTCAATCAAAATGTCTTTTCTGAAAGCCACTGACTGCTCTTTTCGGTTTGGGCCCCGTTGTGCATACGGACATATTAGGGCCACAATGGGTATGTTTCTGAACACGGGACAAACAGGGGTACCCATTTTGGGGTGCAAATCCTCATTTTTATGTGCATTATAGAGAAAAATTTTGTCTTTAAAATGATATATTTGCAAATATATGAAATTTTTATTTCTTCTCCTCCTAAATTGCATTAATTCCTGAAAAGAAGCCGTAGGGTCAAAATAGTCCTGACCCCCCTCAGTGAATATATTAAGGGGTGTAGTTTATAAAATGGGGTCATTTGTGGGGTCTCTATCATTCTGATACCTATGAGCCTTTTGCAATCTTGGCTTGGTGCAGGAAAACAAAGTGTTCCTCAAAATATTAATTATTACTGTTAAATTTGTACGTCTCCTAAATGGTTTTAAAAAAAAAAAGTTTTTCCAATGAGCTTCCAGAATAAAGTAAACAGATCGAAATATACATCTTAGCAAAAATGTATATGTTATGTTTGCACATATTTGAGATATGGCAGTTGAAACTGTGGAAAAAAAAGACTTTTTTTTCAAAATGTTCCCAATTTTGACGCTTTTAATAAATATACACAAATTG
The DNA here is from genome assembly GCF_035609145.1 of Eleutherodactylus coqui. Classification (NCBI taxonomy): domain Eukaryota; kingdom Metazoa; phylum Chordata; class Amphibia; order Anura; family Eleutherodactylidae; genus Eleutherodactylus; species Eleutherodactylus coqui. The sequence goes on from NC_089842.1 coordinate 62,894, forward strand.
TATTGGTCTATTTTTACCACCTAAATGAAGTACAACATGTGGCAAAAAAACAATGTCAGGATCGCTTATATATGCAAAACCACCCTGTTATTCCATGTTAAAGTGACACATGTCAGATTTCCAAAATTTGGCCTGATCATTAAGACGCAAACAGGCTTGGTCACTAAGGGGTTAAAAATACCCCATTCACCTGCATTAACTGCAGAATGTCAGCTGATTCTGGAAACTGTGCCTAAATCTTGACAGAGTCCTGAATGTGGGAAGATGGCCTGAGGTTATGTTTATCATTGTATTTGAAAACTACAGCTCCTCCTGCAAAAAAACAAAACCTCAAGTTTCACTGGGAAAATAAGTTATTACCGTAGGAGAATAGAAAAGTCTCACCCAATGCGAGAATGAAGAAACTCAACAACTTGATGACCTTAAATGGAGGAGATTGGGATTAGGGGAGGAAGTGCGGCAGGGAATGAGACGGCACGTCTTTATGGTGCATCTTACCCAACATTTGTCTAAAAACGGTTTGTGATAATCAGACAAGCAAGAAAAGAGATGAGCGTCGTAATTGCACAGAAACGCCAGCTTTGTAATCCCAAATGTTATTGCACTGCTCATGTTTTTAGGATGACCTCGGTTGGCAGTTACAATCCTATAGATAACGGCAGCAAGCTCAGTAGCTGCAGGGACCCAACTCCATTCTGACACGGGTTACTACTGAATAGTCAACAGTTTTCTGGCACAAGCTGCGCTACAAATCTATTTTGTCTTGGTTGCGCCACTTATGTGTTTCTTTTTTGGGGGGGGGGGGGGTAGACACTGAGCCTTTTTTACAACTTGTTCAACTAAGGGGCATGATTTTGGGAAAAGGAGCTGTGGAATCAATGCGACATTGCACCAAATCTTGGTGCAATTTTTGATGGATCTCAGGTGCTATAAGTTAGACTAGACCGTCTAAAGCTGAGCCATATTTATCAGTCATAACGAAATTGGTCAGTTTTGCACCAACAGAAATTGCCCTCACCTGTGTGAATATAGCCCTAAAGACTTTCTATGTTTGCGCTGTCAAACTATTAGAATTAGTAAATCTGCTAACCACCAGTCCCAAGAATTAATGGGAGCTTGTCAGGATCCCTAGGCTATGTAGTGAGAGGCAACTTATACCAATTGTGTTAGTGGTTTTTGCAAATCTTACTTTTTAAACTTTGCAGGGCTCCACTGGAGAAGAATCCAATGAAGCTCCTACATATTCTTATCACTACACCCCCCCCCCCTCCTCCCTCTCAATATGCAGTAACATGGAAGGACCTGCTATTTGGCATCTGGAGGGTGGGGGGAGCATGCATATATGAATACGCACAGGCAACCTAAAACTCCTCTCCTGTCCAGTCCTGCAAAGTTTAAACATTAAATATTTGCAAAATCACTAAGCCAATGTGTGTAATTCACAGAGCACTGAAATCTGTGCTGCCCGGGCAGCTTAGGGGACCTGACATGCTCTCCTTTTAAATTCCGCCATCTTTGAGTGCACAAGAATGACTTGATAACTTTATTCTATGGATCTGTATGTTTACTATGATACCAAATCCATATAGTTTTTTGGGGGGACGTTGCTGTTTTTTTGTTTTTTTTTTAAACTCATTTTATTGAATAGTATGCATCACATACAACAACAATTGAAATTAACTGTATAAATCCAGAAACTCTTTGGCATTGATATTCGGTACTCAAATGCATTACATTTCCTCTGTGCTTGTCAAATATATATTGATACATGCATTTATAGTGTTAATAACATTCTTATTTACTTTACATGTCGAGCCTGGGTGTGATTTGTCTTAGTAAGTTTTGAAACCTTTCCTGTGTAGGGTTTGTGTTTGTTGATCTGCACCATATCCCCCAGACTTTATCGAATTTTTCCGGGTATTTTCTGTTTTTGTAGACAATTTTTTTCGTATGGTAGGATGGTATTAATAATATTCTGCCATTTTGTAATTGTCGGAGGGCACCTATCCATCCATCGCAGCGCTATAACCTTGCGGGCATAAAATAGTACTTTTGTGAGAAATATTTTATCATAGTGCTGCCACTGTTCCTCATCCATGATCCCCAGCAGACACATTGCAGGGTCCAGTGGTATTGGTATTCCCATCAATTGGGTTAGGAATTCTATGACCTCTTCCCAATACATATGCACCATCGGGCAGTCCCATATGGTGGTTAAAGTTTGCGTTTGGTGCACGGCAGCGGTGACACTGGCTGGTAACTGATCTATTCATTTTGTGGAGTCTAGTAGGTGTTAGGTAGCATTGGTGCAGGATGTATAGCTGGGTTAGTTTATTATTTGCGGCTGGTGAGACCCCGGTGTATGTAGCCATCGCGGTCTCCCAGTCCTCATTAGTCAGTGTTGGGATAAGTTCTCTCCATCTTTCCAGCGCTGTCGTTTGTATGCCAGGGGTCCTGGAGTGTAGCAGGCGTGTGTATAGTGCCGAAATTAAGCCCCTGGGACCTTGTGTGCGTAGTATGCCTATTAATGGGTATGTTGAGAAGGGTCTCCTGGGTTCCGGGAATTGGGCTGCCAGCGCATGTCTGAGTTGTAAGTATCTGAAAAACCCTGCTCTAGGGACCTGGTATAATTGTTGCATTTGCTCGAATGAGACTAGTATTCCATCAATATATAGGTGTTCCAATGTGGTAATTCCCAGGTTTAACCAGAATTGTCTGCCTGGTAGGTTTAGTAGGTGCGGCAGCACTCTGTTGTTCCATAAGGGGGTCTCCAGGGGGGTGTCTTCCCATCTAGTCAGTTGCCTACATGCCTTCCAGACATTTGTTGCAAGCCTATGGATGGGCAGCATTTGTTTTGTCAACAGTCCTGGTGCCTCCAGGAGAATCCAGAGTGACGTCTCTAAGAGGAAGTACATCAGGTGGTGCTCGGAGCTCGGGAGGGGAGAGCCCGACAACCAGTGGCGTATATATCTGACTTGTCCCGCTATGTAATATATTTTGAAGTCCGGTAGTGCCATCCCTGCTAGTTCTTTAGGTTTTTGTAGGGTCTCTATACGGAGTTTGGCTCTGGACTTCCCCCAGATAATTGAGGTTATTAATGAGTTAGTTTTTTTGAAGAATTTTTGTGCTATAGTCGTTTCTGCGTGCTCTAACCGGTATAGGTATTTGGGGAGTATTATCCTTTTAATAAGGTTTATTCTACCTGCTACAGATAGGGGTTGAGGGCTCCAGGCTTTTAGTTTTAGTTGCAGGGTTGTCATTAGGGGTGCGATGTTTAGATCAAAGCTTTAGGTGTGGTCCCTAGTGATATAGATTCCTAAGTATTTGAATTGGGGAACAATTTGCAGGTTGTGGTATAACTCTCCCATTTTCCACTCCTCTCCCCTCAGTGGCATAAGGGTAGACTTCTGCCAATTGATACGTAGGCCTGAGAAATTCCCGAACTTGTCTATTTGAGAGATGGCCAGCGGTAGGGTGTGTTTGGGTTCTGACATATAGAGTATTATGTCATCTGCATATAGTCCTATCTTATCCTCTCTAGGTCCGATCTGGATCCCTTTGTACAGTGCGTGTTGTCTGATCTTTAGGGCCAGGGGTTCTATGGCAATTGCAAATAAAAGGGGGGAAAGTGGTCAGCTCTGACGGGTCCCTCTTTGGAGTGGGAAGGAGGTGGAGATCAGACCGTTCGCCATTATCCTTGCCGTCGGGTCACTATATAGAATGGAGACCCATTTGATGAACGGCTCTCCGAATCCAAATTTCCGCAGGGCTTCCATCAGGTATGGCCATTCTACTGAATCGAATGCCTTGGCCGCGTCCAGTGAGGCCAAGGCCCAGTTCGCTCTCCACCGCCATCCCACCTGCGTGATTGCCTGCGTCCTTCTAATATTATCTGACGTGGACATTCCCGGAATGAAGCCCGATTGGTCTGGATGTATAATGTCCTTAATTACTTGGTTTAGCCTGGAGGCTAACACCTTGGTAAGGATTTTATAGTCCGTGTTTAAGAGGGAAATAGGCGTATATGACCCACATCCCTCTGGATTTTTGTCAGGCTTCAGTATGAGAACTATATTGGCTTCGAGCAGCGATTCTGGGAGGTGTTTTTTCTCAAATATATTTTCATAGAGCGAGAGTAGTTGTGGTGTTATTTCTTCTTTGTATTGTAAGTAAACCTCTACTGGTATGCCGTCTGTGCCCGGGGTCTTATTTTTTGCCATGTTCTCCATTGCCTCCCCTATCTCTTCTATTGTGATGGGGTCGTCTAGTAGAGATCTATGTGTTTCTTGTATTACTGGGAATGTTATACTGTCTAAATAGGTCTCCAGCTCTGTTGGGGTGTAATTAGTTTGGGATTGGTATAGGTTAGAGTAAAATTGTTGGAATCTACTTAATATGTTTTGGGGGTCCGTGATTATTGTGCCCTCTGCTTATTGAATCCTTAGTATGGCCGGAGAGGTGGTCTTTTGTCGGGCCATGTATGCTAGTAATTTGCTGGACTGATTACCTGACGGGTAAAGAATAATTTCCTTTGGGCTTTCTCTTTTAAGTGTAGCAAATACTCTCTACCTGCTTGTAGCCATTTATCTCTTTTTGCGTTTGAGGGGTCAGATATGAATTCCTTTTCTAGTCGTCGGCATTGTTCCGCCAATTGCTCTCCCTCCTTTGCTGTGGTTTTTTTGATGGAGATTGAGGATTTAAAACATCCTCTAAGGTATGGTTTGAAGGCTTCCCAAACCAACATCCTATATGGGCTCGCTTCATGTGCTTCGTAGTAAATTTGGATTTGGTCTGCTATTCTATCGTTTGGGCCAAGTAGTGACAGCCAAAATGGGTGTATTCGCTGCTTTTTGATAGCAGGAGGGCCTGGAGTTTTGAGGGCCATCCGAATTGGTGAATGATCTGATACCCCTCTTGGGAGGAATTCTATGTATTGGATTTTTGAAAATAGTGAGGGAGATCCGAATATGTAGTCTATTCGACTCAACGCATGATTATGTGCTGCGTGGCAGGAGAACTCCCTTCGGTGTGGGTGGAATATTCGCCACATGTCCAACCATCCCGTCACCGAGATCATAGAGGCTAGGCGGGTTAGGCCCGTGTCTCCCGATCCCCCGAGCACCACCCCCAAATCTGTCAAGGGCTGGGTCCATGACCATATTCATGTCTCCCATGCAGATAGTCGTTGCATCTGGTGAAAATGAGGCAAATTGTATGCATTCTGCCAGAAGGGCTGTTGACGTTGATGGTGGGTTATAGTAACATAGGAGTACATATAGATCGTTATTTATTTTGGATCTTACGAAGATAAACCTGCCCTCCGGGTCTCTTTTCATTTGTTCCACCTCCCATCTGAGTGATCTCTCTATCAGTAGTGACACCCCCCCTGGAGTATGATGTGTGGTATGAATGTGCCGACCACTGGACCCATGGCTTCATCAGACATTTGGAAGTTTCGGGCGTAAGGTGGGTCTCCTGTAGGCACAGTACATGTGGTCGCCAGGAGCGTATTAAGGAATTTATTGTGGTTCACTTCCTGGGGGACCCCATGCCTCTAACATTCCAGGACACGAAGGTTATCTCAGCCATTGGCGGAGGTGATTTGATTGAGTCCGGATAGAGTTTTTTATGGTATCCTGGCCCCCAGGAGACCCCCCGTCACACCTCACCATTTCTTTGTTACTTGTTATACAATCACATTTCAGTACATTTACAGAAAAAACATTATCATTGAGCACCCGATGCATACAACTAAAAAACCTTGCGGTAGTGTATTACCAACTTATAACTTCTATAACTTGTAATAAAACAGGTTTTAGTTACTGAATACTTTCTTACTATATCAGTATTCGTGTCTAGTTTTTACTCGGGGTAACCAGCTTAGTATAGCTTCAGCGTTTGCTATACTCGCGGTTCTGTTGGGTTGTTAAAGCAACGGTGTGAGCCGACCATATTTCGTTTTATATTGGATAGGTGGACTCCCTTTCAGAGGGAGAGAGGAGGGGGGAGGAAGAAGGGGGTGGGGAGGAGAGAGGGCCAGTGGGGAGTAGGAGGGAGGGGTGGGGGTAGAGGTGTGGGTGGGTACTATGCCGGGGTCTGTCCGGAGGCTATGCTTCATTTTTGGTTTAATGCTTGTAATATCAGTAAATGGTTTTAGTAACACATTGGTATATCACATGTAAGTCCCGTCACCTAGAAGGGAGACAAGAAAGCAGTTAGGTTTTGCATATGTTACAGTCCTTCTGGTCGTCGTCTGGTAGTTAGCCATTCTTCTGCTTCGGATGGTGAGGTGAAGAAGCGGGTGCGTTCTCCGTCGATCAGTCACGCTGGATACACCATGGAATACGGGGGCTGTAAATCTCGAAGTTGCCTTTTGACGCTGAAAAATGACGCCCTTTGTTTTTGGAGGTCTGCCGAGAAATCCGGGAAAATGGATATTGTGGCGTTGCCGTGGCGTAGAGGTCCTCCTTTTCTGGCGGCTTGCAGAATAGTATCTCTGTCGCGAGAGTTGAGTAGTTTGGCTAGTAGAGGTCTGGGTGGGGCCCCAGGTATGGGCGGCTTCATTGGCACTCGGTGGGCTCGTTCGATAACGAAGATTTGTGATAGGTCAGCCTTGGGAAGAAGTTCGCGGATCCATTTCTCTAAGAATTCTTCGGGTCTCTGCCCCTCGGTTCATTCTGGGAGGCCGACTATGCGCAGATTATTGCGTCTCGAGCGGTTTTCAAGATTGTCCGCTTTTTGTCTCCAGTATTCGGCTTTTTGTGTGAGGTCTCTTATTGCGGCTGACATTGGGGAGACGGTATCATCTAGTGTGGATATTCTGTCTTCCGTATTTGTGACTCTTTCTCTCAGGTTTTGGAGGTCTTGTCTGAGGAGGCTTACATCCATTTTAACTTCGTCGATTTTACTGGTTAGAGTGGTCGTAGATGTCTGGATTGCGGTTAACAATTGCTCGGACAGCTGTTGTAGGGTTTGGACTGTCCCCTCCACTGGGCTTAAAGGAGATGTCTCGAGGAAGCAGTTCATTTTTTTTTTTGCCCAGTCCCCCCCATTAAACATACATTACAAAGCCCCCCTGTAAATGACATTTCTAGCTGGTTCGTACTTACCGTTCCAGCGTTTCAGCAACTTATAAAAGTTTCCTCAAGATGGCCGCCGGCTCTTTCCCCATCGCTCGCTGCAGCCCGACGTGCGCGCTCCCGAGACGCCGCCAGCTGTGTCTCCATGGCAACCGGACGCATCGCAGCCGCCGACCAGACGCCCCGCAGCCGCCGACCAGACAGCAGGTAACCGGCGCTAGCCCCCGGCTCCCCAGCGCTAGACCCTCAGCCCAGGTGAAGGCCCCGGAGCCCAGCGCTAGGTTCCGGAGCCCAGCGCTAGGCCCCCCGGCCTAGCGACAGCCCCCCCGGCGCAGCCCGGCGCAGCGGCAGCCCCCCCCGGCCTAGCGACAGCCCCCCCATCACAGCGGCAGCCCCCCCGGCGCAGCGGCAGCCCCCCCCCGGCCTAGCGACAGCCCCCCCATCACAGCGGCAGCCCCCCCCGGCCTAGCGACAGCCCCCCCGGCCTAGCGACAGCCCCCCCGGCGCAGCCCGGCGCAGCGGCAGCCCCCCCCCGGCCTAGCGACAGCCCCCCCCATCACAGCGGCAGCCCCCCCCGGCCTAGCGACAGCCCCCCCGGCGCAGCGACAGCCCCCCCGGCGCAGCGACAGCCCCCCCGGCGCAGCGGCAGCCCCCCCCCCCCCCCGACCCATCACTTACCTGGGAGGCTTCTCGGGGCTGCTGGGCTGGGCTGGGCTGGGCTTCTCCGCTGGGCAGCTCCAGTTTCTGCACCTTCCTCTAACAGAGGATGGTGCAGAATGGCCGCTTCAGCGCGCTCCCGAGCAGTGACAGCTCGTATGCGCAGAAGAGCTGTAGCGGGGAGCACACTGAAGCGGCTCGTGCTGAATGGAGAAGACCGGACTGCGCAAGCGCGTCTAAAAAAGCAAGCTGCCAGCGAATTTAGACGGAACCATGGAGACGAGGACGCTAGCAACGGAGCAGGTAAGTGGAATAACTTCTGTATGGCTCATATTTAATGCACAATGTACATTACAAAGTGCATTAATATGGCCATACGGAAGTGTATAACCCCACTTGGTTTCGCGAGACCACCCCTTTAAGTTGGTGCTTTTTGTCAGGGGGGGTGAGCCCCCTGAGGCCGATGGTGTGGGGTCGGAGCCTGGGTCCTTGCCGGTTTCATTTCTGGCGAACGCCTTCAATTTATCAGCCGCTGCATTCTGCCTGGTAGGTCCCATGTTGTCCTCTCAGGATTGTTTGGTGGCGTGCTCAGCTGCTTTGTCTCAGGTTTGTGGTGTTAAATGCTAAGATGTCCGCCGGCGCGCTCTTCTTATGGCTTGTGTATCAATTCTACACGGCGCAGGGCTTGTATATATGGTGCTTCGCCCCTGTTTCGTTTGACTGCTACGCTTTATTAGCAGTGCCTGTTTGCCGCCGTTTGCGGGGGGGGGGGGGGGGTTCTTCTGCAGGATCTGTGCCCCCTCTTTCCCTCTATTGGGGGTATTCTGTATTTGTTTCTGTGCCCTCTTGCCTAGTTTTGGTGGGGAGGGCGGGATCTGCTCCTGGACTCTGATTTGTATATGGTATAGTGGCTTCTGTCCCTTCTCCCCAGCACTCACTGATTGCTGCTCCCGGAGTTGCCATTTCCCTTCAATGAGGAGTTCTCTGCGCGCCCCCGCTGCTAAGCCTTTCTCCCTTCAGAGCCTGTTGGCCTCGTTCCCAGGCCGGCTGTTGTGCCGATCGCGGGTTGCTCACTGGCCGGCGGTCTTTCCGCAGGATGGCGGCGGCGGCTGCCGCTCCACGTGCTCGTTCTTGCTGGGGGTGCCGTGTGGATGCTGTGGTGCCCTGCTGTGTCGCCAGCGGTCCCGGTCTTGCCCTCACCTCCTTCTGTTGCGTGCAGCATCGGGTCCGGAGCTTGCCGGCTGGCTGCTGCCTCGTGGTGTAAGATGGCAGCGCCCTCCGCTCCTCGGGTCTCTCGTCGGCGCTACTGTCACCGTACGTTCTTCCGGGGCCGCTCTTGTTTAGCCTCTCTCCCCTCTCCTATAGGGATGTTGTATCGGGGTTGGGAGTCCTCAGAATGGGTACAGGATTATTTTCCAGTCGGTTAGAGCAGGAGCCCTTCTCACATGCGGCCGGTCAGCTCGGCTGCTTGGCCACGCCCCGACATTGCTGTTTTTTATATTTTTTTCAAACCTATTTAATTTTTTTTAACTATTTTATGCTGCCAACTTCTGGCAGCCATAACTTTTTTTTTTTTTCCTTCGACATAGCTGTGCTAGGGCTGATTTTGTGCAGCACATCCTGTAGTTTCCGTTGGTACCATTTTGGAATACATACGACTTTTTGATCACTTTTTATTACATTTTTTCTTCGAGACGGGGTGACCAAAAAAAGCGCAATTCTGGTGTTCTTTATTTTATTTTTCTGACGACATTCACCATGCGAGGTAAAGAATGTGTTACTTTGGTAGATCGGACTTTTATGGATGCAGCGATAACAAATATGTATTTTTGTTTTATTATTTGGATGAGTGGTTTTTTTTGTTTGTTTTTTTTAAATACCGTATATACTCGAGTATTAGCCGACCCGAGTATTTTACCACAAAAAACTGGTGAAACTTATTGACTTGAGTATAAGCCTAGCTATACTCGAGTATATACTAGGTAAAGAAAAAATGCAATACTCACCTCCCAGCCGGCTTCTGTGTCCCCGGTGCGATGGTCTCCCTGGCGGTGCGGCAAGCTGCTTGAGACTTCTCCCCACTGTCATTTCCCTGCTCGGCTTTGAATTCCCCCGCCGCCAGCGCTGAGTAAGTAAGCTCTGTGATTGGATCGAGCGCCAGCTAATCACAGCCAGCGCTCAATAAACCAATCACAGCCATTCAGTGACGTCATCCACTAAATGGCTGTGAATGATGAGCGCCGACTGTGATTGACTGGTGCTCGACCTAATCACAGCGCTTACCTACACAGCGCTGACGGCGGGGGAATTCAAAGCTGAGCAGGGAGATGACAGTGGGGAGAATTCTCAAGCAGCTTGCTGCACCGCTAGGGAGATAATCGCGCCTAGGACACAGACGCAGGCTGGGAGGTGAGTATTGCTTTTTCTTTTGTTGTTGTCGTTTTCTTTTACCTCACTAGAGTATAAGCCGAGGGGGCTTTTTCAGCATAAAAAAATGTGCTGAACAACTAGGTAGATACTCGAGTATATATGGTATATATTTTTACTTACTTTTTTAGTCCCTATAGGGGGCAAGAGCTTGCAAAGCTTTGATCTCTCCTGAAGTATGATGTAATGCCATAGCATGCATACATACCCCAAAGCTGCAGGACGTAACTGGAGACCCTGCAACATTAGGCCCCCCTCACACAGGCATTCGGCAAAGCTCTGTGATTCTACTTTCGCTTTTTGTAGCCAACAGCTGTTTAGCATACCTCATCATTGATGTGGTGCTCTAAATGTCGAAAAATAGAACAGACTCCGCTCGAAAATCGAATCGGCTGTCTGAGAGGCTCCATTGAAAACAATGGGAGCGTTATACCGCGATTAGCACGGCGCTGAAAACACCGTCTTAATCGAAGGGAAAAAAGTGCCTGCATGAGAGAGGCCTTTTGGAGTTAAGAGATTTCTCGGCACGGCTCTTGACACCTCCCCGTGAATTCTAGGATTCTTTATAGGTCTTAAAATGTCAAGCAAAATGCATGTAGAAAATTACACAAAATAAAAAGGTCATAAAGCACATGCTACTTAGGTGTTTTTTCACCGTGTATTACTTGTGCAATGCACAGGCGCATGATACGCGGTGCATGGAGTCAGTGAAAGTCAACGGACTATCATTATTCCATGAGCGTGTAGATACACACAAGGAATAGCTTGCAGCATGCTCTAATCCCCGGCGTACCGCGCAGCGTAAGCTCTAGTCTTTTGTATAGACAGTGTATGCAAATACACAATCTATTGCGCATGAGCGGTGCTTTTTTATATGAAACAGAGCAGGGAATTAAAAAAAAAAAAAAGACAGCCACATTACTCATGACCACTTGCGTGTCATACGCCAGCATGTGCAATACACTCTGCCCATACGTGGTATTTACAAACGCCAGTAAGCCGCTGTAGGGGAAATCTGCAGCGTTTTACCGTTACAGCCGTGGACATGAGGTTTTAAACAAAAAAAAAAAATTAAACCCCAGTGTTTGAAAGAAAAAAAAATTGCAAAGCCCTTAGATATTGCACCTGCCACAAGGAAGTGGACACTAAGTGAAAGTGTTATATCCTGCTACCAGTTATACTCCTCCTGCGGCCACCAACTAACACAGCTTTAGCTTAGTGTCCGTAGGAGGTAGACCACCAATTTATGCAGGTCTTCCTAGATTTTGACTCTGTTTCTTTCATTGAGCATACAGGGTGACACATTCCCATTGTTAACTCTCTAAATAGGTATGCCAGGGTCGATCTAACCTCCCAGTTCTTCCGACTACCTACTGAAGAAAAAGTGGCACTGAGAGGGCCATAAATTGTCGGTGGCCCGCCAGTGTAATCCCCTAATTCCTATACCGGGGCTCCCTCTCCTACCAAAGGGAGGTGTGAAGTTATGGCGTCATTGCTCAATGATATCTGACTTCACCCACACACTCAGAAGAGGTAAATTTTCTGGGCCCATTGCCACTGCCCACATACTTTTTCCACGCCCCCCTGTCCCTTGTAGCACTACACCTAAGGGGATAGTCTCCCTAAAAAGTATCTTGACCTTCCCGACTCTTCCTTACTGTGAGTTCCCACTTTATTTGTGCCATCCTTGCTGCACTCTGTTAGTTGCACTTTCACAAGCCTGTTTGTGCTGTTCCTGGCTCTGCCCCGCCACCGCTGCCCTGTCCCTTCTGTGGGCAGTTCTACTGTAGGCCATGGCTCTCTTCCCACAGCTTCCTGTGCCTTGGATTGGCTGCACTCTTGCTTCAGTCTTCGATTTCTTTAGCCCTCCCCTGACATGCTTCCTTTGGATGCCTTCTGTTGCTTCTCACTCCAGCAACGTGAGCCTTCTCCAGCGGTGCACTTGGGTGAGATTTGTCCTGCACAGCTTGTCAGCTTATCTTCTCTGTGACCAGCACTGCAGTACGCAGAAGCAGTACACTGTTGTTTTCCGTATATTACTCTTTGCAGTGTGTAATTCCCATTCAACAACCATGTCAGATCCCGAGGATGAGACCCTTAACTGGGAATAGCCATCGCTACATATTTTGCATGCTCCTGCTGCAAGACGAAATTCTATTGCAGTCAGTTGAACCCACTCTGCACTAGCTGTCTGCTACCCAAACCAGTCCCGGCCCTGTCCCTGGACCATCCACTGCTCACCCCTCACAAGGGCCTTCAACTAAATCCGCTGTCTAGCAGTCTCTGATCTCGCCAAAGCATCCAGATCCATCCACGCTAGCGATTCAGAACTCACAAAAAGAATCTGACACTGTACATCCTACAAACGCAACAGATTCCCTAGGATTCATAAACTGTCCTCTTCACCGCCGCATGTGGAGACATGTTCCAAGATCCCGTCTAGGGATAATTCTCGCAAAGAGAGTAAAATTTCTGATTTGGATTCCTCCTTGGATGAGGAACTGTCCTCTAAAGTATGCCCCATGGTCGACCGCCTTATTACGGCTGTGAGAGAAATGCACGAAATTAAAGATTCAGAATCTTCCGCGTCAATTGAGTCCTTCTACTTTAGACGACCCAAACACTCGCACACAACTTTCCAACCCCTGCCATATTCGAGGAAAAGAAAAAGGAAGGGGGTGGTTAGATTGCAGCATTCTGTCTGGAGCTTCCCTAGAAGAATTAGCCAAGATTTCTGAGCAGATGACACAAGTGGGAATATTCTTCTGTGAGGCCTCCTCAGATGCCGCAAGACTCCTAGTCCGCTCACCTGTTCTTTCCGTGGCTATTCGCTGCACATTATGGCTTAAGTGCTGGTCAGTAGATGTTATGTCCACGAGGTTCTTAACCAGCTTGCTCTCGCTTCTCGTCTTTGGCGGTTGCTTGGATGCGATTATTCCGGAGGCCACAGGCGGAAAGAGTGCTCCCCTTCCTCAAAAAACATCAGTACATTACGAAGAAAAGAAGGCTGAATTTTCATTTCTCTTGCTGCTCCAGTCTGTGTTTTTAGATTTGAGGCAATCTTCACAGAATCAAAGGAGACACTCATCCAAGCTGCGTTGTTCTTGGCGCTACCAAGGTTACTCTGGCCAAATCGCCCTTCGCCTAAAAGGCAACCCCCACTCCGATCGCTCAGGGTGGAGGGGATGTCTTCTATTCTTTCAAGATATTTGGCTCGCTCACGTGCCAACACATTTTTTCTGGCACTTCAGACCTTAATCGATCAGGGCATCGTCATGCCAGTGCCTCCCAACAAACGTTTTACAGGTTTTTATTTAAACCTGTTTGTAGTTTCAAAAAAGGATGGATCAGTGCGTCAAGTCTTTGACCTGAAACGCCTCAATCAATATGTCAAATATGGCATTTTTGCATGGATTTACTCTGAGCAGTCGTCACAGCCATGGATAAGGGCAAGTTTATTGTCTATAGGCATCAAAGACTCCTATCTCCACATCTTGATGTGCCAGTCCCAAAAACCCTTTTGCATTTTCCGATTCACTCTTACCACTTCTAGCTTGTGGCTTTTCCCTTCAAGCTGGCAACAGCCCCTGTGGCCTTTACGAAGGTTCTTTCCACTGTAGTAGCAATCCTTCATTCTCTGGGGGTTGTGGCGATCCACTAGCTGGACTATGTTCTTCTCAAAGCCCCATCCAGAAGAACATATCCATTGCACTTGACACCCTCAGGCACTTCAGCTGGATCCTCAGCCTCCTTAAGTCATCCCTTCACCTATCCCATCAGATCACCTTTCTTAGTCTGTCTTTTAACACCATCCAATCAAGGGTACGTCTTCTGAAAGCCAAGCTCTGGGTACTAAAACACCAGGTTCGCCTATGCGCCTTTCCAATTGCTGGGGCATGTGTGTCCAGGATCTAATGGTTTCCTTATTCGCGTCAGTTCCATTTGTTCAGTTTCACAGCCATCCCTTATAACTGGTCATTCTCTTCTCTTGTAAATGCTCACTGGAGTCCCTGGACGGCCCTCTCATTTTCTCTTTCTCAGACCCCCAGTCCTTGTTACGGTGGCTGACCTCTCTTAGGGTAGTCTTGTGGAGATCCTTTCTTCCTCTGTGTTGGACTGTGATAACCGTGGATGTCAGTTTCCTGCATTGGTATATTTCACGGCATGGCTGTTGATTCCGTAGTCCTAAGGGCCAGTCGCTTCTCGGAACTAGTCATTCATACTATTATTAGAGCTTGGAAACCCTCCTATTCCCGCATCTACCATAGAATCTGGAAAGGTTTCTTTGGTTGGTGCGAATGACATAACTTCTAAGTCACGCATTTCTTTCTCGCATGCTTTCCTTTCTCCAAGAAGGGGTGGACATGGGCCTGAGCCAGGTCTCTGCCCTTTCTATCCTTTTCCAGAGCCCCCTGGCTTCTAAAAACATGTTACGTACCTTCCTACAAGGAGTGGCACATGCTGTTCCTCTTTATCCACACCCGTCTACTCATTGGGACTTGAACCGTGTTTTGGACGCCTTGCAGTCGGCCCCTTTCAAACCTATAGATGACCACTTTCTCTTTTTTTTTTTTCTTGGAGGGTTGCTTTGCTGGTTGCAGTCACCTCCATCCTCCGTGTGTCTGAACCAGCAGCCTTGTCCTCAGTCTCTTTTTCTACTACTGCACCAAGACAAAACAGTGTTGCATCCTGTTCCATTCTTCCTTCCAAAAGAGGTTTTATCCTTTCACCTCAACCAGGAAAATATGTTGCTGTTGTTCTACCCAAAGCCTTCCCACCTTCGGGAATGTCTTCTCACCGAGCTTGATGTGGTTCAGGTGTGGAGGGTTTATATAAATAAAAATAAAATAAATCTTCGTATTTGTATAGCGCTAACTTATTCCGCAGCGCTTTCAGGTAATTATTACTGATTACCCCCCCATCAAGCTGGGTTCTCATTTTACCAACCTCGGAAGGATGGAAGGCTGAGTCAACCTTGAGCCGAATCATGCAGGGATCGAACTTGCAGCCTTCAGGTTGTAGGCGAGAGCTTACACTCTGCGCCACACGAGGCTCATATCTCCTGAACAGATTCCTTTTGGCTTGCTGGCTGTTGTTCAAGAAGGCCCCAGGCGCAGTCTGTAAATCCACAATCGCTTGCTGGATTAAGTCTGTGATTTGGAGAGGTATACCTCTCCAAAGGCCGAACCTGACATTTTCAGGTCACGTCTCACTCCAAATGAGCAGTGGGTGCCTCTTGGGCTATTTTTCACAAAGCTTCTGTTCTGCAGGTTTGCAAGGCGGCAACATGATCTTTGCTTTATACATTTGCAGAGTTTTACAGGGTTCACACCTTTGTATCTTCTGCTGCTGCTCTGGGACGCAGGATCCTGGAGGTAGCATTACCCTGAACGTATTACAGGCATCTCCTTGTCCACCCGCAGGGACTGCTTTTGAACATCCCAAGGTCTTTGTTGTGTCCCCTAATGATACAGACGGAAAAAAACGAGATTTTTGTTAATTGCTGTAGACTCCTTCTCGTCTGTTCATTGGAGGACCCAGGACCCACCCAATGGTTGTTCAGACAGGAGAAGTTAAAGGGGTTGTCTCGTGAAATCAAGTGGGGTTATACACTTCTGTATGGCCATATTAATGCACTTTGTAATATACATCGTGCATTAATTATGAGCCATACAGAAGTTATTCACTTACCTGCTCCGTTGCTAGCGTCCCTGTCGCCATGGATCCGTCTAAATTCGCTGTCTTCTGGCGTTTTTAGACGCGCTTGCGCAGTCCGGTCTTCTCCCTGGTGAATGGGGCCGCTTGTGCCGGAGAGCTGGTCCTCGTAGCTCCGCCCCGTCACGTGTGCCGATTCCAGCCAATCAGGAGGCTGGAGTTGGCAATGGACCGCACAGAGCCCGCGGTGCATCGTGGGTGAAGATCCCAGCGGCCATCTTGGTAAAGGAAGAAAGAAGTTGCCGCAGCGCAGGGATTCGGGTAAGTAATAAACTTTTTTTCTTTTTTTTTTTAACCCATCCCTTGGGTTTGTCTCGCGCCGAACGGGGGGCCTATTGAATAAAAAAAAAAAAACCGTTTCGGCGTGAGACAACCCCTTTAACACTACTTCACTTAGTGTCCGCCTCATAGTGGCAGGAGCTATATGCAAGGTCCTCGCTGTTTCTCCCCCCCCAGTCAACAGACGAGAAAGAGATTTTAGTCTTATTTTTAAATGTTTTAAAATGGCAGAAAATTGGACTGTAGGAGTCCTTAAAGGGGTTCTCCCGCGAAAGCAAGCGGTGTTAAGCACTTCTGTATGGCCATATTAATGCACTTTGTAATATACATCGTGCATTAAATATTGGCCATATAGAAGTTATACACTTACCCCCTCCGGTGTTGGCGTCCCCGTCTCCATGGCGCCGACCGAAGCCTTCTTCTGCCTGGATTAGACGCGCTTGCGCATATGCGCAGAAGACCTGTGCGGCGCGAGCACGCCGGAGCGGCCCCATTCAACAGAACAGAAGAGGAGACTGCGCAAGCGCGTCTAATCGAGGGAGAAGAAGGCTTCGGTCGGCGCCATGGAGACCGGGACGCCAACACCGGAGGGGGTAAGTGTATAACTTCTGTATGGCCAATATTTAATGCACGATGTATATTACAAAGTGCATTAATATGGCCATACAGAAGTGTATAACCCCACTTGCTGCCGCGAGACAACCCCTTTAAAGTAGTGTAGAAAAGTGAAGGACATTGAAAGACTGCTGGAAGATGGCAGGTACATGGAGAGGAAGGATGAAGGGCTGTGTGTGGGGGAAGAGGTGTGTATGTAGAAGGCTGAGAAAGCTCACTGACATTCAGCCTGGGTAGGGTGTAACTAACTGGAGCCCCATGAATTCTCATTATATCCCACAATTATTCCTTATACCATTCTATCAATCCTTTTTGTAGTTTGAGCCACACAAAATTCTGTTTTAATAGAGTGTAAATGTGTGGAAATTTTCATTTGGGTAAAATAAATTGTCTTCTCCTTTCCCCAATAGGTCATGTCCCTGGAAAGTCGAAGAGACTTGTTACTCATATCATTAGAGGAAGCAGAAAAGGAAGCAGAAGTCACACTTTCTTACCTTCGGTATGACCATAAACAGCAGATCTCACGCTATACTGATTTGTCCGCCTTTACCTTAGCTTGAATTCGGTTAAAGCGACTCTGCGGTCCCTAGGACAAGGTTCTGTCCGGGGACCAAAGAAGGGTGTTCTCTTACCTGCCATTAGCCTCCTGAGCCATCACCTCGCAGATCCACCAGTTTTTGGCCTCCTTTTCACTTGTCCAAGATGGCCGCTGCAATCTTCTGACTACCTAATCCACATTGCATTGGTAATGTTGGACTACTGATGCATTAGGTAGTTAAAAAGACTACTTTCAGCAACTTGGAAAGCAAAATTGGGGCCAGAAATTGGTGGATTCAAGGGACAACCGCACAGAGGAGCAATGGCAGGTAATATAACCAACCACTTTTTCAGTCGTCCCGAAGAAAGAGGGTCACTTTAAGGGCTTAAAACCAATTCAATACTATATTGCGACCTGCTATCGGAAGCCTTGACAGGCTGCAGTTCGCATCACAACCACTCGGTGGACACAATGACACAGGATTGAGAGATCTCATGACAAAATATCACTAAATGTTTTGAAATGTTGATCATCTGGTGGCACACGTAGCTGAACATGTCCAACCAAGAGGAAAGGTAAGGAAAGACACATCTGTGTTTTTGTAGGTGATGTTTTTTTTTCCACTCAACTGTTTGGTATGACCCTGCCTCTCTATCTAAAGTAGGAGAAATGTCCATACTGGATGTAATATGCAATACGCATTTCTTCTAATGACTTCTAGAACATTTTGATGAATCCACATAATAGAAGACTAGCAAGAGGCTACATAGACATACCACATTTGCATGCACTGCCCATGATGGGATCACTGACCTTGTATGTGTACCATTATTATGCAGCAGCCATCAATTTTGTATCGTTGTTGAAGAAGAATTCCGTTTCCTGTAAGGGTTCACCAGTAAGCAGGGCAAGTTATTTTCAGTTCTCTTTAACTTTTCTTTCATCTCATTTAAATACATGATTGTTTGGGCTTCGTGCAGTGAATAGATAATAGTAACAAGAGATTGGTGGCAAATTTGAGTTTAATGTCTGTTTGGTTTTTTTTGGTTTTTTTTAAATGTACATTTAGAGGGGTAAATTGGGATTATTTTTTATTGAATGACAGTGGGTTGGATAACAACTGATCAACCAGAGATTGGAGCTGCAGGAAAATCATTTGCATGTTCCCTGTGCATTCTGGGAAGAGCAAAGAATCACTGTAAGCGGGAAGATTGCTGGGATTAGCCGGGTCTAGCTGCTCGGAGGACATCGCCAAACTGCACGCCTAACGGTGTGCGAAATTGTACACTTAGTGATATTTTACCAGTTATATATCTTCACTACAATTCTTGACTTTTTAGAAGTTTGTAAGTGGACATCAACTGACAACATGGAAGAGGAGAGGAGCCATATAGTGAGCTGCAATGTATGCTATATGTTTACAGATCTACCAGATGAAAAGCTAAATTTCACCTGCCAGAAATGCAAGCTTCTGTCTCTACTGGAGGAAAAGGGGCGTAGTGTTCAGGAGAGAATAGCTACATTGTAATGTATTAAGATGAGGATTTTCTGGACAGAGTAGAAGAAAGTCTTCAAAATGTTGAAGGAAAAGAAATGCCCAGTATACCTGCAGAAGCCGAGGAATGGAAGCATGTGACCCAAAGAAGCAGAAAGAACATGAGTCAGCCAGCACCCATACTGCTTGGGAAACGGTACGAGGTTCTCACGCAGGGGGGGGTGGTACTGGTTCCTAAGCAGAAGGATAAAGAGGTACAACAAGAAATGACTCCACCCACAAAGAGCAGAGCAGAAGAAGAAAGAGGTACAGCAAGAAATGACTCCACCCACAAAGAGCAGAGCAGAAGGACAAAGGTACAGCAAGAAATGACTCCATCCACAAAGAGCAGAGCAGAAGGACAAAGAGGTACAGCAAGAAATGACTCTACCCACAAAGAACAGAGGAGAAAGAGGTACAGCAAGAAATGACTCTACCCACAAAGAGCAGAGGAGAAAGAGGTACAACAAGAAATGACTCCACCCACAAAGAGCAGAGCAGAAGAAGAAAGAGGTACAGCAAGAAATGACTCCACCCACAAAGAGCAGAGCAGAAGGACAAAGAGGTACAGCAAGAAATGACTCCATCCACAAAGAGCAGAGCAGAAGGACAAAGAGGTACAGCAAGAAATGACTCTACCCACAAAGAACAGAGGAGAAAGAGGTACAGCAAGAAATGACTCTACCCACAAAGAGCAGAGGAGAAAGAGGTACAGCAAGAAATGACTCTACCCACAAAGAGCAGAGCAGAAGGACAAAGAGGTACAGCAAGAAATGACTCTACCCACAAAGAGCTGTGTAGGAAGTGCACAGAATCCTATTGAATGGAAAAAAAGACGTGCTGTTGTGAAGAAGAGGAGGAGAGTGGTGGTTGTGGGGGATTCCCTATTGAGAGGAACAGAGGCCGCTGTCTGCAGACCTGACATCTCACGAGAGGTGTGCTGTCTTCCAGGGGCTCAAAGACATGTCTGATCGGCAGTCAAGACTCTCCAGTCCTACAGAACACCACCCATTCCTACTAATACATATAGGGACAAATGACACTGCAAAAAAGGACCTTGCAACTATCTGCAGAGACTTTGAAGACCTCGGCAAGAAGGTGAAGGAACTAGGAGCTCAGGTGATCTTCTCATCCATCCTCCAAGTGGATGGACATGGAATAAGATGATACAACAGGATTCTAGAGGTGAACAAGTGGCTACATCGATGGTGCCGTCAGCAAAGATTTGGATTCCTAGACCATGGAGTGAATTACCTATATGATGGACTGCTTGCTAGAGACGGGTTGTACCTTACAGAAACACGTAAGCATATATTTGGTGGGCGCCTTGCTTCACTCATTAGGAGAGCTTTAAACTAGAACAATATGGGAAGGGAAGTGAAAGGCAAAAATATACAGCTAATTAATACATTTGAGAACCTCGCTATTAGAAGTGGGAAGAAAAAACAAAGACAAAAAATTCAGAAGTAAAGTAAAGTAGAGAAGCAAGAGACCCCGATCACAAACTAACAAGTTCCTACACAAATGCCCAGAGCATGGGAAACAAGCAAGGTGAATTGGAGCCCCTAACATGGGAAAAGAAATATGATGTCATAGGCATAGACAGGTTTTAGGATTAAGTCTCTGCAGGAGATTTTTGGGGGGGAAAATTCCCTGACCAGAGAGTGGGTACCAATACCTACAACTATGTCACTAATGGGAGTTCCCTTGGTAGTCTACAACATCTGGGGAGGCCTGTGTCTGCCAAATTGAGATGAACCTTTGAAATTCTCGACATTATACAGAACACTTTTAGAGATGGAAGTACAGGAGGGAAGCAGGACTTGGGTAGTAGTCCCTCGGGGGAGTTATGGAGGAAGTCGTATGTCTTGACCCATAAAACGAATATCTCAAGCCGGATGCAGGAGCTTAATTACAAAATCTTAACACTGTCATACAAGACGCCGGTTGGTTTGGCAAAAATTTACCCCCAATATCCAGATCTGTGTTGGAGGTGCCTGAGGGGGCGAGGGACATTAATCCGCCTATGGTGGTCCTGCTCGTTAATTCAACCTCTCTGGCAATAGGTGGCCGAATTGTACAAGTCGGTTTGTAAAAGCCCGATCAACCTCACTCCTGAAATCGCCTTGTCAATGATTCCGGGTTCACGGACCCGAATAAAAATCTCTCTCCTGAATATCTTCCTACAGGCCGTGAGGCAGATAATCCGTCAAGTAAGACAAACAGTTTGTTGTTAGTGTCTTTTATTACAATCTTATGACCATTGCACTGTATGCATTGCATTCAGTTGAATAAAATTCTTTTGAACTATAAAACAAAGAACCTTAAAGCGACAGGTTTCTTGACAGATGCATCCGTAGAATCCCTCAGGATTGCTGCGAGAAATACAAGTCTGAATAATGCCTTTAGTAGGGCATTATGGCTGAAAGCATGGAGAGCAGATACAACATCCAAAACAGTCAGTGCAACATCCCTCTTCGAGGTGAATATTTGTTTGGTGTCAAACTGAATAAAATCCTGGAAAGAGAAGGAACTACCCAAAGTTTAGGCCAAGAGACTGTCTTCTCTAATACAGACCTGGCTACCCACAGAGACAGACCAGAGGGAAAGGAAAATCGGGCAGATGGTCTTATCCCTAGTCCTGCTTAACACAACAAAATTAATTAAAGGAAATCTATTCTGATATGATTGTTTCCTATGTTCATAATCAGGGAGGGACCAGGCACTGACACTTACAGAAGCTAACAAAGAACATTTTCTCCGGGGCAGAAGACAATCTTCAGTCCATAACCACATTCCATCTGAGACTATCTCAGCAGGCAACGACCCCGGGAGCGGTCCCTCAACACTGAGGTGTTCAACCAGCTAGTAGCCCGCTGGGAGAAACCACAGATAGATCTGTTTGCTTCCTGGAAAGCCTCGAACAGCCTAAAATTTTTCTCCCCGCATCCAGCAGGATAACCCAGAGAGTTGGATACATTTGCTCAAAGATGGTAAATATCATTAGCTTATGCTTTTCCTCCTCTACCCTGAAAATGAGACCTACCCTAAAATAAGCCCTACCATGATTTTTTTTGTGGGGGGGGGGGGGGAATTTGGGGGGAGGCTTGAATTATAAGCCCTAGCTACACTACTTAAAGGGGTTGTCCCGCGAAAGCAAGTGGGGTTATACACTTCTGTATGGCCATATTAATGCACTTTGTAATATACATCGTGCATTAAATATGAGCCATACAGAAGTTATACACTTACCTGCTCCGTTGCTAGCGTCCTCGTCTCCATGGTGCCGTCTAATTTTCAGCGTCTAATCGCCCGATTAGACGCGCTTGCGCAGTCCGGTCTTCTCCCTTCTGAATGGGGCCGCTCGTGCCAGAGAGCTGCTCCTCGTAGCTCCGCCCCGTCACGTGTGCCGATTCCAGCCAATCAGGAGGCTGGAATCGGCAATGGACCGCACAGAAGACCTGCGGTCCACCGAGGGTGAAGATCCCAGCGGCCATCTTCGCAAGGTAAGTAAGAAGTCACCGGAGTGCGGGGATTCGGGTAAGTACTATCCGTTTTTTGTTTTTTTTTAACCCCTGCATCGGGTTTGTCTCGCGCCGAACGGGGGGGCTATTGAAAAAAAAAACCCCGTTTCGGCGCGGGACAACCCCTTTAAAGACATCGCTTCCTACATTTACTATATAAATTGGCTGAGCGGTCGGCTGCCGCTCAGCAAATTTAAAAATCGTTACCCCACAAGTGATGGCTGTAATTGGCTGAGCGCCCACTCAGCCATTTACAGACATCGCTTTCTGCGTTTACTGTGATTGGCTGTGAAAGCCAATTCATACAGTAAATGCGGGAAGCAACCTCTGATTGGCTGTGCGGGTGTTCAGCCAATCACGGCCATCGCTCACCACTGCTCAACAAGTTCATACAGTAAATACAGGAAGCAATGTTTATGATTGGCTGTGCGGGTGCTCAGCCAATTATAGCCAAATCTTGTGGGGGAGGGACTTTTGAATTTGCTGAACGGCGTCTGAACGCTCAGCCAATTCATACAGTAAATGCAGGAAGCGATGGCTGTGATTGGCTGAATGACTCGATGTCTGTGATTGGCTGTGAAAGCCAATTCATACAGTAAATGCGGGAAGCAACCTCTGATTGGCTGTGCGGGTGTTCAGCCAATCACAGCCCTCGCTGTTTAAAGGCATGATTTTTGAATCGGCTGAGGGATCTGACAGAATCTAAAGCACATGTGACAGTTGTAACAATAGTGGAACTACTGGTATGCGATCAGTGTGTGAGAGCCCCTTACTTGCACACTCTTATTTATTGTGGGATCTTTTGAATGTGCTACTTTTCCTTCTTTATTGGTGAATGGTCTATCCACTATTAAACAGTACTGCATGTAAACAGTTTAAACCCCAGACACCATGAGTGCAAAAAGAAAGAGCTATTCCATTGACTACAAGAAAGGAACTGTGGAGGACTCCCAGGGCAAAAATCTCACTGCTTACTACAAAGAGAAGATGTTGGATATCCGAATGGTCCGAAAATAGCGAGTAGAGTACAATGGCCTCAGCCAACAAGCGTGCAAGGAAAACTCTAAGAAGCGCAAGTGTGGATCAGGTCAGCAATATTATTTCCTGAGCTGGAAGACCTGATTTGTGAATGGATTGCTGACAGGAGAGCGAAGGCTTTGGATGTGCGCAGGGCTGATATTCAAGAATTTGCCCTTGCAATGGCGCCACAGTTAGAAATATCTGCAGAAGACTTCAAAGCATCTCAGCACTGGCTGGACAGTTTCTTTTAGCGATGTGAACTGTAATAAGAAGTACAGAGCAGCACTACCCCAACAAACCCATAGGGTGGGACCGTACTTGTGCCAGCCGCGGAGGGGGTCTGGATCCTTTGACACCACAATAGTACAGCAAGAAACGAAAAAATCTGTGGCAGCAGACAATGATGCACTTTAAATCAGAACTTCTTTATTCCTCCACCACAGCATACGACGTTTCGATCATATGGTTGATCAACCATGGTTGATCACATGGTTGATCTTTATCTACTTGATAAAGATTAACCATGTGTTCGAAACGTCGTATGCTGTGGTGGAGGAATAAAGAAGTTCTGATTTAAAGTGCATCATTGTCTGCTGCCACAGATTTTTTCGTTTCTTTCAGCGATGTGAACTGTCTCTAAGAAGATCGACAACACTGTTAAAGCTGGAAGATGATGCGAAAGTTATTAAACATCCGCTTGCATTAAAGTCGTTTGTTGATTGTATCAACTTTTCTAAATACATACTTTCCAACATGATTGCTGTGGATGAAATTGCAGTGTTTATAGGCCAAGGATGTCAAATGACAATCGATCAGTGGGGTGCCTCAATCTACATTCCCTCCTCCCATTATGAAAGTGCGCGTGCCACCGCTAGTAAGCGAAAGAAGGATAAGATTGAACGGGTTTTGGGAATTTATATTCTTGAAACCCAAATAGCCTGAGGCACACAAGCCATCCTAAAGAAATAGGTCGATTTTAATGGTCACTCTTGTTTTGCAAGGCGGCCAAAGAGGTCTGCTAGTCTGGGATTCAGCCAGCATACACTGCGCCAAAGACATGAAGAGCTTCCTTCATGAGAGAAAAATAGACCAAATAATGATTCCCACAGGAATGACTGCCTATCTCCAGACTCTTGATATTGTAATAAACAAGCCATTCAAGGTCCATTTGCGCATGGAAATTGACTACATTGAAAATAGAATGGAGAGAAATCAGCGTGGAAACTTTGTGAAGCCTACCAGAGGGTTGTTGTTTGGATGAAGAATTCATGGGATAAATTGACCTAGCGTTGCGTTGCCAATTCGCTACAAGCATGCTCTTTGGACAAGTGCTCGTTTAAGGACAGCTCTATTGCTAAACATCAGAAATTAGGGCCAATGGTCCTAAAGGAAATTTGAGTCGCAAGAAGTTCATAATTCAAGTTGTTCTCAGAGTTTGGAGAATTATTATGATGCTCCAGAAGAGGATGACATGACTGTCTTCCTTAGTCAGACCTCATCTGGAATACTGGGTCCAGTTCTGGGCACTCCACTTTAAAAAAGACAGACAAACTGGAGCAAGTTCAAAAAAGAGTTACCAAGATGGTGAGCGCTCTGCAAATCATGTTCTATGAAGAATGGTTAAAGGATCTGGGAATGTTTAGCAGAAGAGAAGGCTGAGAGGAGACTTAATAGCTGTCTACAAATATCTGAAGAGCTGTCAGTGCAGAGGGATCAGCCCTATTCTCATTTGCACAAGGAAAGACTAGAAGCAATGGAATGAAACAAAGGGAGGAGACACAGATTAGATATTAGACAGTGAGGGGGATCAATGAGTGGAACAGGTTACCACAGGAGGTGGGGAGTTCTCCTTCAATGGAAGTGTTCAAAGAACTGGACAAATATCCTGGGATGATTTAGTGAATCCTGCACTGAGCGGGGGATTGGTCCCGATGACCTTGGAGGTCCCTTCCAAGTCTACCATCCTAGGATTCTATGATTTTTTTAAATCTTTTTTTATTCATGAATATTGTTAAATGTAGATTGTTCCACATGGAAAAAAGAAAGTCTCAAGAGATTCAGGCTTTGGAGAGTTATGATGTTCCAGAATGTGATGACTGTATTTGAACAAATGTTGATTTTTTTATTTATTTTTTGTTCAAGAATAAATGTAGATTTTTGTTCCTAGAAAAATAAGACATCCCCTGAAAAATAAGCCGTATTTGCAGCTAAAATTAATATAAGACTATCTTATTTTCGAGAAAACGGTAGTAGTTCAGGCCCCGATTTCCTCTACCCTGCAGAGAGGATCCGCTCATGCAGGACACAGTAAAATGCCCCAACGTTCACCAGTTACAACTGGCAGCCTAGTTACTGAGGGGCAGAGATTAAGAGACTAGGAAAAGGACGGAGTCCTAGAACTCTGAGAGTACAAGTGGCAGCTCTTAGTGCCTTTTTAGACACCCGACTTGTAGAACAAAAAGTGGGTTAAAAGGGTTTTTAAAAGGAGCCGAATGGAAAAAAACAATTCTTTAGGAAAATAATTCCTCCTCTGGACCTCAAAGCAGTCTTGGATAGTATTCCTAAAACCCCTTTTGAACCCATTAATGAAATAACGCTAAAAAAAAAAATCTAACAGTTATGACAATCTTCCTAGTAGCAGTAACCACTGCTAGAAGGATGGGGGAAATACAGGCCCCATCATGTAAAGAACATTCCTTGAACTTTTAGAGGACCATATAATTTTAACAATGAAACCCTCTTTTGATTCTAAAATTGTATCCTCTCATAGAGAGCAGGAGATTATATTGCCCTCCTTCTGTCAAAACTTTAAAAACAATGAGGAAATGTTCGTTCTCTCTATCTATCTATCTATCTATCTATCTATCTATATAATATAATAAATATACACACAGGCATCGCAATCCTTGAAGAAATCTGACCGTCTCTTTATTCAATTTCAGGGCCAAAACAAGGGGAAGGTGGGCACCAAAGATACCATCACTAGATGAATCAAGATGTGTGTCAGAGAAGCTTATATATCTAAGAACTTGAGTCCCCCAGATGGGATTAAAGCCCATTCCACTAGGGCTCTTGCATCTTCATGGGCTGAGGGTTGAAGCCTCGATCGAGCAGATGTGTAGAGCAGCCACATAAACTAGTCGCCACACGTTTTCTAAGCATTATCGTTTAGACAGTCTGGTAAGGCTACGGCTTTTGGAAGCAAAGTTTTGCAGGCTGTGATCCCTCCCTTTAACTGTTTTTAATCTGGTATTCCCTCCAGTAGTGCTGTCAGGATGGACGAAACAAAGTATAGAATTAGTCTTGCCCGCTAATCCTTTTTCCATGAGTTCATTATGACAGCACATATTTCCCAAAACTTTATCCAAAAATGGCAGCAGGAACGTTCAGGTGCAGTAAAACAGGTATCAAAATCTTTATTCCATCTTCAGTAATCACGCAACGTTTCGGCCGTTACAAACAGCCTTTGTCAAGGCTGTTTGTAACGGCCGAAACATTGCGTGATTACTGAAGATGGAATAAAGATTTTGATACCTGTTTTACTGCACCTGAACATTCCTGCTGCCATTTTTGGATAAAGTTTTGTGATTTTGGAAAACTTGGATCCGTTTCCTGGTTAACGGCTGTGCAGGGAGAGCCTCCCCTTGGATAAGGGTTTGCTGTAGTGCTGCAGGCACCTTATGTGTTGTTGGAGAGCACATATTTCCCACCCGCTATGAATTCTATTTCATGACGTAACCATATATTATTTTATAGATTATACTAATAAAATTCACTTGACAAACAAAGGCTGTAATAATTCGAAGTCACTGGAGAAGTGTGAGGGAGACGGGCTCTTAAACTCCCCTTCCTGTCCCGCAAAGTTCAAAGGGCAACCTCCAGTACTGCTGTCATGATGGACTCACGGAAAAGGAATTAGCGGGCAAGACTAATTCTGTATTCTTGGCTGTAGGTATAAAGACATATCTACATAGGGATAGTATATACTTATATAGATAAAGTGTTTTTTTTTGGGGGGGGGGGTTTGTTTGCTGAGCATGTAATATGTGTTACGGTATACTACCCTTGATACGCCAGCCCGGGTGCCCTAAATCTGTCCCTGCCTGCTTGCCTCCACTCCTTGCTAACCCCAGGCGGGCAACTGGGCACCGGTCCCTACTCTCACTAGGGACCGAAAAAGGGACGCTGGCATACCAGGATGGAAGGGGTAGAATACCGACAGAAAAGGCAGATGTAAATAACCAACATGAACAATACTAAGCAGAACTGAGGCAGATGGGGAAACATGGTGGACAATAGCAAAGTATGGCAGAGAAGATGACAGAGGCAGGAGACCAACTGAGGCAGACTAGCTAGCACACTGAGGGAAACCAATAACTGGCAGTGACTGCAAGTCTCTGCCCGACCTTTAACCAAAAGCCTCCGCCCAGGGGCAGAGAGAGGGAGACAGACAACTCTCAACAGAACATAATAAAAGGGAGCTCGTGCACGGCAGCTGCACTCACAGGTGCACGCGCCACCAACACAACGACGGCCAGGCCCCCGGCAGCCGGACAACAAGTCGGGGGGACGCACACCGCTGCCCTGGGAGGACCAGCAACCACCGCATGGTAAAAATATGCAGATGAAATGCATTATTTCTTTGGATTTATTCATCAGCACTTTGCTGGTTTACAAGTGCCTTGCATCCTTTTTTGTTGACCTATGTTTATAGAAATATGTATTATTTAACTTGATTTCTTGTCTTGGGTTCTTTGGTTTAGTATAGAGACTATTAGGGGCATCTGGGGCCAGGTTCGGGATCGTGGTTGTGCTTTTCAGGACGAATGTTCTATTTTTGGGGTATACTATTGTTTGCTAGTTGCCTTCCTTTTTCTGTCTGGGTTTGGGTTGTTTGTTTTATCAAAAATATTAAACATTTAAGTACTTTAGTACTGGCTTGTTTAGATCAAATCTTTCCAAAGACTCAAGATGTACTGGACTCTGTCATTTCTGATTTCTGTAATCTGACGTCTTCTTCCCTTCCCAACTGAGTCTCTGGGCCATTCTCTTCTGGTGTTCCAGTGTTTGCTCCTCACTACATATTTAGGTGGATCCTGCTGGATCTCACTGGTATTTGGTCCTCTCCCTAATTCACCTTTGCCATCATTGTCTTGGAACTTTAGAGTGGCTTTCATCCCCCTGGCACCAGACCCACCTGCTAAACTCTCCAAACTGAGAACGCCACACAACTTGCCTTCCTAAGCAACCAAGTGTTAAAGTATACTACCCTTGATACACCAGCCTCGGTGCCCTAGATCTCACCCACAACCCCTGTCCCTGCTTGCTTGCCTCCACTGCTGGCTAACCCCAGGCGGGCAACTGGGCGGCAGTCCCTACTCAGTAGAACACCGACAGAAAAGGCAGATGTAAATAACCAACTCGAACAATACAAAGCTGAACTGAGGCAGATGGAAAAACCTGACAGATAATAGCAAAGTATAGCAGACAAGATGACAGGAGCAGGAGACCAACCGAGGCAGACTAGCTAGCACACTGAGGGAAACCAATAACTGGCAGTGATTGCAAGTCTCTGTCCGACCTTTGAACAAAAGCCTCCGCCCAGGGGCGGAGAGAAGGAGACTGCCAACTCCCAACAGAACACAACAAAAGGGAGCTCGTGTACGGCAGCTGCACCCACAGGTGCACGCGCGCCACCAGCACCACGCCGGCCAGGACCCGCGCCCCCGGCAGCCGGACAACAAGCGGGACCCCGCACACCGCCGCCCCAGGAGGACCAGCAACCGCCTCATGGTAACACCAAGTTTTAGTATACATTGCCATGGCCATGTCGGAGAAAACCACCAATGTAGAGTCCCGCAATCTCACCCCTTGGCCCTTCCCCTTAGTCTTCTCAGTCACCAGATATCCTTACAGGTGTGACTCTTGTTTGTATTTCTACCCTATTTGCTTGTGGGATCTTTATCAGGTCATGAAACATGCACTGATCAAAAAAGGCATAATGCTCTGGGTATAATTTAGATAAAAATTGGATGACTAACTCAACCTGATGTGAGAGTAGTGTCTGTCCAGGACACACCACTGCACCAAGAAACTCCAGTTATACAATGTAAGCCATTCATTACTGTTCCATCACCTGTTCAGTCCACACATACTTCTGGAGAGCACTGGTGACATCCCCAGGAAGGTTCTAGGCGTTGGTTCCACAGTAGCAGAATTGTAGATGCATAATATACATGTGCCAGTGCTCAGGGTTACAATCAAATAATCTAGAAATATAGTGAATTAATAAGAAAAAAAAACTTGCTCAGAGAAAGGGAGGGGGAGAGATTCACCATCTACCATCTGTTTTACTTCACTAAACATTGTTGGAAATTAAAAGAAGGAATTGGAGGGATTTTATGAAAAGCTGGTAGATATGTATAGAGTCATCCAGAATAAATGATAGCAAATTGGAATGAATCAGACAAAATGTGTTACTATTGGATAAGGTGTCTGTAAGGAGTGTACTCGCCATGAGCACTGGTACAGGCGTCGGTAAGACGTGTACCCGCCATGAGCACCGGTACAGGCGTCGGTTAGACGTGTACCCGCCATGAGCACCGGTACGGGCGTCGGGTAAGACGTGTGCCCGCCATGAGCACCGGTACGGGCGTCGGGTAAGAAGTGTGCCCGCCATGAGCTCCGGTACGGGCGTCGGGTAAGAAGTGTGCCCATGAATACCTATACACTATTGCGAACATTGAATCAATAAGTGTTAAGATATCTTGTTGGTGTCTTTCCATGCCTGCATGACATGTGCAGTCAGATGTACGGTTTGTGGTGGGTGGCCATGTAATGCAGTGTGTCTACCTATGGCATCCCAGACGTACTCTTTAGAGGATAAATCCGAGGACAAATCCATGATCGTGTCTTGTGATGGTTGCAGTATGTGGTCATGCATTATCTTGTTGGAAGATATCATTTTGGATGGTGGTCATGCAAGGTATGACAACTTGGTGTATCACTCTATTCACATACTGGTGGGAAATCATTGCGCCTTCAACAACCACCAACTTGATCCCAAATCATAACTCCATGGGTTGGACCTGTGTGGCTCTCTGAACTCACAAGAGGGTGGGACCCTTCTCCAAATGCAGATGTATAAGTTGACGATTATCACTTTCACAGAATCAGGACTCGTCACTAAACACAACTGTTCTCGATTTCATGTGTACAGCTGCAACTAGCAGGTTAGCCGTTGCCGGCAGTGAAATCAGGTAGGTCCTGTGCTGGGCTATGAGCACCATGCAGCCCGATTAGCATTTTCCAAAAAAACACTAGAATTGGCGGGTTTGCAATTAGTGGCCTCCGTTCTCTTCACAGATGAGACATTCAAACTGAGCAGACGTGAAATGATCTGGAGACACCATGGTGAACGTTATGCTGCCTGCAACATCATCCTGCATGACTGGTTTGACGATGGTTCAGTGATGGTCTGGGAAGGCATATTCTTGGAGGGTCCACAAACCTCTGTAATTGCCAACGGTACCTGGTCTTAGGTACTAGGAAATCCTCAGAGCCAATATCAGACCTTACGCTAGTGCAGGACAATGTCTGGCCTCATGTAGCCAGAGTGTCTAGGCAGTGCCTGAATGACAAAGGCATTGATGCCATTGACTGGCCCTCATGTTCTCCAGACCTGAATCCAGTTGAGAACCTCTGGGACATTCTGTATTGTTGCATCAGAGAGCGCCAAGTAGGGCTATTAACCGATGCCCTGATCTAGGTCCAGGAGGACAGAACGCCAGCCGCTCTCCCATCAGGAGCTGCCTAGATGATGTTGGGAGTGCATACAGGCATGTGAGGGTCATACACACTACTCGGGTACATTGGGAGTTGCTGTGATGGCTGGCTTTTTGTGTGATTTTTAAATGAATGATTTTGATTTACATTCACCATTGATACATCCCATTTAGTTTCTACGAGTTACACAATTTAGTCTTAACAAAGTTCTGTGTCCAGATCAAATAGTATCTTTGTAAGGCCGCCTGCACACTACCCGGTCAAATTCCACATGTGGGATCCCGCAGCGGAATACAACCCTGTGCCTAGCCGCTGACCCCTGTGTATCTGTCCATATTCTTCTGTGCTGCGGATGTGCCGGCCGGCGCACATATGCAGTACAGATAATGCCGCGCAATGATTATTGCGGAAGGGCCGCGGGTCAGATGGTTTCCATTGACTTCAATGGAGGCCATCCGCATGGAATCTGCCTCAAAATAGAGCATGCTGCTGCGAGAATCGCAATTGATTTCCGCTCTTGGGCAGGAAAAACCGCCTTTCCATAGCATGTTACAGGTGGTTTGCGCTGCGGAATCCTGAGGTGGACGCCTGCTCCGGTTTCCACAATGCAAATTTGGTCGTGTGCAGGCGGCCCAATGCTGATGCCAAGTTCTCCTGCTTCTACACGACACAGTAGATTTCTGAAATCCAGTTGTATTAATTATAAATACCCATGTATCATCTCTCAGCGTTGCTCCTTCCAATTCAGAGTGGATACAGCTGAAGCAGAGGTGGGATGCCAGACTAGCCGGTATTCATCAAATGAAGACAAATCTGCAGGTAGGTGACTAACTTCTCTCAGTCATTTGTGAATGAGAGGCTGTGACACTGGTTTCTGTTCTGGGACCACTTTTGTCCTTCACCTTTCACACCATGTCTAGTGTATGTATGTATATATGTATGTATGTATATGTGTATGGAGACATCTTGAATGACGCAGATCTTCTGTGGATGTTGTTTCGCTCAAATCCTTCTGTCTCTTCATGTAATCCCGGACAGACTGGATGATGTTGAGATCGGGGCTCTGTTGGGGCCACATCAGCACTTCCAGGACTCCTTGTTTTTCCCAACTCTGAGGATAGTTCTTAATGACATTGGCTGGATGTTTAGGGTCATTAACAAATAGTTCAACGTTGAGAAGAACTAGGGAAAATGCTGCTGTGGCCCCACAGAGGCCTAATCTTAACATCATCAAGTCTGTCTGGGATTACATTAAGAGAGAAGAGGATTGGAGCCAGCCGACATCCACAGAAGATCTGTGCTTAGTCCTCCTAGATGTCTGGAACAACCTCCTTGCCGAGTGCGTTCAAAAACTGAGTGCAAGTGTACCAAGAAGAACTGTGGCTAATGTTCTTGATATTTCTTTAAGGCAAAAGGCGGTCACGTCAAATGTTGATTTATTTTTAATTTGGATTTCTGTCTTTTTGTTGAGTCACCTTTGATAAAAATATTAACTATTAACATCTTTCACTCACACTTTCTCACGCTGTCTCGCTCTCTCACACTCTCGCTCTTTCACGCTTTTTCTCGCTCTCGCACTCTCTTTTATTCATATATAATTTTTTTTTTAACGCATTCTTACTTTGTAGTATTGTATAGGTATAGTTTGTGCAATTTGGTTCCTTCAAACTTCTTAGAGGGATCCCTTGAGATTAAGCTGATAACAAAGTGTCCCCCTGCTTGGTAGCAACCATAGACTGTAAACCTTGGGGAAACCTGACAGTAGTAGTTCAACTTCCCTGCAGGAGAAACGAGGCATTACACAGTGCTCATTTGAATCAGTGGGCTATCTGTGTGATACAAGAAAGGTCCTCTAGAATACTGTACCCCAACACCAGTCCTCAGGGACCACCAACAGGTCATGTTTTCCGGATTTCCTCAGTGTTGCACAGGTGATGTAATTATTGTCGATGCCTCAGACTGTTACCATGTGGTGGTTGCTGGTCCTCCCAGGGCAGCAGTGTGTGGGGTCCCGCGGTCGGGGCGCGTCCCCCCGGCTTGTCCGTAAAGAACCAGTGCTCCTTGCCCCTGATTCCTGATTTGTTAAATCAGGTGGTAGAGGCCCACTGGTTTTCCAAATTGGACTTAAGGGGGGCTTACTATTTAATTCACATGCGAAAGGGAGATGAGTGGAAGACCACGTTCAATACGTCGTTTGGACATTTTGAATGTCTAGTCATGCCCTTCGGACTTTGTAATGCCCCCGCTGTGTTCCAGGGATTTATGAACGCGGTCTTCCACGACTTCCTGGGGGTATTTTTGGTCATATATCTCCATGACATTCTGGTGTACTCCCCAGACTGGGACTCACATGTGTTTACTGCTGCCCCGGTGCTAGTACAGCCTGACGCGCGGCAACCGTTCTTCATTGAGGTCGATGCATCTGAGGTGGGGGCAGGGGCTGTATTGTCTCAGGAAGTCAGTGGGAGACCTGGGTGTAGTCCATGTGCGTTCTTCTTGCGGAAGTTCA
Source organism: Eleutherodactylus coqui (assembly GCF_035609145.1). Taxonomy (NCBI): domain Eukaryota; kingdom Metazoa; phylum Chordata; class Amphibia; order Anura; family Eleutherodactylidae; genus Eleutherodactylus; species Eleutherodactylus coqui. Next base: position 96,576 of record NC_089842.1, read on the forward strand.
GTTCGGCGGAACTTAACTAAGACGTGGGTAATCATGAGTTATTGGCGATTAAGTGGTCTCTAGAAGAGTGGCGTCACCATCTTGAGGGTGTAAGGCATCCCATTACCATGTTTACTGATCATAAAAACTTGGTATATCTCACCAATGCTAAGAGACTCACAGCTCGGCAGGCCAGGTGGGCGTTGCTTTTCGCCTGGTTTAACCTCGTCATTACATATATTCTAGGGGAGAAGAACGTGAAGGCAGACGCCCTCTCACGGAGTTTCGGTTCGCCGGAAAGTGAGACAGTGGCTCCCGAGAATATCTTGGCACCTGGGGTGGTCGTGGCAGGTGTAGAATCTGATCTCGTTCCTCATCAACGGAGTTGTCAGCAGGATGCTCCCCTGGGGGTGCCGGAGGGCAGATGGTTTGTGCCAGAGACCTTGCGTCTTAGAGTCATTGAAGAGTCTCACTCATCTGTTCTCGCAGGCCATCCGGGGATTCAGGGGACTCTGGATCTGTGTACTAGATACTACTGGTAGCCAGGCATGTCTCGGGAGATCCGCAACTTTGTTAAGGGATGCTCTGTCTGTGCACGCAGTAAAAGTCGGCGGTGTCGTCCGGAGGGGCCTCTGAGACCGTTACCAGTGCCGTCTTCTCCGTGATCGCATTTATCGGTATATTTTATTACTGATCTACCTGAGTCTCAGCAGTTCACCACGATCCTAGTTGTTGTTGACCGTTTCTCAAAGATGGCACATTTTGTGGCATTAAAGAAGCTACCTTCTGCGATAGAATTTTCTAAGATTTTTGTAAAAAATCATTAGTCTACATGGGGCTCCCGAGAACATCGTATCTGATCGCGGGGTTCAGTTTGTTGCGCAATTTTAGCGAGCCTTCTGTAGAAACCTGGGAACTTCGCTTTCCTTCTCGCAGCATTCCACCCACAAACTAATGGTCAGACTGAGCGGAAGAACCAGGATTTAGTGCAATATTTACGGTTGTTTGCTAGCGAAAAGGCTCATCAGTGGGCAGAATTCCTGCGCTGGCAGAGTTTGCGCTACACAGCCGTACTTGCTTTTCCACTGGGGTATCTCCATTCCTGTGTGTATACGGTCAGCATCCTCGCTTCATTACAGCTATTTCTACTCCATCTGCCTGTCCTGCAGCTGATGTCCCCACAGGTGCACTGCTGGGGGTATGGAAAGAAGTACAGAAGAATCTGGAGGCAACGGGGGCCCGTATGCAGTTGCGTAGTGGGAGGAGTCTGTCCGTATCTGAACCTTACAGGGTGGGACAGAAGGTATATTTGTCTTCTAGAAATCTCAAATTGAAGGTTTCGTCTTTGAAACTGGTGGGTCCCTTTGTCATCACACATGTAGTAAATCCGCTCACTTATGAACTTGATTTGCCAGCTACATGGAGGGTTCTTAGGGTCTTTCATAAGTCATTATTGAAACCTTTTGTCTTTTCGGTCCCTAGGGAGAGTAGGGATCGCCGCCCAGTTGCCCGCCTGGGGATAGCCAGGAGTGGAGGCAAGTAGGCAGGGACAGGGAATGTGGGTGAGATCTAGGGTACCCGGGCTGGCGTATCAAGGGTAGTATACCGTAACACCGACATTGCCACAGGTGTTCTTACCATAGGATATCCTGAAAACATGACCTGTTAGTGGTCCCTGAGGACTGGAGTTGGGGATCCCTGCTCTAGAGCGAGGGATGCTCTTTTCTCGTCCGTATCATTGGGGGACACAGCCAGACCATGGGATATAGCCACTGCCACTAGGAAGCGACACTAAGCACAAAGTGTTAGCCCCTCCCACCAGCTATATCTTCCCTGCAGGCACTCAGCTAATCAGTTTTTAGCTTAGTATCTGCAGGAAGCAGACGTGTGTAGGTCCGGAGGGACTTCGTGGCGGGAATACGGGGAGTCGGGGCTTTTCCCTGGCTTTTTCCTGTCCTCCCGGGGGAAGGCGCAAACAGGTGGTGTCTCCGCCACGCTGCTGTGCCTTTCCCACAGAAGCAAAGGTGGCACGACCCTGCCTTTGTGCATTGGAGTCGCTGCCCACCAGCTATAGGGTTCCCCCCCGTCTGGAGTGGCGCCCTCCTGGTGACGGCGAGCGCAAAGGGCGAACACTGCTGGAGTGCGGACGGGGCAAGAGGCGTGGGACGCTGGAGGAGAGCGCGGCCCCAAAGAGGATCCCCCTTCCTCCCCCCGGATCTGCACAAGAGTCGGCTGTCAGGTACCCCCCTTAGGTTGGACCCCAATCATCGTGGAGAGTCCCAGGTGGCTCCCTATGGAGCAGCTGCAGGTTCAGCCCATGCCTGGCGGTGCAGGGGTTACAGAGGAGGCATACCTGGGCAAACGAAGACCGGGAGCTTTGCTGGCGGTCTGGAGTTGAGCGGCCGCAGGTCCAGGCACGCGGTAGCGAGCGGCGGCTGCGGCGGTGACAGTAGCTGGACGCGGATCGCAAGGCCATCGGCGGAAGGAGCGCGGGCCGTGCCTGCGGCAGAGACTGGATACGGGCCGGCAGTGGCAGGACCCCAGCGGCCGCCCCAGGACGCTGAACGGCACTGCCGGGAGCCGGAGGCAGGCCACACCCACCTCAGCAGCCGGAGGCAGGCCACGCCCACCTCAGCAGCGCGGGAGTTTTAAAGAGGCGGTCCCTGCAGGGGAGACACCACTCCCAGGACAGTGTTGTTCCCCAGCAAGAGGAAGTGCTGCTGTGCCAGAGTACTGCCCATAGGAGAAGCCCTCTGTGTCGTGCAAACAACCCAGGAGCTCCAGCTGGGACAGGACAGCCGTGGGACAGGGTAAGCCCTTCTTAGGCAGCACTCCTGTGTATCCCCCCCTGCAGTTACCTGCTTGCAGCAGCACGGTGGGGGGGGACGCCTCTTTTTCCTGTGACAGCGCACATCTGACCCCAGCCAGAGGGGTCCAGCCAGGTGTTTGGAGTGGCTGAGATTCTGTGCGTGTGCTTCGTGCAACGCAAAAGCTCCCGTGCGGTCAGGCGGAAACCCGCTGTATAAATTGTATGCCAGCTTGGCAGGTGCCAGGCTCCCCTGTGCCTCCCTCCGCCCTTGTGATGCAGGCAGCCGAACCTGAATGGGCTTTGTTCCTTGCCGCTGCAGTCTCAGGCCTAGCCAGCGCATCAGCGGCAATATTGCGTCGTTTGCAGGCTGATACTGAGTGCCCTCCCCTGAGCTTCCACGGGAAGCGGAGATTCCGCAGCAATGAGGAATCCTGCCATAGGTCTCGCCGCTCCAGGAGGTCCTTCAAGTCCTCCAGGTCCCACCGCTCTAGGGAGTCTTTTCACGGGTCCCACAGTTTCAGGGTGTTTGCCCGTACGTACTATCGTTCAGGGCTATCCTCCCGACGGTCGCGGTACATGGCGAGGTATGCTCGTTCTCACCCGGCTCCCTCGCGGGACGCATGTTCAGGGGGGAATAGCTCGTTGGAAGAGCATTTGACTGCAGATCGAGGTGCCTGGTTCAGATCCAGTGCCAGCTTTACTCATGCGTTTCTCACCTAGGCGTGAACCTTCCAGGAAAGCTCTTCTCTGACTTGTTACCCTTCAGCACATTTCTCATGTTCTTTGGCGTCCCAGGCTACGCCCCAGGTGCAGCGACCGCAGTCACCTGTCTGGGGGAAAGAGTGGTTCGGAGGAGGAACACTCTTGTGTGTCGTCACTCTCAGATCTAGACCAGGAGCAAGCCTCTGGACTGCCCACATTAATGGACAGCTTGGTAGTGGCAGTAAAGGTCACACTGCAGGTAACAGAGGAGCCTGAGTGCCTCTAGCGGCGGTGCCCTTCAAGCGGCAGAAGCGCCCGCATCAGGTTTTTTTCTCCTCACCTGGTGTGAGGAGGTCCCTAGAAGGGGAATGGGAGGTTCCCGATATACAGTGCAGGCAACCAGGCAGGTCCTGAACGCTGCCTATCCCTTCCCGGAGGTTCCTGTGAGAAGGTGGTCAGTGCCTCCTGTAGTGGACCCGCCTGTATCGCAGGTGTCAAGGAGTACCGCGTTGGAGAGGCTTTTGATAAGGTCAGCTTTTCAGGCAGCGGGCACCGCTTTGCGGTCCACCTGGTGAGCAGGGCATCGGCGTGGGTGAAGCAACTGCGCAGGGATATTCTTGTCGGGGTGCCGCCCAACTATCTGTTGGAGGCCACAGACAATATTATCCAGGCGGGAGATTTGTCTGTGCGGCGTGTTCAGACTCGGCTAAATGTGTGGCCGGGGCTTCTGCGATTTCGGTGGTGTCGCGCCGGACCTCACGGCTAAAGGAGGGGGTCAGCGGTTGCATGGTCAAAGGAGGTCTCGCTAAGCTCCCCTTTGAGGGTGATAGGCACTTTTGGGGCCAGATGGGACGAGCTGATCAGGGACGCTCAGGCTGTAGAGCCCTCCCTTCTGCAGAATTCCGGAAGGGGGGAGAGAGCGGCATCAAAAAGGAACACCCCCTTTTTTTTCGCTCCTTTTGCCGGTTTACGTCTCGGCCCTCAGCAGGGCAGTGGACACAGGCATGAAGGGTCCCGACGGAACAAAGGAAGCAGCCTTCCCTTAAAACCAGGCCAGCCTGGCGGTCCCGGTCAAAGGCGCCCAGGGGCGCAGGTACAAAGGGTGGGGGGCAGGTTTTCCCTGTTCCGCGAAGTGTGGCCGACGCATGTGTCCGACTTCTGGGTACAGGAAGTCGTCTCGGTTGGTTACGCCAGCGAGTTTGCGTCCTTCCTGCGGGATCATTCATTGCAGGTCCAGGGGGTCGAAGACCCCGGAAGGAGTGGCGCAGTTTTTCCTAGCGATAGAACACCTGCTGGCACAGGGTGTAGTGGTGCCTTTTCCGTTTTGGCAACGCGGACGGGGTTTTTTTTTATTCAAACCTCCTTGTAGTCCCCAAAGGGGAGGGCAGGGCCAGACCTGTCCTCGATTTTGAGACGGCCGAACCACTACTTCAGAGCTGAACATGTCCGTATGGCGTCCCTCAGGTCAGTGATTGACTCTATGGAACCGGGGAGTTTCTTTCATCGGTGGACATCAGGGATGCATGCCTGCATATCCTGATTCGCGAATCCCATCAGCGATTTCTGCATTTCAACGTCAACCACGACAGATCCTGTCTAGTTCCGATGCAGCGGTGGGGATTCCTGGGGATGGTATTCGACACCAGGAAGCACCAGATCCGTTTTGCCCCATTCAAAGGGGGGGGGGGGGGGGAGCGCTGGTCAGCATCGTGCAGTCCCTGCGTCTGGGGAAGCTGGTAGCCATCGGGCATTGCATAACGTGTTGGGTCGGATGGTGGCTTCGTTCAAAGCAATACCGTTCGCGCAGTTTCACTCACGGGCATTCCAACACCTCATTCTATCACATTGAAACAGGTCACTACTGACTCTGGATCAGCAGATGGTAATAGCACCTCGGGTCCAGGCCACCCTGAGATGGTGGTTGAATACCAGAAGAATTCAAGGAGGTCGTTCACTGCTTCCAGGCCAATGGATGGTACTAACCACGGACGCTAGCCGTTACGGCGGGGGCAGGACTCTGGGGGAACTGTCCACCCAGGGGGTGTGGTCCCCAAACGAAGCAGGCCTTCCAATCAACATCTCGGAGTTGTGGGCCATCCAATTAGCTCTGCAGCAATTTTGCCCATGTCCCAGGGAAAAGGATGTACGGATCCAGACGGACAATGCGACGGTAGTCGCGTATATCAATCAGCAGGGAGGCCCGCGAGGTGCAAGAGCAAGTATAGAGGTATCCGGAATACTCAGCTGGGCAGAGAGGCATCTGCGGCCCATCTCGGCGGGGTGCATCACAGGGGTAAAGAACTGGGTGGCAGATTATTCAGCCGGGAGACGGTGGATCTCGGCAAGTGGGAACTGCACCTGGATGTTTTTCAGACGATCTATCGTCGCTGGAGCACCCCGGATGTAAAGGTGAGGGCGTCCAGACTGAACTACAGAGTACGCCTATTTGTGGCCCGGTCTCGAGATCCTCAGACGGTGGCAGTAGACGCACTGGTAATTCCACGGGCAGGTTTTAGGCTTCCGTATGTGTTCCCCCCCCCCCCCCTCTTCTGCTCGTACCGAGGGTACTAAGGAAGATCAGGAAGGAGGAATGGCCGGTAATTCTAGTGGTGCCAGACTGACCGAGGCGAGCGTGGTACGCGAACATCATAGAGCTTCTGGCCGCTGTACCGTAGCGCCTTCCAGAACGGGAAGACCTGCTTCCTCAAGGACCCCTCTTCCACCCGAGTTCAGGGTCGCTTCATATTGACGGCCTGGCTGTCGAAACCGCAATACTGAGAAGACAGGGTTTTGCGGAGGCAGTTATCAGACAATGAAACAGACCAGGAAGCTGGCATCTTCAAGGATCTACCTTCGCGTCTGGAGACTTTTTTTGGCTGGTACGAGGACCGTCACTTCCACCCCATGCGGTTCTCACTGTCAAATACTCTGGCATTTCTACAGACGGGCCTAGAATTGGGTTGATAGTAGGCTCACTGAGGGGCCAGGTATCGGCTCCTTTCTGTTCTTTTTCAGAGGCCGATTGCTAATAGGTTGGCGGTGCAGACTTTCCATCAGGGGGTCACCCATGCGTCTCCCCCTCCCCCCCCCCCCCCCCCCCCCCCCCCCCTCCCGGCCACCTCTTCGGCATGGGATCGCAATTTGGTGTTTGATGCACTACTGTCACACCCTGGCGAGCCGCCTAGAAAGATACCGTTGCGGTTTTTGAGTTGGAAAGTGGTGTTTCTGGGAGCGATCACGTCAATACGTAGGATGTCCGAGTTGACCACCCTGTCGATCGAGTCACCCTTTATGACGCTCCACCAGGACAAGGTGGTGCTAGGACCAGCTCCGGAGTTCCTACCAAGAGGAGTGTCACCATTCCATCTTAACGGGGACATCATTCTTCCATCTTTAGTCTGGCTCCGGTACATTTAAGAGAGAGAGCGCTACACCGACTGGACCTAGTAAGAGTCTTGCGAAGTTATGTGGCAAAAACCAGGGACTTCCGTCGGACAGAGACACGGTTTGTAATCCCAGAAGGGCCGCGTAAGGATCGGCGACCTCTAGAGTGACCATTTCTAGGTGGATACGGACGCTGGTGGCAGAGGCGTACCACGCCAAGGAGCGGTCGTCGCCCTTCCGGGTGACGGCCCTCTCCACACGGGCGATGGGGGCCTCATGGCTGTTCGTCATAGGGCCTCAGCCCTGCAATTACGCAAGGCGGCTCTGGCTTTCTCACATACATTTTCAAAATTTTATAGGGTCCATACGTACGCATCAGTGGACGCCTCCCGTGATCTTAGATTCTACAGGCAGCTATCCTCTGACTGCTTGGGACTGTTTGTAGGTAACCCTTCCCATGTTTCGTGCGAGACTGCTTGGGAACGTCCCATGGTCTGGCTGTGTCCCCCAATGATACGGACGAGAAACGAATATTTTTGGTATTACTTACCGTAAAATCTCTTTCTCGTCACGTTCATTGGGGGACACAGCACCCACCCCGTTTTCTAAAATGGCGGTTGCTGGAACTTTCTGTTCTTCGGTCGCGGAGGGCGTTTGGTTAACCCAGAACATGTGTATGTTTGAATTATGTAAAAATGTAATTTTATTGTGCTCCCACTGGTTACTCCTACTGCTTGCATACGAAACTGATTAGCTGAGTACCTGCAGGGGAGATATAGGCGGTGGAAGGGGCTAACACTTTGTGCTTAGTGTCGCCACCTAGTGGCAGTGGCTATATCCCATGGTCTGGCTGTGTCCCCCAATGAACGTGACGAGAAAGAGATTTTACGGTAAGTTATACCAAAAATATTTGTTTCAGCTGCTCTCCTGTCTGGCCAAGAACACCCGAATATCAACTTAGAATTCCCCAATAGGGTATATAGAATTGTGTTTTCTAAACTGCACAACCTGTTTTACGTTTTAAAGGTCGTTTCCACGGTGGCTAAATACTTAAATGAACCCACTTCTGCCCAGTTTTAACAATTGGCTGTAGCGGAAAGGGGTTGGCTTAGTTGTTAAGATGAGTCGCACAGCCTGCTTTGTTGATTACATTAAAAGCACATAGAGAGGGGCAATACCATATGACCTGGTGTCGGCACTTCACTGGAAGCGGAGTTTCGGACACCATCAGTTTGTGTAAATGCCTCTGTGGACATCACCTTTAATTTTACCAGAGTTAGCAGCTTTCTATAAAGGGACAATAAGTAGTTTAGTTAGTAGGAGCTTGGAGACAGGGTTAAGCATGGAAGAATAAAAGTAAACGTATGAGGCAAGTGGTTACTAGCTGCTTCAATTTAAAGAACACACTATAAGGCCTCATGTCCACCGGTAAATTATTTAAAATCCGCAGCGTTTTTCCCGCAGCGTAATCCGTGCCCCATAGGGATGCATTGGACACCCGCAGGTAGTTAAATACCTGCGGATGTCATTTTCCCTTCAGGCGCGGATTGCGCCTGCGGGAAAACACCTGCGGCATGCTCCATTTTTAGTGCGTGTCCCCCGCGGGAACGGCTCCCGCACGCTTCTATTGAAGCCTATGGAAGCTGTCTGGATCCGCAGAACACCCGTACCTGAATTTCTGCTCTCTGGTGCGGTAGCGCGGGAGAGCAGGAGTTAAAAAAAAAAAAAAAGAGTGCCGAGCACATCCGCCGGGCCGAAGAAAAAAGATCCGTCCATGACGGAGGAAGATCCGCAGCATCCGGACAGGCAAGTTTTTTTTTTTTCAATCTTTTTTTTTAGCCTCATGTCCCCGGGATAGGAGGGATCCGCTGCGGGATTCTGCATGGAGAATCCACGGCAGGCCTGATTTTCCCTGTGGACATGAGGCCTTAGGGTGCCATTACACAAGTACTATAAACTGCACTAGTGGTTTCCCCATGATTGCCAGGCTAACCCAGTACTTTGCAGGCAAATGTAACTGCATTCATGTAATAACACGCTTATCAGAACTTTATATTCCTTTTTTATTTTTTAGGAGCAATTTGAAACGCAAATTAAACAGGTGAAGAATGGCACCAAGTTAAGCAATTTACCATCAATAATGACTCCAAATTTGACTCCTCCACCATCGGATGTAAGTTACCTCACCCCCTTCTGTCTGTCTCCATCTGGAGTTTATTATAGGAGTATGTGATATATAATATTTTTTTTTAAAGCATTCTTACCTTTCTTACTTTGTAGCATTGTATAGGTATAGTTTGTGCAATTTGGTTCCTTCAAACTTCTTAGAGGGATTCCTTGATATTAAGCTGATACATGGATCTTTTTGTTTAGCAGTAACTGTTTTAAGTGAATGGCTCCTCTGGTGGGTTTAGATCGCTGACTTCAAGCCATTTCGAAAATCATTGTGGGGTCTCATCAGACCGCACACTGAGTTTTCCACGGGATAGTGCTGATAGTATTCTTTCAACTGCTATCCTGCTTGAGAACAATGGAGCTGAATGCAGATAACAGGCCTCCAGCTGTTATCTGCATTCAGAAAAATCTTCATTTACACGCTAGTGAGCTACTAAGTAGCTGAGTAGCTTACTTAGTAGTTTATGCAAAATGATCGCTCAAAACTGCCGTTCGTTATCTTTTGAACGAATATTGAGCAATCATCTTTCATGTAAATGGGCCTTTAGTCGTCCTATTGTATTCATGTGCGCAAGTGGTCAGCAGGCTGCATTCAGCAGCAGGGAAGGTAAATATATTACTTCTATCCATGTACTCTGTGTTTCTACTCCTATCAGTTTAGATTATGTGGGCTCAAAGTTGCTGGCAGACTCTTTAACATTGCAGCAGGTCTTGTGTCGCCTTTCAACTTTTACAAAGTATGTTACTATGTTTTTTAGTCATACACAGTGTATATTAGTCAAATGAATTAGCTTTTTTACTACCTGTGCTCAATGGACTATTCAAGACAAAATTGAAAAGTCCTGTGGATATGCTACAGATGGCAACACACCTTTTTAAATCTAAGTCCAAACTAAATGGATTTGTTGCTGAAAACTCCAACAGCAAATATACAGAAAATAGCAGGGAAATTCCCGTCCTCAAAGCCAATCGTTTGGATTTTGGTGTGGCTTTTCCTTGTGCAAATAATCCTTTATAAAAAAAACCCAGCAGTCTGCTTATCCACCAATCCCTGGTGCTCCTGCATTGTTGTCTCCCACCAGACTCCAGCGATGTGTCCATCTGGGTGACATGAAATGTCATCACTGGAGGATTGGAAACCGAGACCGGCGATTGAGATGTGCTCCCACCTTCCCTTACCAATTTTGAATGATTATCTGCAATTGCAGTTTTTGCTGATGATCCACAACAAATCCACAATAAGAAGATTTTTGTACTTGCCGTAAAATCTTTTTTTTCGTTTGGGGAGGACACAGCTTTGACTGTGGGTATATCTGCTGCCACTAGAAGGCGAACACTAAGCAGAAAAAGTGTTAGCTCCTCCCACTAGCTATAGTTCCCCTGCAGGCACAAAGCTAACCAGATTTGTATGCAAGCAGTAGGAGTAGCCAAATAGGCAGTTAATATGACTGTCTGATAGAATTACAACTCAGAATAGCGGCATGTGCGACAACCAAGAGGAAACTCCAACAAGGTGGAAAAATATAAAAGAAGCTAATGCCTGACAAAGTGATTTTATGGGGAGTTCAAAAATCATCTTTTCTCTTATGCATCATTGGGGGACACAGCTTTGACTGGGGAGACCTTAAAATGCTGTCCCCATTTGGTGATTGCCTTGCCAACCCAGGTAGAGGTAAAAATGGTCTGAGAGCCGAGCCCACCACTCCAAAGGAGGATTTAGCCAAGGATTCAATTTTCTTGTCACGCACATCTTGAAAAGATGAGACATCCGCCATAGGCAGTGTAACATGTTATGCTAAGCAGGATATTGCTACTGGGGAAACTTGCCATATTTTCACTAAGTCCTCTGGAAAAGGATACGTAAGTTCTAGACACTTAAGTGAAGCGTTTTTCGGGGATATTCCATTTCCTGGACAATACACCATCAAAATTCTCATGGAGAGGAAAAGTCTTTGAAGAAAGTCTCGGGCAAGTCACTGCAGACGGAGTTGGAGTCTGATCCAATACTTGCAGGGTATCTGTAATGGCCACTATCAAGCTTTCCACCAGACTGGGGAGCATGGAAACCTGTTCTTGATCTATGTGTTGAAGGGAGATTCAGACAACTCTTCATCTTTGCGACTATTGTGTCTAGGACAGAATTTTGAATGCAGTTTGGGAAATGCCGAATGAGAGGACGATGCGGAAGATCCAGATAATACCATAGAGCGGGAAGACCTAATTCTCTTTCGTGATCTATCACGGGAGGGGTCCTGCAAAATGGAGTCGACGCCATCAGATACATCCTGAATGGGTGGACTGCACATGCGGTCTAACCTGTCTAAAATCGCCCGTGGATGCCCTAAGGTCTGAGACCACCAGTGACAGACAGGTAGTGTGGCAATCTGAGAGGGCTGAACGGAAGGGAAGCTGGTAGTAGGATCTACAGGTAACTGCCGTGAAGTGGATACAGTTAGGACAAAACTGGCTGACCCCTATCTAGAGTCTTTTGCTCTACATGGTGCTAAACACGGCCGCAGACAGTTAGCGATATTAGGTGCCACACAAGGAAACTGCAGAAGGGGTAATACCGCAGGGGAGCTGGCCGCCAGGCAGCGTTTACCCTGGTTAAGGGCTTGTTTCATGGAGCGATGGCCCAAAAGCTGCAGGATGGATCCCAAAGGTGAGCAGATCCCACTATCTGCATGTGTGGCACCACAAGTCCCAGCAACATGCCGCTTAAAGTGAGAAGAAGCCAGGGAAGAGGATCCTGGAAGGGAGCAGACCAGAACGGTGAAAGATTCTGCTGGCTTATGACAGGGAAGCTGAATTTCCACCCATGTCATAGGCCTAAGCCTAAATGAATGATCTGGCAAGCGCCATCACTGCAGGCCACAACCGTCCTACAACCCCTTTGTGCATTCAGTAGATGTATGCGGCCCACGATTGCAATTGTCAGAAGAATCACAGAATGCTAGAGTTGAAAGGGACCTTCAGGTTCATCTGGTCCAACCCCCTGCTCAGTGCAGGATTCACTAAACCATCCCAGACAGATGTCTGCCTGGCCTCTGAAGACTTCCATTGAAGGAGAACGCACCACCTCCCGTGGTAACCTGTTCCACTCTTTGATCACCTTCACTGTCTAATATCTAATCTGTGTCTCCTCCCTTTCAGTTTCATCCCATTGCTTCTAGTCTTTCCTTGTGCAGATGAGAATAAGGCTGATCCCCCTGCACTGTGACAGCCCTTCAGATACTTGTAGATGGCTATTAAGTCTCCTTTCAGCCTTCTCTTCTGCTAAACATTCCCAGATCCTTTAACCGTTCCTCATAGGACATGATTTGCAGACCGCTCACCATTTTGGTAACTCTTCTCTGAACTTGCTCCAGTTTGTCTATGTCTTTTTTTAAAGTGGGGTGCCCAGAACTGCACCCAGTATTCCAGATGAGGTCTGACTAAGGAAGAGTAGAGGGGATAATGACCTCACGTGATCTAGACTCTATGCTTCTATTAATACACCCCAGAATTGTGTTTGCCTTTTTGGCTGCTGCATCACATTGTTGACTCATGTTCAGTCTATGATCTATTAGTATACCCAAGTCTTTTTCACATGTGCTACTGCTTAGCCCAATTCCTCCCATTCTGTATGTGCTTTTTTTCATTTTTTTTTGTTAGTGTTTGTGTCTTCTTCCTAGCTTTGTGTCGTCGGCAGATTTGATCCGTTTTCCCATCAATTCCCTCCTCCAGATCATTTATAACCATGTTGACCAACACTGGGCCTAGGACAGAGCCTTGTGGTTCCCACTTGATACATTCTTCCACTTGGATGTGCAGCCATTTATGACCACTCTTTGAGTACTATCACTCCAGATGTGAATCCACCTAACAGTTACCTTGTCAATCACAGATTTGGTCATATTTTCAATAAGTATAGTATGAGCTACTTTAAAGACCACTATTAAGTCTCCTCTCAGCCTTCTTTTTTGCAAGCTAAACATTGCCATCCTGGCCAATCATGTACATACCTGCTACTGTGTGGACCTACCCTTAGATTTGTGATAGCCACCAGTAGGATTGGACAATACTTGCATTAAAGAAGAATGTATTTGAATTCTAGTCTGTATTTGCTTCTGTCATGTCATTGGTGTGCGCCCCTGTTTCCTTCATACTGAATTTGTATGAAATCTAATTATTTGCTTCACTTATTCATTTGTAGCCGAGCCTCATGTTACAAAGAATTGCTTTTGCCCCTGCTCAGATGTCATCTCAGTCAATGCCATCTACAGACATTGGACTCCATGGAAAATCCTCCCTGCCACACCAGCATTCCCATTCTGTGCCATTTACTCCATCCTTCCCTGGAAATGTGGCCTCGGCTCCAAACCTTCTTGGTGCCTCTCAGAATTCGGGCACCTCTGAAGTACCTGGGACAGACAAGTTGAGCAAAATTCTTGAGAAGTTGCAAGCCAGATTCCCACAGTACAATAAGTAGGTATAGCTTGGCTACGTGGCACAGCACAGTACTGCCTTGATATTGCAGATGCTTATTATGGGGATCAAGTAAGATGGTTTCACATCTGCGCTGGAAATTCTGGCACAAAATACCGGAAGAAGAGGCATTGCACACAGCTGAACAGAAACCAAAATGGCCCCATTATAGTCAATGGAGTCAGTTCGGCGCCGTTTGGTTCCGTCATAGGACTGACCCGCTCGGTCAGGAGATTCCTTCCATCTGCTCCTTGAACAGAACCCTCTCCGCAGATGTGAAGCCACCCTAACATGGCATGCTGTTCTCCTTTGCCAGGATCTTCTATTTCTACTATTTGCATTGTTATGATGTTGACGTTTTTTACGTTTTATCACTTTTCATATTTGCTTTTTTGGGTGTTTGCATCTTATTGACTGCCTTGTTTTGTCTAGGGGACATTTAACCAACATCCTTCAGCAGATTAAAATGAGACGTGGCACTCTGTCTGGCCTCACAGTTGAAGCCTTGTGCCAGCTGGTAGAAACACATATAGAGCAGCATCAACTAAAAGAATCTGCAATCCCAGCAGCAAAGGTAAAGCGGTGTATGGCTTTTAAGGCACAAAGCGCACACGTTGAACAGTACTCATTTAATTTTCTTTTAGACTGTCTGAGAAACGGCTTATGGGCATGAATAATTGTAATTTCAGTCATTCACCCCATAGCCTGTCTGTAGATCTCCCTGCGTGAACGAGGGAATGTACAGACAGTTGGCAAGCGTCACCAATCAGTTGACAGATGAGTTTTTGCTTGTTCATTGGTTGATTGTTACCCGGCCTGATTGCCAGGGGTACAAATGTTTGGAGGAGCATTCATGTCCATTCGGACTGTGTAAAGGGCCCATCAGTTTCTACACATTATACCTACTAGCCACCCACCTCTTATTCTGCCGGTCCCAGAGCCCATATCTCACAGCTTTCCCCAAGGCAGTGTACTCGTGTAGTAAACGCTCCCCCAGAGTGCATTCCAGAAACTTGGGCTGTGCTGTAAAGTTTTCATTTTGTGTTAATTGATGTGCAGCAAGCCGTACAATGCTGATATGCAATGGGATTACAGTATTTTATCTGACCCGGGATGCTGTTTTCTCAGCCTATTGGCCATGGCCGGCCCCAGTATCCAGCGGCACAAAGAACCACTACGTTCCTACCCCCAGCTTATGGAGGATATTCAGGGCGACCGCAGGTAAGGTCAATTGAAACATAAAAATGTTTTTCCTTCTGAATATGTGTGTAAGCAAAACCATTTTAGAAGTGTTTCTTTCCAGGTGTGTTTCATGTGCCAGACCATTGTACAGCCACTTGACCGACAGCCTATGTCTTGTAACCACGTTATACACAGAGAGGTAAGCATCATGTAGCAGACTTCCCTTCTCGGGACCACTCTATGGTCAAGTGCCTCAGTGAGAGTGGCTTCTGTCTTGGTGGCCCTTCTGCCATCTAGTTATTACTGGACGGCTGCTACTTCTTTCCCGGGCAATATTGGTACAATCCCCTAAGGACCAGGCTATTTTGTATATAAAGAACCAGACACTTTTTAAGGAGTTTACCCCTGTGATGGTTTTACTGCCTTATTTTTTATTTTTTTCCCCATGACATATATGGCTATTTTTTTAATCTCTTTTTTTCACTGACTTTTTTTTGTTTAGTTTTGGGGGGTAAAAAGTAAAAAAAAATATGTACATTTTTTTTTTTACACTTTATAGTTTTTGTTTTTCTTGTCTGAAGTCCTCTTTTCCATATGTTGAGAAAGACCTCGGGACCTCGGCCTGTTGTGAGAGGGAAATGGCATCAAATTACATACTGTTAGGGCCCATTTACACAGGACGAGTGTCGGGCAAATGATGTGTCTTTTCCCTGTGTCTCTGCGCTCCTGTACGGGAGCTAGCAGAGCTGGCTGGGTCACAGAGCAGCTAGCAGATTTCTCTCCTGTCGCTCCCCCGCCCCTCTCCATTGAGATAACACTACGGCCATTCGCTACTTGCCCAACACTCGTCCTGTGTAAATGGGTCTTTAGAAGAAGCCTACATCGCTGATCCGTTGAAGGACAATAGGTTGCAATGGTTAAGTTAGGATAGGCAATACCTCTTACTACCGCAGGAGAAGGCCTGTAGATCACCTTTTTCATCAAACAAAAGTATTATGAATTGGGCAACCAGTCTAGTAGCCTATTAGCGCACCTAGTACACCAGAATTCAGCATCTCCCCCAATATTACGTATTAAGGCTGTCTGTTCATGGCCATGACGGAATATCGCTAGCGATATTCCGCCACAGGGGAGGAGGGGGGGCCACTGACAGGTCTCCGCGATGAGCCTATCTAATAGATATGCTCACCGTGGCAAATCGCAGCATGCCACGATTTCAATCCCGCAAGCGAAGAATCGTTATGATTCGTCACTGGTGGACGTCGGGCTGTACTTTCCATAGTTAGCCTATGGAAAGCGTGTCATGCGGGGTCTGCGGGCGATTTATTGCCGTGGATCTCACAATGAAAACTCGCCCGTTGACAGGCAGTCTAAATCAGACCAGGGAGCAATTCTTCATAACAGAGTTGTGATCGGGGCAAGATGCCAACAGTTTTATAACGAACTGTATAACACCAGAGCTCAATATTCACAAAGCAAGTTGGGGGACTTCCTTGATTGCCTCCCCTTCCCAGTGCTTACCACCGGGCAAAAAGCACATATTAAGGCTCCTTTCACGCTGGAGGAATAGGCAGAGGCATTGGCAGATATGTCTAAGGGTAAATCACCAGGCCCTGATGGACTTCCGGTAGAGGTGTATGCAAAGTATCATGACCTATTGTTACCGATACTATTAGAAACATACAATGCAGCCTTCAAAGTGGGCTCCCTACCAACATCCTTTTATAATGCGACAATTGTGCTTATTTTAAAACCTGAAAAGGACCCCCTAGACTGTGGCTCGTATAGACCAATATCCC
This sequence comes from Eleutherodactylus coqui, assembly GCF_035609145.1. Lineage (NCBI taxonomy): Eukaryota > Metazoa > Chordata > Amphibia > Anura > Eleutherodactylidae > Eleutherodactylus > Eleutherodactylus coqui. Next base: position 113,073 of record NC_089842.1, read on the forward strand.
TGTTGAACGTAGATTATAAACTACTGACAACGGTGTTGGTCACCCGCCTCAACCCAATAATCCTAGATCTAATACATCCTCATCAAACTGGGTTTATGCCCGGGAAGTTCACACGGAAGAACCTACTGAGAGCCCAAGTGATCACACAGATGGGGGAAGCCACTGGAGAAAGCTTTTGATTCCATCAAGGGGCCATATTTATTCTGCACTCTTCAGAAATTTGGGTTTGGCAGGGCTTTTTTTCAATGGATCTCGTTAATCTAGAAATCTCCCATCGCTGCTTGTATCGGTGAATGGCCTATGCTCTCCCTATTTCAGCCTCTACAGAGGTACAAGACAAGGGTGCCCTTTATCTCCCATACTGTTTACATTGGCTGTTATGCTGCATGAGAGTATGATGTAAAGGGATATTGTTTTAGGAGATATGGAGGACTGTGTGGCATTGTATGCGGCTGGCTTAATTCTTTTCCTATCAAATCCTGTAACAACGCTCCGCATGCAATGGGCATTATAAATAAAGGCCCATTTACACGGAGCGATGATCACTCAAACGACAGTGACAGCTTTGAGCGATCATTTTGCATAAACTATTAAGTAGCTACTTAATAGCTTATTAGCGTGCAAATGAAGCCTATGGCCTTAGTCACATGGGTGTTTTGACGCACAAATTTCTGAACGCAACAGTTGTGTTCAATAATTCGCGTGACCAAAGCGGGGGTCACGGCAGAAAAAAAGCTGCTAGCAGCGTTTATCCACTCAAAGAGAGCGCTGCCTGCTATCCCCTGCTGTGGCTGTGACACCTGCAGCAGGGGATTCCTTGGATGTGAAACCCCTGTGGCCAGTTGGGCCGGCGGCAGCTGCGGCGGCCCCATTAGCATACAGAGAACATCGCGATCCTCTGCCACAGCTGTGGCAGAGGATCAGGATCTTTACTATATGTTCTCAGTGGGGTCGGCTCTGTTGCCGCCGGCTCCACTGAGCGCAAGGTGAAACCCTTGGATGCTATCGCATCCAGGGGATACACAGAACCCCGGTTTGCCGCAGAAAGCAGTTTGTGCGCATGTAAAATTCGCACATATGCCTGTTCTCATTGAAAACCATTGGTTCTATTTAGATGCAGCCGGCAAACGGAACTGACAGATGTGCGTACAAACGCCCGTGTGACACTTTCCTTTAGCTGAATGCAGTTAATAGCCGGAGGCCTCTTATCTCTATTCAGGTCCTTTGTTCTCCGACGGGAGAACACCCCATGGAGAACTTAGCGTGCAGTCCTGATAAGACCCTAGGATGATTTTTAGGTTGGCCAGAATTTAATGATCAGCCAGCAGTGCACGATGGCCCCTGGTTTAAACGCAACGATTATCACTCAAACGATTGCTTTTTAGCGATTTTGTTTGTTTGTGTGATCGTTGCTCTGTGTAAATGGGCCTTAAGTTCAGTGAGTATATCTGCCCGGAAGTGACGTCAGACGCCATAAACAGTCACCAGAAGCGTATCCAGGAGCAGGGCGGAAGGGGACACTGGAGGGGTGTAGGAGCCGTTACCAGTACCAGGAGGCCGAGGGAGCGGCTGAAGGAATGCCTGCTGAAGTTTCAGCAGGCAGAAACATGCCCTCTGAACGCCAGGGAGCTGAGTGCTCCAGTGAGATGGGGACAGGGAGCGCAGGGCAGGCTAGACAGGGCCTAGTGGTGGGGGTCTCCCTTATAAGGGGGACAGATAGGGAAATCTGCCATAAAGACTGGGATCATCGAACAGTGTGTTGTCTTCCTGGCGCTCGAGTTTGACACATCTCGGATCGGATTGACAGATTACTGGGAGAGGCTGGTGAGGATCCAGTGGTCATGGTGCACATTGGCACCAATTAACAAATTAGAGGTCACTGGAGGGCCCTCAAAAATGATTTCAGGGACTTGGGGTCCAAGCTTAGGGCGAGGACCTCCAGGATAGTTTTCTCGGAAATACTACCTGCACCTAAAGCCACACTAGAAAGGCAGCAGGATCTTAGGGAGACAAGTGGCTCTGGAGTTGGTGTAAGAAGGAAGGATTTGGGTTCCTGGAGAACTGGGCTGGCTTTGCTGTCTGCTACAGGCTCTACCGTAGGGACCGGCTGCATCTCAATGGGGAGGGTGCAGCTGTGCTGGGGGAGAAGATGGCTAGAAGGCTGGAGGAGTGTTTAAACTAGAGACTAGGGGGGAGGGCAAAAAGAGAAACAAGGAGGTAGCGAACAGGGTTTAAGTAATGGGAATGGGGGTCGAGCAGGTGGGGGGTTTAGTACAGTTAGAACTGACAGATCAGCCAATAGTACCATTAGTAGCATGATGAATTTAAAGAACAAAAACAATCATATAAATTGTATGGCAACGAATGCAAGAAGTCTGATCGGTAAAGTGGGTGAGCTTGAAGCGAGAATGATAAAAATTACGACATAGTTGGAATAACGGAAACATGGCTTGATGATAGGTGCGATTGGGCGGTGAATTTACAAGGTTACAATCTCTTCAGAAGTGACCGTGGAAACCAGAAAGGGGGAGGGGTGTTTCTGTACGTTAAATCGTACTTAATACCGAGGCTAAGGGAGGATATATGAACACATGGAATCTCTGTAGGCAGAAATACAGGGAGGAAGTAATAACAAAATCCTGGTAGGGGTTTTCTATAAGCCACCAAAAGCAACAGAAGAAACGGAAACCTTACTATTAAGGCAGATAGAAGAGGTGTCAAGCTGAAATAAAGTAATAATCATGGGGGTCTTTAATTATCCGGATATAACATGGGGAAACGAGCCTTTAAAAACAAAAGAACTACAAGTAGAAGGAAACCAATGTGGCTCGACAAGACTGTAAGAGGGGCAATAAATGAAAAAAAGAAAGCGTTTAAATTACTAAAACAAGAAGGCAGCGAAGAAGCGCTAAAATCATACAGGGAAAAAAACAAAATTTGCAAAGATAAGATCAAAATTGCTAAGGAGGAGGCAGAAAGACTGATCGCCAAAGAGAGCAAAAACAACCCGGAACTATTCTTCAATTATAACAGTAAAAGGATTTGCATCGAGAGCACTGGCCCTTTAACGAATAATGCAGGGGAAATCATTGAAGATCATGGAGGGAAGGCAAATCTATTAAATGGTTTCTTTTCAAGCGTATTCACAAACGAAAAGGAAATGTCACATGAGATGCAGGGGAATAAAATGAACCCCTCACAAAATAATACATACCTAACACTGGGGGAAGTGCAGAGCCGGTTAAAGAGGATTAAAATCGATAAATCGCCGGGCCCAGATGGAATACACCCAAGGATACTAAGGGAACTAAGTGATGAGATAGCTAGGCTGCTATATCTAACATTTATGGACACTATCAAGACCGGGGCTGTGCCACTGGATTGGCGTATTGCCAATATAGTTCTAATATACAAAAAGGGGACCAAAAGAGAGCCTGGTAACTACAGGCCGGTAAGTCTCACTTCAGTAACGGGAAAAATATTCGAGGGGTTTCTGAGAGATACCATCGTACAATACCTCAAGGAGAACAAGGGAATAACGCCTCACCAGCACGGGTTCATGAGGGGCCGATCATGTCAGACCAATCTGATCAGCTTCTATGATGAAGTAAGCTCTAGGCTGGACCTGGGAGAGTCTATTGATCTCCTGTATCTGGATTTCTCTAAAGGCCCATTTACACGAGCAGATAATCGCTCAAAGATCGCTCAAATGACAGTTTGAGCGACAGCTTTGAGCGATTATTTTGCTTAAAAAATAATTGCTATTGAAGTAGCTTCTCAGCTACTTAAATGCCAATTATGTATGTTAATGAAGCCTTCTCTGATGTGAATAGCCCGAGGGTGTTGGCTGAGCTTCAAATGCTTTGTTCTCCATGGGGGGGAGGGGAGGGGACGACAATGCTATCAGCACTGTCCCCCCCCCCCCCCCCACCCTTTCCCCCATCCTGTGGAGAATGACTGATTAAACTGATTGCTAAAATCAAGTTCACTTGATTTTAAGGATCAGTGAAAAGAGCCCGAAATGCGGGTTCCCCTACGCCCATTTACACGCACCGATTATCGCTAAAACGATCGCCGATAAGCGAAGTTTTAACGATAATCGTCCAGTGTAAATGGGCCTTAAGGCATTTGACACCGTGCCGCATAATAGGTTGATATATAAAATGAAAAAGCTCGGATTGGGTGAAAACGTGTATCTGGGTAAGGAATTGGCTCAGAGATAGAAAGCAGAGGGGGTAATAAATGGTTCATACTCTGATTGGGCCCCCGTCGCTAGTGGGGGGGCCACAGGGTTCAGTATTGGGCTCCATTCTGTTCAATATATTTATCAATGACCTGATAGAGGGGCTGCACAGTAAAATATCAATATTTGCAGATGACACAAAATTATACAATATAATCAATGCAACGGAGGACAATGTGCGGCTACAAACGGACCGAGATAAGCCGGGGGCTTGGGGGGGGGAAAAATGGCAAATGAAGTTCAATGTGGATAAATGTAAGGTTCTGCACATGGGCAGGAGAAAGGGATGTTACCAATATACACTAAATGGGGTACAGCTAGGGGAAAGACCTGGGGGTACTAGTGGGCTGTAGACTAAACTGGAGTAACCAATGCCAGTCAGCTGCTGCAGAAGCTAATAAAGTCTTGGGGTGCATTAAAAGAGGTATAGGGACGAGAACATTATCCTCCCACTATATAAGGCACTTGTCAGGCCCCACATGGAATACTGCGCACAGTTCTGGTCACCGGGGCTCAGGAAAGATGTCACAGTGCTTGAGGAGTACAAAGAAGGGCAACTAAACTAATACATGGAATGACGGGACTGGAATACCCAGAGAGGCACCAAAACTGGGATTATTCACCCTGGAAAAAAGATGGCTAAGGGGCGACCAAATAACGCTTTATAAATCCATGAGGGGACGATACAAGGATCTCTCCCATGATCTGTTTATACCCAGGACTGCGACGGTAACAAGAGGGCATCCGCTACGTCTAGAGGAAAGCAGGTTTCATCACCAACACAGAAGGGGGTTCTTTACTGTAAGAGCAGTGAGACTGTGGAACTCTCTGCCTGAGGACGTGGTAATGGCAGGATCCATAGAGGAGTTTAAGAGGGACCAGATTTCTTTCTAGAGCAGAAGGAGATACATTTTAGGTGACCAGTGGGTTGTTGATCCGGGTCTTACAGTCAGGTAGGAACTATTGCAGGCTGAACTAGATGGACGTTGTCTTCATTCGGCCTAACATACTACGGAACTATGAGTTTTCTGACCTGCATATTAATTGGGCAAAGTCTGCTTTGATGTCTTTCTCTCTGAAGAGCCCACTGTGGGACTCTGGCTTAATTTGTGACCTTCAGATTATGGATAAGTTTAACCCCTTCCCGCTATATGATGTACATTTACATCCTGCAGCATTGGGGAATGTATGGAGCGAGATCAGGAGGCGACCCCTCTTCATGCAGTGTGGGCATCAGCTGTTAATTACAGCTGACACCCGCGGGCAATACCTGCAATTGGCCGCGTGGCCGATCTCTGCTATTACCCTTTAAATGCCACTGTTAATTCTGACAGCGGCATTTAAATCCCCCGAACGATGAGCTCGCGGAGAGATGTGCGGGTGTCATAGCTGCCGGGGGGGCCTTCTGAATGGCCCCAGGGCTGTCTTAGCATACTGCCTATCAAACCGTCCCCCTGGGGTGGCTTGATAGACTGCCTGTCAGATTGCAGTATGACGTAATGCTATAGCATTACGTCATACTGCAGGAGCGATCAAAGCATCGCTAGTTGTGGTCCCCTGGGAGGGGAAGCTAAGAAAAAAAGTAAAAATAAGATTAATAAAGTTGTGCTAATTGTGAAAAAAAGCTTTAAACGACCCCCTTTTGCCATATCTATAATATAAAAAAATCTGACTCATAGAGCAAAAATACATATTTAGTATTGCCGCGTCTGTTAAAGTCTGATCTATCAAAGTAGCATGTTATTTACCCCGCACAGTGACCATCGTCCGAAAAAAGAAAAAAAAATTAACGCCAGATACACTTTTTTAGTCACCCTGTCTCCCAGAAAAACTGCAATAAAATGTGATCAAAAAGTCGTATGTATTCTGAAATGGTACCAATGTACTACAGGAGCCCTCACACTACGTTGTCAGAAAAATAAAAAAGTTATTGTGCGCGCAAGATGGCGGCAGAAAATACTAAAGAAAAATTAAATTAGTACTGCAAAAAAATCGCAGTAATCGTACCGACCCACAGAATAAAGTCATCATGTCATTTTTGTTGCAGTTTGTGCGCCGTAGAAGCAAGACGCTCTGAAAGATGGCGGAATATCATTTTTTTTTCTCCATTTTACTCCACTTAGAATTTTTTAAAAGTCTTTCAGGACATTCTATGGTGCACTAAATAGCACCACTGAAAAATACAACTCGTCACGCAAAAAACAAGCCCTCATACAGCGACGTCGATGGAGAAATAAAGGAGTTACAATTTTTTTTTAAAGGGGGGAGAAAAAAATGAAAATGGCGGGGGAGGGAAAGGGCTGCGTCATTAAGGGGTTAACCATCTAGGCATCCAGTTTTCTAATATCTCAAAAGGTCCCTGGAGCTGAATGTACATTCCCTAACAGAGCAAATTTAAATTATGGAGCACTCTGCCACTCTTAGTAGCGGGTTGAATGAATTGAATTAAGATGACCGTGCTCCTCAGATGCCTTTACATTGTACAACACACCCCGACACGGATCCCAAACCGCTTTTTAAAAGCATTAAACATTTAGAATTATTTTTCTTTTAATTAGTATATTTACGCTAAAATAAAGGCTGAACGGGTTCCTCATTTGGTTTTGGACGTTTTGATATAATGACAGTATGCATATGGCAATTGTTTTTGATTTGAGGGTCATTTGTTTTTTTAAGTATATATTTTTTATTCTGCAATTTTATTTTTTGCACTTCTTTTTGTAACATATATGACCCCCACGATGTCACATAAGCCCTCTGGGGGTCATTCACATTGTCTTTTTGTTTTTTATTACACACTTTTTCACTGCAGCTGAGGCATCCATAGGAGTCCCAGTTACAGGGGAAAAGGTCCTCTCTAGTGACAAGTCACTGGCAGAGCTGTTCATGCGTTGCTGGGACCCTGCAGCTCTGCTGTAACAGTCACATGATCGCTGGGTCACATTATACTTCCACTTTCACTTCTTAGTACATAACACTCATTGGGCGCTATATACCCTCGGAAAAGGAGAAGGCAGGAAGCAATTAGAAACAGCTTCTCCTCCGGGTTCTCAGCTGTGTCCGACAGCTGAGAACCTAACCTATTCCTGTTTGATTGCTGAGGCTTTAATCTCGTGCCGTATTTTTGCTATTGGCGGGGATTAAAGCCCAGGACCAAGCACTGTATATTTACCGTGCGTGGTCCTTAAGGGGTTAAAGAAAATGCATCATGTATGTTCTTGAGATCAAGGCCTGTTTAACAAATGGCTTTCTAATTTACATATTATTAAAGACATTGTAATTCAACAAATCGAGTTGTCAAGTCACCCCCTCCCCACCCTATATTCCATAGTTTCCATCAGTGTTCCATTGTAATGATGTGGGGTCAGGATCAGAGTCCAGAGGCTGTAAGGCCTCATGTCCACTAGCTAAATCGATTGACTAAATCCGCGCGGGTGTTCCGTATGTGCAGTCCGCGCCCATAGTGATGCATTGGACACCCGCAGGTAAGTAAATACCTGCGGGTTTCCTTGTTGCCTGTCGCGCGGATTGCACGTGCGGGAAATCACCCGCAGCATGCTCCATTTTTTTGCGGGTTTCCCGCACGGATAGCTCCTATGGAAGCCGGCCGTATCCGTGGCACACCCACAGCTGAATTTCTGCTCTGCCGCGGGAGCCTGAATTTCCCAGTGGACATGAGGCCTAATGGTTCTAGGCAGTATTTGACAGAGGTATGAATACTATAGGATTTGGACAAAGTCACCCAGAGGTGGCACACAGACAGGTATCAGCAGTAGATGAAGTAAGGGCCCTGTTACATGGGACGACTGTTGGGCACATAAGCTTAAGCTTTTACGTTATATGTGAAGCGCTGAGCGGGGAACGCCTACGCACGCCGGGACGCCTGCAGTCCAGCAATGTTATTTTATGCGGACTGAAAGTGAGAGATAACGAGAAGTGACTGAATAGTAAACGATGTCTTTGCATTTCCACTGGATTATCGCTCAATTTACAGTCAGTAGTTCATTGGAGCGATAATAGTCTTGTGTAAATAGCCCTTTAATCCTGTGGGGGAATTGGAAGGGACCAGGCCTTTAAGGGAAATCCTGAGGTGAAGCTAATCAGGCAATCGAGGCAATACAAAGCAACCATTCTAGACGGCAGAATACTAGATCATGTGAAATTGTTACCGTTACGGTGTTGGCCCCAAAAATCGAAGCAAAGCAAATCTTAACATATAGAAGAGAGAAGTGTTGTGGAGGTGATCTGTTTATTGGCTGACCAGGTGTACCGTATAAACATGTTTTGTCGCATCGCCTTTTGTCTTTACCCCGGACTCTCTAACATCGCTCACACAAGTCATTGCCTTTTTTGTATCTGTAGGTTTTTTACTTCATTACTTTATTTCTTTTCCTCCAGTAACAACAAAAGCAACGTTCAGAATTTTGCTGCGTTCTCCTTGAAGCTCTTTCACACGAATATATGCTTACTGCTCCCTTAGGCTTTTACTGTGCCTCGCTCACACAGAGCAAGAAATACACACCAAGATAATGTATGGGGATTGTCGGTAAGCAGCAGGTAGACTTATCATTACGTTAGAGAGGCCTTAGGGCGGCTTTAAACAGGATGAATTTGGGGCTCCCGACAGTCGTCCTAAGATTTATCCCTCTTTTGCTTTCATATAGGAGTAATAGTCATTCGCTGAATGGAGGCGGGGGGGGGGCATGGTGTCTGCGGATTGTCCACCTCCATTTACTGTGAACAGGCCATCGTTAAAAGACAAAGAAATGCTTACAGTGAACAATCCATTCATGAAGATGTCTGACAGCAAAGGGGTTTCTTTATTCTTCCATAACCCTCGACAAAGCCTCCTGTTAGACTAATAAGGAAACCCCTTTCTCTGCCTCGGATGCTGTCAGACATCTCTTCATGCATTGAATCCAACCACGGTCTGGCCTGCATGTGAGTGAGAACGCGCTCCCTAATCACCGAAACCGAGCGACTTCCTGTGGGGTTTACACAGGAGAACCAGTGCTGATATTCACTCATTTGAATGCTTTTTTTCTGCCAATAACTGTCCCATGTAAAGTCACCCTAAGGCCGCCTGCAGATGGGCGGGATTTCCGCCCTTGGAAGCTGCCATAGCATTGCGTTAGCAAACGCAATCCTAGGCAGACGGCTGCGGTTTGTCCGCGCGAAATCTCCCGTGGCAAACAAACCGCAGCATGTTCTATATCTGTGCGGGGCTCGCCGGCTCCGGTCTGCGCATGCGCCGGCTGCCCGGCAGCCGTCACATGACAGATCCGGAGCTGCGGGGCGCGGGTGAGTATGCGCTGCTCTCTGCAGGCGCTCGGGTCGGGTCCCGCGGCGAGAATTCCCGCTGCCGAATCCGACCCGGCTGTCTGCAGGCGGCCTTAGACTTGGTGCTGATACACTTCTAATAGTACTGTTACGGATGATGTACTGTTACATGGCCATAGCGGCCAGAGTACACAGCTTGGCAAGGTAAATAAAAAAAGAACATTCTTATTATTTTCTTTGTGTAATAGAAAGATTTCACGCATTTACATGTGTTTGACAATGTCTGTCTATACAGCCAGTTGGCTTATACATGTGTTATTACATGGTTGTTTATTTACACTGCTAGCTTGTACCCTTCATACTAATGTGGTTGGTCTATGCACAATAATAGGATCATGTTGGGATATGTTGCTAACATCACACAATTTCTATTCATGTTTTCTTTCAATGGATAGAATAAATGACTATTGTGCAATTACGGTGCCACATTTGCTTTTCCGAATGCGACACTGCAAACATTTATTGCATTAATCTCATGTTTTGGGGGGGGGGGGGATATTTCATCATCAAAATCTAGGTCACGTGTTCATATAATATTCAATTCAGTAGCAATTGATATCCATGTGATTCTAAAACTGTGCTATAGTACTGCTTTTTCATTTTAAAAAATCACAGCAATATCACATCGCTGGACCGTGCAATATCGCTGCGGTTTCTCGTGGTGCTACCGCGAACTTTATAGCACCACATGCGAGGATTTTCAGGGGGGCGCATGAAATATAAGCCCTACCCTGAAAATAAGCCGGAGCTGAAGATAAAGATTTTTTAAAAAGTATACATCACCTAGAAGCGCTGTCTGGGGCTCCGCTGCAGCTTCTCTTCTGGCCAGGGATTGAAAAATCCCCGCCTCCTGGTAGCGCTGGCTATGATTGGCTGACACGTAGCCAATCACAGCCAGCACTCATTGAATGGCTGATGCTTAGCCAATCACGGCCAGCACTTCCAGGAGGCAGGGATTTTTCAATCCCAGGCCAGGAGATTATGAAGAGAAACCGTGCCGGGAACCAGGGAGAAGACGCGGCCAGGCTGACAGCGCTTCTCAGGTGATACATACTGTTTTTTTATGTTTTCCCTGCAGCTAGGGCTTAGATTATAGCTTTGAGAGTAGGATTTCCTACTGCCAAACTTGCATCACACCGCACGAAAATCGCGTTTTCATGCGATGCAACAGAGCGGAAGGCTCCATAGGGAAACATGGACTACAAAACCTCACGAGTTGCACGCATATCGCCGGGCCCGCAAGGTTTTTGTGTCGGGTTGTTGCATGCTACAAAACATCACATGTGTGAAGTAACCCCTAAAAAAGCATGGGCTTCCCATACATGCGATTTTGTAACAAGCCTAGTTTGTCGCCCGTGTGAATGAGGCCTAAATATGCTGTGCTGATTAGCAGATGCATCTTTTATGATGAGTGATTTGTCTGTTTTAGTCAGTGGCTGGTAATTGGTAAGGACTCCCAGCTGATTGTTTTTAAAGCTATGTGTTTGTCTAAGTGTATCAGATGTGATCAAGACCGCTTGTCAGTAGAAACGCGTCTTCTGTGCTATGTGATGTCCTGTCTATAAAGGTAATAAAGCATATTTTGTACATAGAGCTGACACTTTGGTGTTTTTGATGTCTACAGAGCTTGGCAATACAGATGAGCGAGCATACTCGTCCGAGCTTGATGCTCGTTCAAGTATTAGGGTGCCCGAGATGCTCGTTACTCGAGACGAGCACCACGCGGTACTCGTCTCGATTAAACGAGCACTGACCATTGAATTCAATGGAGCCGGCAATACAGCCGGCTCCATTGAAAGCAATGGGCTGCCGGCGATCGCGGGATGAATTGTCGCGAAGGGCTTAAATATATTCCTGCAATTCATCCAGAAATGTGTAAAAATAAAAAAAATATGTATACTCACCTTGTCCCGGCAGACTGAGTTCAGCGCGGCCGGCCTGCAGTGGGTGTGAAGGGGGTGTGAGTCAGACCTGCCCCTGATTGGCTCAGCGCTGAGCCAATCAGAGGCAGGTCTCACTCACACCCATTCATGAATTCATGGGCTGTATTGCCGGCTCCATTGAATTCAATGGGCTAACATCATTCTTCTCTGCCACAGCTGTTACAGCTGTGGCAGAGGAGAACGATCTTTATGCTGACAGTGCGGGGGGGGGGGGGGGGTGGGTCTCACTCTTGCCACTATTGTGGCTTAATAGTGGGACCTGGGAACTTGAGATGTAGCCCCTCGCCTGCCCTATCCGTTTCTGTGTCGTTCCCATCACTTTCTTGAATTTCCCAGGTTTTCACAAATGAAAACCTTAGCGAGCATCGGCGATATACAAAAATGCTCGAGTCGCCCATTGACTTCAATGGGGTTCGTTACTCGAAACGAACTCTCGAGCATCACTGAAAGTTCGACTCGAGTAACGAGCACCCGAGCATTTTGGTGCTCACTCATCTCTACTTGGCAACCTTTGACAGTCCCATAGACACAGAATGCAACACTAACGCACGTGCTCAACCATCGCTCCGTGCAGTGTATACAGGACCCCCATTCTTGTGATTGGTGAGATCCCCAGCCATCAGATACTTTCAAATGTGGATTCTGGGGGAAAATCCCCTTTAAAAATCCTACTGTTCTCTGTAGTTTGTATCTATAGAGAAACAAAGGTCTACATTGAAGCGGTTTACAAACAAACCCTGTTTGTAGTCTGACCCTGTAATCACGTGTAATGCTGCATTTACATGGATCGTTCAAATCAGCGAAACTGAACGATGATTGTTCACACAGGAATGCGAAATACTAAACGATTAGTGAATCTGAACTATATGATTATTAACGAGAATCAGCCAGCTAAAATGGGCTGCACAAGCGCAGATGAGTGCATTAATTATGAGCCATACAGAAGTTATTCACTTACCTGTTCCGTTGCTAGCGTCCCCGTCTCCATGGTGCCGTCTAATCTTCAGCGTCTAATCGCCCGATTAGACGCGCTTGCGCAGTCCGGTCTTCTCCCTTCTGAATGGGGCCGCTCGTGCCGGAGAGCGGCTCCTCATAGCTCCGCCCCGTCACGTGTGCCGATTCCAGCCAATCAGGAGGCTGGAATCGGCAATGGACCGCACAGAAGACCTGCGGTCCACCGAGGGTGAAGATCCCGGCGGCCATCTTCACAAGGTAAGTCAGAAGTCGCCGGAGCACGGGGATTCGGGTAAGTACTGGACGGTTTGTTTTTTTTATGCCTGCATCGGGTTTGTCTCCCGCCGAACGGGGGGGCTATTGGAAAAAAAAAAAAACCCTTTCGGCGCGGGACAACCCCTTTAATCTTCTCTTTTGTGTCTGTTCTCCCTTTAACTTTCATGCTGTGCTAAATTCTCCATCCTGTAAAGTTCAGTGCCCATATTGGCAATGTGCGTGTTCAGGTTGCTATTGGCCCTGCTCATGCACGAGAAATCGTAGAGCGTAGATTTTTGTATTCATTTTCTGTCTTGGACAAATAGAAAAATTGTACGGATTATTCAAGGATGTGTTGTTGAGTATATAAACAATTACAGATTGGGACTAAGCAACCTATTCAGTGCTGTAAGTATGAGCAGAAGCAGACTGCTTTCCCGATCATAACATGGTTTGTATACTGTAGTCGGGTGTTGTGTACATATATGTAAATCATAATCTGTACTAAAAGGTTCTTGATGTCTTCCACAGTGTGCTAAATCTTGGTCATCAACCAACCATGATGGTGCCTGCCTATTTTGCCCAAGCCAACGATAACCAGAAGAAATTCTTAGTCCATGGAAGCATGAATGCTGCTCAGAAGTCTGCTTAATGCCGTTAACAACACATCAGTGTACAGAAACTTCTGTATAATAAACCCTTGTTGGAGAGTCAACTCTGCTTTGCCTTTAATGAGCATATTCCATACCATCATTGTAGAAAAAGCCATGGGCGCACATTCACATCTTATATATTGTTCTCTATAAACATAAACATGAGGTTCTAGTTTCAGAGAAAAGCTACCAGGATGGTGAGCGGTCTGCAAAACATGTCCTATGAAGAACGGGTAAAGGATCTGGGAATGTTTAGCAGAAGAGAAGGCTGAGAGGAGACTTAATAGCTGTCTACAAATATCTGAAGGGCTGTCACAGTGCAGAGGGATCAGCCCTATTCTCATCTGTACAAGGAAAGACTAGAAGCAATGGGATGAAACTGAAAGGGAGGAGACACAGATTAGATATTAGACAATGAGGGTGATCAATGGGTGGAACAGGCTGCCACGGGAGGAGGTGCATTCAGCAGGTTTATATAGTTTGTATACTGTAGTAGCGTGCTGTTGTGTACATATATGTAAATCATAATCTGTACTATAAAGTACCCGATGACCCTGGAGGTCCCTTCCAACTCTTCAATTCTATGACATCTTGATCCAATTGTATAAGCCCACTAGCCACTTCACGGCAACCTCTTTGGGCGTGACAACACATGGCGACTGCAGCTGTCACAATACAGCACCCATGAGGTGCTCCTCAACACCACTGATGCCAGGCTGGACACCCACAGCTCTGACTGACTCGCACCAACACAAAAAATACCACAACAGAAGCTCTTGTGTAGTATCACACAATGTAAAATGTGTCTGTAGAGCTCACCTATCCATATGATCACCTGCACAGCAGATCAGGTTATAGACACAGAAAATGTTTGCACATGATTTTCATCTCCACTTTTCAAAAGCCATAACTTTTTTTATTTCTAGTATATATCATTGGAGGACACAGCTCAAATTTGTGGATAAAGCTACTGTCACTAGGAGACAAACTCTAAACAGAAAAAGTGTTAGCTCCTCTTCCTAGGTTATACCCCTTCTGCATGTACCAAGTTAACTAGTTTTAGCTTAGTGTACATAGGATGCAGATCTGTTAGTCACTAGCCTTCAGAACCTCTTGGATTCAGGGAATACAAGGAGCCAGGGCTGTCCCTGCTACCCCACCAAGGAGGGCGAACAGAATGGAGCTAACAGTCTTATTGCCTGCCCTGACCTCAGAAGAAAAGGAGGCAGAATGTGACCCGTCAGCCATAGTGTCACTTTTTACCGGAGCACTACTTTCTTAAAGGCAGGCAAATACAGGGGTGTAGACTGCTGCAGCTATGCAGTCCACATCTTCCTCTACAGATAAAGCAATCCCTTTTTTGGTGGCTGGATTCCCCACAGAGTCTCTGGTTGCAGGGGTTCTCTGCGAAATCTCATGGCACAAGGCACTTGGACCGGACAGGAGACCATACTGCAACTAAATATGTTGGAACTTCGACCCATTCTCCGGTGGCTTCTTCACTTCACACCCTAGCTGATAGGTCTCCCAGTTTGGGTGCACACCGGCAACGCAATGGCCTTCGTGTACATAAATCATCAAGGTAGGATCTGCAGCATTAGGGTCATGGCAGAAGCCTCTTCCAGCACTCCCTGTGGTCCACATACTAAGAGTGGACAACTGGATAGCCAACTTCCTCAGCAGAGAGACTGTCGACCCACGAGAATGGGAGCTATGTGCCGAAGTCTTTTGAGCACTTTGTTGAAGGTGGGGTCAACTGTATGTCGACCTGATGGCGTCCAGAATCAATCACGAACTGCCAATCTTAATCGTTAGATTGCAGGACCCCCAGGCTCAAGTAGTGGATGCAGTAGTATTTCCTGGACAGACTTTCAGTTCCTGTATGTCTTTTTGCTCTTCCCACTAATCCCATGACTTCTCAAGAAAATCAAAATGGAAAGACTGCCGATAATTTTCATCATCCCGGATTGGCCCTGTTATGCATGGTACACGGATTTCATCGACCTATTCAACGACTCTCCATGGCACCTTTCTCTTCAAGACCTTCACTCAGGGACCCATCTACCACCCGAGTTTTTCCACACTTTAACGGTGTGGCAGTTGAAACCACTCTCTTGAGACCCTGTCCATTTGTGGAGCCTGTTATTCAAACCATGATGGTTAGAAAACCCATCCTTCTCTCTAGTTTATCATCCTGTTTGAAAAAATTTCTTTCTCTCATGTCAACAACGCAACTACAATCCTATGCATTTTTTTTCATCTCACCTCCTATTCTTTCTACTGGACAGTTTTGATATGGGCCTGAGCCTTAGTTCTTGGGAAATTATGGATAGTGTGGATACCTGATTTTTCAAACGCCCACTGGCCTTAAAGTCGGCAGTCTGTACTTTTCTACAGCAGGTCGTTCAGAACGCCCCTCCATATCATTCTCCTGTCGCATTTTGGGATCTTAATCTGCCATGTTTCCCCAAAAATGACCTACCCTGATGATAATTCCTACCCCGATAGGGAGGGGAGAGCATGAAATATAAGCCCTAGGTACACTAGATGGAAAAAAAGCAGCAATACTCACCTAGCTGGCACCATCTGGGTCCCTTGCGCTGGTCTCCGGCGCTGCGGCAGGCTGCAGTGTAATCCTCAGCGTTGACAGTGCATTCCCTTTTTTGATAACTGGGCTTTGAATACCCCCGCCTTCAGCAAGCGAGTGCTGTGATTGGCTGAGCCACAGCACTCATGATCCAATCAGAGCTGGCGCTGGATTATTCACAGCCATTCAGTGAATGACATCACTGAATGGCTGTGATTGGTTCATCAAGCGACTTTCATCTGATTGGCTGAACAGCGGTGCTTGTGATACAATTACAGCACTTGCTTGCTGGAGGCGGGGTATTCAAAGCCTTGTTACCAGAAAGGGAATGCTCTGTCAACGGCGAGGACTGCGCTTGCGCAATAAGGGGGTTAAGGTCAGTACACATGCACAGAGGAGCGGTACACACGCTTGGCATCATAGTATATTTGCTATGCTCTTGATGTTACCATGACGTTTTTGGAATCGCAGCTGTGATGGATTAAAGGTATACCCATGAGGAGGCCCTACACCTGGTGATAATTAATGTGCTAATGGTTTTTAACCTTTGATTAGTGGTGGTTTAGTTAAATAAGGGGATGTATGCTTTATGTGTCATTGGCTTGAGAAAGACTGACTGCGTTCAGTCGAAACGCCGCCGCTGTATGCAATATCTTGGCAATAAAGCAAGAATTTAGTGAGATGAACTCTGCTGCTTTCTGGGGACTTTTTGTACCCTACATGCTGCTTCATTACTGAATTATATTACATGATCTGTGGATGGTGGGTCCTCATCCGTTGAAGCCTGCATTTATGCCCATGAGTGCTCCCCCCTGCATAGGGTGGTTTGTGAGAGTGCCGCATCCATACGTATTGTATGATGGAAACCAGCACGAGGAACCCAGATGCCGCCAGCTAAGTGAGTATAAGACACCCCCTGAAAATAAGACACTGTGCCTCTTTTGGGGCAAAACTTAATATAAGACTGTGCGTGTACTACAGTCTTATCTCTTTGAGCCGTTGAGTGAAGTCCCAGCTCGCCTTTTGACCTGGAAGGTGGTCTTCTTGGTAGCGATCTCCTCTATCCACCAGTTTCACAGCTCTAAGCCTTGTCGGCCAAGCCCCTGTTCTCAACGTCTTTCATCAGGTAAAGGTCGTGCTACGACCTGTCCCCTCCTTCCTACCTAAGTTGGTGTCTGCATTCCACAATTAACTTTGTCCTTCTACAGTTCTTTCAAGTGAACACACTCTTCACAAACAGGATCTGGTGTGAGCCTTGTGGACCTCTCTCTCCACCAGCCTCTTTCAGACGTTCTGAGTCTGTTCATGACCCCTAATGGCCCAAGATGTGGCCTTGCAACTTTCAAGGTGGTCATCTCTTTCTGGATCCGTTCAGCAGTGGGAGAGGACTACTTCACGAAGGGCAGAGCTTCCCCTTCCAAATTATGGCGCATTCTATTCAGGTAGTAGATGCCTCGTGGGCAGTGCATAATGAGGCTTCTGCTATGCAGGTGTGTAAGGTCGCTGCATAGATATATTTTCACAGCTTATCAAAGTTTTACCGGGTGCATACTTTTTGCATCCACGGACACCTCCCTTGGTTGAAGAGTTATACAGACAGCTTTAAACTGACTGCATGTATCCTATACTTTCCCTGCCCTGAGGGACTGCTCTGGAGCATACTAAAATAGTATGTTAGGCCGAAAAAAGACAAATGTCCATCCAGGTCACCCTTAGTGACTACCCCATAGTGTTTTTATGCCCTACCTAAGTGGGCTTTAATCCCCAGGGCCGTAAAAACTGGCACATTCTAGGGATTAAAGCCACGTGGGCTGTGGACGTGACAGCTCTATGCTGTCGGAGGTAGCAGACAACCTGTCATTGGGGGCTATGGGGAGTCATGCAATCGCATAAAAGTAAATATAAACTTAAAATTTTAGCTGAGAGTACTTACCCCCGTCCTCCGTGATGTCACGCAGTGTTCTGGTCCTTCCAGAACCTTAAGTCACCTGCACGTGCGTGCCAGACATAAAACGTCACACGCATGCGCGGGAGGCCTGTGAGAGATTTAAAATTGCCCTGCCCTCGGCTAGTATCAGTAGCCAAGAGGAGGATGATGTCACCGGGAACCACTGTATGCGGATCTCGGTCACACGATCACCATTATCCCATGGATAACGGTGATCGTGTAAAAAAAAAAAAAAAAGTTTAAATTTCATCTCCCCTCACGGATCATATCCATGCGGTGGGATGAAATTACGCACCTAAAGGATTTATCAGTGGCCCTTACCTCGCCTTGTGCACACGTGCCTGTCAACAAGATGGTGGATTCATTCGCAAAAACCATGGATTGCCAGGATAATATAAAATCTCCCTGCTCCTAGCTGCCAAATGTAGCCAAGAGACTGGAGATTTCACAGGGAACTGCGGTATGTGGTCCCTGGTCACGTGATTGCCGTTATCCAATGGATAACAGCCATCGTGTAATTTATTTTTTTTTAAACTCGTTTTATTGAACAATATGCATTTCGTACAATAAATGAATGAATAACTTTGGATACATCATAGGCTCTTTGAGGTCATATAATCCAAACTTGAAATGTGTTACATTAACATATACAAGTATTAAACACAGTGTGTCAGTACATCCGCTCGTGGTGTCAGTGGAGGACAGTAACATTCGCTCATTTTACAGAGTAGGCCTGGGTATAGCTCCCCCTAGCAAACTTTGAACAGATCTTGCGTAAATACTGTATTTGTTGACCCACACCATCTTCCCCACACCTTGTTGAATTTTTCGGGGCACTTTCCGTTTTTATAGACTATTTTCTTGTATGGCAAAATCGAGTTGATGATGTTCTGCCATTTTGAAAGTGTCGGAGGGCGCCTATCCATCCAGCGTAGAGCTATTGCTTTGCGGGCATAGAATAATACTTTAGTGAGGAATATCCTGTTGTGGTATTGCCATTGCTCCTCGTCTAGGATACCCAGCAGGCATATTGCTGGATCAGGTGGTACCGGTACTCCCAGCAATTGGGTCAAAAACTCTGTTACTTCTCCCCAGTATGTGTAGATATCTGGGCAACACCATATTAGGTGATTAAAATTTGCATTGGGTGTTCGGCAACAGTGGCATTGGCTAGTGGCCGTCCTGCTCATTTTGTGAAGTCTGATCAGTGTCAAATAGCATTGGTGTAGAATGTACAATTGGGTTAGATTGTTATTTGCAGCTGGTGATACCGTAGTGTATGTGGACATTGCAGATTCCCAGTCTTCGTTAGTGAGAGAGGGAATAAGCTCTTTCCATCTCTCCACCACTGTCATTGGTGTGTCAGGGATCTTGGATTGTAGTAGGTGAGTGTACAGCACCGATATCAGGCCTTTGGGTCCTTGGGTGAGCAGTATACCTATTAATGGGTATAGAGAGAAGGCGTGTCTGAGTTGTAGATATCTGAAGAAGCCCACCCTTGGGACTTGGTATAGTTGCTGTAATTGTTCGAAGGAAGCCAGTACAATGTATAAGTGTTCCAGTGTAGTAATTCCCAGGTTTATCCAGAACTGCCTATCTGGTAGATTCATCAGATGCGGTAATGCTCTATTATCCCACAGGGGGGTCTCCAAAGGAGTGTCATCCTGTTTGGTCAGTAGCTTACATGCCTGCCATACAATAACTGTGAGTCTATGGATGGGTAGCATCTGTTTAGTCAGTAGTCCTGGCTTTTCCAGGAGAATCCAAAGTGACGCCTCTGAGAGAAAAAACATCAAGTGGTGCTCGGAGTTCGAGAGTGGAGATCCTGATAACCAGTGGCGGATATATCTGACCTGCCCTGCTAGGTAATAGAGTTTAAAGTCTGGTAATGCCATTCCTGCCATCTCCTTAGGTTGCTGTAGAGTATCCATGCGGAGTTTGGCTCTAGAATTCCCCCAAATAAATGATACTATTAAAGAATTAGTCTTTTTGAAGAATTTCTGTGGTATGGTTATTTCTGCATGTTCTAGGCAGTATAAATACTTGGGGAGTATTATCATTTTTATGAGGTTTATTCTGCCCGCTACTGATAGCGGCAGGGAGCTCCAGGTCTTTAATTTTTGTTGTAGGGTTACCAATAAGGGGGTGATGTTTAGCTCAAAGCTCAGGGTATGGTCTCTAGTGATATGAATCCCAAGGTATTTAAATTGAGGGGTGATTTGTAGTTTACAGAATACATCCCCCATCAGCCATCCCTCTGGTCTTAAATCACAGAGGCAGGAGGATACGAAAGAAAAAGATTTTTTTGAAAATATTCACTGTATGTATCCCCTAAAACATAACTTTTGTTAAACAATATTTTTAAATGTTTTGGTGCCTCACTGACACGACATCACATACAAGAACAAAACACAAATACTAAACACAGGCTCAATGTCAAGTTATATGAAAAAAAGCCCTATGATCAGTTGTAACCAGTCAGGGAGCCGGTAACGCAGTGTATCTGTGGTCACCACCACTGTCCAGTGACCATATGCTGAATATTAGATGTCACTTAGTCTAGGTATGGCCAGGTAGACTAGTACCGATAAAGGCCCTACTGGACGTGATTTGGGACTAATGACCAGATGATGGTCAGTGACTCAAACTTCCAAGCACATAAAGATTTTTTACCCTGGGTAAATACCCTGATTAGAAACAGATGGATGACTGGAAAAAATATTGTACAGGAAACCCGGACAACGATTAGGATAGGTTCTCAAATATAAATTGGTTCAACGCGTTTCTGTCAGGTGTTGACTCATCAGGAACCCAATATCAGCTGTCATCTAAAGGATGGGTATCATGATCCATAGATACCAATAATGTATAATGTGGCTGCCGTATGTTTTGAGTTGAGGGTATCTAACAGTCCAAAATAATGGACAGCTGGCTAGGGCTCGGTAGCCCTTAGACTGTGAACCCTCGCCTACTCTTTCCCTAGTACCAGAAAACCATTGGAACAGAAGAAATATTCTGTAAAGAGATTATAGTACAGACCAAGCTAGTGACCAGCTAAATCCTATATTGACTATTTAGTTGGTAACTAAGATAAATTAATAGACCCTAATGAATTGATGTCTGATCTATAGAGTATTTGGTCTAGACTATTCTAATCCCTGTCCAATAGAGGTTACTAGGCTAGTATTAGGGGATAAGCCCCAATTCTATTAAAGCAGAGTGGAAAGAGAGAGATATGGCAGCACCTCCAGTCCCTCTGGTCTTAGAGACATAAAAGTGGACTTCTGCCAATTGATGCGTAGGCCTGAGAAGTTTCCAAATTTATCTATTAAGGAGATAGCTAGCGGCAGAGTGTTCTTTGGGTCCGACATGTATAGTATTATGTTGTCTGCGTATAGCCCTATCCTGTCCTCTCTGGGACCTATAATCGTGTAAAAATTTTTAAGTTAGTTTCACCTCCTATCATGGATTCGATCCATGAGGGGAGGTGAAATAATTTACCTAAGGCCTCTGGCACTGTCCCCCGTCCAGGATCTTTATCCGTGGACTTTTCCCCAGTTTTGGTGCATGCTCCTATTGCCAAAATGGTGGATGCAAGCGCAAAAGCTGGGAAGGGCCCCGTAAATTAAAAATCTTCTTGCTACTAAAGGTAGCCTAGAGTCTGGAGCAGTGACCAAGGGCTGCAGTGCACTTTCTCCGGTCACATGATTGCAGTTATTCAATGGATAGAATCCTAGAATGGTAGAGTTGAAAGGGACCTCCAGGGTCATCAGGTCCAACTCCCTGCTCAGTGCAGGATTTACTAAATCATCCCAGACAGACGTCTGTCGAGCCTATGTTTGTAGGCTTCCATTGAAGGAGAACTCCCCACCTCCCGTGGCAACCTGTTCCACTCATTGTTCCCCTCACTGTCTAATATCTAATCTGTGTCTCCTCCCTTTCAGTTTCATCCCATTGCTTCTGTTCTTTCCTTGTGCAAATGAGAATAAGGCTGATCCCTCTGCACTGTGACAGCCTTTCAGATATTTGTAAACCGCTATCAAGTCTTCTCTCAGCCTTCTCTTCTGCAAGCTAAACACTCCCAGATCCTTTAACTATTCCTCATAGGACATGATTTACAGACCGCTCAACATCTTGGTAACTCTTCTCTGAACTCGCTCCCATTTGTCTTTTTTTAAAGTGGGGTGTCCAGACATGGACACAGTATTCCAGATGAGGTCCGACTAAGGAAGAGTAGAGGGGGATAATTACCTCATGTGATCTTGTCTCTATGCTTTTCTTAATACATTCTAGAAGTGCGTTTGCCTTTTTGGCTGCTGCATCACATTGTTGACTCATGTTCAGTCTATGATCTATTAGTATACCCAAGTCTTTTTCACATGTGCTGCTGCTTAGGCCAGTTGCACCGATCCTGTATGTGCCTTTCTCATTTTTCTTGCCCAGATGTAGGACTTTGCATTTCTCCTTGTTAAATACCATTCTGTTAGTCGCTGCCCACTGTGCAAACTTTTCTAGATCTTTTTGGATACTCTCTCTTTTTCGTAGTGTTCGCTATCACTCCTAGCTTTCTGTTGTCGGCAAATTTGATCAGTTTTCCCTCAAGTCCCTCCTCCAGATCATTTATATATAGGACAGAGCCTTGTGTTACCCCACTTAATACATTCTTGAGCATGGATGTGCAGTCATTTATGATCACTTAGCCAGTTGTGAATCCACCTAACAGTTGCCTTGTAACTTCCATATTTTGGTCCTTTTTTTTCAATATGGATGGTATGAGATACTTTGTCAAATGCTTTACTAAAGTCAAGATATACTATATCCACCGCATTTCTCTGATCAACCCAGTCAGTGATTCTGTCATAAAAGGACATTAGATTCGTCTGGCATGACTTGTTTGTTACAAACCCATGCTGGCTCTGGTTAATTACTCCATTCTCATCCAAGTACTTGCATGTATGCTGTTTAATAATTTGTTCAAAGAGCTTTCCCGGTATAGAAGTCAGGCTCACAGGCCTGTAGTTTCCTGGATCCACCTTTTTTGTAGATGGGGAAAACATTTGCCCTACTCCAATCTTCAGGGACTTCACCTGTTCTCCTGGGAATTTTCAAAGATTATGACGAGTGCTTTCTTTAGTATCCTAGGATGTAATTCATCTGGACCTTGAGACTTAAAGGGGTTGTCCCGCGAAACAAAGTGGGTCTATACACTTCTGTATGGCCATATTAATGCACTTTGTAATATACATTGTGCATTAATTATGAGCCATACAGAAGTTATCAGAAATTTTTCACTTACCTGTTCCGTTGCTAGCGTCCTCGTTTCCATGGAGCCGTCTAATTTTCAGCGTCTAATCGCCAAATTAGACGCGCTTGCGCAGTCCGGGTCTTCTTCTTTTCTCAATGGGGCTCCGTGTAGCTCCGCCCCATCACGTGCCGATTCCAGCCAATCAGGAGGCTGGAATCGGCAATGGACCGCACAGAAGCCCTGCGGTCCACCGAGGGAGAAGATCCCGGCGGCCATCTTCAGCAGGTAAGTAAGAAGTCACCGGAGCGTGGGGATTCAGGTAAGCGCTGTCCGGTGTTCTTGTTTAACCTCTGCATCGGGGTTGTCTCGCGCCGAACGGGGGGGCTGTTGAAAAAAAAAAAAAACCGTTTCGGCGCGGGACAACCCCTTTAAATTTATTTAAGCTAGCTAAGTGTTCCCTCACCATCTTTCTGCTTATAGATAACCTGCATTCTTTTATTCCCCCAATAGCACAGGGAGGATCAGCTGATGTTCCATCTACTTTCTGAGAAAAAAAATAGATACAAAATAGGAATTTAAAAGTTCGGCCTTCTAAACATCATTCTTAACCAATTCACCATTTTCATCCTGTAAGCATCCAATAGCATCTTTTCTTTTGCTTTCGACCCCCAAAATCCTTTTTTTTTTTTTTGCTTTTAGTCTCTATTGCAAGCCTCAATTCATTATTAGCTTTAGCTTTTCTGACACTTGCCCTTCAGTTTCTGCAGACCCCATTATATTCTTCTTTAGATATTCCCCCTCTTTCCATTTGATAAACATATTGTTCTTCCTCTTTAGCATGTCTACAAGTTCTGTGTTCATCCATCCTGGTCTCTTTAAATGCTTCCCATTCTTCCTTCTTTTAGGGATTGGTAACGATTGTGCTCTGAGAATCTCATTTCACAATATTTCCCAACCTTCTTGGACATTTCTGTCCTTAAGAACATCCAGCCATTGGATTCTTCCTACCCTCTTTCTGAGTCCATTAAAATCTACCATTCTAAAATCCAACCTTGAGGTCTAAGTTTTCTCAGGTCTTCCTCCCCTTTTAAGTTCCTCCCCATTTATATGTGTAAATTAACTCAGGTAGAATATAAGACCAATCACTTCTCTTGGATGTGGGTATAGATCAGAGAGGATTCAGGATGGTTTGATTGTTTTTTTCACATCCCATTACCTTGAGGGTGGTAAGCAGTTGGTGCATTGATATAGTTGGCATAGCTCAAAGAATAATTTAGACTCAAAGTCTGGCCCTTGATCTGTCAAGATCTTTTCAGGGCATGTGTTATGGAGTAGAAAGCTTTTCCATAGTATATTTGCAGCAATCTTTGCAGTTAAGTCTCTCATGGGTACAGCTACAGCGAACTTGGTGTAATGATCTATTAGTGTCATATAAAGAGATTGGGAAAGTGTCACCTGAGCTGTCCAGTATCAATAGGCTGCCGTTCAAGACACTAGAAAGGTTAAACTGACATCCATCCCTCTTGAATCTGCGGTGGTGATGTAAAAACTTTAGGTGGTTAGACATTTTGTATGTCAGACCTTGGGCCTATCTCAGCATCCATTGTATGTAGTAGCTAGCATTGGTAATTTGTCAGGCGCTAGGAAAGCGGAATGAATGCAATGTTCTAATCTCCCCTTCCTCACATCTTGCATGCACTCATCCATAGGAACTCCTTTGTTCCAACCTCAATACAACTGGTCAGTGACTGACAGATGCTACTTTGCTCCCCCCAGCCTGCTGGATGTTGCCTTTAGAGAGATAATTGCTTTACCTCACCTTTGCTGTGATGTAAATAAACCCCATTCTCTTCAAGCCTCCATACCCCAAAAATCTACATAGCTAGAAATGGCACGAGGAAGTCTCATTGTCTGAATCATTTGCCTGTTAATGTTACCATGCGGTGGTTGCAGGTCATCCCTGAACGGCGGTGTGCGGGGGCCGGCGGTCGGAGCGCGTCCCCCCCCCCCGGCTTGTTGTCCGGCTGCCGGAGGCGCGGGTGCCTGGCCAGCATGGGCGACGTGGTGGCAGTGGCGCGCGGCGCCATGTGCGCACGCACCTGTGAGTGCAGCTGCCGTGCATGAGCTCCCTTTTGTTGTGATCTGTTGGGAGTTGGTTATTGGTTTCCCTCAGTGTGCTAGCTAGTTTGCCTCTCTTGGTCTCCTGCTTCTGTCATCTTGTCTGCTATACTTTGCTATTATCTGCCAGGTTTTTCCATCTGCCTCAGTTGTGCTTAGTATTGTTCGTGTTGGTTATTTACATCTGCCTTTTCTGTTGGTATTCTACTCTTTCCATCCAGGTACGCCAGAGTCCCTCTTTCGGTCCCTAGTGAGAGTAGGGACCGCCGCCCAGTTGCCCACCTGGGGTTAGCCAGGAGTGGAGGCAAGTAGGCAGGGACAGGGGTTGTGGGTGAGATCTAGGGCACCCGGGCTGGCGTATCAAGGGTAGTATACCATAACATAATAACTGGCCCTTAAAATTGCTCTCCAATGGAGGCCATGAGTACCCTCGCAAGTCAGTTGCAGAATTTATTAGACGTGATCCAAGACCTGTCCGGTCGTATGGTGGCCCAAGAGCAGCGGGAGTTAGTGCATGTTTCTGCCGCCCCTTCTATTCCTGACCCCAAGTGTATTTTCAGGGGAGAGGAGCAAGTTTTTTGTTTTACAGCAGGCATGTAGATTGTATTTTCGGATGCGGCCCAGAACCCCAGAAAGTTGGATTGATTATATCTTTACTTCGGGGTCCCCCCCCCCAGACATGGACCTACTTCTTACCCGAGAGTTCGGCTTGCCTGCAGTCAGTTGATTTGTTTTTTCGGGAGCTTGGAGGTATTTTTGATGAGCCGGACTGTGCGGGGTTGGCGGTATCTCATCTCATGTCTCTACGTCTGGGGCAACAGTGAGTAGAGGACTATTGCTCTAAATTTAGACTGTATGCAGGTGAAGCCTCTTGGAATGATAGCGCCCTTTAAAGATGTTTTTTGGGTCTTTCTGACGCTGTCAAGGATTTCCTCAGTTTTTATCCCACTCCCGTGACACTCAATGATACGATGGAATTGGCGGATAACGCTGACAGGAGGCTGAGATCTAGAAAAGAGGAACGTCAGGCCCGTAAGGCTAGGGAATCCAGCAGACCCGCTCCCACTTCTCCCGTGCCAACTTCTGGTGCCGAGCCTATGGAAGTGGACCAGCTAAGTCCCGAGGAACAGCAACGGTTCCAGATGATTTATCGTCTCTGCCTCTATTGTGGGAAAGCCGGACATCGTGTAGCGACCTGTCCTCAGAAGTGTCTACAACAACAGTCTGAACCCGCGGAAAACTTCAGATCCAAGGCGATTTTTGGGAGGATCGCCTGGGATCGCAGGTACTCCCTAAGTTGTTGGTGTCTTGTCAGATGACTGAATTCTCAGCGTTAAAGATTCCCATCTGCTGCACTACTATTGATTCTGCCCCTCTGTCTGCAGGGGTTGTACAATGGAGGACTCCCATTTTGCAGTTCACTGTGGGTGTTCTCCATTCTGAGAATCTGTCGTTCTTGGTAATGGAAAGGATGTCTGTTGATGTAGTGCTTGGTATGTCCTGGTTGACACTGCACAATCCCCGATTTGATTGGTCCACTCAGGAATTGACACATTGGGGGTTGTCCTGTCAGTCACTTAGCTACTATATCCATGTGTTCGGCAGATACCGTACTTATTCCGGAGTGTTTGTCTGATTTTCATTATGTATTTTTCAAGAAACTGTCTGAGACTTTGCCTCCCCATAGAGAGTGGGACTGTGGTATTGATCCCTGACTCCCATGCCTAAGGGAGCCATTTTCAATTTTGTCTGGGCGTGAGCGCAAAGCCCTTCAGTCCTATATTTCGGAGTCTCTGGCCAAACGACATATCAGGCCGTCCAGGTCCCCTGCCGGGGCAGGTCTCTTCTTTGTAGGAAAGAAGGATAGGACATTGAGGCCTTGTGTGGATTATCGGGCTTTGAATAAAATTACAGTAAAGAACCAGTGCTCCTTGCCCCTGATTCCTGATTTTCCAAATTGGACTTAAGGGGGGCTTACAATTTAATTTAATTTAAAACTTGGTATATCTCGCCAATGCTAAGAGACTCACAGCGCGTCAGGCCAGTTGGGCGTCGTTTTTCGGCAGGTTTAACCTCGTCGTTGCATATATTCCAGGGGAGAAGAACGTGAAGGCAGACGCTCTCTCACAGAGTTTCGGTTCGCCGGAAAGTGAAACAGTGGCTCCCGAGAATATCTTGGCACCTGGGGTGGTCATGGCAGCTGTAGAATCTGATCTCATTCCTAATCTACAAAATTGTCAGCAGGACGCTCCCTCGGGGTTGCCAGAGGGCAGATGGTTTGTGCCAGAGACCTTGCGTCTGAGTCATTGAAGAGTCTCACTCATCTGTTCTCGCAGGCCATCCGGGGGCTCAGGGGACTCTGGATCTTTGTACTAAACACTACTGGTGGCCAGGCATGTCTCAGGAGATCCGCGACTTTGTTAAGGGATGCTCTGTCTGTGCACGCAGTAAAAGTCGTCATCCAAAGGGGCCTCTGAGACAGTTACCGTTGCCTCCTCGTCTGTGGTCGCATTTATCGATAGATTTGATCACCGACCTACCTGAGTCTCAGAAGTTCACCACTATCCTAGTTGTTGTAGACCGTTTCTCAAAGATGGCACATTTCGTGGCGTTAAAAAAAGCTACCTTCTGCGATAGAATTTTCTAAGATTTTTGTAAAAGAAATCATTAGTCTACATGGGGTTCCCGAGAACATCGTATCTGATCGTGGTGTTCAGTTTGTTGCGCAATTTTGGCAAACCTTCTGTAGAAACCTGGGAACTTCGCATTCCTTCTCGTCAGCATTCCACCCGCAAACTAATGGTCAGACTGAGTGGAAGAACCAGGATTTAGTGCAATATTTACGATTGTTTGCTAGCGAAAAGGCTCATCAGTGGGCAGAATTTGAACTAAAGAACCGTACTTGTTCTTCCACTGGGCTCTCTCCATTCCTTTGCGTATATGGTCAGCATCCTCGCTTCCTTACAGCTATTTCTACTCCGTCTGCCTGTCCTGCAGCTGATGTCGCCACAGATGCGCTGCTGGGGTTAAGGAAAGAAGTACAGAAGAACCTGGAAGCTGCGGGGTCTTGTATGCAGTTGCGTAGTGGGAGGAGTCTGTTAGTATCTGAACCTTACAGGATTGGCAAGTAAGCAGGGACAGGGGTTGTGGGTGGGATCTAGGGCACCCGGGCTGGCGTATCAAGGGTAGAATACCGTAACAGTTGAGGTCCATTTACACGGGACGATTGTCAGACAAATAATGCCCGACACTCGTCCATGTGTGTCCTTGCTCCCGTGCTGTTGTGCGGAAGCTGGAAGCACTGGCTCACTCACAGAGTGGCCACCAGGGCGGCGGGGAGGCTGCAGGAGATTTCTCTCCTCGCGCTCCCCCGCCCCTCTCAATTAACATAACAAAGCAGCTGTTCAATACTGAACAGCTGCTATTTATGCTGAGCGATAATGCAGCATATGTCATGTTATGTCAATGGAAATGGGCGGGGGGAGCGCAAGGAGAGAAATCTGTAGCCTCCCCGCTGTGAGCCAGTAATACTAGCTCCAGTGCAGCAGCACGGGAGCTAGTATGTGCAGGGACGAGTGTCAGGTATCGTTTGCCAGACACTCGTCCCATCTAAATGAGCCTTTAGTGAAGTCTCAGGAAGCTAATTTATCTAATGCTGAGTTTTCCAGCTGATTAGGCACCGTCTAAGGGAAATTTGGTATTACAGATTCTTTGGCTTTTGAAAGTCTGAGCCCGATATGAATTATATTTTCAGAATTGGGCAGGCCCGGTGAACAAAACACATCCACACAGGTTGCGGTAAGAGCTCAGTTACTCCCTCAAACTACATATTCCCATACTTGGCTATGATTTCTGCATCATGCTTGATAGTAATGCATGGATAAAATCTGGACAAGGCATCAGCATTTTCATTTTTTTGTCGGTTCTATATTTTATAGTAAAGTTGAAATTTGATAACCTCGAGACCCATCTTTGTTGAAGTGCTTCCAGTTTTGCAGAGTTTAAATGAGTGAGTGAGTTATTATCGGTATATGCGACGAAGTTGGAGGCAGCAGGATAATCTTTGAACTTCTCCTTGATTACCCATACTAGAGCCAGGAACTCCAACTTAAAGGAACTATAGTTTTGGTCATTCCTTTCAGCTCCTTTCAGTGACCGGCTGGAAAATGACATAACTCTCTCTTGGTCATTTTGGATTTGGCTCAACACTGCTCCTAGTCCTTTCAGGCTAGCATCAGTGTATAATCAAAAAGGCTTACTATAATCCGGATATGCCAATATAGGAGCGGAGAGGAGTTTGCTCTTTAGCAATTTTAATGCATCTTCCTGCTCCTTTTCCCAAGTAATGTAGATTGCTCTTTTTTCCATTTCTCTTTTGAGCATCCATGAGTTAAGTATTGCAAGGGTTCAGCTATCCTTGCAAAGTTAAGGATAAACCTTTGGTAATAGCCTGCGAAGCCAGTGAAACTTCTTACGTCTTTTAGAGTCTTGGGCGTTGGCCAATTTTGTACATCCTCAATCTTGTCTGGATCTGGTCTGACACCTTCAGAACTGACGATGTGTCCTAGATGGCACACTTGAGCTTTTAACAGGTGGCATTTTGAGGGTTTGATTTTCAGTCCATGTCTGACTAGTATTTTGATCAGTTCATCAAGATGTTTTAAATGGTCATCATAGGTTTTTGAGTAGATGATTATATTGTTTAAATATAAGAGCACTGTCTCAAAGTTCTTGTGCCCAAAGCACCTTTCCATCAGATGCTGGAAAGTGCCAGGAGCATTAGAAAGTATTAAAGACATGTTAAACTTGAATAGTCCCATTGGTGTCGTGAATGCTGTTTTCTCCTTTTCTTCCTGGGCCATTGGCACTTGCCAATATCCATTAGTTACGTCAAGGGTCGAGAAATATGCAGCAGAACCTAAGGCCATAAGGGACTCCTCAATTCTAGGTAGTGGTTAAGCATCTTTAGTAGAGATGAGCGAGCATACTCGTCCAAGCTTGATGCTCGTCCGAGTATTAGGGTACTCAAGATGCTCGTTACTCGAGATGAGCACCACGCGGTACTTGAGTCAATTCCATTTCCTTCCCTGCATGTTTAGCGCCATTTTCTGGCCAATAGACTTGCAGGGAAGGCATTACAACTTCCTTTTGTGATGTTCCAGCCTTATCCCACCCCCCTGCAGTGAGTGGAAGACATATAATGTGTTGGAGATGTTACTGGCCGCACTCTGGAGGACATATAATGTGTTGGAGATGTTACTGGCCGCACTCTGGGGGACATATAATGTGTTGGAGATGTTACTGGCCGCACTCTGGAGGACATATAATGTGTTGGAGATGTTACTGGCCGCACTCTGGGGGACATATAATGTGTTGGAGATGTTACTGGCCGCACTCTGTGGAACATATGATATCATAAGAGCTCTTGCTCTATCCGGCAGCGGGAGCTGGCTGTCATTGATAGCCGGCCTCCCGCTGCAACAGCGGGGGATGCATCACAGATGCGCCGCCCCCCCTGCTGTTAACCCCTTCCCTGCCGTGATCTATGTGGATCGCGGCATGGGAAGGGTTCTGTGACATTGCTGGGCTCCTGCGATATAATCACAGGGAGCTCGGCTGGTTGTCATGGCAATGCAGGACGCCAGATACCGGCGTCCTGTATTGCCGTTGCCTATGATCGCTGTAATAAGCGATAAGGCTGTCCTGCAATGCCTCATCATAGCGATCATCAGTTGTATGATGCACGTCCCCCAGAAGGACACAAATGGTGTAAAAAAAAAAAGAAAAGAAAAATGTAACCTTAAGGCGTTAGAGTTGTGTTTTTAAGGCGCGTCTGAAGTTCTGCGCGTTAGGGATAGGATGTTTTGGGGTAGTGCGTTCGCGAGGTCCAGTGCTGCTCTGGAGAGGTCCTGGAGGCGAACATGTGATGTTCATAAATGTTTTATACATGGTTTTAATTGTTTCCTTATGTTTTTTTCTATAGTTACCATGGTGACTTGAGATCGACGTGCATCCCCACTTGGCTGCCATATTTCCAGCGCTGTCATCTGCTTCATTTTTTGAGAACACCTATTTGTGATGCCTTGCATCACTTTTTCTGCACCCGTTAAACACATAATGTTTTATGCTCTTGCAGAGATTTTCAGGCATTGTACTGTTCTCTTTGATTGCTCTTAGTTGTCTTTATGCTACACCTATGCATGTATTTTTTTCATAGGTTTTCGACTGATCAAGTGCTTTTGCGACATTTCCCAGTGGCGATTTATTTCTGATCTATTAACAATAGCAGGATATGTTATTGCTCAGACGATCATCTATGTGACTATATTTATATTTTATACTTTGTGCTTTGATGCATTTCCCTGTTTTTGCGATCCTTATTGGTCTGTGATCTCTATTGGTTCGGGCCTATGACGTGGGATCGTTACAAATTTTGAATGGCGCCATGATAGGTTTGCATGCTGTGACAGAGAACTTTTACTATGATGTAAGTTCATTGGCTCATGGTGTTTGGGTGTTACGGTATACTACTCTTGATACGCCAGCCCGGGTGCCCTAGATCTCACCCACAACCCCTGTCCCTGCCTACTTGCCTCCACTCTTGGCTAACCCCAGGCGGGCAACTGGGCGGCGGTCACTACTCTTGTGAACCGAGAGCAAGGCAGGGGGTTTGGTCTCCGCAACCAGAAAGGATGCACACGGGGCGGTCAAGTTAAGAAAAATGTATTTACTACAGGTTAATAAAGGCAAGTTAATGGTAAAAGAACAGGAATAATGACAAGCAAAGTGCACAGTATAGTTGGAACAATTCAAGTTAGATTCCACGTTTACTATGTCCACCTCCACAGCACGGACACTGAAAGAACAATATACCCAAAACTATCCCTAGCTGACCCCAACTTCACATTTGGGTGCACACCCCTCTTAGCAGTGGTCCGGGTGGACTGCTTACAGTTTGTAGAAGCACGGGTTGGGGCCCGATGTCGTTCCTTCCTTGTACAGCGAAGCGTCCTCTCCTCACGGTTATCACAACATCCGAGGCAATAAGATCCTTCTCAGCAGGCACGAAAACAAAATGGATGAAATGGGATCCAACAGCAAGTAGCTCAGCACCCTGACAGTCCTGCAGAATCCATACACCGCGGTGTGATATAAGCCAGGGTTATGCAGTTACCGTCCGGTACTCAACAGCACTGCCAGTCTTTAACTTTGGTGGCAATGTCCACAGCCACAATGTCAGTATTACTGGTTAGCCACTGGGCACAGTCCTTTCAGCATGGCTCCACTGAACATACTGTCTCTTTACACTCTGTCTGCCTCTGGACTGAATTACACACAGGTTAGCTGCACAGAAAGTCCTCTAAGATCTCCACACACTCTCAATACAGCACAGACACTTGGTACTCTCTCCTGCAAAGATGGCTGCTCTCTCTCTCTGTCGTCACATCCTGCT
Organism: Eleutherodactylus coqui; assembly: GCF_035609145.1. Lineage (NCBI taxonomy): Eukaryota > Metazoa > Chordata > Amphibia > Anura > Eleutherodactylidae > Eleutherodactylus > Eleutherodactylus coqui. The sequence continues at coordinate 145,812 of NC_089842.1, forward strand.
TCCTTCTCATACTGGGTCTGCAGACAGGCAGGCTGACCTCATAGGGGGGTGTCCCTCCAGCATCACATTCCCATTGCAGGGGCTGCTGACCAGAATCACAGAAACACATATACACTCAACTTTAACACAGTTTAAACAAATGAAACTTGGCACATCATTGGGCTGTATATTAGGACAAGTATATGCACAGAAGCAGCACTCCTATTGCCATAAGGCTGGGGCACAGTCTGTATATTACACTCTCACTAGGGACGAAAAAAGGGACGCTGGCGTACCTGTATGGAAAGGGTAGAATACTGACACAAAAGGCAGATGTAAATAACCTACACGAACAATGCTAAGCAGAACTGAGGCAGATGGGAAAACCTGGCGATAACAGCAAAGAATAGCAAACAAGCTGACAGAGGCAGGAGACCAACTGAGGCAGACTAGCTAGCACACTGAGGGAAACCAATAATTGGCAGTGATTGCCAATCTCTGCCCGACCTTTAGACAAAAGTTTCTGCCCAGGGGCGGAGAGAAGGAGATAGCCAGCTCCCAACAGAACCTAATAAAAGGGAGCTCTAGACGGCAGCTGCACTCACAGGTGCGCGTGCGCCACCAGCACCACGCTGGCCAAGCACCCGTGCCCCCGGCAGCTGGACAACAATCTGGGGGGACGTGTCCCGACCGCGGGACCCCACACACTGCCCCCCCCCCCCCCCGGAGGACCAGCAACCACCACATGGGAACAGTCTGAGGCACCGACAATAATTACATCATCTGTGCAACACTGAGGAAATCCGGAAAACATGACCTGTTGGTGGTCACTGAAGGGACAAACGGTTTTAATAATGACTTATGAAAAACCCTATGAACCCTTCATGGAGCTGGCAAATCAAGTTCATAAGCAAGTGGATTTACTACAAGCGTGATGACAAAGGGACACACGTAACGCGGCGCCAGTTTCGGAAGAAGAAGACGGAACCTTCAATTTGAGATTTCTAGAAGACAAATATACTTTCGGTCCCTTCCTGTAAGGTTCAAATACTGACAGACTCCTCCCACTACGCAACTGCATACGAGCCCCCCATTGCCTCCAGGTTCTTCTGTACTCTTTTCCGAGAAGGCAACGGTAACTGTCTCAGAGACTCCTCGGACGCCACCGCCGGCTTTTACTGCATGCACAGAAAGAGCATCCCTTAACCCTTTCCGATCCAATTATTTTTTTCTCCCCCATTCTCCCCAGCTCCAAATAAATTGGAGCTGGTGAGAATGGATGAGAAAAAATACATTTTCCTGCACCCTCCTGAACTGACAAAGTTCAGGAGGGTGCAGGTGCTCACTGTACCGTGGGGGATCCTGCTTACCTGTCCGGCGTCTTCCGCATTCTCCCTCTGCCTCCCAGCTCGGCGATCATGTGACCGCTTGGGTCAGGTGGCACCCAGCGGTCACATGATCGCCGAGGCGGGAGGCAGAAGGGAGAATGCGGAAGACGCCGGACAGGTAAGCAGGCCCCCCCACGGTGCAGGCTCCCGGCTCGGCGTTCATGTGACCGCTGGGGGTCAGGTGACACCGGCGGTCACATGATCGCCGGCCGGAATCTCCGTGCATTACATAGCGCTAATTGAGCGCTATGTAATGTGTAAAGGAGAGGGCAGAAAGGGTTAAAAACTCTTTCTGCCCTCTCCTCGGGGGTCCTCAATGAGGACCAGTGCAGGAGTGTATCTGCACCCGATGTGTCTGACGATCGGGTGCAGATGCACTCCTGCACTGCAGTGTCGGGCCTGCCCCGACATCGGAGCTGTGGAGGGAAATTATGATGTCGGCGCAGGCCTGACATTGGATTGGAAAGGGTTAACAGTGGATGGATCTCCCAAGATGCCTGGCCAACAGTAGTGTCTAGTACACAGATCCAGAGTCCTTTAAACCCCCAGATGGCCTACGAGAACAGATGAGTGACACTCTTCAATGACTCAGACGCAAGGTCTCTGGCACAATACATCTGCCCTCCCGCACCCCCGAGGGAGCGTCCTGCTGACAATTTTGTAGATGAGGAAGAGATCAGATTCTACAGCTGCCACCACCACCCCAGGTGGCAAGATATTTTCGGGAGGCACTGTCTCACTTTCCGACGAACCGAAACTCTATGAGAGGGCATCTGCCTTCATGTTCTTTTCCCCTGGAATATATGTAACGACGAGGTTAAACCTGACGAAAAACAACGCCCATCTGGCCTGACAAGCTGTGAGTCTCTTAGCATTGGTGAGATATACCAAGTTTTTATGATCAGTATACATGGTAATGGGATGCCTTGCCCCCTCAAGATGGTGACGCCACTCTTCTAGAGACTACCTAATCACCAATAACTCACGATTACCCACGTCGTAGTTACATTCTGCTGAACTGAACGTCCGCGAGAAGAACGCACATGAACTATACCCAGATCTCCCCCTGACTTCCTGAGACAATACAGCCCCCGCTCCCACCTCAGATCCATCGACCTCAATGAAGAACGATCGCCGCGCGTCAGGCTGAGACGACTAAAAGCCTCTAGGGCCTCAGGTGACCATCTTACCAAGTCGGCACCCTTCTTGGTAAGATTGGCCAGGGGTTGAGCAATAACAGAATAATTCTTAATGAATCTAATGTAGAAATTAGCAAAACCTAAAAACCGCTGGAGAGCTTTCAGGTTATCTGGTCTGACCCATTGGGAGATTGCTGCCACTTTATCAGACTCCATTTGAATCTCCGTGGGTGAAATCACATAACCAAAGAAAGACACTTGTTTAGTACCAAAAATGCATTTCTCCAACTTGACAAAAAGTTGGTACTCACGCAACCCGGTCAGAACCAGCCTCAGGTGCCGCACATGTGAGTCGCAGTCTGGGGAGCACACCAGAATGTCCTGGAGATATATGACCAAAAATACCCCCAGGAAGTCGTAGAAGACCGCGTTCATAAACCCCTGGAACAATGTCTGAACGAGGTGTTGAATGCGGTCTTCCACTCATCTCCCTTTCGGATGCAAATTAAATTGTAAGCCCCCCTTAAGTCCAATTTGGAAAACCAGTGGGCTGCTACCACCTGAGTCAATAAATCAGGAATCGGGCAAGGAGCACTGGTTCTTCACGGTAATTTTATTCAAAGCCCGATAATCCACACAAGGCCTCAATGTCCCATGTTTGGCCAGAGACTCCGAAATATAGGACTTAAGGGCTTCGTGCTCATGCCCAGACAAATTGAAAATGGCTCCCTTAGGGATGGGACTGTCAGGGATTAAATACCAGAGTCCCACTCCCTATGGGGAGGCAAAGTCTCAGACAGTTTCCTGGAAAATACATCATGAAAATCAGACAAATACTCCGGAATAAGTACGGTATCTGCCGAACACATGGCTATAGTAGCTAAGTGACTATGATAGGACAACCCCCAATGTGTCAATTCCTGAGTGGACCAATCAAAATGGTGATTGTGCAGTGCCAACCAGGGCATACCAAGCACTACATCAACAGACATCCTTTCCATTACCAAGAACGACAGATTCTCAGAATGAAGAACACCCACAGTGAACTGTAAAATGGGAGTCCTCCATTGTACAACCCCTGCAGACAGAGGGGTGAAATCAATACTAGTGAAGCGTATGGGAATCTTTAATGCCGAGAATTCAGTCATCAGAGGTCTGACAAAACTGAAACTAATCAAAGTGTCGTCAGCCCCTGAATCAATAAAAGCTTGAACCGGACCAAGTGAAATTCCAGAAGCCAATCTGACAAGGCACCAACAACTTAGGGAGTACCTGTGATCCTAGGCGATCCTCCCAAAAATCGCCTAGGACCTGAAGTTTTCCGCCGGTTCAGACTGATGTTGTAGACGCTTCTGAGGACAGGTCGCTACACAATGTCCAGCTTTTGCCACAATAGAGGCAGAGGCGATGAGTCATCCGAAACTGTCCCCGTTCCTCGGGACTTAGGTAATCCACTTCCATAGGCTCGGCACCAGAAGTTGGCATGGGAGAAGTGGGAGCAGGTCTGCCGGATTCCCGAGCCTTACGGGCCTGACGTTCCTCTTTTCTAGATCTCAGCCTCCTGTCAGCTTTGACTGCCAATTCCATTACATCATTGAGTGTCACGGGAGCGGGATGAGAAATGAGTAGATCCTTGACAGCGTCAGAAAGACCCAACAAAAACACATCTTTAAGGGCGCTATCGTTCCAAGAGGTTTCACCTGCATACAGTCTAAATTTAGAGCAATAGTCCTCTACCCACTGCTGCCCCTGACGTAGAGACCTGAGATGGGATTCCGAACCCCGCACAGTCCGGCTCATCAAAAATACCTCCAAGTTCCCGAAAAACAAATCAACTGACTGCAGGCAAGCTGAACTGTCGGGTAAGGAGTAGGCCCATGTCTGGGGGGGACCCCGAAGTAAGGACATAATCAATCCAACTTTCTGGGATTCTGAGCCCGAGGAGTGGGGACTGCATCCGAAAATACAATCTACATGCTTGCTGAAAAACAAAAAACTTGCTCATCTCCCCTGAAAATACCTTAGGAAGCGGACACATGGCCTCAGGAATAGAAGGGGCGGTAGAAACATGCACTAACTCCCGCTGCTCCTGGGCCACCATACGACCGGACAGGGCTTGGATCACGACCACTTACTCCTGCAACTGACATGCGAGGGCACTCATGGCCTCCATGGGAGAGCAATTTTAAGGGACAGTTATTATGTTATGGTATACTACCCTTGATACGCCAGCCCGGGTGCCCTAGATCTCACCCACAACCCCTGTCCCTGCCTACTTACCTCCAATCCTGGCTAACCCCAGGTGGGCAACTGGGCAGCGATCCCTACTCTCACTAGGGACCGAAAAAGGGACGCTGGCATACCTGATTCGAAAGAGTAGAATACTGACAGAAAAGGCAGATGTAAATAACCAACACAAACAATACTAAGCAGAACTGAGGCAGATGGAAAAACCTGGCGGATAATAGCAAAGTATAGCAGACAAGATGACAGCAGCAGGAGACCAACAGAGGCAGACTAGCTAGCACACTGAGGGAAACCAATAACTGGTAGTGATTGCCAGTCTCTGCCCGACCTTAAACAAAAGCCTCCGCCCAGGGGCAGAGAGAGGGAGACAGCCAACTCCCAACAGAACCTAATAAAAGGGAGCTCGTGCATGGCAGCTGCACTCACAGGTGCACGCGCCACCAACACAACGACGCCCGCGCCGGCCAGGCACCCGCGCCCCTGGCAGCCGGACAACAAGCCGGGGGGATGCGCCCTGACTGCGGGACGCAGCACACCGCCGCCCTGGGAGGACCAGCAACAGCCGCATGGTAACATTGGGTGTTGCTCATTCATATCATTAGTCTCTATTACTATTTACATGTGATATTTTAACCTTCCTGCTTGATAAAGAGCGCTTTGGTTAAAACGTTACTGTTATTTTATCTATGGAGGAATAAAGACTTTTTCTATTTTTGCACCGAATTTGCTGTCACAACTTTTCTCTCTATTTGCTCCAATTGCCTATACTGTGATCCGTCCGGCATTTCTCTAACCCTCCTGCATTATCCCACAAAAACGAGCGCAGCTTTTTCTCCATTAAACTATAAAATGTTGGTGGGTGAACCGTACAATTTTCTGCCTGGCTCTATGGCCCCCCCTATAATGACATTTTACTCCATTACAAGTATTTGCCCATCTCTGGCCTCCAGGCAAGCAGGGACAGTCAATAGCATCCTGGTGCAGTTTGTGGTATACTGTGAAGTGACTGCTCTTGTCAGACCTCCCCCCTGCTTTTATATCTTACATCTGGAGGGTGATGCAGCGTCCTGGAGGGTGACCCCGTACACAGGGCATATTATGAGGAGCTGGGAGAACAAGATGGACACTGGTCACAGTGGCACTTACCACGCTCCCTCCCGGAGGGACACATGTAGCCTTGGCCAGGAAAGCGCTGGGCCTCTTCCGGGCACCCCATGGAAAGGGATGCCCAATAACTTTGCAAAGAAGGATAGGGGTTGTCATGGGTGATGCCACCGTTCCGTTATCCACTTGAAAAAACCCTCGGCGGTAAATAATTGAGCCGCAGACTGGAGTAACGTACCTCAGGTTCCTGGGAACGGTCAGGGCCTGGCAAAACTTTACTTCGTATAAATGCACAGTTTACACAGAATGGACGCGCAGGCAAACACTATTATAGTACCTCTACACAGTGATCTTTATAGTACCTCTACACAGTGATCTTTAGGCACAGGATGGCCATGTAGAAACAGCAAGATTAAAGTACCTCTGCACGGGAATTTGGCCTTAACTCGCCACCAACACGCTAATGCTCTCTCTCTCTTTTTTGGGGATCACTACTCCACGTTTTTGGGGATCACTACTCCACGGTCACTGGCATACAGATATTTGGGAACCGGTCTTCCTCCTCCATTCTTCACCACATTGGAGTTGAAGGTACCCCTATGTGGCTGGCACTCTCAATGGAACTCCCATAATCGAAGAATCAAAAGCTAAAAAGCTCCCAACACACCCAAAGTACTCGAATTTATATCTTCACTCATACCACGTGACAAGACAAATTGATACATTGAAAGGATCTCCCAGTCTCTTGCAAACACTTAACTCCTCATTTGCTGTAGCTGTGCAATACACATAACAGAATGACCAGACACTTTTGCACAGAGCATCTACACAAGACATTACATCTATGACACTTATGGAGGGGCCAGCAATATAGACTTCTGGCCACTACAGTGAGACCTAAGAGCCATATTTGAGAACCTCCACAGGAAAACTCGGAATTCTTCCCATTTCCGGTGCTGATATATAGCTGGACTTGGAGTCGGCATTAATATGTGCAAACAGTTGACTATTTCGAGAGTTGAATAGTTTGTGGCTGACTGACCAGACATGACTAATAACGTGCAAGACGTGGAATTTCTATGAAGAAATCTGCAGATTGTTCAGATTTGTAGTCTATGTGCTGGTGCAGATTTTCCTGCAAGTTATGCGAAAAAGAAAAATGCTTCTGAAATCAACAATAGTAGATCTTCCTGCTGATCTGTGGCTAATCACAGCAAAATAGGCAATAATTGGGTACGGTGGAGATTTTAAAGGGTTTTTCGAGGATGTAAACCTTTGTTCTTATGTAAGCTAAATACTCCACTAAGTACGCTGCGACCTTATTTCACTGCCCCCTGCGCTCTGTGATTGTTTATCTCAGTGATCTTCTATAGCCAATGATTTGCTGTAGGACTCACATGTCCAGGTCAGCAGCAACCACGAAGGACAGAGTGGTTGTGGCGCAATAAGTAACTGCACTATTGAGAAACTTTCGGCTCGACCCGGCAGCTGAAAATGCTCTCATCGAGGGGAATAGGCCGGATGGAGCCGAAAGCAGTGAAAACAGACAAAGAGGTGCAGCTCTTGGGTGAGAGCTGCAGCCCGCTCGTTCTAGTGATCGCCACAACAAGACCGCCACTGATCCCTTTAAGGTGGCAGGTTACTTTTAAGATGACATCCCCACATCATTACGCCACCTCCACCGTCCTAATCCTTTCACACCTGACAGGAAGGGGTCATCGATTCATGCTGATTATGCCAAATTCAAACCCTTCTATCAACACGGTGCAACTGAAATCCGGATCCATTGGACCAGATGTTTTTCTGCTGTTCAGTGACACAATTTTTGTGCTCTTTTGCCCGCTGGAGTCGCCTTTCTGTTTCTAGACCGCGATGGCGCTGGAACTGGTCATCTGCTGTTATAAAGTAGCCCATCTGTACTAAGGAACGGCGAGCTGTGTGTTACATTAGTTGGTGATTTGTTTCCGTCCACAGGATCCCCTTTCATTGGATGTTTTCCTCGCTCGCGCCATTCTCTGTATAGTCTCCACACTGCTACACAAGAACCCCCTCCCCCCTGTGGTTGACCATGAGAACCTGGCTAGTTTAGCACCAATGACCGGCCTCATTGGAAGTCGCTGCAATCGCTGGATTTTCCCATCTAATGTGGATCCGCACTGAAACTGATCCACAGAACACATTACGTGATTTTATGCTGCACTCCGGGGTCACGGGGGGAATTACCATACAGGGAAGCACCAATAGTAGAAGGCCTGGGGCCCCAATAAAGAGGCAGGGCTCTAATAAAGGGACCATTCAGTGTATGTGGCAATTACCCAATAACAATTAATTGAAACAGGAAATAAAAATGCAGATTGTTTTGATTGTTACAGATTGTTTTAGTACATAGCTATAACAATTATTGTTTGTGATCGTCATTTACATTTAAAGTGTTAAGAAAATTGTTTTGTCTCTGATTTAATCGCAGTCCTTCCCCTTCATCCGGCTTCATCCTTCTTTTGGATCCACGCTGGAAGATCTGGGGCGTCCATCTTCCTGGGTAAGAGTTGTCTATGCAATGTGATAAGAGGTGCGATTGCATAGTACCATATAATGCTGCGCAGCCCAACGTATAAGGCATGTGCTCCTCGTGCCCCCAAATGGCGTATGCTGCCTCTGATGCAAGGTCTTATCCAGGGGGCTTCTGTTACACAAGGATCTGATAGATCTCCTTCTCCAGTCTGAACAGATAGAAAACGTCTAGAACACTAAAGATCCCAAGTGGCATAATAGAATTCGAAATAATGAGAGTTCTCTGGAAATGTCTGTTTTAGTAAATACTTGAATTTTCCTGAAGTTTTGAACATCTTTATTTACAACTCTGCTTTGTACCCTTCCTGTTATTCCTTCTGGAAATGTATGATTATCCAGTTGGGCAGACAGACTGTCTCACCCTATGGACGACAATGTATTCTGCCACAGCCGACAGCAGATTCATGGGAAATACAAGTATTTCCTATGACCGATAAGTCAGGAAAGCTGTGAGTCCTCTTTAAGTGTCTTTCATGTTAATGTTGCACAAGCATAATGCGGGCCCAATTCTTGTCCCATATTACAGTTGCTGCCCCATCCATGCGTCTGGTCATCTGAACGTTTTGCTTCTATATTATGGACACAGAAATGCATCCAGGTTGCATTCATTTGGAAGTGACCTTAAAGAGGTCTTCCTATCTTGGCTAAGCATGGCCAAGATGGGAACACTACTGATTACAACATGGTTGGGACAACAGAAACAGCATGGCTTGACTAAGCTACACTATTTTTGGAACTTCCATATGGGAGTTACACAGTTGCTACAGCTCACGAATTATGGAAACAACATAGCTCGATGTGCTTTGCTGCTTGCATAGCTCCCATTGACTAGCTACGGAAAGCATGAAGCGCAGGGCCCTCTTCTATTTCCATCCTCCAGGCCACTGCATTAAGGTTGGATAGGCGCAGTGGTGGCCGTAACTCACAATAGCTGAGGGTTCCAGGGGTGGGACCCATGCCTATGAGATATGCCATAAAAGTCTGAGATGGGAATACCTTTTAACCTTCTTTTAGGTGCTGCCAATTTCACCAACAAGCAGAAACTTGTGGTTTATGGAGTATAACGAAAAACGTGTTCAGTTTAGGAACATCAAATTAAAGGGCCACTTCGGCGAAAACACATTTTTTCACCCCTGCCCCCTCATCTGATTGCCTGTCACACTCTGTAGATCTCCTCTGTGTATTCCAGCCACTTCCTACAGTGCAGTCCCCTCGTCAGCCACTATCTTGATCTATCCCATCATGCATCAGCACACCTAAGTCATTTTTTTCTGCAATTCTCATTAGCTCATATAGTTTTTTAAGTAAGCTACAAGTATACAGTCATGAGGATGAGCTGTGATCTCCTCTATTATACCTGTGTGACCATCATCCGTAGCTGACAAGAATGACAGTCCTCCTTCAGGCAGGTCTTGTCTAACAGCATCACACAGACTGAGAAAAAGGGGCACATAGCTTGAAGTAGATCTGAGCGGCTCAGAACTGAGATCACATGACCATCTGAGAAGAAAGAGGCCGGGGGTCTCCGTTATTTCTCTCCAACTGAAGTTACGCTAGCTGGCCTATATATACTGGGGGAGGGCCACATAATGAGTGGGGGGAAAAAATTCACCCGAGGGGCCCTTTAATAAGGTTCCCTGTTTCATAGTAAAGACTTGGTCCTTTGTGTAAGGTAGCCCTTGTAGACTGCAATGGGATATCTAAGCTTCTGACACTCACTGTCATGCTTGAACCATTCATAGTGTATGGGTGCCACTAGCACACCTGTAAGTGAACGGCCATACCTCCCTGCAACTACGGGGCTGGTATGGAGTCTTCCAACCTCCTCCATGTTCTGCTCGTTGCTTCTGCCCCTTGAACACGATTTCCTTTGTCTTTTCAGTAATGTTCACTTAGTCACCAGTAAACCAAGGCCCACATGACAGAGTGTTAAGCATGACTAGCGGGGGATGCAGTTTCGGTTAGTCTTCAGTATGGCTTTGTGTAAATAGAAGCTCCCTCCGCCCCATCATATTTGGCGCGGTTACAGAAGATGATGCATTTTTGCTTAATCACAAGTGAGAGATTGAGGCTGTATTGTAAAGCTGCAAAATAATCCATCATTTGGCTGATTCATGTCCTGCCTGTTCTGGTAGACCCTGCCCGGGCAGGACCAGTGGCTGTTTTATAGCGAGCCCCCATTGCCCAGGCCACGTTCTCTTACTGCCCCCTGTTGGCAGCTGTGGATGGTAGAGATGTCGTTTCTTATTTCAGCAGGGAAATATCATCAGCAAAATCATCCTGTGATCGTCTTAGACAGCGAAAGCAGCGCCACTGGAACAGCATTAGACAGAGCGGGAGCATGAAGAGGGCACAGACACCCGCCATTACATAGGCCGTGGTCATCAATGCCGATTCATCCAGCTGCGGGGTGTTATAGCCACAGTCTTCCAAGTCTGATGCATAAAATGGACCATCCACGGAGGCCTTGCGGGAATAGTCATGAACTGCAAGATAAAACAACAACAAGGCGTAAAGAAAAACCTTTAATGGCTTGAGTTACAAAACCTCCTACTTATAAATACTCTTACTTTTTTTCTTCCACAGTCCATTGTAACTGAACCCTTTTTGGAACTACCAGTATTCTAAGACACTTAGTGAAAAAAACAAAAAATGCAATACCTGAATGGCCACAGAGCAGCCACAATCGCCATAAGTTAGGCACACTCCTCATAGGGCAGGCGCAATCGCCGTAAACCTTAATAGAATGCAGTCAGCCAGGCTATGATATGGAGGAGCAAGTTGTTCAGTGTAGACTAATGTGCAGCCAGCCACTCAACCCAACCCAGATTGGTGAGGAGCGACTGCAAACTACCATAGCCCGCACATGTGATCGATACCAAAGAAGCCAGCCAAAGATGGGCGCGCCCCACCATACAGGATAGCAACTCTCACTGACAACTTGCTCCTCCATATCATAGCCTGGCTGACTGCATCCCATTAGGGTATACGGCCTGCCCTATGGCGATTGCGTCTGTGGCTGCTCTGCAGCCTTTCAGGTATTGCATTTTTTGGCTTTTTCAGAGAATGTCTTTGTTTTTTTTTTCTCACCTCTGTGAGTTTTAAGTAGTTAATAGTGAGCTAGCCTAGGTTCTGACGTACGCGTGGTGGCCTCGACGTGGCCCGTCAGATGATGCGTTTTGGCCAAAATGCAGAACTTACACCCGCATTTATTAGTAGGTATCAGTATTTTTTGTATGCAGTTAGCCAAAGATTTGGGGGAGCCCAAGATGTCAGCCAGTGTGGCCCACTCTGGAGATACTGGGGAGCCCACTGCTTGTCAGTGAGAGTTGCTATCCTGTATGCTGGGGCGCGCCCATCTTTGGCTGGCTTCTTTGGTATCGATCACATGTGCGGGCTATGGTAGTTTGCAGTCGCTCCTCACCAATCTGGGTTGGGTTGAGTGGCTGGCTGCACATTAGTCTGCACTTAACAACTTGCTCCTCCATATCATAGCCTGGCTGACTGCATTCTATTAAGGTTTACGGCGATTGCGCCTGCCCTATGAGGAGTGTGCCTACCTTATGGCGATTGCGCCTGCTCTGCAGCCTTTCAGGTATTGCATTTTTTGGCTTTTTCAGCGAATGTCTTTGTTTTTTGTTTTTCTTTTACCCGTATTCTACAGACTGCAGAAACCTCTGTTCAGATATCTACTGTTAGAAAAACACAGACTAACAACAGTGATCATAGAAGAACACCACAAAGAAAGTCGCTGCTGGCCAAAGCAAAAATTGAAGCCTGACTCAAGTTTTCCTGAGACCACGGGGATGTTCCACCTTTTAGCAAAAATACACAATATTATGTGTGGAGAAAAAAAAGAACACTGCACACCAAAACTTCATCCCAACCGTGGAGCCTCATCAAGGGGCTTCGTGGCTTGCGGCTATAGTGCAGGGGCTTCGTGGCTTGCGGCTATGGTGCAGGGGCTTCATGGCTTGCGGCTATGGTGCAGGGGCTTCGTGGCTTCCGGCTATGGCGCAGGGGCTTCGTGGCTTGCGGCTATGGTGCAGGGGCTTCGTGGCTTGCGGCTATGGTGCAGGGGCTTCGTGGCTTGCGGCTATGGTGCATGTGAAATTTGTATGTTCAGTAATGTAATATGCTGCAGTTTTCAATTGCAGGTTAAAGAATGTGATATTATTCCAAGTTTTTTGGAACAATAATGCCTCCCCTTCCCCTGTGATTGCACCCTTAGGCTAGTTTCACACAGGCTATTGTGATTTTGCCAAGATAAATCTTCCCACAATTTTGGGCGTCGGCAATGTGTAGTGGCCCAGAGTTAACGGGGCCCTCCATAAGTGTGAATGTGTTTGTCTCATGCCTTTGTATTGTCAGTGTCTTTGATGTGTATTGCACCTCTGCAGCACTGAATGGGTTAATGTCTGGGTTAGGCCGCCTGCAGACGAGCGGGTCGGATCCGGCAGCGAGAATTCTCGCCGCGCGATCCGACCCGAGCGCCTGCAGGGACGAGCGCGTACTCACCCGTGCCTGGCGGCCCCGGCTCTTTCATGTGCATGCGCAGACCGGAGCCGGTGGCCGGGTGAGTGCGTGCCCCGCAGAAAATTAGGACATGCCGCGGTTTGTTTGCCGCGCGAGATTTCGCGCGGCCAAACCGCGGCCATCTGCATAGGAGTGCGTATTTTAATGCACTCCTATGCAAACTTTCAGCGGCGGAAATCCCGCGGCGGGATTTCCGCTCGTGTGCAGGCAGCCTTAGACGTGAGAAATGTATCATGTTGTGTAAGTCATGTGATCATGCTATGTATATGTGTTTGCAAGGATGCTGTGCAAGTCAGTCCAAAAGAGTCTGGGAAGTCAGTCTAAGTCAGTCTGAGTCTGCAAGCGTGCAAGCAGTTAAGCCTGTCTTGAGGAGAAAAAGGAACTTTTATTGAGTAGGAGAAATTGTGCCTCATCTTACAAGGATCCTCCAGATGGAAGAGGCTGAGCGATGGCCTGATGTTTGCCCTGGATCCAATTCACCCAGGACACCTCGTTGCTAGTATGGAGTACTGAGAGAGCAAGTGAGAGGAGCTGCCAAGCAGCACTGAATGCAACTTCAAATTGTGGGTGTGTACTGGTAGAGAGCTGGAGAGAAAGCGAAGAGTCGCCGGGAGCAGAACCCCACAGATAACTGGGACTGTGGATTCTTCTGCCACCCTGAGAATCCTCCCTGTCACACCACTATCCTGTTTGGCACTGGTGTTATGCTGGCTGATGTAACGTTTATGGACTATTAATAGTTTATTCAAGTAAAAAATCTCTACCGACCGTTCCTGGTTTTGCTCAGAAAGATCCCTGTGTGGGGACTATTTACTCCAACTTCTGGATTCACCGCAGAGGACTGAACGGTGACGTCACGAGTGACAAGGACTTTAAGGTAAACCGCGGATTGGTTTTCCCTGTGAAACTCCCCCAGCAGTAACAGGTCCCGAGGAGATGGTAGAGCCCCGTGGCCTTATCTACCCCGCTATCTCCTTGGCTGTGGGCCTGCTCCTCGGACGCTGCAAATCCTTTTTTTTTTTTTTGTGAAGAAGAAACTCGCATCAGATTGCTGCCGCCCGCGATAAAAACACACAATTTTTTTATTGCAAAAGTCAATGGGACTTTCTAATGTTAACATCGCATCACAATGCAAGTTTGCTGCGTTGCGATGCGATAAAAAGGAGGTTCCATAGGAAAATGTAGAAGAAAAAAAATCACACATCACAGAAAGATAGAGCAGGCGCAATTTTTTGTTCTCTCAACATCGCATTAGTGAAAACATTGCAGATGCAAAGGAAACCAGTGTAAATGGCCTGTGTGAAACCACCCTTAGGCCTTATTCACATGGGCTACAAAAACACATGTATGTGAAGCTGATGGTTTCCAGGGGGTTCTTACAGGTTACAAAACATCTCATGTGAAAGAACCCCCTGGAAACCATCAGCTTCACATACATGCATTTTGTAGCCCATGTGAATAAGGCCTTAGGGCCTTTTCAAACGACTGTGTTTTGAGCGTGTGGAAAAGAGTAGGTCCTGCTCTATCTTTCTGCGTCTTCTGCAGCAAAGGCTCCCATAGAAGTCTGTAGGAGGTGCACAAGTATGCAAGTGTGAAATACTGCGCAAAACCTGTGGAAAAGAACACATCTGGACTTTTAATACACGGAAAAGGAGTGTCAGAGGCGCATGTGAACTGGTCCTCCGTGCACATGGCCTGAACTGGACTGTGCATGCAAGGCATCCCAGGAATTCCTCATCAACATAACTTTACAGTTACAGGAGCCATTTGATGGAGGTGCTTGCTGCTAGAGAGGGATCTACAGGTCATTTAATTATAGGGTTCACTTACTATTTGTCCCTGCTGTGTTGATTTTTACCCAGTGTGCTCAATAAAAGGTTTGAGCAGTACAGCTGTCTGTGTGTTTTCTAGAAGTCTCAGACCACATTTTATTAGTGCAGAATGCAGGTAATTCTGTAGGGTTCACTTACTTTTTCTTGCAACTGTATAAGCTTATTATGAGGCTCTGTGACTCAGGTGAAATGTGCAATATATTAGAATTTCTTTAAAAAAATATATATATAATTCTGTAAAATCCATAAAACTTGTAAGGAAGTATAGAAATAAAAACTTTGATGACACTACCAGATTTGGCCTATTGACAGGAGTGGCACTGTTTCACCAGATCCTTTTTCCAGGGATGTCTGTAAAACCTTAATAACTAAAGTCTGCAGAAGATATCAAGAAGCTCTAGAGTAAAGAGCAATGACACACGGGTGTATTATAGACGCATCGATGCATTTGTAATATGAATTAGTGGCCTGGCCTGCCGCGGGTATCCTGATGCTCAGAGTTCAGGTCAGGCTGGGACATAAATGTGACTGCAATAGGCTCCTGTTTCACCTTCCTAAAAGGTAACTTCAAGTTAAGCCTCACTTGTCAGCCATTTTTAAACACGTTTTTTCATGTCTTTCCTCCCCACCTGCTTGCCTGTCACACTCTAGGGGTCTCCTCTGTGTGTTGCAGTCACTTCCTTGCAGTGCAGCCCCTGTCTGATGCTTATCAGGCTCCATCTACATGGTGAGATTTGTTTACTTTCACTTTCAGTCTCATGATACATCAGCACTGCATTAAAGGGGTTGTCCCATTGTGTGATGTGGGTGTGTGCACTTCTGTATGGCCACTACAATGCACTTTGTAATATACATTGTGCAGTGTAAATTGGCCATGCAGAAGTTATTTACTCACCTAGTTGTGCCTCCGCCCCTGTGTTGACGATCCCCTCTCCCTGGCTACGACTAGTTCTTCTTCAGCCGGCTTCTCCAGTAGTCGTACGTGCGCAGTAGAGATCTCCACACGGGGACGAGTCTGGTATTCTTCGCGCATGCCTAGTAGCTCTCTTCAGTCCAGGTCTGCTGTGGTGAGGATCAGGAGTATTCAGCTGTTATGGAGGAGGAGGTAGAGTGTAACGGGGGGCTGTCAGTGTGCTGGTCGGTGTCTGGGGGGAGGGTGGGCTGCTGTCAGTGTGCTGGTTGGGTGTCTGGGGGGAGGGGCAGTGCTGTCACTGCAGGGTGTGTGGTCACATAGACTTCTTGCAGGAGGTGGGGTGTGCTGTCACATAGATTTGTCGCTGTGGGGTGTGCTGTCACATAGACTTGTCGCTGTGGGGTGTTCTGTCACATAGACTTGTCGCTGTGGGGGGTGCTGTCACACAGACTTGTCGCTGTGGGGGGTGCTGTCACATAGATTTGTCGCTGTGGGGATGCTGTCACATAGACTTGTCGCCGTGGGGGGTGCTGTCATATAGACTTGTCGCCGTGGGGTTGCTGTCACATAGACTTGTCGCCGTGGAGTGTGCTGTCACATAGACTTGCCGCTGTGGCGTGTGCTGTCACATAGACTTGCCACTGCCGGGGAAAGAGTGGGGGGGGGGGGGGGGGGGTGTTGTCACAGTAATTTGTCACTGTGGGGTGGGAGGGGGGCTGTGACAGTAATTCATCACAGGGTGTAATCCTGCCTGTGCAGAGAGGGGAGGAGGTGAGTTGTGTCTATTATGAATGGTGGGTCCTGTGTTATCTATATACAGGTGTCACTGTACTTGTGGGGGGGAGGGGCAGGGGGGGGCCTTTAGTGTACTTGTGTGTGGGCACTGTTGTGGGGGGGCACTGTGGAGGGGGGGCTCTGGAGGGCACTGTGGGGGGACACTTTGGAGGGTCTTTATGGGGGGGTACTGTGGAGGGGTCACTGTGGGGGGGGGGGCATTTGGGGAGGCACTGAGGGAGTGTACTGTGGAGGGCACACTGTGTGTGGGCACTGTGGGGGGGTCACTGTGAATGAGGGGACTGTGGTGGGGGCACTGTGGGGGGTGCACTGTGGAGGGGTGACACTGGAGGGGCATGTGTGTGGTTGGGGTACTGTGTGGGTTACTGTGGAAGGCACTGTAGGGGGAGCACTGTTGAGGGGGCACTGTCGGGGGGCGCACTGAGAGGGGTCATTGTGGGGGGTCATTATTGGGGGGACACTGTGGGGGTCACTGGAGGGGGACACTGGGGGGTGCACTGTGTGTGGGCACTGTGGGGGGTGACACTGGAGGGGCATGTGTGTGGTGGGGGCACTGAGAGGGTGTACTGTGGGGGGGGGACTGGGGTGGGTGCACTGTGGGGGGGTGACACTGGTGGGGGCATTGTGGGGGTGCACTGTGGGGGGTGACACTGCGTAGGGGCATGTGTGTGGTTGGGGCACTGAGGGGGTTACTGTGGAGGGTACTGTGGGAGGGGGGTGCACTGTGGGGGGAGCACTGTTGAGGGGGCACTGTGGGGGGCACACTGAGGGGTCATTGTGGGGGGTCATTATTGGGGGGACACTGTGGGGGGTCACTGGAGGGGGACACTGTGGGGGGGTCATTGTGGGGGGTGCACTGTGTGTGGGCACTGTGGGGGGTGACACTGTGAAGGGGCATGTGTGTGGTGGGGGCACTGAGGGGGTTACTGTGGGGGGAGCACTGTTGAGGGGGCACTGTGTGTGGGCACTTTGGGGGTGTATTGTGTGTGGGCACTTTGGGGGTGCACTGTGTGTGGGCATTTTGAGGGTGCACTGTGGGCACTGGAGGGGGACACTTTGGGGGGGGCATGTGTGTGGGGGCAGTGTGGAGGGAGCACTGTGAGGGGGGGCATGTGTGTGTGGCATGTTTGGTGCTACTTTCACTTTCAATGGCAGAGGATCGCGATCCTCTGCTATTGAAAGTACTGGAAGAGATCACGATCTCCTGCTACTGCGGTGACAGCTGTAGCAGGAGATTCCTTCGTCTCCCCGGCATGTCCCCTCATCACTGGACACTGTGACAATGATGTGACAATACTGGGACAGTGTCCAGTGATGAGAGGACATGCCTGGGAGATGAAGGAATCTCCTGCTACAGCTGTCACCGCAGTAGCAGGAGATCGTGATCTCTTCCAGTACTTTCAATAGCAGAGGATCGCGATCCTCTGCCATTGAAAGTGAAAGTAGCACCAAACATGCCACACACACACATGCCCCCCCCCTCACAGTGCCCCGTCCACACTGCCCCCACACACATGCCCCCACACAGTGTCCCCCTCCAGTGCCCACACACAGTGCCCCCTCAACAGTGCTTCCCCCCACAGTAACCCCCTCAGTGCCCCCACCACACACATGCCCCTTCACAGTGTCACCCCCCACAGTGCACCCCCACAATGCCCCCACCAGTTCCACCCTCCACAGTGTCACCCCCCACAGTGCCCACACACAGTGGACCCCCCACAATGACACCCCCCCCCCACAGTGTCCCCCTCCAGTGACCCCCCCACAGTGTCCAGTGATGAGAGGACATGCCGGGGAGATGAAGGAATCTCCTGCTACAGCTGTCACAGCAGTAGATCGCACCGCTCTCACTGCTCTCCCATTGCTCTGAATGGGGCCGGCTGGCTGCCTGCTCCATTCAAAGCAGTGAAGCGTGCGTCTCCATTATGGCGCCGGTCCTCTAGTCATGTGACCGGCGTCATCGGGAGCGCGCACGCTGAGGAGAGAGAGGCAGCAGTGCACCATGGGAACTACCCAGCGGCGCCATCTTTGAAAAATTCTTCAGGCCAGCTTTATAAGGGGAAGAAAAGAAATAAAAAGGTGAGCAGAATATGGATTGTTATGTGTGATGCTGCAGTGTGTGATGCTTCTACTCCACAGGGCATAAATGAGAAAAAAAATCAGTTTGGGCGGCGGGACAACCTCTTTACTACATATAACCTGTATAACTACAGGTTATACCATTTCTGCCTGCTGGGGAACAGTTTAATTATCATTACCTTCTGTAATCATCTATAGAAGCTACACCCAAAAGTATCCAGTCAGGAGGATGAGCTGTGATCTCCTCTAACATACCTGTGTGCCCATCATCAGTACCTGTGAAGGGGGTAGATCCATGTAATTGAATCACACAGACTGAGACACTGATTAGAAACTGAACACAAATCCCAAGTAGATCTGAGGGGGTCAGAACTGTGATCACATGATCATCATCTGAGGAGGAGGAGGCCGGGGGTCTCGGAGAGGAAGAACTGAGATCACACTAGCTTAATCATGAATGAAGAAGAATCCCCAGAGCAGCCCTCAGGGTTATCCATAATTACCTAGTGGTGTTATTGGATTGGTTCCCTTCACAAGTCTGAGCCTGCAGGGATATCCCATTCTCCACCATTACCCTGCAGAATACAGGCTGTTTACAGCAGTCTGTATACCGTGAACGGAATCCCCAACAAGTTCTTTACATAACAAGTCTGAATTATTTCTCACCATGACAGGTGCTGACTGCGAATCCGATGCGTTTACGAGCACGGTCAAAAACAACATAGAAGCCCTCCATGATGACAGCTCCCATAACTGTGCCAGTGGAAGACTGAGATACTGCAAACTTGTAGCAGTCATCCTGAGATGTGGCGATGTCCTCCACGGGGCGAAGGTATTGCTGTGGACAGAAAGAAGACTAATGCAGGACATAAAGCGTGAGAAGGGTTTCAGCGTCCATGGCGCAGCGCCGTCTGTCCGGGAAGGGGGATGGAAACTAGAATTGCTAGGACTATGTAATGCACCTCTTAAGGTCCTGCCGAGAGGAGGCTGAGGATACAGAGTTTACCTTAAAGGGGTTCTCCGGAGTTACAGTAACATCAAAGAGGTCATACTGAAGCCCCGCCCCCTGCCACTTCCATACCCCCCCGCTACTCTTCACTTCTGATTGCCGAGTGATGACATCTTGATTACGAGACATGTGACCGCTGAGGCTAATCACTGGGTGACGTTCTACATGCTGCACTGATAGTGGCCATTTGATTGTATTCCCTTAGGGGGATTCCAGAAGGGTCTGCGCACAATCGTGGCATAAAAAAGCTGCATATTGTTGTTGAAGTTGTAATGGTAAAATATACCATAGTTAAAGGGGTTGTCCCGCGCCGAAACGTTTGTTTTTTTTTTTTCAATAGCCCCCCCGTTCGGCGCGAGACAAACCCGATGCAGGGGTTAAAAAAGAAAACGGGATAGTGCTTACCTGAATCCCCGCGCTCCGGTGACTTCTTACTTACCTGGTGAAGATGGCCGCCGGGATCTTCTCCCTCGGTGGACCGCAGGTCTTCTGTGCGGTCCATTGCCGATTCCAGCCTCCTGATTGGCTGGAATCGGCACGTGACGGGGCGGAGCTACAAGGAGCCGCTCTCCGGCACGAGCGGCCCCATTCAGAAAAGAAGAAGACAGGACTGCGCAAGCGCGTCTAATCCGGCGATTAGACGCTGAAAATCAGACGGCACCATGGAGACGAGGACGCTAGCAACGGAACAGGTAAGTGAATAACTTCTGTATGGCTCATAATTAATGCACGATGTACATTACAAAGTGCATTAATATGGCCATACAGAAGTGTATACCCCCACTTGCTGCCGCGGGACAACCCCTTTAAGTCTATGGAAAGCATGCATTGCTGGATTATCGCTGCGAGTAAAGCAATGCAATATTGTCCGTGGACAGAAGGCTTAAGGCCTCATGTCCACTGGGAAATTCGGGCCCGCACAGATTCTCCATGCAGAATCCTGCAGCGGGTCTCTCCTTTCCCGCAGTCATGAGGCCTCAAAATCGATTATACTTACCTGTCCGGACGCTGCGGATCTCCTGTGGCCCAGCAGATGTGCTCGGCACGCCGGCAGCATGCCGCGCACTTTTTAAAAAAAAACCAAACTTCTGCTCTCCCACGGCACAGCACAAATACAACTGCGGGTGTTTTCTCGCACGTGCGATCCGCACCTCAGGGAAAAATGTCATCTGCAGGTATTTCATTACCTGCAGGTGTCCAATGATTGCCTATGGGCACGGATTTGCTAATTCTATTTTGCCTGTGGACATTGCACCTAAGGAGGAATATATTACTGGCTGTTGAAAATTGTGGCACAATTGCAAAATAATCTGACTTTTTGCCCTTTAACAGTTGCCTTGTCCATGATGGCTCCATATCCAGGGGCTTCAGGATCCTCACCTGTGGCAAAATGGTGATGCGGAAAGACTCGTTGGTGGCTTCTCCCATCAGATAGAGCGAGATTGCTGGGAAGATATTCCAGGGCGTCGTGCCTTCCTGCCAGCACACCAGCTGCTCTCCCAACCAAAACCCATCAGGAAACTTCTCCGTCTATAAAACATAGGAATAAATGGTGGCAGACAGAATGGTGCAAATGGGCAGAAAGCAAACAGAATCCGCTCAGAATGGGGAGGGGGGAGTTATTACGGCTACGATACCACACTTGTATAGTTTGGCTTTTTTTTTGCTGTACTACTTTTATTTTTTTCAAAGACATTTAATTTGTTTAACATATTTTTTTTCCACCATCTTCTGCACACACTTAAAGGGGTTGTCCCGCGGCAGTAAGTGGGGTTATACACTTCTGTATGGCCATATTAATGCACTTTGTAATATACATTGTGCATTAAATATGAGCCATACAGAAGTTATACACTTACCTTCCCTGCGCTGGCGTCCCCATCTCCATGGTGCCGTCTATTTTCAGCGTCTAATCGCCCGATTAGACGCACTTGCGCAGAAGGGTCTTCTCCCTTCTGGTCGGTCCGGGCACGAGCGGTGTTCTGGCTCCGCCCCCTTCTACGCGTCATCGCGTAGCTCCGCCCCATCACGTGTGCCGATTCCAGCCAATCAGGAGGCTGTAATCGGCAATGGACCGCACACGTGACGGGGCGGAGCTACGCGATGAAGTGTAAAAGGGGCAGAGCCAGAACGCCGCTCGTGCCCGGACCGACCAGAAGCGATTAGACGCTGAAATTAGACGGCACCATGGAGACGGGGACGCCAGCGCAGGGAAGGTAAGTGTATAACTTCTGTATGGCTCATATTTAATGCACAATGTATATTACAAAGTGCATTAATATGGCCATACAGAAGTGTATAACCCCACTTGCTGCCGAGGGACAACCCCTTTAAGGGGTTAAAGGGCCATTGTTCACAATGCAGCTCTCCCCCAGTATATATGTCAGCTAGTGTGACCTTGCTTCTTCCTCTCGGAGACCCCCGGCCTCCTCCTCAGATGGTCATGTGACCTCAGTTCTTACTTGCTCAGATCTACTTGGGTTTATGTGTTCAGCTTCTAGTCAGTGTCTCGGACTGTGTGATGCTGTTACATGAATCTACTGTAAGGCTTCATTCACACGTGGCAGTTCATTTGCAATAAAAAAAAGAGTGCATTGGTGAAACCATGTGTGTTTTTACTCTGTTTGCAGTAAAATGTGGCAAAAAATGCACACGTTTTTACAAATGCACTTTTTGGTATGGTTTTTATTGCAATCAAACTGCCCGTGTGAATGGAGCTTCAGGTTGTGCTGGGATCTGTATTTCTATGGATTTCCAGGAGCAGACTGCCTCAGGTGTGGGATGATTTAGCTCAGTGTGGAGTTCTCCAGTCAGCCAATCCCGTTTGGTCTGCTGCACATAAATACCAGCCTCTCTGGCTAGAGGATGTTGGTTTCCCAACACCCAGTGTTTTCATTAATGGATGTTGATGTGTAGGTGTGAACAGGTGTGTCTGTTTAGGTGGCCTGATGTGGTGTATGAACTGTCCTGTTCCATGTGTTATGTATTCCTTTGTGTGTTGGTGTGAACGGTGTTCTGTCCTACTTTGGATCATTTACCATCAAGAGCGAGATAGGTCCTAAGGTTCCAACGTAGGGCCTATTAGGACGATCGCCCTACAGACAGGATTCATGGGGACGATGTCTTGTGAGAGTAGGGACCCATGAGACAGCGAGGACCCTTGTTGTGGGCTTGTGAGCTTAAGTATATTGGCCAAAATACAAACCAATACCTCATACCATATCTGTTCCATTTGTTTATGCGTGCAGGTATGGGAGGTGAGTGTTTGTCACTCTTTATGTATCACTCTTTATGTATGTATGTCTGCCTGCAAGTCCCATCCTAATTCTAAAGTTCATGTAAGAACTAGATGTAACACCTTCCACAAAAACTGCCTAGAGGGGACACAGACACCCCCGTCACAGGTACTGATGATTGTCACACAGGTATAATAGAGGAGATCATAGGTCATCCTCCTGACTGTATACTTATGGGCTGTAGCTTATTTGAGTGAATATAAAAGGTAATGATAATTAAACTGTCTCTCCCGGCAGGCAGAAATGGTATAACCTGTAGCTTATGCTGTGCTGATGCATCATGGGATTAAAGGTGAAAGTTAGAAAAATCTCACCATCAAGATGGAGTCTGATAAGCATCAGACAGGGGGCTGCACTGCACAGAAGTGGCTGCAATATACAGAGCATGCCCCCACAGTGTGACGGGAAATCAACTGCGTGGGGGTAGGGTAGGCATGGAAAATGTGTTTTTGACGGAGTAGTCTCTTAAGTCTCTATAGGTTTTTAGCCTTTGGAAGTAAACAAGAACTTTCCTATGCACCAAAAACGAAAGGAACTAAAGTGGAAAAAATATCCTTTAATGTCCCACGTTGTGTGTATGAATGCAGTATGTATGGAAGCGAAAACTATTCTGGGTCCGAATATCAGCTTAGCATCGCTAACTTACCGAGGAGGCAGCTTTAATCGCTTTTACAGCTTCATCAAACACTCGCTTCGGCAGCCGCAGGTTTGTGGTTCCACTATCAACGATGCTCTTATCATAGTTGTACTGGGAACATAAAGATGCCAGAAGAGTCGTCAACCAGATGCTAATGTCCTCCACGAAGAAGTGAGACGCAGTGACATCAGCAGTTGTAACTGGCGGTGGTTCAGGAGCCGATCGTTTGACCTTAGGGCTCATGCACACGGGTGTATTGCCACTGTGTATTATACACGCATATTTCCCGTGCGTAACACGTGGTGAATGGAGGAAGTGAAAGTCAAGGGACATTCACTCATCCATTCACAGCGGCGTGTGAACACTGCGTATCGATAACGCAGAGGTAAATTGCAGCATGCTCCATTTCTCTGCACACAATACGCAGGCCTTGATTGGGCTGCGGATGAAACGAAGGGGTGGCGTTTCCATATGCATCCCCAACCCCCACGTGACATCATATTCCCGGCATGCGCAGTGCCAATCACCGCCCTATGTGGTTTCTTCTGGCAGAGTCTATGGGCTATAATGTGTACAACGCTGCAGCAGACTCATAGCGTTGTTCGCATATGCCCATGTGAATGAGCCATAAGGTGCAGCAATGCTCAGCTGCAACCTCCACCTGTGACTGGGTCTCCCTGCCTCAGAGATGTCAAAATTCTGTAAAAAAAAAAGTCGCCCTGCTGGTGAAAAAAACAGCGACTCTTATAAATCCCCACAGCCGCAATCACAATGTAGAAGCGCAATGAACACACAAGTGGCATTAATGTCTGTAAGGTCTCCTTCAGATGGACATATTTGCACGTGTATCATGAAGATATCAATAGGTTCGCTCTCATGTCCCATTTTTGCACGTGTGGAAATATATGCAGCATGCTTTATTTTTGGGGCACATTTGCGGACCAAGGGTCCCCACAGAATTCTATGGGAGTTGCACAAAAAAAGTGCTCAGTGCACGTGCAAATGCATAAGACCTCATTAGGCTAAATAACGATGAGCGCACAAATCTACCTCACTCATTGTGCAGATATGTTGTGCAGAAGCGTCCGTGTGAAGGAGCCCTAATAGGAAGAGGATATTACACAGAGGCATTATTAGGAGGGGACGCAGTCCAGGAATGAATCGCTGTTGGGTCCTGGATTCGCCCATTGGCACCGTGCGGTTCTAGTGCACTTTGTGTATTTTATAAAGGACTAGCTGATATATCCGGCTTCGCCCGAGTTAATTTGGTACTGGTGTTTATCTTATGAAGTCGTGGTTACTTTAGAGATACCGGGAAAAAAATATGTGAACCATTTTGCATGGTTCTCTACGTTACCCAGGAAACACCACGGAAGGTAACGATGCCACGTTTCCTTTATATAAAAGGACATCAGGAAGTGAGAGAATTAGATTCCGTATGTAAAATTTGGACGCTAATTCTTTTGCGCTTAGAATTGAATAATTGACTTGGGACCCATTAGCTTTTCCTATTTATGACATAATCAATGCTCCTGCCAAATTACATGGGGAAGTGAGAGAATTAGATTCCGTACGTAAAATTGGGACGCTAATTCTTTTGCGCTTAGAATTGAATAATCGAGTTGGGACCTATTTACTTTTCTATTTATGACACAATCAATGCTCATGCCAAATTTCAAGTTTTTATGACATCGGGAAGTGAGAAAATTAGATTCCGTACATAAAATTTGGACGCTAATTCTTTTGCGCTTAGAACTGAATAATCGAGTTGGGACCCATTAACTTTTTCTATTTATGACATAATCAATGCTCGTGCCAGATTTCATGTTTCTACGACATCGGGAAGTGAGAGAATTAGTGGCAATAATGGAAATCGAACGATCTACGTGGGGGGGGGGGCGTAACTGTCGACGACGCTCGCATGCACGCCACCTATCGTAGGATAGATGTACTATGCCAGTAATCTTCCCAGGAGTGTACTCAACAACTTCCCAAAGTTTCATGGCGATCGGATGAATGGTGTAGTAGCGCATAAAGGACAAACAGACAGACACACACACACACACACGCATACATTCAATTTTATATATATAGATATAAAGCGCACTAAGCCGAAGGTTTCATGACCAACACTAAAAACACCTGAACCTACAATGCTCACCTCCTTACAGTCCATCATGAGATCCTGGCCGTTGATTTCAATCTTTACAATGATGACCTCGTAGTACCACTCCTTTCTGATTGGTGTGTACCATATATTACCAACATACAGGGATGAGTCAATCCCGCCAATGACCTAGAGAAATGGCATTCAGGATTAGTAATGCTTAGAATAAATATAATATCGTACCGTGATGCAACGGTGACATCACAGACGGTAGCACAATCCTTGACCAATGTGATGGCTAGAAAGCAGGACGGGAATGATGATCCTGTACTCACCATGCTTCCCCCCACTGAGGCCGATGTGTTGCCCTCCTTGATGGGATATCCTGTCCCACACAACTGCAGTGAAAAGATATTCGGGACCCGTGTTTGCTTTACTAGAGAGTCGAAGAATGGTTCCAGTGTGTCGTCCGGCTGAAAGGAAACAGGAGGAAGATAGATTCATTCCAGGAGTTCTGTATCCGCGCCAGAAAGGAAAACTAAATGTAAGCCTGGATGGGTTCAGACATTGCAGAATTTGACTCAAATTCATGCAAACTTGCACTGGAGGAGATTTTGCCAAAAAAGTGACACAAATTTGACCAACTGCATTCATGGCAAAATGCACAAGACAATGAAACCCATTGAGCCCATGCTAATGTTCTAAGCTACATCAGACAAGGCTTTGAACCGTGGCTTTTTTGTCTAAGCATCGGTCCACGCTGCACTGGTACGCTCATTAAGCCTCTCTGTCTTAGGGTTCCATCTGAATCGTCAAAAATGGCTTGCCGGCTAAACCCTGGATACAACCACAGGCTTTCATTACTAAAGCGGAGACCAATAAGGTCTCCTTTGCACCAGGTTTTCATTCCTTTACAGTATTTGTGCCCAGACAACTACACTATTCTGTCTGGCACAAAAGTAGGAAAAGAATAGAAACCTTATTGGTCTCCATTTTAGGAATGGCAGCCAACGTTTCTATCCAGGGTTCCTTCTTACTGTTGTTTTGGGCAATTCAGATGGACAAACTATTGCAACGTGAACTCGGGCGAGTGCGATTTTCTCTGCCCCGTTTTAATCACAGCCGTATAACGGGACAAAATCACTGAAGATGGGATTTCAGTGGGTTCGCCTCACAACCTCTTCTCCTGGCCATGATTTGTATGGTCGTGAATGGATAGACCTGCCCTGTAGTTAAACTACGTGCGGGGAAGATCGGGTGGCCGCTATCTTCTCCCTGTTTTTTCAAACTCCTGCACTCTGGTGCAGAGTTTGAAAAGCTGGAGAAGGGGGGAGGGATTCCCCTCATTCAAGTGCAACTATGCTTCGTGCCGCCGAGTGTTGCGACTACGATAGTAGGAGCAAGTGGGAATATGCGTTTGCAATACACGGTGACAATACGCCTGTGTGAATGAGCCCGGAGTTGGAGTCGCTTGCTTTCAGTTGCACTATATTCCCTTTAATGTGTCATGGAGGGACAAGTTACAAGACATTCCTGTTACTTACCCTCGCAATTTCTGCATATGCAAGTCCCAGAATTCCCTCCCAATTGGAGCCATTGATGAAAAACTTGTCAGAGTCCGTTATGGCTGCAATATTTGCTGTAATGGTGACGTTGGGGCCATGTGGGATGGTAACCAAGTCTGTACCCAGTTCTCCCTCCCATTTTCCCTGAGTATACGGAACATACACTCCTCTTCGGACATCCCGGTATGTTCTGGACCTGTAAACACATGATAAGGTAGTCTGAGAGGTCAACGTATCATATACACAGAACTCTTATGCCAAGATTTAATGGGTCCAAAGCAGATTGATCGGATCTTTAACCCCTTCCTGCTTTTGCTTTTTCGTTGTTGTTTTTACATCTCTGCCTTCTACAAGCCGGAACTTTTCTTTTTATGAGTAATCAATTTTATTAACAGTTTCAACAAAAAGAACAGGAAAAAACAAAGCAGCAAAGGAAAAGATCCAACCCGCGGTACCAGCCGGAAAGAAAGCAGTGTATTAACCCGAGCAAGTGCCGCGTATCGCAATAAGGGGGAAGAGGCAAAATACGCAGTCCTATGCCGGCACCAAAGAGCGCTAAAACCATGTTGTAATCATCACTTTTTAGATTTTTGCATCTGCGCGGCTTGGGTGCTGCAGGACACGTCGCATCCTTTAATGTAACGCTGTATTGAAAAACTTTGAAAAAACATTTCTGCGGTATAATGAAAAAAAAGTGTAATTCCGTCATTGTTTTATGGGTTTTGTTATTATGGTGTTCAATGTGTGGTTAAAATCGCATCTTACCTTTATTCGGGGGGCAGTAAGATTACGGCGATGCAAACATATTGTTTTTGTTACTACTTTATTGAAAAGTAAATTTGCTTTGGGTCATCAAACTGGGAGCCACATAACTTTTCTTTTTTTCGATTGATCCGTATGAGGGTTAGCTTTTTGGAGGGAAAATTTAATTTTTTATTGGTACCATTTTGGGCTATAAATGAGTTTTGGTCATTTCCTTTTCCGTCTTGTTTTGGGAAACAAGATGACCAAAAACAGAAATTTCCCCGGTCATCCCGACGATCCCATTACATATGGAGGTTGCCCTTTGACCGCGGTAGGGACAGGAAGAGCCCTTAAAGCACCTCCCCTCCACCATCTCCTCAGTGTCTTCCTGTCCCCACGGTGGCCAGATGCGAGTTCCGGGGGTTACCTCACGAAAGGGCACACTGTGCCAAAGATCCCCTGAAAGGGAAGAGGCCAGATCTGCACAACGTAGTTGGCCCTGCATTCCCGGCCTGCGCCGCCATGGAGCCCTTCAGTCGCCGTGCAGTGCTGGCCTCCATGGGCAGGTAAACTCTTTTCCCAAATGCTGCTGGTGTGCCTGCCTCAGGTTGTTCCTCCTGGCAACGGCATCCTTCGCAGCACCGGCGCGACCTAGCGATGACGTCACGCGCATGAAATAGGGGGCGTGGCTACCAGCAGAAACCCGGAAATGGCGCCAAATTTAAAATCCTGCCTCCACTGACAGGCTCTACTCCTGCTGGAGGCTACCCTGCAGACCCAGAGAAGTGCTACAGCATGTCAGTATGGGAAGGAGAGGCAGACCCCCTGCAAAGCGTGAGTGGCTTTATGCCAAGAAAGGAATATGCAATTGTCACTGTGGTTGATTTGAATGCATATATGATTCCTTTTTTCCCCTCATTCTTTGCATGGGTTCTTTTAGACTGATAAGGAACGTCCAAAGAGTAAAGCGAACCCTAGAAAACAGACCAGGAAATGTGTTATCTGCAAAAAGAGATTGGAAGAGCACTATAAAAAATCTTTATGCGAAGAATGCACAGGGAAAATTCTAGCGGAAGAAAGGGCGGCTTTTAAAGTGGACATTAGGGGTATTATCAGGGAAGAACTTCAAGCTTCTATGGTGTCCCTTCCCCATCCTCAGCCTGGGCCTTCAAGACCCTCCAAAAAGTCAAGGCCAGGCGAGTCGCTGAGTCCCTGGAACCCCTATCAGATGGGGGATTGGAGGACCGGCTGCCACAAACCGAGGATGAGAAAAAATATTTTTCTTCAGACGATATGGAACATCTCATCAAAGCAGTGAGGGACACCATGCAGGTTGAAGAGGACCGTCCGCACAGAACCGTCCAGGACGAGTTGTTCGGAGGCTTCAGTCCAAGACGAAAACAATTTTTCCAATAAACCAGACCCTGCAGCAAGCCATCTCAGATGAATGGCAGGAGCCAGAAAAGTGACTCTCAGTCTCAAAAGAGATCAAGAACCCGCTGGCATTTGCACCGGTCTGCATATATAGAGAAACCCCAAAGGTTGACATGCAGATAGCCAAAGTGGTCCTGTGGCTGAACCGGATGGAGACCTCAATAAAAAAACGGACTTCCAGAGAGGAATTAGCCAACTGCCTTCCCCTCCTAAAGATGGCTACAGGATTCCAAGTGGACGCATCAGCGGAAATAGGCAGGTATGGTGCGACAACCGTAGTCCTGAGTAACATTGCAAGGCGAGCGCTATGGCTAAAATAATGGTCGGCAAATGTGACTTCAAAGGACAAACTCTGCACAATTCCTTTTCAGGGAGAGGACATGTTTGGCCCTGTCCTGGATAAAATCCTCGAGAAAGCGGGGGACAAGAATAAGATCCTACCAGATAGAAGGTCATATAAGAAACCACCCTTCCCAAGAAAGACACGGCAGCAACATCCCAAAACCAAAAGAAAAGGGAAAACGGGGAGATGGTCGTACCCCAAAGGAGGTCGGGGTAAGGAAATTCAGCAAATTTCTGACCCAACGGTGGGGGGTAGACTATCACTATATCTGGACCTGTGGCGGCGGGTAACGTCCAACCCCTGGGTACTACAGATAATTAAAACAGGGTATCAAATTGACTTTAACTCCCTACCCCCAAGAGAGTCTTCCTAACCTCCCCAGGGTCCCCGCAAGAACAGAGAAATTTTATAAAGGGCATCCAGGAACTTAAAGACCTGGGAGTCATTATGAAGGTCCCCAAACAAGAGGTGAGGGCTTCTATTAACCCCTTTTCTTGATCAAAAACCCAAATGGCTCTATAAGAACTATTTTTAATCTCAAAGCCCTTAACAAATTTATTTCCTACAGGAAATTTAAAATGGAAATTGTTAGATCCATCGTACCTCTAATAGATCCCGACCGCGTCATGTGCACCATAGACCTTCAAGACGCGTACTACCACGTCCCAATAACTGCAGCTCATTACAAATACCTGAGGTTTGCCTTGCAAATAGGCAAAATAATTTATCACTACCAATTTAAGGCTTTACCGTTCAGTATCTCTACTGCCCCTAGAGTCTTCCCGAAAGTAGTGATAGAAATGATAGCCTACTTTAGGAGAAATCAAATCGTTATCTTCCCTTATCTGGACGATTTGCTGCTAGTGTCAAAATCAGCAGAAACCATAAGCCCAGACTTGTCCGTAGTCCTGTCCACATTGGACGACCTGGGGTGGATAGTAAACAGACAAAAGTCAGACCTGATCCCGGGTTCACAGAAGATATATCTAGGAGTACTCCTAGATTCCCACACCCAGGAATCACGGCTCCCCGCGTCTAAGAATAAGGACCTCAGCCAATCAGTCTCGTCCCTATGTCAAGCAACAAAAGTATCCATCAGAGATGCAATGAAACTTCTGGGCCTATTAACAGCTTGTATACAAATAATCCCATGGGCCCAAGCCCATACCCGACAGCTTCTACGGTTTATCCTTGCCCACTGGGACAAACGACAGACCTCCCTAGATAAGAAGGTGAGCCTGTCTGTTCAAGTTAAACAGTCCCTGCGCTGGTGGACTTCCCAGAGTAACCTTAGCAAAGGTACCCCTTGGTCACGAGAACCCTCTATATCCATCACAACGGATGCAAGCAAGAGAGGGTGGGAGAACAAGTAGCTGACCTAACTTTTCAGGGAACCTGGGACTCCCGAATAGCTGCATGCTCATCTAACTATAGGGAGCTAAGGGCAATATGGGAGGCCCTCTGTGTGGCAGAACCCCAACCCAGAGGAAGGCATGTCAGGATCCTGACAGATAACATGACAGCCTTATCGTTTGTTTGTCACCAGGGGGAAACACGACACCCGTAGCTTCAACAGCTGGCGGCAAGGATAGTACGCTGTGCAGAATCCACGGTGCTATCCCTCTCAGCAATCCATCTGAAGGGATCTACAAATATTGCCGCAGATTTCCTCACCAGGCAAAGCGTCCTCCGAGGAGAATGGTGTCTCAACCAACAGGCCTTCGATCTCCTAACACGCCAGTCGGGCAACCCCAGATCAACCTATTTGCCACAAGGACAAATACAAACTACCGGGACTTTTATTCCCTCAATCCAAGGGACAATCCATGCGGGGTAGATGCCCTGTCTCAGAACTGGGACATAGATCTGGCGTATGCATTTCCCCCTTTCCAACTGATCCCTCATATCCTCAAAAAGGTTCAGGTCAGCCGAGCAGCGGTAATCCAAGTCGCCCCTATGTGGGACAAGAGACCTTGGTATCCCCTACTGAAGACCCTAGCAATCCAGGGCCCGCTTCAGCTACCAGTCGGGCAAGATCTGCGGAATAAGTTGGCGCTATACAAATAAAGATTATTATTATATTATTATTCCATGGTCCACTAACTTTTTCGGGAGTCGAGAAGCTGAAGTTAGCAGCCTGGATGCTGAAGGCATAATACTTCGGGGGAAAGGGCTCTCAAAAAAAAGTAATTACTACTTTGAGCAAAAGCCACAAACCTGTAACCACAGCTATTTACAATAAAGTGTGGAGGAAATTCTCGGAATACTGCAATCTAGATCCGAGTGAGGCCCCAAGCATAGATATACCCATAATTCTGGAATTTCTGCAGGCATGCCTAGAAAAGGGCCTAAGCCCAAGGACTCTTAGAGTACAGATGGCAGCATAAGGATCCTATTTGGATTTTCCCTTAGCAGAGCATCGCTGGGTCTGTAGGTTCTTTAAAGGGGCTGACCGACTCCGGCCCTTTATCAGGGAAACCTTTCCTACATGGGACCTAAACTTGGTCCTAAATAGTTTTGTAAGCCACCCTTTGAACCCCTCTCCCAACTCTGCATAAAATTGCTCACGCTTAAAGTCGCTCTCCTGGTCGCCATAACCTCTGCACGGAGAGTGAGGGAATTACAGGCCTTATGTTGTGTCGAGCCACATATGGTAGTGCAAGATGATAGAATCATCTTTAACCTAGATCCCGCGTCTAAATTCCACAGAGATCAGGTAATTACCCTACCCTCTTTCTGCCAGGACCCCCGTAATGACAGGGAGTGAGAATTCCATAACTTAGACGTCAGGAGGGCTGTTCCAACATACACTACCGTTCAAAAGTTTGGGGTCACATTGAAATGTCCTTATTTTTGAAGGAAAAGCACTGTACTTTTCAATGAAGATAACTTTAAACTAGTCCTAACTTTAAACAAATGCACTCTATACATTGCTAATGTGGTAAATGACTATTCTAGCTGCAAATGCCTGTTTTTTTGTGCAATATCTACAAAGGTGAATAGAGGCCCATTTCCAGCAACTATCACTCCAGTGTTGTAATGGTACAATGTGTTTGCTCATTGGCTCAGAAGGCTAATTGATGATTAGAAAACCCTTGTGCAATCATGTTCACACATCTGAAAACAGTCTAGCTCGTTACAGAAACTACAAAATTGACCTTCCTGTGAGCAGATTGAGTTTCTGGAGCATCACATTTGTGGGGTCAATTAAACGCTCAAAATGGCCAGAAAAAGAGAACTGTCATCTGAAACTCGACAGTCTATTCTTGTTCTTAGAAATGAAGGCTATTCCATGCGAGAAATTGCTAAGAAATTGAAGATTTCCTACAACGGTGTGTACTACTGCCTTCAGAGGACAGCACAAACAGGCTCTAACCAGAGTAGAAAAAGAAGTGGGAGGCCGCGTTGCACAACTAAGCAAGAAGATAAGCACATTAGAGTCTCTAGTTTGAGAAACAGACGCCTCACAGGTACCCAACTGGCATCTTCATTAAATAGTACCCGCAAAACACCAGTGTCAACATCTACAGTGAAGAGGCAGCTGCGGGATTTTGGGCTTCAGGGCAGAGTGGCAAAGAAAAAGCCATATCTGAGACTGGCCAATAAAAGAAAAAGATTAAGATGGGCAAAAGAACAGACATTGGACAGAGGAAGACTGGAAAAAAGTGTTGTGGACGGATGAATCCAAGTTTGAGGTGTTTGGATCACAAAGAAGAACGTTTGTGAGACGCAGAACAAATGAAAAGATGCTGGAAGAATGCCTGACGCCATCTGTTAAGCATGGTGGAGGTAATGTGATGGTCTGGGGTTGCTTTGGTGCTGGTAAGGTGGGAGATTTGTACAGGGTAAAAGGGATTCTGAAGAAGGAAGGCTATCACTCCATTTTGCAACGCCATGCCATACCCAGTGGACAGCGCTTGATTGGAACCAATTTCATCCTACAACAGGACAATGACCCTAAACACACCTCCAAATTGTGCAAGAACTATTTACAGCAGAAGCAGGCAGCTGGTATTCTATCGGTAATGGAGTGGCCAGCGCAGTCACCAGATCTAAACCCCATTGAGCTGTTGTGGGAGCAGCTTGACCGTATGGTACGCCAGAAGTGCCCATCCAACCAATCCAACTTGTGGGAGATGCTTCTAGAAGCGTGGGGTGCAATTTCACAAGCTTACCTCAACAAATTAACAGCTAGAATGTCAAAGGTGTGCAATGCTGGAATTGCTGCAAAAGGAGGATTCTTTGACGAAAGCAAAGTTTGATGTGAAAACAATGTTATTTCACATACAAATCATTATTTCTAACCTTGTCAATGTCTTGGCTCTATTGTCTATTCATTTCACAACGCATGGTGGTGAATAAGTGGGACTTTTCATGGAAAACACAAAATTGTTTGGGTGACCCCAAACTTTTGAACGGTAGTGTATATAGTGGCTACCCAATCCTTTTGGAAGCATAATAACCTCTTCATCCAATTTCAGGGGCCAGGCAGAGGAAAGACAGTGTCTAAAAGTACCATTGCAAGATGGATCAGAATGGCCATCCAGGAGGCATACAAAGCCCGGGGTCTCGACCCTCCGGAAAATATCAAAGCCCACTCTACAAGATCCCTCTCCTTCTCGCGGGCAAAAAAAGCACAGGCCTCTGCTGAGCAAATCTGTAAAGCGGCTACCTGGTCCAGTCTGCACACCTTTATTTTTTTTTTAATTAGATATTTTTTATTGAACATTTCCAACTTTTCTTTTACACATTTCAAATATATTATCAGTCATCATTGTAAATAACTGTTTCCCTCCCCAACCCCGTCCTCCTCCTCCCTCCCTCCCTTGGTCTCTCTCTCAACAATTGGTCCAGTATATAAGAGTAGCTTAGGTTCAGTAAGTTCCATCTCATGTTCTGGTTATGTTATAAACAAAGAGGGTTTTAAACGATAAATGTCCATTATAGTTCCATTGTTTTCTTTTCTCTCGTCGTCCAGATACAAATGCAGATTGTTCCTGCTCGGCCCGGGGGGTTGAACAAATACCACCATCAGTTATTTGATATCTCTCTCTCTCTCTATTCCACCTCACATATTTCCGTGTTGCACACTTTTATTAAGCACTATAGGGTTAATGTGCAGTTTGACAAAGACCTGGGATATGGACGGAGAGTCCTCCAAGCAGTATCCCCACCCTAAAAATACTTATAATTTGGCATTACTCCATGCTGCACACATGCTGGACCAACATGAGCCCCCAGCTTTCCTGTCTCCAGCCTACAGTATGACCCCCACTGGAATTTATCTGAGCAATCCGTTGCTAGTGGTTCTGTGAAGATGTGTCTATATCCTACTTGACTCTTGGCTTTCACTCTCCGTCTCTCAGCTTTCCTGCACTCTGCGTGTTCTGACCTCGGCTTGTTATATTGATGATTTGCCTAAATGCCACCTGCCCTTCTGCCTGTTAACCGTATTGCCTGCTCCAACCTCAGCCTATTACACTGACTACATCCTTGCCTGTTCCTTTGGTACTACACTCTGGTGCCTTCCGACTTATCTGAGTCAGTTACTACTGTACTAAGACGACTTCTGGAGAAACAACCTGGAGGGTCCCTGCAATGAAGACCAGATCCCTCTTAAAAAAAAGGGGTTAAAGGGTGAAAAACAGTGACCCCCCTTGAGCAGCCTTCAGGAGTAGCCTGAAGCAAAATCAGCCAGTGGTGTTACACCTGCCAGTGTTAGTCCATTATGTACACAGTGGGCATGCTCACCAGATGCAATGACAACCCCTTAGCACCCTATGATCACATAGGGGTGGGGTGCGGAGTGATCAGGTGACAGCGGGAGTTCCCTACCTATATCTAACCATTTAGATGTCGTAGTCTCTATTGACTGGGCATCTAAGAGGTCAAACCTGGAGATTAGCGTTATCTCCAATGTCAGCCCTTGCAGGCAGGTAGCATAGCCAATACCCACAGTACGTGTACCGGGCTTGGCTCCTGACCTCTGCCAGCACATATAAATCAGCTCCTCCCTCTGACAGTTCTTCGTAAACATCCCAAAATAAATCCATCATCGTCAAGCAATTACATTTGTTTACCTAAATAATACATAATAATTGATTTGTTGCCATATGTGATAAATTAAGGTGGGTTCACAGCTGCACTGGGATGTCCGTACCGGGCAGCTGAGCGGAAACCGAACGGAGCCTATTATAGTCACTGGGGTCCATTCGGCTTTCTTCAGTTCCATCATAAGACAAAACCATCGACTGCGGGGATGATCCCCGAACAGAGCAAGAAAACGGAACTGCTGCCGCAGATGTGAAAGCAGCCTAATAGTCGTTTCCTGTACCCAGCACTGGCATGGATAATGACTCGCCAGCTGCTGTTTGCTGCGGTTACCATAGCTACTTGGCGCTCCATCTGTCTCATCGCTAGCCGAATAGTTTAACTGTTTAAACGTCTGACAATCAGAAGGAACCTCTCCCTGTTTGGCAGGACATTGGGTGGTAGTAATCCCACTATATAGACAGAGGAGGGCGGAACATCATGTGTGCAGCAACGGACCTGTCGTGTCATCAAACATTTCAGCTGCCACCATACTGTGACTCCTGAATACCCACTGATGGCAAAGATTTTTTAATGTCCACTCCAGCTCCCATCATTCAGGCAGCTTTAGGACCCCATTCTCAGCATCTGCTGGGGTCCCAGATCCATATAGCAGTCTAGCTGTCTGCATGCTGGGGGTTGTGGTGCTTCTACCGGCCTGCATGTATCAGTAATTATGCAGCTGCTTTCTGGGATTTCTTTGTCTGTTTATATTTTCCTTTGCTGTCATTTTTATGTTATATAGGCCTTCTGCACAAGGGCGAAAACTCCGTGGCGGGATTTCCCGCATAATTTCCACCCGTGCCCGCTGCCATAGGATTGCAATAACACTCGTGTGGTAAACAAATCATGGCATGCCCTATTGCAGCGCGAGCCTTGCAGCGGCAGCCGACACAAAGCAGAGCGGAGGAGATGGCGGAGCAGGTGAGCCGCGGTGGTCACTGCAGGGACATGGCTCGCATGGATCTGACCCGGCCGTCTGCAGGAGGCCATACTCAGTTTCAACTAACCAAGCAATAAAGCAAAGGACGGCTACCAATAGCAGTGTAGGGTAATCCAGAGTGGTCCCAGCGCACTTCTTCTTGACACTATAACTTGCTGATTTTTGTTTAGTGGACTTGAGCCGTTCTTGCATCACTTGGATGGAAATTCGTTCATGGCCATCATGTCTCCTTCAGAGGTCGGTGCAAATGAAATGCATGGACGGTTGTGCTTTCCCAGGCTAAATCAGCTGCCCGAGGTGCCAGGAACACGACCCAGTGGCCATATCTTGAAAGAGGTGTTTCTCTTACAAGATGAACCCTTTAAAGGGGTTGTCTCGCGGCAGCAAGTGGGGTTATACACTTCTGTATGGCCATATTAATGCACTTTGTAATGTACATCGTGCATTAAATATGAGCCATACAGAAGTTATTCACTTACCTGCTCCGTTGCTGGCGTCCCCGTCTCCATGGCTCCGTCTAATTTCGCTGGCTTCTTGCTTTTTTAGACGCGCTTGCGCTGTGCGGTCTTCTGCCTGGTGAATGGGGCCGCTCGTGCCGGAGAGCTGGTCCTCGTAGCTCCGCCCCGTCACGTGTGCCGATTCCAGCCAATCAGGAGGCTGGAATCGGCAATGGAACGCACAGAGCCCATGGTGCACCATGGGAGAAGACCCGCGGTGCACCATGGGAGAAAAACGCAGTGCATCCCTGGGAAAGGACCGGCGGCCATCTTAGGCAGAAGATTTTTAAAACTTCACATTTCAGCACATCGGTGAGTAGCAAGCGGCTTAAAAACCGCTTTAAATTGCTATTTTATGCCAGGGGGGTGACAGCGGGAATGGGGTAAAGTAAAATTTTGATGTTTGCCGCGAGACAACCCCTTTAAGTTCCTGGTTTAACCCTTTCCAATCCAATTTGTATCCTGGTTTTCCTAGGGGGCTTACTCTTTTTTCTGCTGTTATACAACGGCGCTATCTGCTGGCTAAAGCCAATACTGCATGAGGTGACACGTTGGATAGGCTCCGACAGCAGAGAGGCTGGTAATATACAGTGAGAGAACTCCGACAGACGTCTTCCAACATCGGAGCTGTACAGCCTTAAATCATAATGTCTTTAGACATCAGACAGTGGATTGGAAAGGATTAAAAGAATACTAGTTGGTAAACAGTCGTTCCTGAATTATAACTTCTCATGTAGCCACGGTGCAGATGACGGGGGTTCAAGAGAATGGGGATGCCGTGTCAAAAGAGTGACAGTGGAGCATGTGTGCTGGCGATATGTTCAAAGTCTATGTGATTCATAGGGAGAGCAGATAATGATTGGCCACGCCCCCAGTTCACACCCTGTCGCAATCATACGATTATTACCTGTGGATAGGTTATGATTTGGAGACATTACCATTACTATGTACCATATTGTAAAGGTTCACCTATATTCATGGCATATACATTAGTGGAATATACAATAAATCTCTAGTACAAGTCCACAATCACAGATATGCTGAGGGCTCACAAGGTGGGGACCCCGCTATGGTTGCACTCTGTTACCAGGTCACTAAGGGGTGGACAATGTATTATGCAATATACAGTTAGCGGCTCTCGTTGGGCGCTCCTCTATGATCTCCATGACGCCCAGAATTCTCTACAGTATATCCCCGTTTCTTCTTGATCTCCAAGCATCGCATGATGACAATATTATCTTTATGCAGGTAGATGTGATCTTCTATCCCTACTGACAAGGACCCCCAGACCGGAACCCCATGTATGATGTATTCTGAATGGGCTTGTCTTCATGAGAAGACGTATGAATTATAAGGAAGCCCATTGGATGAAAATACAGAAGAAAACTGTCGTCATTTATAGTGAATCACTCAAATACAAGCTGCAGACACGTCTGCAGGAGACAGCCCTCCCGGGGAAGGCACCCCCTACCACAAGTTAGCGCACGGGGTAAATAGGATTTTTGCTTTTTTATTGCTTTTTCCAGCATTGATTTTAAACAATCATTTACAAATTAGTCATGAATGTTGAAAGGTTTTCTAGTAAACAATGTTTTTGTCAGACTTTGGAAGAAAGTTGCTTCACTCTGGTCCATGGGCAAGTCCAACTTTTACATCATCAAAGCTTATTTTTCAGGAAGAAGGGGTGCACATACTTTTCAGGGGAGCACACATACTTTTGGGGGGACATACCTGCTTTCTGGAGGTGTACATACTTTACGGGGGGGGGGGCACATACTTTTTAAAAAGTGCATCATTGCCAATACGCCTTGACTTTTATATAGAAGGATGTGTGGTCACTTACCTCTGTCGATGGTAGTATCGCTTCAGGAAAGGGTGGGGGGCTGCACCCACTGCGAAGTTACTGCTGCCCGTATCAACCAGAATGTTGAGCTGTAAAGTAAAGACCATCCATTATAAACACACAGATTAAACTGAATTATTGTTAACACTTCGTCCTACAAGTCATTACTTCTTACCGTCACTGAAGGCTGCCTGACTACAAGGAAGGGTTGGGAAATCATTTGGGTTCCTGCGATCAATGAGAATCTGAACAATTATCGTTCAGTTTAATGCAGGCACAAAAACGGGACGACGGATCGGCCGTGTAAACAGGTGGTGGCTCATGAATATAGGCGGGCCAGAATGATCCCCAGCCTCTCACTGCCCTGTGTGCAGTCAGTGATGGGTAACTCTTCTCAGAAATCTGCACTGGCCAATCCACACCAAATTGTGCAAAGAAATTGTGGATCTGCCGCTGCAAAAGTAACAGAAAATTATGCAGAAATAAATCCCTGTTTTTTGAAATATGAACTTGTAGCTTTTGCTTAAGATTTTTGATAATTTGTAACAATTTGGCTTTGCTGCAGATTTTAAGTTTCTCATTGAACTCAATGCGTAAGATCGACAACAGAAAATGCCGAGCTGCAGATTTATAAATCCATGTGAGACTTTCCTGCCGCATGAAGATGAGTTACTAACCCCATCACGTGGCCGTCCTGCAATCTGATGTCGACTTTCATGTCAAATTCTGCACAAACATTTGGAACTTCAGGTACTTGTCGATGTAGCCTTCTACCGTTTGTAGGTTAACAATACGAGGAGGCGGAAAGAGCAGAGTAATCGGGGCTCCTTCACGCCCGCCGCAGGCTCTGTTGGGGTCTTATGTCTCTCTTTTCCAATTTTGGAGCAAAGAAACTGAGTTAAAACTGAAATAAACATTAAACATTAAATTTAAATTGTTTTCAAAAAACGAAAAGCTTTCAGTTATCTTCCATTCACTCTTCCACCACAGGCTGCGCCACTTGTTCTGTTAAAAGAAGGAAAACCTAACACAACAGAAGCAAAGTGAAAGCTCTCCATTTTTTGTAAATATATTGAAATCAAAGGCGGAATAAGGAAACGTTTATCTCAGCTTTAACTCCGTTTCTCTGCTCCAAAAGTAGAAGAGAGAGACATAAGACCCCAACAGAGCCCTGCGGTGGGTGTGAACGAGGCCCAACATAGAAGCAGCCATTAAAAAATGAAGGAACACTCGGGGTCAGCCATAAATTATGGAGTTGGAAAGGACCTCAAGGTCATCGGGTCCTCCAGGGTCGTCAGGTCCAACCCCCTGCCCAATGCAAGATCACTAAATCATGCTAGGCAGATGTCTGTCCAGCCTCTGAAGACTTCCATTGAAGAAGAACTCCCCACCTCCTGTGGTAACCTGTTCCACTCATTGATCCCCCTCACTGTCTAATATCTAATCTGTGTCTCCTCCCTTTCAGTTTTATCCCATTGCTTCTAGTCTTTCCTTGTACAGATGAGAATAGGGCTGATCCCTCTGCAGTGTGACAGCCCTTTCAGATATTTGTAGACAGCTATTAAGTCTCCTCTCAGCCTTCTCTTCTGCTAAACATTCCCAGATCCTTTAACCGTTCCTCATAGGACATGATTTGCAGACCGCTCACCATCTTGGTAACTCTTCTCTGAACTTTCTCCAGTTTGTCTATGTCTTTTTTAAAGTGAGGTGCCCAGAAGTGGACACAGTATTCCAGATGAGGTCTGACTAAGGAAGAGTAGCGGGGGATAATGACCTCACGTGATCTAGACTCTATGCTTCTCTTAATACATCCCAGAATTGTGTTTGCCTTGTTGGCTGCTGCATCACATTGTTGACTCATGTTCAGTCTATGATTTATTAGTATACCCAAGTCTTTTTCACATGTGCTGCTGCTTAGTCCAATTCCTCCCAATCTAAATGTGCTTTCTTCATTTGTATTGCCCAGATGTAGGACTTTGCATTTCTCCTTGTTAAATACCATTCTGTTAGTCGCCGCCCACTGTGCAAGCTTTCCCAGTTCTTTTGAATCCTCTCTCTTCCCTAGTGTTAGCTATCCCTTCTCACTTTGTGTCGTCAGCAAATTTGATCAGTTTCCCATCAATTCCCTCCTTCAGATCATTTATAAAAATGTTGACCAACACTGGGCCTAGGACAGAGCCTTATGGTATCTCACTTGATACATTCTTCCACTTGGATGTACAGCCATTAATCACTACTCTTTGAGTATGATCACTCATGACAGTTGCCATGTCAATCCCAGATTTGGTCATTTTTTTTAGTAAGTATGGTATGAGATACTTTGTCAAATGCTTTAGTAAAGTCAAGATATACTATATCCACCGCATTTCCCTGATCAAGCCAGTCAGTGATTCTGTCATGGAAGGACATTAGATTCGTATGGCATGACTTGTTTGTTACAAACCCATGCTGGCTATGGTTAATGACTCCATTTTCATCCAAGTACTTGCATACATGCTGTTTAATAATTTGCTCAAAGATCTTTTCCAGTATAGAAGTCAGGCTCA
Source organism: Eleutherodactylus coqui (assembly GCF_035609145.1). Classification (NCBI taxonomy): domain Eukaryota; kingdom Metazoa; phylum Chordata; class Amphibia; order Anura; family Eleutherodactylidae; genus Eleutherodactylus; species Eleutherodactylus coqui. The sequence continues at coordinate 187,449 of NC_089842.1, forward strand.
CAGGCCTGTAGTTTCCTGGATCCACCTTTTTTGAAGATAGGGACAACATTTGTCCTTCTCCAATCTTCTAGGACTTCGCTTGTTCTCCAAGAATTTTCACAGATTATGGCGAGTGGTTCAGCAATTACCTCCAGTGCTTCCTTTAGTATCCTAGGATGTAATTCATCTGGACCTTGAGACTTGAATTCATTTAAGTTAGCTAAGTGTTCCCTCACCATCTCCTTTGTTATAGATAGCCTGCATTCTTTTATTCCCCCAATAGCACAGGGAAGATCAGTTCATGTTCCATCTACTTTCTGAGAAAAAGCAGATACAAAATAGGAATTTAAAAGTTCGGCCTTCTCAACATCTTCCTTAACCAAGTTACCATTTTCATCTTGTAAGCATCCAATAGCATCTTTGCCTTTTCTTTTGCTTTTGATATACCCCCCAAATCCTCTTTGGGGGTATTTCTATAGCTATTGTCAGTGCTTTCCTTGTACATGTCCCTATAGATATGGTCATAATTCTTTTTGTACATGTTCCTATAGATATGGTCAGTGTTCTCCTTGCACATTTTCGTATAGATATATGGTCCGTATTCTCCTTGTACATGCTTCTATAGATATGGACAGTGTTCTCCTTGTACATGTTCGTATAGATATGGACAGTGTTCTCCTTGTACATGTTCCTATAGATATGGACAGTGTTCTCCTTGCACATTTTCGTATAGATATGGACAGTGTTCTCCTTGTACATGCTTCTATAGATATGGACAGTGTTCTCCTTGTACATGTTCGTATAGATATGGACAGTGTTCTCCTTGTACATGTTCGTATAGATATGGACAGTGTTCTCCTTGTACATGTTCGTATAGATATATGGTCCGTATCCTCCTTGTACATGTTCCTATAGATATGGACAGTGTTCTCCTTGTACATGTTCCTATAGATATGAACGGTGTTCTTTTTGTACATGTTCCTATAAATATGGACAGTAGTCTTCTTGTACAAGTTCCTATAGATATGGACAGTGTTCTCCTTGTACATGTTCCTATAGATATGAACAGTGTTCTTTTTGTACATGTTCCTATAAATATGGACAGTAGTCTTCTTGTACAAGTTCCTATAGATACGGTAGGTGTTCTCCTTGTACATGTTTCTATTGATACGGTCAGTGTTCTCCTTGTAAAGGTTCCTATATATATCAACAGTGTTCTCCTTGTACAGGTTCCAATAAGAGATGAGCGAACGTGCTAGTTTAGAGCAATTACACGAGCAAGTATCGCTTTTTTCGAGTAACTGCCTAAACAGGCGAAAATATTCGGGGGGCGCCGGGTGTGAGTGGGGGGGAGAGGTAGCTCTCTCCCCTGTTCCCCCCTCCCCCGCTCCACCCTGCCGGCACCCCCCGAATCTTTTCGCCCGAGTAGGCAGTTACTCGAAAAAAGCAATACTTGTTTGAGTAATTGCCCTAAACGAGCACGTTCGCTCATCTCTAGTTACCATATATAAATAGACAGTGTTCTCCTTGTACATGTTTCTATAGAGATCGACAGTGTTCTCCTTGTACAGGTTCCTATAGATATGGACCGTGTTATACTTGTATATTCTCTTTAGATATGGACAGTGTTATCCTTTAACAGGTTCCTATAGAGATGGACAGTGTTCTCCTTGTACAGGTTCCTATAGATATCGACAGTGTTCTCCTTGTACAGGTTCCTATAGAGATGGACAGTGCTCTCCTTGTACAGGTTTCTATAGAAATGGACAGTGTTCTCCTTGTACGGTTCCTATGGATATGGACAGTGTTCTTCTTGTACAGGTTCCTAAAGACATGAACAGCGTTCGCCTTGTACAGGTGCTTATAAATATGGACAGTGTTCTCCTTGTACATGCTCCTATAGAGATGGTCAGTATTCTCCTTGTACATGCTCCTATAGATATGCTCAGTAATCTCCTTGTACATGCTCCTATAGAGATGGTCAGTGTTCTCCTTGTACACTTTCCTATAGATATGCAGTGTTCTCTTTGTACATGCTCCTATAGAAATGGTCAGTGTTCCCCTTGTACATGCTCCTATACATATGGTCAGGGTTCATCTTGTACAGGTTCCTATAGAGACGGTCAGTGTTCTCCTTCTACGGGTTCCTATAGAGCTGGTCAGTGTTATCCTTGTACAGGTTCCTATAGATGTTGACCATGTTTTCCTTGTACATGCTCCTATAGATATGGACCGTGTTCTCCTTGTACAAGTTTCCTATAGATGTGGACAGTGTTCTCCTTGTATATGTCTCTATAGATATGGTCAGTGTTCTCCTTGTACATGCTCCTATAGAGATGTACAGTTTTCTCCTTGTACATGCTCCTATAGATATGGTCAGTGTTAATCTTGTACAGGTTCCTACAGATATGGTCAGTGTCCTCCTTGTACAGATTCCTATAGGTATGGTCAGCGTTCTCTTTGTACAGATTCCTATAGATATAGACAGTGTTCTCCCTGTACAGGTTCCTATAGATATGGTCAGTGTTCTCCTTGTACATACTCCTATAGATATGGTCAGTGTTCGACTTGTACAGGCTCCTATAGAGATGGTCAGTGTTCTCCTTGTACATGCTCTTATAGAGATGGACAGTGTTCTCCTTCTACAGTTTCCTATAGATATGGACAGTGTTCTCCTTGTACATGCTCCTATAGATATGGTCAGTGTTCTCCTTGTATATGTCCCTATTGACATGGTCAGTGTTCTCCTTGTACATGCTCTTATAGAAATGGACAGTGTTCTCCTTGTACAGTTTAGTAGAGATATGCACAGTGTTCTCTTTGTACATGCTCCTATAGAAATGTACAGTGTTCTCCTTGTACAGGTTCCTATAAATATGGTCAGTGTTCTCCTTGTACATGCTCCTATAGAGATGGACAGTGTTGTCCTTGTACAGGTTCCTATAGAGATGGACAGTGTTCTCCTTGTAAAGGTTACTATAGATTTGGACAGTGTTCTCCTTGTACATGCTCCTATAGAGATGGTCAGTGTTCCCCTTGTACATGTTCCTATACATATGGTCAGGGTTCATCTTGTACAGGTTCCTATAGAGACGGTCAGTGTTCTCCTTCTACGGGTTCCTATAGAACTGGTCAGTGTTCTCCTTGTACAGGTTCCTATAGAACTGGTCAGTGTTCTCCTTGTACAGGTTCCTATAGATATGGACAGTGTTCTCCTTGTACATGCTCCTATAGATATGAACAGTGTTCTTTTTGTACATGTTCCTATAAATATGGACAGTAGTCTTCTTGTACAAGTTCCTATAGATACGGTAGGTGTTCTCCTTGTACATGTTTCTATTGATACGGTCAGTGTTCTCCTTGTAAAGGTTCCTATATATATCAACAGTGTTCTCCTTGTACAGGTTCCAATAAGAGATGAGCGAACGTGCTCGTTTAGAGCAATTACACGAGCAAGTATCGCTTTTTTCGAGTAACTGCCTAAACAGGCGAAAATATTCGGGGGGCGCCGGGTGTGAGTGGGGGGGAGAGGTAGCTCTCTCCCCTGTTCCCCCCTCCCACGCTCCACCCTGCCGGCACCCCCCGAATCTTTTCGCCCGAGTAGGCAGTTACTCGAAAAAAGCAATACTTGTTTGAGTAATTGCCCTAAACGAGCACGTTCGCTCATCTCTAGTTACCATATATAAATAGACAGTGTTCTCCTTGTACATGTTTCTATAGAGATCGACAGTGTTCTCCTTGTACAGGTTCCTATAGATATGGACAGTGTTATACTTGTATATTCTCCTTTAGATATGGACAGTGTTATCCTTTAACAGGTTCCTATAGATATCGACAGTGTTCTCCTTGTACAGGTTCCTATAGAGATGGACAGTGCTCTCCTTGTACAGGTTTCTATAGAAATGGACAGTGTTCTCCTTGTACGGTTCCTATGGATATGGACAGTGTTCTTCTTGTACAGGTTCCTAAAGACATGAACAGCGTTCGCCTTGTACAGGTGCTTATAAATATGGACAGTGTTCTCCTTGTACATGCTCCTATAGAGATGGTCAGTATTCTCCTTGTACATGCTCCTATAGATATGCTCAGTAATCTCCTTGTACATGCTCCTATAGAGATGGTCAGTGTTCTCCTTGTACAGATTCCTATAGAGATGGTCAGCGTTCTTCTTGTACAGATTCCTATAGATATAGACAGTGTTCTCCTTGTACATGTTCCTATAGAGATGGTCAGTGTTCTCCTTGTACATGCTCCTATAGATATGGACCGTGTTCTCCTTGTACAGGTTTCCTATAGATATGGACCGTATTCTCCTTGTACAGGTTCTTATAAATATGGACAGTGTTCTCCTTGTACATGCTCCTATAGATATGGTTAGTGTTCTCCTTGTATATGTCCCTATAGATATGGTCATTGTTCTCCTTGTATGTGCTCCTATAGAGATGTACAGTGTTCGTCTTGTATATGTCCCTATAGATATGGTCAGTGTTCTCCTTGTACATGCTCTTATAGAGATGGACAGTGTTCTCCTTGTAGAGGTTCCTATAGATATGGACAGTGTTCTCCTTGTACAGGCTCCTATAGAGATGGTCAGTGTTCTGCTTCAACGGCTTCCTATAGAGATGGTCAGTGTTCTCCTTGTACATGCTCTTATAGAGATGGACAGTGTTCTCCTTGTACAGTTTCCTATAGATATGGACAGTTTTCTCCTTATACATGCTCCTATAGATATGGTCAGTGTTCTCCTTGTATATGTCCCTATTGATATGGTCAGTGTTCTCCTTGTACATGCTCTTATAGAAATGGACAGTGTTCTCCTTGTACAGTTTCCTATAGATATGCAGTGTTCTCTTTGTACATGCTCCTATAGAAATGGTCAGTGTTCCCCTTGTACATGCTCCTATACATATGGTCAGGGTTCATCTTGTACAGGTTCCTATAGAGACGGTCAGTGTTCTCCTTCTACGGGTTCCTATAGAGCTGGTCAGTGTTCTCCTTGTACAGGTTCCTATAGATGTTGACCATGTTTTCCTTGTACATGCTCCTATAGATATGGACCGTGTTCTCCTTGTACAAGTTTCCTATAGATGTGGACAGTGTTCTCCTTGTATATGTCTCTATAGATATGGTCAGTGTTCTCCTTGTACATGCTCCTATAGAGATGTACAGTGTTCTCCTTGTACAGTTTCCTATAGATATGCAGTGTTCTCTTTGTACATGCTCCTATAGAAATGGTCAGTGTTCCCCTTGTACATGCTCCTATACATATGGTCAGGGTTCATCTTGTACAGGTTCCTATAGAGACGGTCAGTGTTCTCCTTCTACGGGTTCCTATAGAGCTGGTCAGTGTTCTCCTTGTACAGGTTCCTATAGATGTTGACCATGTTTTCCTTGTACATGCTCCTATAGATATGGACCGTGTTCTCCTTGTACAAGTTTCCTATAGATGTGGACAGTGTTCTCCTTGTATATGTCTCTATAGATATGGTCAGTGTTCTCCTTGTACATGCTCCTATAGAGATGTACAGTTTTCTCCTTGTACATGCTCCTATAGATATGGTCAGTGTTAATCTTGTACAGGTTCCTACAGATATGGTCAGTGTCCTCCTTGTACAGTTTCCTATAGATATAGACAGTGTTCTCCCTGTACAGGTTCCTATAGATATGGTCAGTGTTCTCCTTGTACATACTCCTATAGATATGGTCAGTGTTCGACTTGTACAGGCTCCTATAGAGATGGTCAGTGTTCTCCTTGTACATGCTCTTATAGAGATGGACAGTGTTCTCCTTCTACAGTTTCCTATAGATATGGACAGTGTTCTCCTTGTACATGCTCCTATAGATATGGTCAGTGTTCTCCTTGTATATGTCCCTATTGACATGGTCAGTGTTCTCCTTGTACATGCTCTTATAGAAATGGACAGTGTTCTCCTTGTACAGTTTAGTAGAGATATGCACAGTGTTCTCTTTGTACATGCTCCTATAGAAATGTACAGTGTTCTCCTTGTACAGGTTCCTATAAATATGGTCAGTGTTCTCCTTGTACATGCTCCTATAGAGATGGACAGTGTTGTCCTTGTACAGGTTCCTATAGAGATGGACAGTGTTCTCCTTGTAAAGGTTACTATAGATTTGGACAGTGTTCTCCTTGTACATGCTCCTATAGAGATGGTCAGTGTTCCCCTTGTACATGTTCCTATACATATGGTCAGGGTTCATCTTGTACAGGTTCCTATAGAGACGGTCAGTGTTCTCCTTCTACGGGTTCCTATAGAACTGGTCAGTGTTCTCCTTGTACAGGTTCCTATAGAACTGGTCAGTGTTCTCCTTGTACAGGTTCCTATAGATGTTGACCATGTTTTCCTTGTACATGCTCCTATAGATATGGACCGTGTTCTCCTTGTACAGGTTTTCTATAGATATGGACCGTGTTCTCCTTGTAAAGGTTACTATAGATATGGACAGTGTTCTCCTTGTACATGCTCCTATAGAGATGGACAGTGTTGTCCTTGTACAGGTTCCTATAGAGATGGACAGTGTTCTCCTTGTAAAGGTTACTATAGATTTGGACAGTGTTCTCCTTGTACATGCTCCTAGAGAGATGGTCAGTGTTCCCCTTGTACATGTTCCTATACATATGGTCAGGGTTCATCTTGTACAGGTTCCTATAGAGACGGTCAGTGTTCTCCTTCTACGGGTTCCTATAGAACTGGTCAGTGTTCTCCTTGTACAGGTTCCTATAGAACTGGTCAGTGTTCTCCTTGTACAGGTTCCTATAGATGTTGACCATGTTTTCCTTGTACATGCTCCTATAGATATGGACCGTGTTCTCCTTGTACAGGTTTCCTATAGATATGGACCGTGTTCTCCTTGTAAAGGTTACTATAGATATGGACAGTGTTCTCCTTGTACATGCTCCTATAGATATGGTCAGTGTTCTCCCTGTGTATGTCGCTATAGATATGGTCAGTGTTCTCCTTGTACGCGCTCCTATAGAGATGTACAGTGTTCTCCTTGTACAGATGCCTATAGATAGGGTCAGTTTTCTCCTTGTACATGCTCCTATAGAGATGATCAGTGTTCCCCTTGTACATGCTTCTATAGATATGGTCAGTGTTAATCTTGTACAGGTTCCTACAGATATGGGCAGTGTTAATCTTGTACAGGTTCCTATAGAGATGGTCAGTGTCCTCCTTGTACAGGTTCCTATAGAGATGGACCGTGTTCTCCTTGTACAGTTTCCTATAGAGATGGACCGTGTTCTCCTTGTACAGATTCCTATAAATATGGTCAGTGTTCTCCTTGTACATGCTCCTATAGATATTGTCAGGGTTCTCCTTGTACAGGTTCCTATAGATGTGGACCATGTTCTCCTTGTACATGTTTCTATAGATATGGACCGTGTTCTCCATATACATGTTCCTATAGATATGAACAGTGTTCTCCTTGTACGGGTTCTAATAAATATGGACAGTGTTCTCCTTGTACATGCTCCTTTATATATGGTCAGTGTTCTCCTTGTATATGTCCCTAGAGATATTGTCAGTGTTCTCCTTGTACATGCTCCTATAGAGATGGACGGTGTTCTCCTTGTACATGCTCCTATAGAGATGGACCGTGTTCTCCTTGTACAGATTCCTATAGATATGGTCAGTGTTCTCCTTGTACAGGTTCGTATAGAGATGTTCAATGTTCTCCTTGTACAGGTTCCTATAGAGATGGTCAATGTTCTCCTTGTACAGGTTCCTCTAGATCTAGTCCGTGTTCCCCTTGTACAGGTTCTTATAGATATGGTCTGTGTTGTGCTTGTACAGGTTCCTATAGAAATGGTCAGTGTTCTCCTTGTACAGGTTCCTATAGAGAAGGTCAGTGTTCTCCTGGTACAGCTTCCTATAGATCTGGACGGTGTTCTCCTTGTACAGGTTCTTGTAGATATGGTCTGTGTTGTGCTTGTACAGGTTCCTATAGAAATGGTCAGTATTCTCCTTGTACAGTTTCCTATAGAGGTCAGTGTTGTCCTTGTACAGCTTCCTATAGATCGGGACGGTGTTCTCCTTGTACATGCTCCTATAGAGATGGACCGTGTTCTCCTTGTACATGCTCCTATAGATATGGTCAGTGTTCTCCTTGTACAGGTTCGTATAGAGATGTTCAATGTTCTCCTTGTACAGGTTCCTATAGAGATGGACAGTGTTCTCCCTGTACAGGTTCCTATAGATATGGTCAGCGTTCTCCTTGTACATGCTCCTATAGATATGGTCAGTGTTCGTCTTCTACAGGTTCCTATAGAGATGGTCAGTGTTCCCCTTGTACAGGTTCCTATAGAGATGGACAGTGTTCTCCTTGTACAGATTCTTATAGATATGGACAGTGTTCTCCTTGTACATGCTCCTATAGATATGGTCAGTGTTCTCCTTCTACGGGTTCCTATAGATATGGTCAGTGTTCTCCTTGTATATGTCCCTATAGATATGGTCAGTGTTCTCCTTGTACAGGTTCCTATAGATATGGTCAGCGTTCTCCTTGTACAGGTTCCTATAGATATGAACAGTGTTCTCCCTGTACAGGTTCCTATAGAGATGGTCAGTGTTCTCCTTGTACATGCTCCTATAGATATGGTCAGTGTTCTTCTTGTACAGGTTCCTATAGAGATGGTCAGTGTTCTCCTTGTACAGTTTCCTATAGAGATGGACCGTGTTCTCCTTGTACAGATTCCTATAAATATGGTCAGTGTTCTCCTTGTACATGCTCCTATAGATATTGTCAGGGTTCTCCTTGTACAGGTTCCTATAGATGTGGACCATGTTCTCCTTGTACATGTTTCTATAGATATGGACCGTGTTCTCCATATACATGTTCCTATAGATATGAACAGTGTTCTCCTTGTACGGGTTCTAATAAATATGGACAGTGTTCTCCTTGTACATGCTCCTTTATATATGGTCAGTGTTCTCCTTGTATATGTCCCTAGAGATATTGTCAGTGTTCTCCTTGTACATGCTCCTATAGAGATGGACGGTGTTCTCCTTGTACATGCTCCTATAGAGATGGACCGTGTTCTCCTTGTACAGATTCCTATAGATATGGTCAGTGTTCTCCTTGTACAGGTTCGTATAGAGATGTTCAATGTTCTCCTTGTACAGGTTCCTATAGAGATGGTCAATGTTCTCCTTGTACAGGTTCCTCTAGATCTAGTCCGTGTTCCCCTTGTACAGGTTCTTATAGATATGGTCTGTGTTGTGCTTGTACAGGTTCCTATAGAAATGGTCAGTGTTCTCCTTGTACAGGTTCCTATAGAGAAGGTCAGTGTTCTCCTGGTACAGCTTCCTATAGATCTGGACGGTGTTCTCCTTGTACAGGTTCTTGTAGATATGGTCTGTGTTGTGCTTGTACAGGTTCCTATAGAAATGGTCAGTATTCTCCTTGTACAGTTTCCTATAGAGGTCAGTGTTGTCCTTGTACAGCTTCCTATAGATCTGGACGGTGTTCTCCTTGTACATGCTCCTATAGAGATGGACCGTGTTCTCCTTGTACATGCTCCTATAGATATGGTCAGTGTTCTCCTTGTACAGGTTCGTATAGAGATGTTCAATGTTCTCCTTGTACAGGTTCCTATAGAGATGGACAGTGTTCTCCCTGTACAGGTTCCTATAGATATGGTCAGCGTTCTCCTTGTACATGCTCCTATAGATATGGTCAGTGTTCGTCTTCTACAGGTTCCTATAGAGATGGTCAGTGTTCCCCTTGTACAGGTTCCTATAGAGATGGACAGTGTTCTCCTTGTACAGATTCTTATAGATATGGACAGTGTTCTCCTTGTACATGCTCCTATAGATATGGTCAGTGTTCTCCTTCTACGGGTTCCTATAGATATGGTCAGTGTTCTCCTTGTATATGTCCCTATAGATATGGTCAGTGTTCTCCTTGTACAGGTTCCTATATATATGGTCAGCGTTCTCCTTGTACAGGTTCCTATAGATATGAACAGTGTTCTCCCTGTACAGGTTCCTATAGAGATGGTCAGTGTTCTCCTTGTACATGCTCCTATAGATATGGTCAGTGTTCTTCTTGTACAGGTTCCTATAGAGATGGTCAGTGTTCTCCTTGTACAGGTTCCTATAGAGATGGACAGTGTTCTCCTTGTACAGATTCTTATAGATATGGACAGTGTTCTCCTTGTACATGCTCCTATAGATATGGTCAGTGTTTGTCTTGTACAGGTTCCTTTAGAGATGGTCAGTGTTCTCCTTCTACGGGTTCCTATAGATATGGTCAGTGTTCGTCTTGTACAGGTTCCTATAGAGATGGTAAGTGTTCTCCTTCTACGGGTTCCTATAGAGATGGTCATGTTCTTCTTGTACATGTTCCTATAGAGATGGACGGTGTTCTCCTTGTACAGGTTCTTATAGATCTGGACCGTGTTCTCCTTGTACAGGTTCCTATAAATATGGACAGTGTTCTCCTTGTACATGCTCCTATAGATATGGTCAGTGTTCTCCTTGTATATGTCCCTATAGATATGGTCAGTGTTCTCCTTGTACATGCTCCTATAGATATGGACAGTGTTCTCCTTGTACAGGTTTCCTATAGATATGGACAGTGTTCTCCTAGTACATGCTCCTATAGATATGGTCAGTGTTCTCCTTGTATATGTCCCTATAGATATGGTCAGTGTTCTCCTTGTACCTGCTCCTATAGAGATGTACAGTGTTCGTCTTGTATATGTCCCTATAGATATGGTCAGTGTTCCTCTTGTACATGCTCTTATAGAGATGGACAGTGTTCTCCTTGTACAGGTTCCTATAGATATGGACAGTGTTCTCCTTGTACATGCTCCAATAGAGATGGTCAGTGTTCTCCTTGTACATGCTCCTATAGAGATGGACAGTGTTGTCCTTGTACAGGTTCCTATAGATATGGACAGTGTTCTCCTTGTAAAGGTTACTATAGATATGGACAGTGTTCTACTTGTACATGCTCCTATAGATATTGTCAGTGTTCGTCTTGTACAGGTTCCTATAGAGATGGTCAGTGTTCTCCTTGTACAGGTTCCTATAGATATGGACCGTGTTCTCCTTATACATGTTCCTATAGATATGAACAGTGTTCTCCTTGTACAGGTTCCTATAGATATGGACCGTGTTCTCCTTATACATGTTCCTATAGATATGAACAGTGTTCTCCTTGTACATGCTCCTTTTAATATGGTCAGTGTTCTCCTTGTATATGTCCCTAGAGAAATGGTCAGTGTTCTCCTTGTACATGCTCCTATAGAGATGGACCGTGTTCTCCTTGTACAGATTCCTATAGATATGGACAGTGTTCTCCTTGTACATGCTCCTATAGATATGGTCAGTGTTCTCCTTGTACATGCTCCTATAGAGATGGTCAGTGTTCTCCTTCTACGGGTTCCTATAGATATGGTAAGTGTTCGTCTTGTACAGGTTCCTATAGAGATGGTCAGTGTTCTCCTTCTACGGGTTCCTATAGAGATGGTCATGTTCTTCTTGTACATGTTCCTATAGAGATGGACAGTGTTCTCCTTGTACAGGCTCCTATAGATCTGGACCGTGTTCTCCTTGTACAGGTTCTTAAAGATATGGTCAGTGTTGTCCTTGTACAGGTTCGTATAGAGAAGGTCAGTGTTCTCCTTGTACAGGTTCCTATAGATCTGAACGGTGTTCTCCTTGTACAGGTTCTTATAGATATGGTCATTGTTGTACTTCTACAGGTTCCTATAGAGATGGACAGTGTTCTCCTTGTAGTTTCCTATAGATATGGACAGTGTTCTCCTTGTACAGTTTCCTATAAATATGGACAGTGTTCTCCTTGTACAGGTTCCTATAGAGATGGTCAGTGTTCTCCTTGTACAGGTTCCTATAGAGATGGTCGGTGTTCTCCTTGTACAGATTCCTATAGATATGAACAGTGTTCTCCTTGTATAGGTTCCAATAGATATGAACAGTGTTCTCCTGGTACAGCTTCCTATAGATATGGACAGTGTTCTCCTTGTAGTTTCCTATAGATATGGACAGTGTTCTCCTTGTACAGTTTCCTATAGATATGGACAGTGTTCTCCTTGTACAGGTTCCTATAGAGATGGTCAGTGTTCTCCTTGTACAGGTTCCTATAGAGATGGACAGTGTTCTGCTTGTACAGGTTCCTATAGATATGGTCAGTGTTCTCCTTGTACAGATTCCTACAGATATGGTCAGTGTTCTCCTTGTACAGATTCCTACAGATATGGTCAGTGTTCTCCTTGTACAGATTCCTATAGATATGGACAGTGTTCTCCTTGTACAGATTCCTATAGATATGGACAGTGTTCTCCTTGTACAGATTCCTATAGATATGAACAGTGTTCTCCCTGTACAGGTTCCTATAGAGATGGTCAGTGTTCTCCTTCTATGGGTTCCCATAGAGATGGTCATGTTCTTCTTGTATATGTTCCTATAGAGATGGACAGTGTTCTCCTTGTACAGGTTCTTATAGATGTGGACCGTGTTCTCCTTGTACAGGTTCTTATAGATATGGTCAGTGTTGTCCTTGTACAGGTTCCTAGAGAGATGGTCAGTGTTCTCCTTGTACAGGTTCCTATAGATCTGGACCGTGTTCTCCTTGTACAGGTTCTTATAGATATGGTCAGTGCTGTCCTTGTACAGGTTCCTATAGAGGTGGTCAGTGTTCTCCTTGTACATGCTCCTATAGATATGGACAGTGTTCTCCTTGTACAGGTTCCTATAGAGATGAACAGTGTTCTCCTTGTATAGGTTCCAATAGATATGAACAGTGTTCTCCCTGTACACGTTCCTACAGAGATGGTCAGTGTTCTCCCTGTACACGTTCCTACAGAGATGGTCAGTGTTCCCCTTGTACAGGTTCCTTTAGAGATGGTCAGTGTTCTCCTTCTACGGGTTCCTATAGAGATAGTCAGTGTTCTCCTTGTAAAGCTTCCTATAGAGATGGTCAGTGTTCTCCTTGTATATGTTCCTATAGATGTGGACAGTGTTCTCCTTGTACTGGTTTCCTATAGATATGGACCGTGTTCTCCTTGTACAAGTTTCCTATAGATATAGACCGTGTTCTCCTTGTAAAGGTTACTATAGATATGGAGAGTGTTCTTCTTGTACATGCTCCTATAGATATGGTCAGTGTTCTCCCTGTATATGTCGCTATAGATATGGTCAGTGTTCTCCTTGTACGTGCTCCTATAGAGATGTACAGTGTTCTCCTTGTACAGGTGCCTATAGATAGGGTCAGTTTTCTCCTTGTACATGCTCCTCTAGAGATGGTCAGTGTTCCCCTTGTACATGCTCCTATAGATATGGTCAGTGTTAATCTTGTACAGGTTCCTACAGATATGGGCAGTGTTAATCTTGTACAGGTTCCTATAGAGATGGTCAGTGTCCTCCTTGTACAGGTTCCTATAGAGATGGACCGTGTTCTCCTTGTACAGTTTCCTATAAATATGGTCAGTGTTCTCCTTGTACATGCTCCTATAGATATTGTCAGTGCTCGTCTTGTACAGGTTCCTATAGAGATGGTCACTTGTTCTCCTTGTAAAGCTTCCTATAGAGATGGTCAGTGTTCTCCTTGTACAGGTTCCTATAGATGTGGACCATGTTCTCCTTGTACATGTTTCTATAGATATGGACCGTGTTCTCCATATACATGTTCCTATAGATATGAACAGTGTTCTCCTTGTACGGGTTCTAATAAATATGGACAGTGTTCTCCTTGTACATGCTCCTTTATATATGGTCAGTGTTCTCCTTGTATATGTCCCTAGAGATATTGTCAGTGTTCTCCTTGTACATGCTCCTATAGAGATGGACCTTGTTCTCCTTGTACATGCTCCTATAGAGATGGACCGTGTTCTCCTTGTACAGATTCCTATAGATATGGTCAGTGTTCTCCTTGTACAGGTTCGTATAGAGATGTTCAATGTTCTCCTTGTACAGGTTCCCATAGAGATGGTCAATGTTCTCCTTGTACAGGTTCCTCTAGATCTAGTCCGTGTTCTCCTTGTACAGGTTCTTATAGATTTGGTCTGTGTTGTGCTTGTACAGGTTCCTATAGAAATGGTCAGTGTTCTCCTTTTACAGGTTCCTATAGAAATGGTCAGTGTTCTCCTTTTACAGGTTCCTATAGAGAAGGTCAGTGTTCTCCTGGTACAGCTTCCTATAGATCTGGACGGTGTTCTCCTTGTACAGGTTCTTGTAGATATGGTCTGTGTTGTGCTTGTACAGGTTCCTATAGAAATGGTCAGTGTTCTCCTTGTACAGTTTCCTATAGAGGTCAGTGTTGTCCTTGTACAGCTTCCTATAGATCTGGACGGTGTTCTCCTTGTACATTCTCCTATAGATATGGTCAGTGTTCTCCTTGTACAGGTTCCTATAGAGATGGTCAATGATCTCCTTGTACAGGTTCCTCTAGATCTAGTCCGTGTTCTCCTTGTACAGGTTCTTGTAGATATGGTCTGTGCTGTGCTTGTACAGGTTCCTATAGATATGGACAGGGTTCTCCTTGTACAGATTCCTATAGATATGGACAGGGTTCTCCTTGTACAGGTTCTTATAGATATGGTCAGTGTTGTCCTACAGGTTCCTATAGATATGGACAGTGTTCTCCTTGTACAGATTCCTATAGAGATGGTCAGTGTTCTCCCTGTACAGGTTCCTATAAATCTGGACCGTGTTCTCCTTGTACAGGTTGCTATGGAGATGGTCAGTGTTCTCCTTGTACAGCTTCTTATAGATCTGGACCATGTTCTCCTTGTACAGGTTCTTATAGATATGGTCAGTGTTCTCCTTGTACAGGTTCCTATAGAGACGGTCAGTGTTCTCCTTGTACAGGTTCCTATAGAGATGTTCAGTGTTCTCCTTGTATAGGTTCCTATAGAGATGGACAGTGTTGGCCTTCTACAGTTTCCTATAGAGATGGTCAGTGTTCTCCTTGTACAGGTTCCTATAGAGATGGTCAGTGTTCTCCTTGTACAGCTTCCTATAGATATGGACAGTGTTCTCCTTGTACAGTTTCCTATAGACATGGACAGTTTTCTCCTTGTACAGGTTCTTATAGATATTGTCAGTGTTGTCCTTGTACAGGTTCCTATAGAGATGGTCAGTGTTCTCCTTGTACAGGTTCCTTTAGATCTGGACCGTGTTCTCCTTGTACAGGTTCCTATAGAGATGGTCAGTGTTCTCCTTGTACAGGTTCCTATAGAGATGATCAGTGTTCTCCTTGTACAGGTTCCTATAGAGATGATCAGTGTTCTCCTTGTACAGGTTCCTATAGAGATGGCCAATGTTCTCCTTGTACAGGTTCCTAAAAATCTGGACCGTGTTCTCCTTGTACAGGTTCCTATAGAGATGGACAGTGTTCTCCTCATACAGGTTCTGATAGATATGGTCAGTGTTCTCCTTGTATAAGTTCCTGTAGATATGGACAGTGTTCTCCTTGTACAGGTTCCTATAGATCTGGACCGTGTTCTCCTTGTACAGGTTCTTATAGATATGGTCAGTGTTGTCCTTGTACAGGTTCCTATAGAGATGGTCAGTGTTCTCCTTGCACAGGTTCCTATAGATCTGGACCGTGTTCTCCTTGTACAGGTTCCTATAGAGAGGGTCAGTGTTCTCCTTGTACAGCTTCCTATAGATATCGACAGTGTTCTCCTTGTACAGGTTCTTATAGATATGGTCAGTGTTGTCCTTGTACATGCTCCTATAGATATGGTCAGTGTTCTCCTTGTACAGGTTTCTATAGTGATGGTCAGTGTTCTCCTTGTACAGGTTCTTAAAGATATGGTCAGTGTTCTCCTTGTACAGGTTTCTATAGTGATGGTCAGTGTTCTTTTTGTACAGGTTCTTAAAGATATGGTCAGTGTTGTCCTTGTACAGGTTCCTATAGTGATGGTCAGTGTTCTCCTTGTACAGGTTCTTAAAGATATGGTCAGTGTTGTCCTTGTACAGGTTCCTATAGATCTGGACCGTGTTCTCCTTGTACAGGTTCCTATACAGATGGTCAGTGTTCTCCTTGTACAGCTTCCTATAGATATGGTCAGTGTTGTCCTTGTACAGGTTCCTATAGAGATGGTCAGTGTTCTCCTTGTACAGCTTCCTATAGATAAGGACAGTGTTCTCCTTGTACAGTTTCCTATAGATATGGTCAGTGTTGTCCTTGTACATGCTCCTATAGAGATGGTCAGTGTTCTCCTTGTACAGGTTTCTATAGATTTGGACCATGTTCTCCTTGTACAGGTTCTTATAGATATGGTCAGTGTTGTCCTTGTACAGGTTCATATGGAGATGGTCAGTGTTCTCCTTGTACAGGTTCCTATAGATCTGGACCGTGTTCTGCTTGTACAGGTTCCTATAGAGATGGTCAGTGTTCTCCTTGTACAGGTTCCTATAGAGATGGTCAATGTTCTCCTTGTACAGGTTCCTATAGAGATGGTCAATGTTCTCCTTGTACAGGTTCCTATAGATCTGGAGCGTGTTGTCCTTGTACAGGTTCCTATAGAGATGGACAGTGTTCTCCTTATACAGGTTCTGATAGATATGGTTAGTGCTCTCCTTGTATAAGTTCCTGTAGATATGGACAGTTTTCTTCTTGTACAGGTTCTTATAGATTTGGTCAGTGTTGTCCTTGTACATGCTCCTATAGATATGGTCAGTGTTCTCCTTGTACAGGTTCCTATAGATCTGGACCGTGTTCTCCTTGTACAGGTTCTTATAGATATGGTCAGTGTTGTCCTTGTTCAGGTTCTGATAGATATGGTCAGTGTTCTCCTTGTATAAGTTCCTGTAGATCTGGACCGTGTTCTCCTTGTACAGGTTCATATAGAGATGGACAGTGTTCTCCTTGTACAGGTTCTTATAGATATGGTCAGTGTTGTCCTTGAACAGGTTCCTATAGAGATGGTCAGTGTTGTCCTTGTACAGGTTCTTATAGATATGGTCAGTGTTCTCCTTATACAGGTTCTGATAGATATGATCAGTGTTCTTCTTGTACTGGTTCCTATAGATCTGGACTGTGTTCTCCTTGTACAGGTTCCTATAGAGATGGTTAGTGTTCTCCTTATACAGGTTCTGATAGATATGGTCAGTGTTCTCCTTGTATAAGTTCCTATAGATATGGACAGTGTTGTCCTTGTACAGGTTCCTATAGAGATGGTCAGTGTTCTCCTTATACAGGTTCTGATAGATATGGTCAGTGTTCTCCTTGTATAGGTTCCTATAGATCTGGACTGTGTTCTCCTTGTACAGGTTCCTATAGAGATGGTTAGTGTTCTCCTTATACAGGTTCTGATAGATATGGTCAGTGTTCTCCTTGTATAAGTTCCTATAGATATGGACAGTGTTCTCCTTGTACAGGTTCTGATAGATATGGTCAGTATTGTGCTTGTACATGCTCCTTGCACAGGTGGGACTAGAATCAATCAGAAACCACAACTGGAACTTAAAGCATTATTCCAAAGTCAAATCTATAGTAGAAAGAAGCAAATGGCAGCATAAATAGGAGCAAAGTAGTTTTATTCCTCTATGCAAAGAAAAAAAATTGTGGGATCTGCATCAACGCGTTAGCACATGTGTGATGGCACGGCTACACACATCCGCAGCACATAGGCCGCTTGCAGATGAAACCGCCGGGCACGTACACAGGGGTCACCGCCGAGGCCTAGGGTTGGATTCCACTGCGAGATCTCGCAGCCGGAATCCGACCTGTTCGTGTGCATTCAGCCTTATGCTGCCACTTGTTTCTTCCCACTGGACTGAGGATAGGTCATTAGTAGTATTCTCTCTGGAAAACCCCTTTAATATTTAAAAACAGCCCCAAACGTATTTCGGGGACGCAGCCTCTTCAGTAACGTGTGGTAGGTGTATGTAGAGGGGTTTGTTGCTGCACTGTGAAGATCAAAGGAACTCGTGATTTATCATTATAGTTCTGCACTTTCACAGCAGTTTCTGAAGGTGTTGCATCCTCGAAATGCGTCAGTGGCTGTTTGTAAATATTAATGAGGAAGAGTAATTCCCTTGTTTGATCAGTTAAAGACTACAAGTGCACCCCCCCCCCCCCCCCACACACACACACATGTTTTACTTCCCCTCAAACTAAATCTCTGCGCCCCACCGATGTGAAGGGCGGGCAGGCAGCACCTTCCTTCCATCAGAAGTTGGTCCACTTTGTTTTCTTCTCCTATCTGTGTTATATATTGTGACACTAGGGAATTGCTCATCATACAGGTTCGCCATCTTCTTCACCCCAGATGGTTGGTGCCAATCTAATAAAGACACTTTATAACCGCACTTTTTTAGACTCTGTCTTCTTTTGGATTTATTGCATCCAGCTATTGGTCTCCGTATTTCAAGTGAAAATTACACCAGGGCGCAAAATAAATTCTGGTCGTCTGACCTCTCACTATATATCAACAGGCCTAGGGTATTACCATCTTGGCTTTTCATAGCCAAGATGGGAAACTGTAGCCATGGCTACCAGCTTAAGCTTATGGAAAAGCCGAGTGCTTAGAACAGCGCTGTTTTAGTAGCTTTCATGCAAATGAAAGGGAGCTACAGAAACAAAGTAGCACAGCATGCTATGCCATTTCCGTAGCTCCCATTCACTTCAATGAGAGCTATGGAAACCTGGATACAGCAGTCCAAATCTACCTCCTCCGCTGCATTGTCCTATGATGGCCTGCAGTTCTCCCGCACCCACAGACGACAGGCACGGCGGAGGAGTATGGATCGTCATCTCACTGAACTGTACCTTCCAGGTCATTCCCTCAGCTCCCTTGCTCACCTTCCCATCATTCAAAACCCACACCCTGTGCCTCTTCAGCCTACTGCTCCTGCATGTCACAGTTATTTGCCAGACCCCAGGTCCCGCCCACCTGTTCCTAGACCACTTCGCCGCCTGGCTCCCCCACTTCCTATCCTATGAAATCCCAACCCTCAATCTTGGTGATTTCAACATCCCTACTAATGACCCTAGCTCTTAATCTGCCTTCCAGCTTTTAATGCTTACCTCCTCCCTCAGCCTAACACTAATCTCTGACTTCCCCACTCACAGATTTACTCTTCCTCCGCCTCTGCTCTACCTCTCACTTTACTAACTCCCCCCTTCCACTCTTAGATCACAACCTCCTCTCTTTCTCCATCAGGCACCCTAAGATCTCCCCTGACCCTCCTATCTATCGCACCTCTAGGAACCTCCAGTCCGTCCGCATCCAACTGTTCGCCGACACCATCCAGTCCTCTCTGTCCCCCATCTCTCTTATTCCCTGCCCTAACCTGGCAGCCGAACACTACCACACCACCCTCAGCCGTGCCCTGGATGAAGCAGCACCACCTGTGACCTGTGCCAGTAACCGCAGACCACAGCAACCTTAGCTCACGTTCCAAACGCGCTTCATCCGGCGGTGCTCTAGCTGCGCCAAATGGCTGTGGAGAAAATCAAAGCAGCCGGCAGACTTCCTCCACTTCAAAATCATGCATAAAACTTATAATCTAGCCCTTCACCATGCCAAACAAGTTTTTAACCTCCTTCGTCTCCTCACTATACCACAACCCCAAACGACTCATCGACACCTTCCACTACCTCCTCAGCCCCAAAAAACAAGCCTCCGTGACGGATCTGACTGCTGGAGAACTAGCTGCCTATTTCAAAGAAAAAAATCAACAACATCTGAAAAGAAATCTCCAATAACTGCATGGCTAGCCCCGATCCCAGTCTCTAACACCTTGCCCTCCCTTTTTCTCAAACTTAACCTCTCTAAAACTGACCTTCTCGTCTTTCCTCAACATCTCCATTCCAGTGTCTGGCACCATCATAACCCCCAGACTGCATGCCCGCTGCCTTGGGGTCACACTGGACTCTGACCTCTCCTTTACCTCCTTTCAATGTTAATAAATGTAAGGTTCTGCACATGGGCAGGAGAAACGGATGTCACCAATATACACTAAATGGGGTACTGCTAGGGAAAACACCTGGGGGTACTAGTGGGCTGTAGACTAAACTGGAGTAACCAATGCCAGTCAGCTGCTGCAAAAGCTAATAAAGCCTTGGGGTGCAGTAAAAGAGGTATAGGGGCGAGGGACGAGAACATTATCCTCCCACTATATAAGGCACTTGTCAGGCCCCACATGGAATACTGCGTACAGTTCTGGTCACCGGTGCTCAGGAAAGATGTTACAGTGCTGGAGGGGGTTCAAAGAAGGGCAACTAAACTAATACATGGAATGACGGGACTGGAACACCGAGAGAGGCACCAAAACTGGGATTATTCACCCCGGAAAAAAGATGGCTAAGGGGCGACCAAATAACTCTGTATAAATACATGAGGGGACGATACAAGGATCTCTCCCATGATCTGTTTACACCCAGGACTGCGACGGTAACAAGAGGGCATCCGCTACGTCTAGAGGAAAGCAGGTTTCATCGCCAACACAGAAGGGGGTTCTTTACTGTAAGAGCAGTGAGACTGTGGAACTCTCTGCCTGAGGATGTGGTGATGGCAAAATCCATAGAAGAGTTTAAAAGGGACTGGATGTCTTTCTGGAGCTGAAGGATATTACAGGATATAAATCCTAGGTTAATTGTTAATCCGGGTATACAGGCAGGTAGGAACTATTAGAGGTTGATCCAGGGATTAGTCTGAATGCCATTAGGGAGTCGGGAAGGAATTTTCCCCCAAAAGGGCTAATTGGCTCCTGCCTCTTGGGGTTTTTTGCCTTCCTCTGGATCAACAACATAGGAGGATAAACAGGCTGAACTAGATGGACATTGTCTTCATTCGGCCTTACATACTATGTTACTATGTTACATCCAATCTCTGGCTCAAACATGTCACATGCACCTCAGGAATATTGCTAACATCCACCCGTTCCTCACCATGGACACGCTAATGATACTCGTAGTCACCCTCATCCACTCCCAACTCGACTACTGCAACTCGCTACTCATTGTCCGTCCCCGCACAAGACTCTCCCCTCTCCAATCCATACTAAACGCAGCAGCTAGGCTCATTTTTCTATCCAGTCGTTACTCAGACGCCTCTGCATTATGCCAGTCGCTGCATTGGCTGCCCATCCACTGCAGAACTAAATTTAAACTCCTCACCCTTACCTGCAAAGCTCTCCATAGCACTGCACCACTGTACATTGCCTCCCTCCTGTCCGTACACCACCCAGCCCCCTCACTCCGATCCGCTAACATACTCAGACTAAACACCTCACATGCTCGCCTCCAAGACTTTACCAGAGCAGCACCCATCCTCTGGAAAACTATACCCCAAGGCATCCAGACAATGCCTGATGCACGAAATTTCAGATGCACCTTAAAAATGCCCCTCCCTATGGCTCCCCACACCTTCCACCCTGCCTATCACATACGACCTCTATCCCTGCACCTCCTTACCGCCCCACCCCATTTGCCTTCTAATAACTGATTTCCACATGTAATTCCCATACTGCCTGGATTCCCCTATACAACCTCCTGTACCCGCCCCGCTGGCTTCAGACTGATTGTATATCAGATGTAATTGTCATATTGTCTGTGTGCTCCCTGCTTGAAGGCGCTGCGGAATAAGTTGGTGGTATACAAATAAAGATTATCATTATTATTATTATTATTATTATTATTAAAGGGTGAAAAACTGAGATTTCCAGCTGCACCAAAAACGCAAGTTGCATTGCGTTGCATTTTTAACTTTAGAAAGTCCCATTGACAATCGCGTTACCAAAAAACACAAACACAAGTGTGTGGGAGCCCTTACTTAAACTGGTCAGATCCACCGCTGTGTAGGTGGAGTGGAGTCGGCCCATCTTTCCACCAGCTTTGGTAATTCAGGCATTTTTTCCCGGGTTTCACTGTCAACCCCACACAGAAAAAATACCTCTTCTCTGCTACCTGCATCCAAAATGCTATACTTTGGCACTTTGTACACAACTCTGCCACCTTAGTAGCGCTGCTACAATATTTAGAAGCCATTTTGTAATGGCTTCTAAATGGCTTTAGTGTCACGGTGTGCCGCTGCCGCTCCCCCCGGCATGCCTGAAATTGGGGCTGTCATCTTCTACATGCTGCACACCGTACATGTTCCTCCACTGGGTCACTCGAAGTGTGCATGCTTCTAACATGCCCCCCACCCAGGCCTAGCTATATTAGGCATCCTCCCCATATGGAGATGCCTAAGTAATCGCCTCTTATAGCCGTTGTGATAAAGTCCCTGTTTGTGTATTGTGCTTTTGACCAGTGTCTGGGTTCCTCAACATTCTGACTTCTGTGCTCCTGGACTTTGGCTCTGTATTTTGGACTTTATTTCCTGCTGTCTGTCCTGACCATCTATCTGGACCTCCTTATCATACCTGTGCCGCCAGACCTGACAACAGCCTATCTTCCTGCTACGCCCCTGTTCAGACCTTCAGTTACTGCGCCTCATTCGCCAACCAAGTATTTGCTTTCCCTGGCACAGGAGATCCGCGCTGGGCTTCTCATGCAGCTGCCATCAGAAGACGTATGGGTAGTCATTAAAGGAGTTGTCCCGCGCCGAAACGGTTTTTTTTTTTTCAATAGGCCCCCCCGTTCGGCGCGAGACAAACACAAAGGATGGGTTAAAAAAAAAAAAAAGTTTAGTACTTACCCGAATCCCTGCTCTGCGGCGACTTCTTACTTACCTTACCAAGATGGCAAGATGGCCGCCGGGATCTTCACCCACGATGCACCGCGGGTCTTCTCCCATGGTGCACCGTGGGCTCTGTGCGGTCCATTGCCGATTCCAGCCTCCCGATTGGCTGGAATCGGCACACGTGACGGGGCGAAGCTACGCGATGACGCGTAGAAGGGGCGGAGCCAGAACGCCGCTCGTGCCGAGACCCAAGAGAAGGGAGAAGACCCTTCTGCGCAAGCACGTCTAATCAGGAGATTAGACGCTGAAATTAGACGGCACCATGGAGACGGGGACGCCAGCAACAGAGCAGGTAAGTGAATAACTTCTGTATGGCTCATATTTAATGCACGATGTATATTACAAAGTGCATTAATATGGCCATACAGAAGTGCTTACCCCCACTTGCTTTCTCGGGACAACCCCTTTAAGAGGTTAATAATATATATGATTTATTTAAATGTGTGTATGTTTCTTTAATGTACATTTGCTTTAGAATGGATTTGGTGATTGGAGGACCAACAACTCCCTATTAGAGGGTAGACTAGGCCCCTGTCGGCGCCCGGAGCTCTATGCTCAGTGGAGGACCTAGAATCTATACATAACTCCACCAAAGTTCTAGAGAGGTCCATTGTTGTTGAGAAGAAGATCAGAGGAGTTCTCTACAAGACAGTGAGAAACTAAGAAATAGTGCAGTGAGATGGAGAGAAGCAGTGAGGAACCGAGAAGATGAGAATAAGGAAAGAAAGAGAAAGAAGGTTACAAAAGGAAGAAAAGAAGAGATGAAGGAAAGCTGAAAGACCGGACCGTTAGAGACTGAGCCATTTCCCAGGTCTGAGAGAAGGTGATAGATATGATGCAAGTATACAGAGCGGTATCCCCAGGATAGATATGACACAAGTATAGAGAATGGTATCTCCAGGGTAGATATGACCCACGTACAGAAAGCGGTATCTCCACGGTAGATACGACACAAGTATAAAGAGTGGTATCTTCATGGTAGATATGACGCAAGCATACAGAGCGGTATCCGCAGGGTAGATATGACCCAAGTATAGAGAGTGGTATCTCCAGGGTAGATATTACCCACGTATAGAGAGTGGTATCTCCAGGGTAGATACGACCCGAGTGTAGAAAGCGGTATCTAAAGGGTAGATACGAGACAAGTATTGTTATCATTATTATTGTTAGCCGTTTAGTCATTCATGACCCTCAGTGACCCGAAAGGCGAGCTCCCTCCATGTTTTTCGGTTTTTGCTTCTTTCAATTGTGTGATGACCATGCCAGAATCAGCTCTGACAGTATCAGCCATCATGTTCTCCGGCTCCAGGTCTTCTTTTGCTGCTGATCAGTCTAAGCATTATAGATTTTTCTAGAGATTCTGCTCACACTACATGGCCAAAATCCGTGAGTCTGAGTCTGGTCATCTTGTCTTCTGAGTCTGAGCCCAGCCATCTTGGCCTCCAATGAAATATAGGGGCTTATACAATTCAGGACTTCTCTGTTTGTTACTCTCACTGTCCAGGGCATACACAGCAGCGTATGCCCTGGACGGCGAGAGTATAGAGAACGGTATCTCCAGGGTAGATACGACACATTGTTCTGAAGGCGGTATCTCCAGTCACCAAACTCTAAATTGCTGTGCACAGGAATTGGACCTGTATTAGATGTTGTATTTTCCTGAATTTACAAATAAAAGTGAGTTTCATCTGCTTTACCCTTTACCCCCCTCCCCACTCCCCCTGGAGCTCCTTCTTCCTAGAAACACCTGCACTATACCACGTACTACACCACCCTCCAGGAGAAGGGAGTACAGCCTCCAACAACCAAAAACTTCATTCGAAGCACTACCAGGGTGGGAGTGCAACTAGCCGGTTGCCCCTCACTCCGGCCTGCTATGGACTGGCTTCATGAACTACTACCACCATCATCCCGCACTCACTAGAAGATATGGAGGAACTCTTTCTACATCAGATGGCCAAGCTCTCAAAGAAGCACAACATAGTGATCATGGGAGATTTTACCCATCCAGACATTTGTTGGGAATCTCTCAGGTAAAAGTACTGGATCCAACAGATTCTTATCCGCTCTTGCTGACAACTTCCAGAAGGTAGAAGATAAAACAAGGGGATCTGCTATCTTGGACCCAATTCTTACCAACAGGGAGGGAATGGTTGGGGAAGTAAGGGTGGCTGGGACCTTAGGAGGCAGTGATTATGATATCCTTGGATGTTGGATAATAAGGAGAGGAAGATCTGAGAAGACTCAGACCTCAAGGGTGGATTTCAGAATGGCAGATTTTAATGAACTCAGAGAGAGGAGAGGAAGAATCAAGTGGCTGGATGTTCTTAAAGGGGTTGTCCCGAGGCAGCAAGTGGGTCTATACACTTCTGCATGGCCATAATAATGCACTTTGTAATGTACATTGTGCATTAATTATGAGCCATACAGAAGTTATAAAAAGTTTTATACTTACCTGTTCCGTTGCTGGCGTCCTCGTCTCCATGGTGCCGACTAATTTTCGCCCTCCGATGGCCAAATTAGCCGCGCTTGCGCAGTCCGGGTCTTCTTCTTTTCTGAATGGGGCTCCGTGTAGCTCCGCCCCGTCACGTGCCGATTCCAGCCAATCAGGAGGCTGGAATCGGCAATGGACCGCACAGAAGCCCTGCGGTCCATGAAGACAGAGGATCCCGGCGGCCATCTTCAGCAGGTGAGTATGAAGACGCCGGACCGCCGGGATTCAGGTAAGCGCTGTGCGGGTGGTTTTTTTAACCCCTGCATCGGGGTTGTCTCGCGCCGAACGGGGGGGGGGTTTAAAAAAAAAAAAAACCCGTTTCGGCGCGGGACAACCCCTTTAAGGACAGAAATGTCCAAGAAGGTTGGGAAATATTGCGAAATGAGATTCTCAAAGCACAATCGTTAACAATCCCTAAAAGAAGGAAGAATGGGAAGCATTTAAAGAGACCCGGATGGATGAACACAGAACTTGTACACATGTTAAAGAGGAAGAAAAATGTGTTTATCAAATGGAAAGAGGGGGGAAATATCTAAAGAAGAATATAATGCGGTCTGCAGAAACTGTAGGGCAAGTGTCAGAAAAGCTAAAGCTAATAATGAATGGAGGCTTGTAACAGAGGCCGAAAGCAATAAAAGAGGATTTGGGGGGTATGTCAAAAGCAAAAGAAAAGTCAAAGATGCTATTGGATGCTTACAAGATGAAAATGGTGAATTGGTTAAAAATTATGTTGAGAAGGCCGAACTTTTAAATTCCTATTTTCTATCTGTTTTCTCTCAGAAAGTAGATGGAACATCAACTAATCTTCCCTGTGCTATTGGGGGAAAAAAAGAATGAAGGCTATCTATAAGCAGAGAGATGGTGAGGGAACATTTAGCTAACTTACATGAATTCAAGTCTCAAGGTCCAGATGAATTACATCCTAGGATATAAAAGAAAGCAGCGGAGGTAACTGCTGAACCACTCGCCATAATCAGTGAAAATTCCTGGAGAACAGGAAAAGTCCCAGAAGACTGGAAAAGGGCAAATGTTGTCCCTATCTTCAAAAAGGGGAAGAAGGTGGAGTGAGCCTGACTTCTATACAGGGAAAGATCTTTAAACAAATTATTAAACAGTATTTATGCAAGTACTTGGATAAAAATGGAGTAATTACCAGAGCCAGCATGGGTTTGTAACAAACAAGTCATGTCAGACAAATCTATGACAGTATCACTGACCGGGTTGATCATGGAATGCGGTGGATATAGTTTATCTTGACTTTGGTAAAGCATTTGACAAAGTATCTCACACCATACTTATTGAAAAAAATGACCAAATCTGGGATTGACAAGGCAACTGTTAGGTGGATTCACAACTGGCTGAGTGATCGTACTTAAAAAATGGTTATAAATGGCTGCACATCCAAGTGGAAGAATGTACCAAGTGGGGGACCACAAGGCTCTGTCCTGGGCCCAGTGTTGTTCAACATTTTTTATAAATGATCTGGAGGAGGGAATTGATGGGAAACTGATCAAATCTGCCGACGACACAAAGCTTGGAGGGATAGCTAACACTAGGGAAGAAAGAGAGAGTATTCAAAAAGATCTAGAAAAGCTTGCACGGTGGGCGGCGACTAATAGAATGGAATTTAACAAGGAGAAATGCAAAGTCCTACATCTGGGCAAGAAAAATGAAAAAAAGCGCATACAGAATGGGAGGAATTGGGCTAAGCAGCAGCACATGTGAAAAAGACTTGGGTATACTAATAGATCATAGACTGAACATGAGTCAACAATGTGATGCAGCAGCCAAAAAGGCAAACACAATTCTGGGATGTATTAAGAGAAGCATAGAGTCTAGATCACGTGAGGTCATTATACCCTTAGTCAGACCTCATCTGGAATACTGTGTCCACTTCTGGGCACCCGACTTAAAAAAAAACTGGAGCGAATTAAAAGAAGAGTTACCAAGATGGTAAGCGGTCTGCAAATCATGTCCTATGAGGAACGGTTAAATGATCTGGAAATGTTTAGCTTGCAGAAGAGAAGGCTGAGAGGAGACTTAATAGCTGTCTACAAATATCTGAAGGGCCGTCACAGTGCAGAGGGATCAGCCCTATTCTCATCTGCACAAGAAAAGACTAGAAGCAATGGGATGAAACTGAAAGGGAGGAGACATAGATTAGATATTAGACAGTGAGGGGGATCAATGAGTGGAACAGGTTGCCACGGGAGGTGGGGAGTTCTCCTTCAATGGAAGTGTTCAACAAAGGCTGGACAAATATCTGTCTGGGATGATTTAGTGAATCCTGCACTGAGCAGGGGGTTGGACCCGATGACCCTGGAGGTCCCTTCGAACTTTACCATTCTATGATTCTATACTTTGAACCTGCTACTGGAGTGCAATTGCGACAAATTTTGCAATGCTTTAAAAAAATCACAATTCCTAAATCTGTCTGTAAGCCACGCCCCCGACGATCTAGATACCTTGGTAAGTGGAAGGAAAGGCGGAACAAATGTTCTTTTTGGAGGCAAATCAATCGTAAATTTGTTTTACATTGATTTGCAACTGACAGCACCATGAGGCTGGGTTCACACAGGACGGATTCCCGTCAGAAATCCCGCGGTTTTGCTGCAGCAAAAACCGCGAGATTTCCGCCGGGAGAACCGCCGCGGTTCAAGCCGCGGCGGCTTTGAAGCGGCCCGGCCGCTTGCTTTTCCATTGCAGCTGGCGCTCCCATAGAGGACAGCGCGGCCTTGACGAAAATAAACAAAAAAGGAAAGGTAAATAGACATGCTGCATCTTCTGAAACCGCAGCGGCCGCAGCCGCGGTTTCAGCCGGATTTACCGCAGCGGATTGGCCGTTTCTGAGAAATCTCGTCCACATGGCTGGCTAATCCCGAGATTAGCGGCCGCGGGCGGATTTACCGCGGCGAAGCCGCAGCAAATCCGCCCTGTGTGAACTCAGCCTTATACTTTGGGAGAGGACATGGGAGGTAAGGGAACCATTAACACACCGTCCGGCAGGTCAGAGAGCCGATTCTATCCATATATTGTTATGCGCGAAAATATTCTGTATCACTTGTATTTTATTAATTTAGCTCTTGTGCTGAGGAGTCCAGTGGGCGTGTACATAGGGATGGGACCACCCACTGGACTCCTGAACTCCGAATGAGCAGGGATTTTAATGAATAACATGCTGCTGGCAGGTCGGACTGCGAGTACCACGTGACAGGTTCCCTTTAACCTTTTATCTGCCAATGTTCCAAAATTCACACTTGGTGAAATCGCTGTGGGCAATCCGCAACAGAATACCTGCAGCAATTCCACTAGAAATCCACAATGGTCAAACCTGCACCCAAGTGGTGCGAATTTGACTGCTTTAAATTGCGGATCAGCTACTGAATTTAACCCTTGCATTTCAGCAGCATAAATAGACAAGTTGGGGATTTAGAAACTGCAGATCCGTTGCAGAAGATTTTCGCACCATGTGAAGATTTTTTAATCTCCAGCACGTCTCCAGAACGCTTCTGCTAGTAGACATTCTGCAGCTCTTCTGGCCCCTAAGAGTGACTGAAGCGACATTTCTGCTGTCTGAGGGCGAGCACCCACTGGCGTTTTTTTACCTGCGTTTTGCGTTTTGCGTTTTTCCTGCACAGGCATAGAGATAACATGTGTTCCTGTCCACTGGCGTTTTTTTTGCGTTGCGTTTGCGTTTTTAACATAGGAACTGTCAGTTGCATATGTGTCCCTATTTTTCTCCTAATGCACCCATGAATGTCAATGGAAATTAACGGAAAACGCCGCGAAAACGCCGCGAAAAACGCGCGGAAAAAACGAGAGAAACGCGGCGAAAACGCTGCGTTTTTCCCCCGCGGAGAACGCAAACGCCAGTGGGTGCTCGCCCTTACACATCATGTAGCTTCACATCCAACAAACCTCATACATTTGGGAAGTGCAGAAATAGCAGAATCCCATGCTACATAAGTCAGCCAGTAATAAAGTCTGTTTGTGGCAGCCTGTACTCTGCATGAGGTCATGCGTTCACATCTGGTTGCAGCCACTGGAGCAAATCCCACAGAAAATCTTGAATGAAATAGCTATTTCGCCTGATGGAATGCTGGTCGCCGCACCCCAATATAGTCAGTGGGGTCTATTCGGCATCATTGGCCTCTGGCATATGCCGGATCCGCCTCTTCTAGTATTCATTGTCCTGAGGACAGAGCTGGACATTCTCATCGGAGGTGACCCAGAGCCCCTGGCGCATCTAGACTGCAGAACTCTGACTTTGTAATCTGATGAGTTTCATAATTTGACCCTCAGTTGCTGGTCTTGGGGGTCATAGTTGCGGGAGAGCCAATGTCTGCTGCGGATTGCATTATAGTCATATAAATAGCTTCCTAGATGGATCCTAGTTGGAGATTGACTACTGCGTGTATCATGAAGGCCACCACATTCCCTCTTCCAACTGGGCAACTTTGTCATATACTTTATTTTAATTTCTCAAAGTTTTAAGCGCTCTGTTGGCTGTCAGTGAATGGAAAGGATAATGGAAACCTTCACCGACATTGCGTGGCTTACAGAAGCCACAAGACCGACCTCGGATTCAAATACACCAGATTTATTGTAGAATGAAAACTCAGGCAGCGCCTTACAGTTTACAAGACCTCTGCTTGCAGTCACTGAGTGGAAGATCTGCCATGTGGTGATGCGACTGCACTGACTGTACTATATCTATAATGAAACTCATGACTAGAACAGCAATTCATCAAGTTCCCATTCAAGGACTTGAAACAGAGATCTCCAATGGAAGCATACTTGCTGGAACCATAAGGCCAGATTCCCACCAGTGAATGCGTTTTTGGGTGCGTATTTGTGGAACGGGTGTTGTGGATTTGCACATACAACAGCATATTTTACTGCACAAAAACAACAAACCACGCAGCATTGTTCTCCGCCATTGAAATGGCTAATAGTTCAAAATGTTCTTCTACTCTGCGCAAATGTGCAGGAATATAGAGCGTGCTACGTGTGTTTGTGCATGTCAAATACACGGATGCGAACGAAACCAGTGAAATCAATGGGTTCTAATGTCTATTCATTGTGTGCACAAATCCGTTTGTGTGAATGAGGCCCAGCGTATGTCCACGGTTAAGAGAAGTTGGGGGGCCCCAAGATAAACTTTTGCACCTGGGCCCATGAGCCTTTAGCTCCGCCCCTGGCCCACGGGCATTTCCCATGCGGGTTACAGAACGGGCATGTAGATGAGATGTGGACAAATATTCACATTCCAACGTGTGATGCAGATTTTTGATGTGCAGCATGCCAATTTCTGGTATGGATTTTCACCACAGATTTCACCCTTTTTAAGGTAAAGGGGCGAAATCCAATGCGAAAGCCACTGACAGCAAGCAGAGATCTTGAATGGAATGAGAAAACAAAACAAAGTATATGAAAAGTTGCATGAGTAGTTCTGCTGAGTACATGATGCTGCACTGTAGGATACAATGTAACATATAACGCCGGCGGACGCTGGAGAAATTAATCTGATTAATTTACTGATATCGGCGCATTAACGGAATCCCTCGCCTCCGTTCTTACGGACAAGATTTTCCTCGCCCCAAATCCCGAATTGAACCTTTTTTAAATGGACCGCACACATACTGAGATTTAGCAGATCGACGCATCAGCACGCGGCCACCATCACATACCGTTTGAGGAGGAGTGCCCACCCTCATCTCCACGTAATATCCTTGGCCAGACTTCCCTCGCAGGTTGTCTTTCATGTCCATGAAGTTGGTCTCCTGTCCAGGCTCTTCTTCGGCTGACCTCTGGAGCGCACCGAGGCCCGGCTCATTCTTCAGGGGCACTTTGATGGCCATTTGCCCAGCAGCAGCAGCTGGCAGGAAGCAGGGCAGCAGCAGCAGCAGGAGACGGCCTGGACCTGCAACAGCCGACAGCTCCATCCTTCTAACCTTGGTGGTGAGAAGCCCAAGCAGGTACCTTCCATGTCAGAGGAGCATCCTGAGGGCGACTCTCCAGAGGAGGAGGATGAAGGATGCTCTAGAGGAGGACCAGGCTGCACACATCCCTCACCATGGCTGCCATCCACTACCTTGCAGGCTCTCCTCCTCCTCGCCGTGTGCTGAGGAGGAGGATGGCTTCAGAGATGGAGGAGGAGGAGGAGGGACCTTCTGCAGCTCCATGGGAAATGTAGTCCTGCTGAGGGAGGAGGTCGCACAAGACATGAAAGGACACAGCGGGCGGGTAGAAGGGCTTACAGCTTCATGCACGCACGCCATTTATCACTCGGTCCAAGTTTGAAAACTTGCTGCATATTCTCTTCTAGCGCAGCAGATAATGTGGTAATGTGCGCGGACACATCGGACGGACGGCGAGTCTACGGCCTAAGGAAGCATCTGAAGCAACGCACATTCCTTGTTAAAGATCTCCAATCTGTCAATGTCCTCACCGAGGTCTTACGGAGGACAATGACGCCTTCTACCGCCTGATAAAGGGCGCTTTTACTCAGAATGATTATTGTTCCAATTTCCACCAGATAATGTGAAGCTGAATAACAATCGCTCAGCGACAAAATGATGAACCGTAATTCATTCACTTACTGTTCGTCGTTCAATTTGTTCAGGAATAAAACAAGGATCGGCGTGTAAACCGGCAGCGACATCTAGGAACTATGGCTTGTTTACTGTGAATGGAGGCCATCTCTGGTCTGCTCCGCCTACATGACAATCACTGGGACCGCCCCAAATAAAAGGGCCCCAAGTTCACACAGCTGTCATTGGCTTCTGCCCTTGGTGCCGGATTTATCATGCTGGACCTACGAGTCACGGAACAGAAACACGCGGCAGAATTGTAATGCGTATATCAGCCACATTAATAGTGCAAGCTCGCTAGTATATGGACTACAGGGCGTACGTCCGGCTTCTGGCATGTGGCAAATAACACAGCATGATGCACTATTTTATTCTTCAAATTTCATGCCGTATCTGCACCGCGTGCTCCGAAGAGACCCCCCCCCCCAGATGTGAGCATAGAGCAACGTGGCAGTTACTATGTCACACGTCACTTACAGAATAACATAATACACGGACGTGCCAGAAGTCACGGGACAGGAGCTAATATGCTGTAGGACAACAACTTGCTGCCCTCATAATAATGTATTACTATTACCGCTTTATAAGGCTTGAAACATGTAAAAATCGTTCCCCTAATTTCCGTCTCCTTCTGTGAGGATCTTCTTAAGGGCGCCCACCCACTGGCGATTTTTTTCTCTGCAGGGGTCTATGGGACTTGTAATGTTAAAATCGCGATCGCGCAAAATCGCGATTTCGCGGTAAATTGCGATTTTGCGCGATCGCGATTTTAACATTACAAGTCCCATAGACCCCTGCAGAGAAAAAAATGCTGCGAATTTCGCAGGGAAAAAAAATCGCCAGTGGGTGGGCGCCCTAAGGATTCAATAACAAAACTTTTGTTTTTAACTTCATATGAGTCCTGGAAGAAATCTTGTGTTTTGGAATCACAATGATTAAGCACCCGTGGGCGGTCGCTGCGATGTCCACTGTGGGTGGTAACACCTTCCATGACATATTTCTGGTACACAGGTGACACTGAGGATCAAGGAATAGTAAATTCACAACTTCGGAATGGAATGTTCCACCTGTCTAGCAACCCCGCAGCACGCCTCCTTCCAATGCAATAATTGCCATGAGCACGCTGGCCGCTGTTCATCCCCGCCTGAGGTAACGCCACTTCAGAATTTACATACTGATATTTGACAACTTCTGACATGCCACTCTACAAATGTTGTTACATATTGTCCACCAATTGGAATCACAGCAGTCATTAATTTAAGTTTTGTTATTATCTTCATATTATTGATCCGCATATACAATTATTAGCTGATGTACCCGGCTTCACCCAAGTTTATCTGCTACAGGTGTTTTCCTGTTTGCACAGAAAATTTTCTGAAGTACTTGGATAAAAATGGAGTAATGAACCAAAGCCAGCATGGGTTTGTAACAAACAAGTGATGCCAGAGTAATCATATTTCCTTCTATGACAGAATCACTGACTGGGTTGATCAGGGAAATGCGGTGGATATAGTATATCTTGACTTTAGTAAAGCATCTGACAAAGTATCTCATACCATACTTATTGAAAAAATGACCAAATATGGGATTGACAAGGCAACTGTTAGGTGGATTCAGAACTGGCTGAGTGATCGTACTCAAAGAGTGGTCATAAATGGCTGCACATCCAAGTGGAAGAATGTATCACGTGGGAACCACAAGGCTCTGTCCTAGGCCCAGTGTTGGCCAACATTGTTATAAATGATCTGGAGGAGGGAATTGTGGGAAACTGATCAAATCTGGTGACGACACAAAGCTGGGAGGGATAGCTAACACTAGGGAAGAGAGAGTATTCAAAAAGATCTCCACATCTATAGTGGCCAGGATGTTGCCATTGGGGAGGGGACCTACGGCTGACAGTTTGTTCAGTAGGTCCATGGTGTCTTGCAAGTAGCTGATTGTGTTTCTCACCAGTGGTTTGAGGACGCCTTCCACCCATCCTGACATTCCTTTAGTGAAGGTTCCCACACCTGAGATAATCGGACTGCCTGGGTAGTGTCTAGTTAAAAATGTTTGTGTACCTTTTGCAACATTCCTGGCCTGACGACCCCCCCCCCCTTCCCCCCAACAGTAATTTAGGGACCATAAAACTTTCACTCCGCTATCAGTGCCTAGTCAAAAAAGTTTGTTTTCTGTTGTAGAATTCCTTTCAAGTGCAAACCAATCCCATCCATATCTGTGCCTTGTCATAAGTATGTATGTTATAGGTGTGTATAAATATTCATGCCTCTTCAGATTTATTCCATTTTAGCCTGAAGAAGAACCCTGCGTTGGTTCACAAGCTGCTGTAACATCATGTATTTTTGTTAGTCATTAAAAGGCCTCATTTCTACAAGATTACGTGGTTTCTCCTGCGGGGAACAATCCCATTTTGCTCTACTGGCTAACACGGTACCAAACCTTTGTTTTGATTGGACACAGTTGTTATAGAGATTAGCGATGTCAGAGTGGTCTCTAGTATACACACACAGCATGCAGGGTTTGGGGAAATGGTGTGACTTTTAGCAGTCAGAAAAATCTCTATTAAACCACAAAGGGACTGCTTAGATGCCTGGCTATCTCTAAACATATATTGTATAGTGGAGCCATCCATAAACCTAATCTAAAAAACATATAACACATGCCCTCTCCAGATCTGGGAATGTTCAGCTTGTAGAAGAGTAGACTGAGAGGAGACTCAATAGCCGTCTGCAAATATTTGAAGGGCTGTCACAGTGCAGAGGGATCAGCCCTATTCTCATCTGCACAAGGAAAGACTAGAAGCAATGGGATGAAACTGAAAGGGAGGAGACACAGATTAGATATTAGACGGTGAGGGTAATCAATGAGTGGAACAGGTTGCCACGGGAGGTGGGGAGTTCTCCTTCAATGGAAGTCTTCAGAGGCTGGACAAACATCTGTCTGGGATGATTTAGTGAATCCTGCACGGAGCAGAGACTTGGACCAGATGACCCTGGAGGTCTCTTCCAACTCTACGATTCTATGGTGGCTTCTGTTCCTAATGCAAAAGTGGGTGAGGCTCTGCAAGACAGTGAACTGGATGAGGTCAGGAGGCTTGAGAAATGGGATAAAGCCACCTCTTTAAAATGATTCCTCCCACTATTAAAGTGTGCATGAGGAAGGAAAAAGGTGGTCAGACACTATTTGAGCGCCTCAAAGATGAAGTGCAAGAGGGAATTTAAGATCTTCCCCCTCTTCAAAACAAAAACATGCTCAGGAAGGCAAGACTATATCATCCCTTGGACTCTCTAATAGGTTTGGAGCCTTCCATGATATCTCCCCCTCTTCTTCGGACAGGGGTGAGGTTCCTAGACTAAAAGGGTTTTTTTCGGGGGCTGCTGATTCCCCTTTCCTTGGTGATATTTTGTTCCCAGGGAAGGAGAAAAATCCAGAGCCTGGAGACAAGGATAACAGGGTCGAGAGGCCCCTTGCTATGGACATGTCTGTGTCTAAAAAGAGGGGCAAGGGGTTTTCCTTTGACACTAAGGAGAAGGTGGGAGGGAAGAAGAAAGCCGCTCAACTCAATCACCCAGGGTGATGGCACTCGCTCTATTGACACTGGCATCAATTAACGTTACCAGCATTGCATTACGCTGGATACGGCTAGATTTGAGGCCTTTCTCTTTTTTGACCGAGTTGAAGCTGACATTATATTTTTCCAGAGACAAGTTTGCATAATTTGTCAGCAATTCATGTGGCAAGAAGAGATTGGAGGGTTGGACCCTCATACTGGTCTCCTGTGGCAAAGCCGTATAGCGGAGTGGTGATCCTTTTTACAGCAACGGTTAAATGCAGACTGGTTATTAAGTTAGAAATGGGAAGTTGCCTGGATGTTCACATGAAAGGTCAAGAATTGACTTGTTAATATCTGTGGTCCATAGAAAGAGAAAAGACCTTTTCATGAAGATCAAACCCTACCTTTTCACTAGCCGTCAAGTTATCTTTGGAGGGGACTTTAATGCAGTCACAAGAGCCCATAATTGCGGAGGTTCCAGATAAAGACTGGCTGGTGATGACATCACACTTATTAGCTAGGGATGCTTGCATGTGGATGTCTGGCACTCCCTAGATCACGAGGTTTCAACTTTCATACAGGTTATAGCTCTAGAATAGGTAGGCTTTTAGTTAAGGAGGAGGCCATCTGTTCCCCAGAATCTGTTGTTGAGGTAGACTTCTCTAATCAGTGTACGATATTATTTTCTCTGAATTATACAGAGATCCTCCAGATGGGCAGAGGCTTATGGAGGCTGAATTAGGCTCTCCTGGGGAAAGCATTCATAAGACAGTCTTTTGAGGATTTTCTTCAGAACCAGGTAGCAATATTGGTTCTTTGTAATAGTAAGTCTGAGTGGTGAGAGATGTTCAAGAATCGGTCAGCAAGATCCATCTGCCAGGTCTCTAGCTTCACGTGCCCGAAGATGTACCGCCTGCATCAGGGCCTAAGGAGGGAACTTGAACACCTTGTCTCAGCTGGGGGTAGCCAGGAGGACATCTCTGGGGTGAAATCTTTACTCAACAGTTGCCAGTATGATAGGTAAGCTTCCTTGGTTTTTGAGAGGGATTTTGTGAAATACTGCTCATCCAACCCTTAACCCCTTCCCGCTCCAGGACGTACATTTACGCAGCGCAAGAAAGAAAATATCGCCAGTGGGTGTCAGCCCTTAGTCAGACCTCATCTGGAATACTGGGTCCAGTTCTGGGCACCCCACTTTAAAAAAGACATAGACAAACTGGAGCAAGTTCAGAGAAGAGTTATCAAGATGGTGAGCGGTCTGCAAATCATGTCCTATGAGGAACGGTTAAAGGATCTGGGAATGTTTAGCAGAAGAGAAGGCTGAGGGGAGACTTACTAGCTGTCTACAAATATCTGAAGGGCCGTCACAGTGCAGAGGGATCAGCCCTATTCTCATCTGTACAAGGAAAGACTAGAAGCAATGGGGTTAAAGGGAGGAGACACAGATTAGATATGAGACAGTGAGGGGGATCAATGAGTGGAACAGGTTGTCACGGGAGGTGGGGAGTTCTCCTTCAATAGAAGTGTTCAGAGGCCGGACAGACATGTCTGTCTGGGATGATTTATTAAATCCTGCACTGAGCAGGGGGTTGGACCCAATGACAATGGAGGTCCCTTCCAACTCTACCATTCTATAAAACCCCTGACATGTAAGCTATACACAATTTATCCCCCCCATACATCACGGACCTAAAATCCTGATACTCCCACATGGAAGCTGCATACGTGTCCCCTATACTATATTATCTCTGACCTAATATCCTGTTACCCCTTATGTAATCTATATACAAGCTGTCCCCCCCCATACATCTCTGACCTAATATCCTGATACCTCCCACATGTAATTTATATACACCCTGTCCCCCCCCATACATCTCTGACCTAATATCCTGATACCTCCCATATGTAATCTATATACAACCTGTGCCCCCCAAACATTACTAACCTAATATCCTGATACCCATCATGCAATCTATATATAATCGTTCCCCTCATACATCTCTGACCTAATATCCTGATACCCCCACATGTAATCTACATACAACGTGTCCCCTATGCATCTCTGACCAAATATCCTGTTACCCCTTACATGTAATCTATATACAACCTGTTCCCCACACATCTCTGACCTAATATCCTGATAACCCACATGTAATCTATATACGTGTCCCCCCCATACATCTCTGACCTAATATCCTCATACCACCCCACATGTAATCTATATACAACCTGTCCCCCCATACATTACTGACCTAATATCCTGATACCCATCATGCAATCTATACTTAATCAGTCCCCCTCATACATCTCTGACGTAATATCCTGATACCCCCGCATGTAATCTACATGCAATGTGTCCCCTATACATCTCCGACCTAATATCCTGATACCTCCCACATGTAATCTACATACAATGTGTCCCCTATACATCTCTGACCTAATATCCTTATTCCCCCTACATGTAATCTATATACAATCTGTCCCCCCATACATCTCTGACCTAATATCCTGATACCCCTACATGTAATCTATATACAACCTGTCCCCCCATACATCTCTGACCTAATATCCTGATACCAGCTTGATGTAATCTATATACAATCTGCCCCACCATACATTTCTGACCTAATATCCTGATAACCCTCATGTAATCTACATACAACCTGTCCCCATGCATCTCTGACCGAATATCCTGATACCCCCGCATGTAATCTATATACAACCTGTCCCCCCATACATGTCTGACCTAATATCCTGATACCCCGCGCATGTAATCTATATACAACATGTCCCCCCATACATCTCTGATCTAATATCCTGATACCCCCGCATGTAATCTATATACAACCTGTCGCCCCATACATGTCTGACCTAATATCCTGATACCTCCCACATGTAATCTATATACGACCTGTCCCCCCCATACATCTCTGACCTACTATCCTGATACCGCCCACATATAATCTATATACAACCTGTCCCCCTATACATCTCTGACCTAATATCCTAATACCCCCACATGTAATCTACATACAACATGTCCCCTATATATCTCTGACCTAATATCCAGATACCAGCTAGGTGTAATCTATATACAACCTGCCCCCGCCCCATTAAATCTCTGATCTAATATCCTGATACCCCCTACATTAGATCTATATACAACCTGTCCCCCTATCTATCTCTGACCTAATATCCTGATACCAGCTAGGTGTAATCTATATGCAACCTGCCCCACCATACATCTCTGACCTAATATCCTGATACCTCCCACATGTAATCTATATACAACCTGTCCCTCCATACATTTCTGACCTAATATCCTGATACCCCTCCCCTCACATGTAATCTATATACAACCTGTCCCCCCATACATCTCTGACCAAATATTGTGATACCCCCCACATGTAATCTATATACAATCTGTCCTCTTATATGTCTCTGGCCTAATATCCTGATACCCCCATATGTAATGTATATACAGCCTGTCCCCACAAACATCTCAGACCTAATATCCTGATACCCCCCACATGTAATCTATATACAACCTGTCCCCCCATACATCTCTGACCTAATATCCTGATACCCCTACATGTAATCTATAAACAACCTGTCCCCTCATATATCTCTGACCTAATATTTTGATACCCCCACATGCAATCTATAAACAACCTGTCCCCCCATACATCTCAGACCTAATATCCTGATACCCCCTGCATGTAATCTATATACAACCTGTCCCCCATACATCTCTGATCTAATATCCTGATACCTTCTCCCACATGTCATCTATATACAACCTGTCCCCCCATACATCTGACCTAATTTCCTGATACTCCCCACATGTAATCTATATGCAACCTGTCCCCCCCATGCATCTCTGACCTAATATACTGATACCCCCCACATGTAATCTATATACAACCTGTCCCCATGCATCTCTGACCGAATATCCTGATACCCCCACATGTACTCTATATACAACCTGTCCCCCCCATACATCTCTGACCTAATATCCTGATAACCCCACATGTGATCTATATACAACCTTTCTCCCATACATCTGACCTAATATCCTGATACCCCCACATGTAATCTATATACAAACTGCCCCCCCCATACATCTCTTACCTAATATCCTGAAACCCCCACATGTAATCTATAAACAACCTGTCCCCCCCCCATACATCTCTGACCTAATATCCTGATACCCCACATGCAATCTATATATAACCTGTCCCCCCCATACATCTTGGACCTAATATCCTGATACCTTAACATGTAATCTATATAGAACCTTTTCCCCCCCATACAACTCTGAGCTAATATCCTGATGCCCCACATGCAATCTATATATAACCTGTCCCCCCCATACATCTTGGACCTAATATCCTGATACCTTAACATGTAATCTATATAGAACCTGTTCCCCCCCATACAACTCTGATCTAATATCCTGATGCCCCACGCATGTAATCTATATACAACCTATCCCCCCATACATCTCTGACCTAATATTCTGATACCCCCACATGTAATCTACATAGCCTGTCCCCCCATACATCTCTGACCTAATATCCTGATACCCCCACATGTAATCTATATACAATCTGTCCCCCCATACATCTCTGATCTAATATCCTGATACCTCCCACATGTAATCTATATACAACCTGTCCCCCCATACATCTCAGACCTAATATCCTGATACCCCTACATGTAATCTATGAACAACCTGTCCCCTCATATATCTCTGACCTAATATTTTTATACCCCCACATGTAATCTATATACAACCTGTCCCCCCATACATCTCTGACCTAATTTCCTGATACCCCCTGCATGTAATCTATATACAACCTGTCCCCATGCATCTCTGACCGAATATCCTGATACCCCCACATGTAATCTATATACAACCTGTCCCCCCCATACATCTCTGACCTAATATCCTGATACCCCCACATGTAATCTATATACAACCTGTTCCCTCCATACATCTCTGACCTAATATCCTGATACCCCCAGATGTGATCTATATACAACCTGTTCCCTCCATACATCTCTGATCTAATAACCTGATACCCCCACATGTAATGTATATACAAGCTGTCCCCCATACATCTCTTACCTAATATCCTGATACCCCCACATGTAATCTATATACAACCTGTCCCCCCCATACATCTCTGACCTCATATCCTGAAACCCCCACATGTAATCTATAAACAACCTGTTCCCCCCCCCCCCCCATACATCTCTGACCTAATATCCTGATACCTCCACATGTAATCTATATATAACACGTCCCCCCCATACATCTTGGACCTACTATCCTGATACCACCTTAACATGTAATCTATATAGAACCTGTCCTCCCCATACATCTCTGATCTAATATCCTGATGCCCCGCGCATGTAATCTATATACAACCTGTCCCCCCATACATCTCTGATCTAATATACTAATACCCCCACATGAAATCTATATACAACCTGTCCCTCCATACATCTCTGACCTAATATCCTGATACCCCCACATGTAATCTGTATACAATCTGTCCCCCCATAAATCTCTGATCTAATATCCTGATAACCCCCACATGTAATCTATATACAACCTTTCCCCCCATACATCTCTGACCTAATATCCTGATACCCCCACATGTAATCTACATACAACCTGTCCCCCATATATCTCTGACCCAATATCCTGATACCTCAAACATGTAATCTATATACAACCTGTCCCCCATATATCTCTGACCTAATATCCTGATACCCCCACATGTAATCTATATACAACCTGTCCCACCATACATTTCTGATCTAATATCCTCATACCCCCACATGTAATCTATATACAACCTGTCCCCCCATACATCTCTGACCTAATATCCTGAAACCCCCACATGTAATCTATATACAACCTGTCCCCCCATATATCTCTGACCTAATATCCTGATACCCCACATGTAATCTACATACATGTCCCCTATACATCTCTGACCTAATATCCTGATGCTAGCTAGGTGTAATCTATATACAACCTGCCTCACCATACATCTCTGACCTAATATCCTGATAACCCTCATGTAATCTACATACAACCTGTCCCCCCATACATCTCTGACCTAATATCCTGACACCCACCCCCACACACACACATACATGTAATCTATATACAACCTGACCCCCCATGCATCTCTGATCTAATATCCTGGTACCCCGCACATGTAATCTATATACAACCTGTCCCCCATACATCTCTGACCTAATATCCTGATACCTCCCACATGTAATCTATATACAACCTGTCCCCCCATACATTACTGACCAAATATCATGATACCCCACATGTAATCTATATACAACGTGTCCCCCCCATACATCTCTGACCTAATATCCTGATACCCCCCCCCACATGTAATCTATATACAACCTGTGCCCCCATACATCTCTGACCTAATATTCTGATACCCCCCACATGTAATCTATATACAACCTGTCCCCCCATACATCTCTGATGTAATATTCTGATACCCCCCACATGTAATCTATATACAACCTGTCCTCTTATATGTCTCTGGTCTAATATCCTGATACCCCCATACGTAATCTACATACAGCCTGTCCCCCCCCCCCCCCATACATCTCTGACCTAATATACTGATACCCCCACATGAAATCTATGTACAACCTGTCCCTCCATACATCTTTGACGTAATATCCTGATACCCCCACTTGTAATCTATATACAATCTGTCCCCCCATACATCTCTGATCTAATATCCTGATACCCCCCGCATGTAATCTATATACAACCTGTCCCCCCATACATCTCTGATCTAATATCCTGATACCCCCGGCATGTAATCTATATACAACCTGTCCCCCATACATCTCTGACCTAATATCCTGATACCTCCCACATGTAATCTATATACAACCTGTCCCCCATATATCTCTGACCCAATATCCTGATACCTCCCACATGAAATCTATATACAACCTGTCCCCTCCATACATCTCTGACCTAATATCCTGAAACCCCCACATGTAATCTATATACAACCTGTCCCACCATACATTTCTGATCTAATATCCTCATACCCCCACATGTAATCTATATACAACCTGTCCCCTCCATACATCTCTGACCTAATATCCTGAAACCCCCACATGTAATCTATATACAACCTGTCCCCCCATATATCTCTGACCTAATATCCTGATACCCCACATGTAATCTACATACATGTCCCCTATACATCTCTGACCTAATATCCTGATGCTAGCTAGGTGTAATCTATATACAACCTGCCCCACCATACATCTCTGACCTAATATCCTGATAACCCTCATGTAATCTACATACAACCTGTCCCCCCCATACATCTCTGACCTAATATCCTGACACCCACCCCCACACACACACACACACACACATGTAATCTATATACAATCTGTCCCCCCATACATCTCTGACCTAATATTCTGATACCCCCCCCCACACATGTAATCTATATACAACCTGTCCTCTTATATGTCTATGGCCTAATATCCTGATACCCCCATACATAATCTATATACAACCTGTCCCCCCCCATACATCTCTGACCTAATAACCTGATACCCCACATGTAATCTGCATACAACATGTCCCCTATACATCTCTGACCTAATATCCTGATACCAGCTAGCTGTGATCCCTATACAACCTGCCCCACTATACATCTCTGATCTAATATCCTGATACCCCGCGCATGTAATCTATATACAACCTGTCCCCCCATACATCTCTGACCTAATATCCTGATACCCCCCCCCCCCACATGTAATCTATATACAACCTGTCCCCCAATACATCTCTGACCTAATATTCTGATACGCACCACATGTAATCTATATACAACTTGTCCTCTAATACTTCTCTGGCCTAATATCCTGGTACCCCCATAAGTAATCTATATACAGCCTGTCCCCCCATACATCTCTGACCTAATATCCTGTTACCCCCACATGTAATCTATATACAACCTGTCCCCCCATACATCTCTGATCTAATATCCTGATACCCCCCCATGTAATCTATATACAACCTGTCCCCCCCATACATCTCTGATCTAATATCCTGATAGCCCCACATGTAATCTATACACAACCTGTCTCCCCCCCCCCCCATACATCTCTGACCTAATATCCTGATACCCCACATGTAATCTACATACAACATGTCCTCTATACATCTCTGACCTAATATCCTGATACCAGCTAGGGGTAATCTATATACAACCTGCCCCACCATACAATCTCTGACCTAATATCCTGTTACCCCGCACATGTAATCTATATACAACTTGTCCCCCCATACATCTCTGACCTAATATCCTGATACCTTCCACATGTAATCTATATACAACCTGTCCCCCCATACATCTCTGACCTAATATTCCGATACCCCCCACATGTAATCTATATACAACCTGTCCTCTTATACGTCTCTGGCATAATAACCTGATACCCACATACGTAATCTATATACAGCATGTCCCCCCATACATCTCTGACCTAATATCCTGATACCCCCCCCACATGTAATCTATATACAACCTGTCCCCCCATACATCTCTGACCTAATATTCTGATACCCCCCACATGTAATCTATATACAACCTTTCCCCCCATACATCTCTGACCTAATATTCCGATACCCCCCACATGTAATCTATATACAACCTGTCCTCTTATACGTCTCTGGCATAATAACCTGATACCCCCATACGTAATCTATATACAGCATGTCCCCCCATACATCTCTGACCTAATATCCTGATACCTCCACATGTAATCTACATACAGCCTGTCCCCCCCATACATCTCTGACCTAATATACTGATACCACCACATGAAATCAATATACAACCTGTCCCTCCATACATCTCTGACCTAATATCCTGATACCCCCACATGTAAACTATATACAACCTGTCCCCCATACATCTCTGATCTAATATCCTGATACCCCCCGCATGTAATCTATATACAACCTGTCCTCCCATACATCACTGACCTAATATCCTGATACCCCCCACATGTAATCTATATACAACTTGTCCCCCTATACATCTCTGACCTAATATCCTGATAACCCTTATGTAATCTACATACAACCTGACCCCCCATACATCTCTGACCTAATATCCTGATAACCCTTATGTAATCTACATACAACCTGACCCCCCATGCATCTCTGATCCAATATCCTGATACCCCGCGCATGTAATCTATATTGTCTATGTGTACTCACTCTCCACCTCGCCATACAGTGCACATCTCCAGCCCCTTTACCTTTTGTATCACCCCATTACTTGTAGTATGTAAGCTCGTTGGAGCAGGACCCGCACACCTATTGTTTCCATAAATTGTTTACTTGGTAACCGTGGTTCTGTAATGTTTGTACTTTTGTCTTTCTGTATCCCCTGTCTATGTAAGCGCTGCGGAATATGTTGGCGCTATACAAATACAGATTATTATTATTATACAACCTGTCCCCCCATACATCTCTGACCTAAT
Source organism: Eleutherodactylus coqui (assembly GCF_035609145.1). Taxonomy (NCBI): domain Eukaryota; kingdom Metazoa; phylum Chordata; class Amphibia; order Anura; family Eleutherodactylidae; genus Eleutherodactylus; species Eleutherodactylus coqui. The sequence continues at coordinate 232,331 of NC_089842.1, forward strand.
ATCCTGTTACCCCTTATGTAATCTATATACAACCTGTGCCCCATACATCTCTGACCTAATATCCTGATACCTTCCACATGTAATCTATATCCAACCTGTCCCCCTATACATCTCTGACCTAATATCCTGATACCTTCCACATGTAATCTATATACAACCTGTCCCCCCCCATATATCTCTGACCTAATATCCTGATAATCCCCCACATGTAATCTATATACAACCTGTGCCCCTATACATCTCAGATCTAATAACCTGATACCTCCCACATGTAATCTATATACTACCTGTTCCCCCATACATCTCTGCCCTAATATCCTGATACCCCCACATGTAATCTATATACAACCTGTCCCCCCATACATCTCAGATCTAATATCCTGATACCCCCCGCATGTAATCTATATACAACCTGTCCCCCCCATACATCTCTGATCTAATATCCTGATACCCCCACATGTAATCTATATACAACCTGTCCCCCCCATACATCTCTGATCTAATATCCTGATACCCCCACATGTAATCTATATACAACCTGTCCCCCCATACATCTCTGACCTAAGGTCCTGATACCCCACATGTGATCTACATGCAACCTGTCCCCTATACATCTCTGACCTAATATCCTGATAACCCTTATGTAATCTACATACAACCTGACCCCCCATGCATCTCTGATCCAATATCCTGATACCCCGCGCATGTAATCTATATTGTCTATGTGTACTCACTCTCCACCTCGCCATACAGTGCACATCTCCAGCCCCTTTACCTTATGTATCACCCCATTACTTGTAGTTTGTAAGCTCGTTGGAGCAGGACCCGCACACCTATTGTTTCCATAAATTGTTTACTTTGTAACCGTGGTTCTGTAATGTTTGTACTTTTGTCTTTCTGTATCCCCCGTCTATGTAAGCGCTGCGGAATATGTTGGCGCTATACAAATAAAGATTATTATTATTATTATTATACAACCTGTCCCCCCATACATCTCTGACCTAATATCCTGATACCTTCCACATGTAATCTATATCCAACCTGTCCCCCCATACATCTCTGACCTAATATCCTGATACCTTCCACATGTAATCTATATACAACCTGTCCCCCCCCCATACATCTCTGACCTAATATCCTGATAATCCCCCACATGTAATCTATATACAACCTGTCCCCCCATACATCTCTGACCTAATATTCTGATACCCCCCACATGTAATCTATATACAACCTGTCCCCCCATACATCTCTGACCTAATATACTGATACCCCCACATGAAATCTATAAACAACCTGTCCCCCCATACATCTCTGACCTAATATCCTGATACCCCACATGTGATCTACATGCAACCTGTCCCCTATACATCTCTCACCTAATATCCTGATACCCCCACATGTAATCTATATACAACCTGTCCCCCCCCCCCATACATCTCTGACCTAATATCCTGATACCTTCCACATGTAATCTATATACAACCTGTCCCCCCATACATCTCTGACCTAATATCCTGATACCTTCCACATGTAATCTATATACAACCTGTTCCCCCATACATCTCTGACCTAATATCCTGATACCCCCCCACATGTAATCTATATACCACCTGTCCTCTTATACGTCTCTGGCCTAATATCCTGATACCCCCATACATAATCTATATACAGCCTGTCCCCCCATACATCTCTGACCTAATATCCTGATATTCCCACATGTAATCTACATACAGCCTGCCCCCCCCCCATACATCTCTGACCTAATATACTGATACCCCACATGAAATCTATATACAACCTGTCCCCCATACACCTCTGATCTAATATCCTGATACCCCCCGCATGTAATCTATATACAACCTGTCCCCCCATACATCTCTGACCTAATATCCTGATACCCCTGGCATGTAATCTATATACAACCTGTCCCCCATACATCTCTGACCTAATATCCTGATACCCCTGGCATGTAATCTATATACAACCTGTCCCCCATACATCTCTGACCTAATATCCTGATAACCCTTATGTAATCTACATACAACCTGACCCCCCATGCATCTCTGATCCAATATCCTGATACCCCGCGCATGTAATCTATATTGTCTATGTGTACTCACTCTCCACCTCGCCATACAGTGCACATCTCCAGCCCCTTTACCTTCTGTATCACCCCATTACTTGTAGTATGTAAGCTCGTTGGAGCAGGACCCGCACACCTATTGTTTCCATAAATTGTTTACTTTGTAACCGTGGTTCTGTAATGTTTGTACTTTTGTCTTTCTGTATCCCCCGTCTATGTAAGCGCTGCGGAATATGTTGGCGCTATACAAATAAAGATTATTATTATTATTATACAACCTGTCCCCCCATACATCTCTGACCTAATATCCTGATACTCCCACATGTAATCTATATACAACCTGTCCCCCCCCCATACATCTCTGACCTAATATTCTGATACCTTCCACATGTAATCTATATACAACCTGTCCCCCCATACATCTCTGACCTAATATCCTGATACCTCCACATGTAATCTATATACAACCTGTTCCCCCATACATCTCTGACCTAATATCCTGATACCCCCCCACATGTAATCTATATACCACCTGTCCTCTTATACGTCTCTGGCCTAATATCCTGATACCCCCATACATAATCTATATACAGCCTGTCCCCCCATACATCTCTGACCTAATATCCTGATATTCCCACATGTAATCTACATACAGCCTGCCCCCCCCATACATCTCTGACCTAATATACTGATACCCCACATGAAATCTATATACAACCTGTCCCTCCATACATCTCTGACCTAATGTCCTGATACCCCCGCATGTAACCTATATACAACCTGTCCCCCCATACATCTCTGATCTAATATCCTGATACCTCCACATGTAATCTACATACAGCCTGTCCCCCCCCCCATGCATCTCTGACCTAATATCCTGATACCCCACATGTAATCTATATACAACCTGTCCCCCCATACATCTCTGACCTAATATCCTGAACCAGCTAGGTGTAATCTATATACAACCTGCCCCACCATACATCTCTGACCTAATATCTTGATAACCCTCATGTAATCTACATAAAGCCTGACCCCCCCATGCATCTCTGATCTAATATCCTGATACCCCGTGCATGTAATCTATATACAATCTGTCCCCCCATACATCTCTGACCTAATATCCTGATACCTTATACATCTCTGACCTAATATCCTGATACCCCCCACATGTAATCTATATACATGTCCCCTATATATCTCTGACCTAATATCCTGAACCAGCTAGGTGTAATCTATATACAACCTGCCCCACCATACATCTCTGACCTAATATCTTGATAACCCTCATGTAATCTACATAAAGCCTGACCCCCCCCATGCATCTCTGATCTAATATCCTGATACCCTGCGCATGTAATCTACATACAATCTGTCCCCCCATACATCTCTGACCTAATATCCTGATACCTTATACATCTCTGACCTAATATCCTGATACCCCCCACATGTAATCTATATACAACCTGTCCCCCCATACATCTCTGACCTAATATCCTGATACCTCCCACATGTAATCTATATACAACCTGTCTCCCCATACATCTCTGACCTAATATCCTGATACCCCACATGTAATCTATATACAACCTGTCCCCCCCCCCTACATCTCTGACCTAATATCCTGATACCCTCACATGTAATCTACATACAACCTGTCCCCCCATACATCTCTGACCTAATATCCTGATACCCTCACATGTAATCTACATACAGCCTGCCCCCCCATACATCTCTGACCTAATATACTGATACCCCACATGAAATCTATATACAACCTGTCCCTCCATACATCTCTGACCTAATGTCCTGATACCCCCGCATGTAACCTATATACAACCTGTCCCCCCATACATCTCTGATCTAATATCCTGATACCTCCACATGTAATCTACATACAGCCTGTCCCCCCCCCCATGCATCTCTGACCTAATATCCTGATACCCCACATGTAATCTACATACATGTCCCCTATATATCTCTGACCTAATATCCTGAACCAGCTAGGTGTAATCTATATACAACCTGCCCCACCATACATCTCTGACCTAATATCTTGATAACCCTCATGTAATCTACATAAAGCCTGACCCCCCCATGCATCTCTGATCTAATATCCTGATACCCCGTGCATGTAATCTATATACAATCTGTCCCCCCATACATCTCTGACCTAATATCCTGATACCTTATACATCTCTGACCTAATATCCTGATACCCCCCACATGTAATCTATATACAACCTGTCCCCCCATACATCTCTGACCTAATATCCTGATACCTCCCACATGTAATCTATATACAACCTGTCCCCCATACATCTCTGACCTAATATCCTGATACAGCCCACATGTAATCTATATACAACCTGTCTCCCCATACATCTCTGACCTAATATCCTGATACAGCCCACATGTAATCTATATACAACCTGTCTCCCCATACATCTCTGACCTAATATCCTGATACCCCGCGCATGTAATCTACATACAACCTGTCCCCCCATACATCTCTGACCTAATATCCTGATACCCCACATGTAATCTACATACAACCTGTCCCCCCATACATCTCTGACCTAATATCCTGATACCTCCCACATGAAATCTATATACATCCTGTTCCCCATACATCTCTGACCTAATATCCTGATACCCCCACATAATAATAATAATAATAAACTTTATTTGTATAGCGCCAACATATTCCGCAGCGCTTACATAGACAGGGGGAATACAGAAAGACAAAATACAAACATTACAGAACCACGGTTACATAGTAATCAGTTGATGGAGACAATAGGGGTGAGGGTCCTGCTCCAACGAGCTTACATACTACAAGTAATGGGGTGATACAAAAGGTAAAGGGGCTGGAGATGTGCACTGTATGGCGAAGTGTGAGCGATGTTATACACATAGACAATGGTCAGACATTTAGCCGTGTGACGGCAGAAACGGTGTGACTGCAGGAGCGGTTTATGATGGCTAGCAGGGATTGCAGTCAGTAGGTCAGGGAGCATGTTATCAGGCGGAGTACAGAGGGGTTTGTTTAGGGAATGCGGTATGCCTCCCTGAAGAGGTGCGTTTTTAGAGCACGCCTGAAGTTCTGCGAGTCCTGGATTGCTCGGGTAGCCTTTGGTAGTGCGTTCCAGAGGACCGGTGCTGCTCTGGAGAAGTCTTGGAGGCGGGAATGAGAAGTTCGAATGAAAGGGGCACTCAGTCTGGTTTCGTTAGCAGAGCGGAGAGCCCGGGCTGGTTGATGGATTGAGATGAGGGAGGTGATATAGGGGGGCGCTGTGCTGTGGATGAGGGATACAATATAGGGGGCGCTGCACTGTGGAGGGCTTTGTGGATGAAGGTAGCGAGTTTGAATTGAATTCTGTATGTAACGGGCAGCCAGTGCAGTGACCGGCACAGGGCAGAGGCGTCCGAGTAGCGGTTGGACAGGAAGATGAGCCTGGCTGCCGCATTCAGGATGGATTGGAGAGGGTAGAGTCTGGTGCAGGGGAGGCCGATCAGCAACGAGTTGTAATAATCGAGCCGGGAGTGGATGAGGGCGACAATAAGCGTTTTTAACGTCTCCACAGTGAGAAAAGAGCGAATTCTTGCGATGTTCTTGAGGTGCAGCTGACATGTTCGGGCCAGAGATTGGATGTAGGGGGCAAAAGAGAGATCAGAGTCAAATATGACCCCAAGGCAGCGGGCGTGCTGGGAGTTATAGTGCCACACACTGAGATGGAGATGTCAGGAGGAGGTCGGTTAGTGGAGGGCGGAAATACCAGTAAGTCAGTTTTAGAGAGGTTTAGTTTTAGGTAGAGAGAGGACATAGTGTTAGAGACAGCGGACAGACAGTCGGTGATGTTTTGGAGGAAGGGTGCAGAGATGTCACGGGCAGAGGTGTATAGCCGGGTGTCATCAGCATAGAGGGGGTATTGGAGGCCAAATCTCCTGATGGTTTGTCCAATAGGGGCTGTGTAGATAGAGAAAAGAAGGGGGCCGAGGACAGAGCCCTGGGGGACCCCAACAGCAAGGGGAAGAGGAGGGGAGGTAGAGCCAGCAAAGGAGACACTGAAAGAGCGGTCAGATAGGTAAGAGGAGAACCAGGAGAGGGCAGTGTCCTTTAGGCCAATGGAGCGTAGCATACTGAGGAGGAGTTTGTGGTCAACAGTGTCAAACGCTGCAGAAAGGTCGAGGAGGATCAGTAGGGAGTAATCGCCCCTCAATTTGGCTGTCAGTAGGTCATTGGATACCCTAGTAAGGGCAGTTTCTGTCGAGTGTTGAGGTCGGAAGCCAGACTGTAGGGGGTCTAGGAGAGAGTTCTCTGATAAATAGCTTACAAGGCGGGAGTAAAGCAGGCGTTCTAGTAGTTTGGAGATGAAGGGGAGGTTTGAGATGGGTCGGTAGTTGGCAGCATCGGTCGCGTCCAGAGTCGGTTTCTTTAGCAGTGGGGATATGATGGCGTGTTTGAAAGAAGAGGGAAAGATGCCAGAGGTCAGAGAGAGGTTGAGTATAGTGGTGAGATGGGAGATGACCACTGGGGAGAGGGATCGGAGGAGGGGTGAGGGGAGAGGGAGCGGAGGAGGGGTGAAGGGAGAGGGTCGCTCGCGCAGGTGGTGGGGCGAGCAGAGAAGAGCAGTTTGGAGACTTCTTCCTCTGTCGCTGGTCTGAGTACAGACAGTGAGCAGGAGCTAGATGCAGTGCTGACAAGACTAGGGTCAGGGCTAGTCTGGGATTGGGAAGTTATTTCCTGACGGATGTCGTCTATTTTCTTTTTGAAGTAAGCAGCCAACTCTTCAGCACTGAGATCCGTCACTGGGGGCTGTGGTTTAGGGCTGAGAAGGGAGGGAAAAGTATCAAAGAGCCGTTTAGGGTTGTGCGATAGTGAGGAGACTAGAGAGGTGAAGTAGCCTTGTTTGGCGCGGTGGAGGGCGAGGTTGTAGGTTCTGAGCATGAATTTGTAGTGGAGGAAGTCTGCGTCCGTTTGCGATTTCCTCCACAGCCGTTCAGCACTTCTAGAGCACCGCCGGATGAAGCGTGTATGAGGTGTGAGCCAGGGTTGCCGTGTTCTACATCGAATGGCTCGGGTTCTGGGGGGCGCCGCTTCATCCAGGGCATGTTTGAGAGCGGTGTTGTAGTGAGCGGCAGCCAGGTTGGGGCAGGAGAGGAGAGAGATGGGGGACAGAGAGGACTGTAGGGATTCAGCAAAGTCCTGGGTGTGAATGGCCTTAAGGTTCCTGTAGGTACTGTAGGTAGGTGGGTCTGGAGAGATGTTAGGGAGCGTGACAGAGAAAGAGAGGAGGTTATGGTCCGGGAGAGGGGAGTTAGTGAAGTTGGCAACAGAGCAGAGACGGAAGAAGACCAGATCGAGTGTTGCCATCCCTGTGAGGGGGAGAGGCTGTGAGTTGAGAGAGACCAAGTGAGGAGGTGAGCGAAAGAAGCTGAGAGGCAGATGGGGAGTTGGGGTCATTAGTGGGGATGTTAAAATCACCTAAGATGAGGGTTGGAATTTCACAGGATAGGAAGTGGGGGAGCCAGGCGGCAAAGTGGTCCAAAAACAGGCGAGGAGCACCTGGGGGGCGGTAGATAACTGCTACTCGCATGGACAGCGGACGGAAAAGCCGTAGCATATGTACTTCAAAGGATGGAAAGGTGAGTGAGGGTACAGGGGGGATGACCTGGTAGGTACATTTCGTGGAAAGAAGAGCACCTACTCCTCCGCCACGCCTGTCATCTGGTCTCGGGGTATGGGAGAACTGCAGGCCATTGTAGGACAGTGCAGCAGGGGAGGCCGTGTCAGACTGCTGGATCCACGTTTCTGTGAGAGCTAGCAGATTTAGGGATTTAGCAGTAAAAAAGTCGTGGATGGCGGGGAGTTTATTACATGCTGACTGTCAGTTCCAGAGGGCACATTTAAAGGCGTCAGGGGAGGCTATGCATGGGCTAGCAGTTGGGCTTGGGGATTTTCTTAGTGAGTCAGGTAGGGGGTGATAGCTAGGAGCAGTGAAGGGTGGGCCAGGATTGGGAGAGATATCCCCAGCAGCTAGTAGCAGCAGGATAGTGAGGGTTAGCAGATGGTTAGGAGATTTATGAGGATGACTGTTATTTTTGTTAGTGACATGAGGGGGTTTGAGGCTAAGCAAGAAGGTAAAGAGTGCATGCGAGCTGTGCATAGGTGAGAACAGGAGAGAGGGGCTAATGTGTATAGAGTGCCCCAGAGGTTGGCACTTGAAAGAAGTTCTGAAACTGAGAGCAAGAATGAGAACAGAGGTGACAGCATTAGCAATAGCTTTGAAGCGCAAAGTATTTAGGCAGAGTTTGTGGCCTACCTGTCGAACTGCCATGGTCAAACTGTCTCATACTTCATACAGCATTATATTCGCGTGGCAGCCACCCGCGTGGCATGCATGCTTACACTGATATTATAGTGAAAGTTTAAGGTACGACTAGGAAACAGCTGGGAGTGGCTAATTAGGTTCCAATTGACTGGCCAGCTGACTTTAGCATTGCAAACCTAATGACCAAAGGGGAGGGGAAAGTGAAATGTATTACTCTCCTTAGATAAGGAAAGCATCTCAGCAAGGATGGGTGAAAGATGCCATTTGGGGGAGGTGGATGGCAGAAATGACTAAAAGTAAAGTTTCATTTACCGATGCAAACAGATAAAATGCAAAATACACAATTCACAGCAAGCAAGCAGCACAGAGGATTTAAGTGAAGGGAGATAACAGGAGTTCAGCTTGGAGTGGGATGATACAGAAATGAACGTACCGCATGAATTACCACATGTAATCTATATACAATCTGTCCCCCCATACATCTCTGATCTAATATCCTGATACCCCCCGCATGTAATCTATATACAACCTGTACCCCCATACATCACTGACCTAATATCCTGATAACTCCACATGTAATCTATATACAACCTGTACCCCCATACATTTCTGACCTAATATCCTGATACCCCTACATGTAATCTATATACAACCTGTCCCCCCATACATCTCTGGCCTAATATCCTGATACCCCGCATGTAACCTATATACAACCTGTCCCCCCATACATCGCTGACCTAATATCCTGATACCCCACATGTAATCTACATACAACCTGTCCCCCCATACATCTCTAACCGAATATCCTGATACCAGCTAGGTGTAATCTATATACAACCTGTCCCCCCATACATCTCTGGCCTAATATCCTGATACCCCGCATGTAACCTATATACAACCTGTCCCCCATACATCGCTGACCTAATATCCTGATACCCCTACATGTAATCTATATACAACCTGTCCCCCCATACATCTCTGGCCTAATATCCTGATACCCCGCATGTAACCTATATACAACCTGTCCCCCCATACATCGCTGACGTAATATCCTGATACCCCGCATGTAACCTATATACAACCTGTCCCCCATACATCGCTGACCTAATAACCTGATAACCCCGCATGTAACCTATATACAACCTGTCCCCCCATACATCTCTGGCCTAATATCCTGATACCCCTACATGTAATCTATATACAACCTGTCCCCCCATACATCACTGACCTAATATCCTGATACCCCCCGCATGTAACCTATATACAACCTGTCCCCCCATACATCGCTGACCTAATATCCTGATACCCCCACTTGTAATCTATATACAATCTGTCCCCCCATACATCTCTGATCTAATATCCTGATACCCCCCACATGTAATCTATATACAACCTGTCCCCCCATACATCGCTGTCCTAATATCCTGATACCCCACATGTAATCTACATACATGTCCCCTATACATTTCTAACCGAATATCCTGATACCAGCTAGGTGTAATCTATATACAACCTGTCACCCCATACATATCTGGCCTAATATCCTGATACCCCGCATGTAACCTATATACAACCTGTCCCCCATACATCGCTGACCTAATATCCTGATACCCCTACATGTAATCTATATACAACCTGTCCCTCCATACATCTCTGATCTAATATCCTGATACCCCGCATGTAACCTATATACAACCTGTCCCCCCATACATCTCTGGCCTAATATCCTGATACCCCCACATGTAATCTATATACAACCTGTCCCCCCATACATCTCTGACCTAATATCCTGATACCCCTACATGTAATCTACATACAACCTGACCCCCCATGCATCCCTAACCTAATATCCTGATACCCCGCATGTAACCTATATACAACCTGTCCCCCCATACATCTCTGGCCTAATATCCAGATACCCCGCATGTAACCTATATACAACCTGTCCCCCATACATCGCTGACCTAATATCCTGATACCCCACATGTAATCTATATACAACCTGTCCCCCCATACATCTCTGACCTAATATCCTGATACCCCGCGCATGTAATCTATACACAACCTGTTCCCCCATACATCTCTGACCTAATATCCTGATACAGCCCACATGTAATCTATATACAACCTGTCCCCCCATACATCACTGACCTAATATCCTGATACCCCGCGCATGTAATCTATACACAACCTGTTCCCCCATACATCTCTGACCTAATATCCTGATACAGCCCACATGTAATCTATATACAACCTGTCCCCCCCATACATCACTGACCTAATATCCTGATACCCCGCGCATGTAATCTATACACAACCTGTTCCCCCATACATCTCTGACCTAATATCCTGATACAGCCCACATGTAATCTATATACAACCTGTCCCCCCATACATCTCTGACCTAATATCCTGATACCCCTACATGTAATCTACATACAACCTGACCCCCCATGCATCCCTGACCTAATATCCTGATACCCCGCATGTAACCTATATACAACCTGTCCCCCCATACATCTCTGGCCTAATATCCAGATACCCCGCATGTAACCTATATACAACCTGTCCCCCATACATCGCTGACCTAATATCCTGATACCCAACATGTAATCTATGTACAACCTGTCCCCCCATACATCACTGACCTAATATCCTGATACCCCGCGCATGTAATCTATACACAACCTGTTCCCCCATACATCGCTGACCTAATATCCTGATACCCCACATGTAATCTATATACAACCTGTCCCCCCATGCATCTCTGACCTAATATCCTCCCCCCCCCCCCCCACATGTAATCTATATACAACCTGTCCCCCCATACATCTCTGGCCTAATATCCTGATACCCCCACATGTAATCTATATACAACCTGTCCCCCCATACATCTCTGACCTAATATCCTGATACCCCTACATGTAATCTACATACAACCTGACCCCCCATGCATCCCTGACCTAATATCCTGATACCCCGCATGTAACCTATATACAACCTGTCTCCCCATACATCTCTGGCCTAATATCCAGATACCCCGCATGTAACCTATATACAACCTGTCCCCCATACATCGCTGACCTAATATCCTGATACCCCACATGTAATCTATATACAACCTGTCCCCCCATACATCACTGACCTAATATCCTGATACCCCGCGCATGTAATCTATACACAACCTGTTCCCCCATACATCTCTGACCTAATATCCTGATACAGCCCACATGTAATCTATATACAACCTGTCCCCCCATACATCACTGACCTAATATCCTGATACCCCGCGCATGTAATCTATACACAACCTGTCCCCCCATACATCTCTGACCTAATATCCTGATACAGCCCACATGTAATCTATATACAACCTGTCCCCCCATACATCTCTGACCTAATATCCTGATACCCCTACATGTAATCTACATACAACCTGACCCCCCATACATCTCTGGCCTAATATCCTGATACCCCTCGCATGTAACCTATATACAACCTGTCCCCCCATACATCTCTGGCCTAATATCCAGATACCCCGCATGTAACCTATATACAACCTGTCCCCCATACATCGCTGACCTAATATCCTGATATCCCACATGTAATCTATATACAACCTGTCCCCCCATACATCACTGACCTAATATCCTGATACCCCGCGCATGTAATCTATACACAACCTGTCCCCCCATACATCTCTGACCTAATATCCTGATACAGCCCACATGTAATCTATATACAACCTGTCCCCCCATACATCACTGACCTAATATCCTGATACCCCGCGCATGTAATCTATGCACAACCTGTTCCCCCATACATCGCTGACCTAATATCCTGATACCCCCACATGTAATCTATATACAACCTGTCCCCCCATACATCTCTGACCTAATATCCTGATACCCCTACATGTAATCTACATACAACCTGACCCCCCATGCATCCCTGACCTAATATCCTGATACCCCGCATGTAACCTATATACAACCTGTCTACCAATACATCTCTGGCCTAATATCCAGATACCCCGCATGTAACCTATATACAACCTGTCCCCCATACATCGCTGACCTAATATCCTGATACCCCGCGCATGTAATCTATACACAACCTGTTCCCCCATACATCTCTGACCTAATATCCTGATACAGCCCACATGTAATCTATATACAACCTGTCCCCCCATACATCACTGACCTAATATCCTGATACCCCGCGCATGTAATCTATACACAACCTGTCCCCCCATACATCTCTGACCTAATATCCTGATACAGCCCACATGTAATCTATATACAACCTGTCCCCCCATACATCTCTGACCTAATATCCTGATACCCCTACATGTAATCTACATACAACCTGACCCCCCATGCATCCCTGACCTAATATCCTGATACCCCGCATGTAACCTATATACAACCTGTCCCCCCATACATCTCTGGCCTAATATCCAGATACCCCGCATGTAACCTATATACAACCTGTCCCCCATACATCGCTGACCTAATATCCTGATACAGCCCACATGTAATCTATATACAACCTGTCCCCCCATACATCTCTGACCTAATATCCTGAAACCCCTACATGTAATCTACATACAACCTGTCCCCCCATACATCTCTGACGTAATATCCTGATACCCCGCGCATGTAATCTATACACAACCTGTCCCCTCATACATCTCTGACCTAATATCCTGATACAGCCCACATGTAATCTATATACAACCTGTCCCCCCATGCATCCCTGACCTAATATCCTGATACCCCGCATGTAACCTATATACAACCTGTCCCCCCATACATCTCTGGCCTAATATCCAGATACCCCGCATGTAACCTATATACAACCTGTCCCCCATACATCTCTGGCCTAATATCCTGATACCCCGCATGTAACCTATATACAACCTGTCCCCCCATACATCTCTGGCCTAATATCCTGATACCCCGCGCATGTAATCTATACACAACCTGTTCCCCCATACATCGCTGACCTAATATCCTGATACCCCACAGGTAATCTATATACAACCTGTCCCCCCATGCATCTCTGACCTAATATCCTTCCCCCCCCCACATGTAATCTATATACAACCTGTCCCCCCATACATCTCTGACCTAATATCCTGATACCCCACATATAATCTATATACAGCCTGTCCCCCCATACATCTCTGACCTAATATCCTGATACCCCGCATGTAACCTATATACAACCTGTCCCCCCATACATCTCTGGCCTAATATCCTGATACCCCGCGCATGTAATCTATACACAACCTGTTCCCCCATACATCGCTGACCTAATATCCTGATACCCCACAGGTAATCTATATACAACCTGTCCCCCCATGCATCTCTGACCTAATATCCTTCCCCCCCCCCACATGTAATCTATATACAACCTGTCCCCCCATACATCTCTGACCTAATATCCTGATACCCCACATATAATCTATATACAACCTGTCCCCCCATACATCACTGACCTAATATCCTGATACCCCACATATAATCTATATACAACCTGTCCCCCCATACATCACTGACCTAATATCCTGATACCCCCACATGTAACCTATATACAACCTGTCCCCCCATACATCTCTGACCTAATATCCTGATACCCCCACATGTAACCTATATACAACCTGTCCCTCCATACATCTCTGACCTAATATCCTGAGACCCCCCACATGCAATCTATATACAACTGTGATAGACATGATGATTATTTATAAAATGTCTATCGATTAATATAACCCAAATGTATTTTGTTGTTGTAATGACTTTTAGCTCAAGAGTTTAAAGGACACACACACAATCTAATCATAGTATTTGCTAGACAATGGATGTCTGATCTAATGTTAGTTAAGTACATAGAAGTTACACAAGTTGCACAACCAGCTTCTAAGAGTTAAATCACAGTGTTATGTTATTGCTTGAGTGTTTTCCCAGTCCTCCCATCCTCCACACACAGAATCTTCTTGAACAAAGGGATATCTACTTTCACTTTCAGATTTGGACACATGTTAAAGACAAAGACTTGCTTATACATTGGACTTGAGAGAAGGTGGGCAGGAAGGAGGGGGGGATTATATATGATCCGACAAATGAGAATCCTATATGTTACTGATGTAACCTGTTGCACGCCCATTGTGTGTCTGTACAATAAAAGGCCCTGTCTGGCTGTTTCTGGGCAGAGAGCCATTTTGAGCATGAGACTGATACCTCGTGTTTGACTTGGTCAGTGTGCGCATACTGCTTCTACACAATACTCAATTTGGAAGCGACAAAATACCCCAAAAGCCTGCTGGAGAAAATTATAATCCAGTTCAGTGGCGTCTCCTGGGTGGACCGAGTTAAGAGATTTTGATTTCTTTCATTCTGGAAAAATACAGAGATCGGCGGATGGCACGCAGAACTCAGGGGCCCGAAAATCTACAGAACACGGTAAGATTGCTTTATGTAAATCTACCGATGTGATCTGGGTTCTGACTGCTTTTCTGCCTGTTCCTGGTCCAGAGTGATAAATCAATGAAAGGCAGGTAATATAGTTCTTTCTTACTCGGAAAAGACCACCGTTTTAACCTGCTTAAGGGGTATTTTGTACGCTGTGTATATTATGTCTGAGACGGTTAAAAATTGTTTATGCAAGACCAAGAGATAAATTCTGTGAGGGTTAATGTGTCGGGAGGGCGGACTCGGCTGTTTAAGTCTGAGGGAACACGCCAGTGACACGTGCTCCTAGGTAAAACTAGTGTGAGGTTAGGAAGATTTATGATACGTATACTTACCATATGATTGAGCGTGTTATGTTCTCATATGTGGAAAGGTATTTACGGGTGAATATAGCCGTGGTGTGACGGCTGATTTCTCCAGAATATTGTTGAAGTTTTGGTCATTGAAAATAATCGTCAGTCTCTGTGTATAGCTAAATGTCCTGTCTAGATCGTGTACAAGGAGTGCTCTTGGGGATTACTAGACGGTGGGTTGTTAAAAAAGGTAGATGAGATATATACCTTGGGTTGATATAAAGGTGGATATATATATATACCTTGAGCCGTTGTGGGTATTCTCCAGTAATCCCGTCTGTCTGCTATTATAGAAAGAAATGTCAGGTCATGGACAGATAAGATAGGCTGTAGAAAGTTTCAGAAGATGAGCAGGAAGCCTAGCAGAAAGAAAGGTGTTTTTAGATTGCTAGGAGAAGGTATAACGTAGTCAAGAGATTGAAGAGGGGAAAGCATGTAGGGGGGTATGTGTATTGCTAATGAACAATGTAATGCCTTTGTGTTGACTGCAGCCCCTCCTTGTAATGGCGGCTGGCTTGCAATGTTTACAATCCAACATAGTGTGACTCTGCAGTAAATGTAGTGAGGCCTGCCCCCACCCTGAAGTTACTCCCCCCCCCCCATGTGCTCACTTTCAGGGTGTGTGATGTTACTTCCGGTCCCTCCCCATCCGGGACAGGACCTGGCCCCGCCCCTTCCTCCTCCAGCGGCCATCTTGCCTCACCTGGACGTGCTGCTACTCAGCAGCCATTTTGCCTCACTTGGGAGATTTGTAGCCCCGCCCCTTTCTGCCTCTGGCGGCCATTTTGCTGCATTTGGGAGGCCTATATTCCCCAATGCCACTGTATCCAGTGCTAACATCATGATTGTCTGAAGTAAGGTTTTGTTTGACCAGACTTTGTTACGCTCCAAGATGTGGCCACTTTGGATGTGTGATAGGTTCAGGGAAACAAACCTTTGTGAAGATGCAGCTTGGGACATAGTAGATGACTAAGCTGGTTTATAGTGCATGGAAGATTGGAGTTGATGCATGGGGGGCAGAGACCAGGAATACATGACAGGGGACGCTCTCTCATGTTCCCAGGGGCTCTGTTTTCCACTGCCCGCTTCTCCAATGCCTACTCAGACAGATGATGTTATGGAAGGCTCCTACAGATGAAATAATTTCCCTATAGTCACCCAGCAAACTTTTTTCACGCAATTTGGTGAAGTAATTTAACTTTTTATGTGAAGAAAGAGGGATTGAATTGCCCAGAGTAGGATGTTAATTCATCCGTATTCTTTAGTTTTTCTTTAAGTCTTTTGTATATTCTAGTGTCAGTCTACACTGAAGCTATAATTATATTCCGACAGGAGAGTAAAAGCTAAACGCTGGCCATACCCTGAAATACTATTACACTGGGTGACGTAAAATTTGAATTGTGTGGCGCCCCCTTGTGTTAAAAAATGCTAACTGCAACCTGAAAGGGAAAAAAAATTTTTTGTAAGGAGATTTTTGCTCAGACTTCGCTGCATACAATGTCACCTTGACCTACAAAGTGCTTGTTTTTGTGCCTCTTGGTTTACTAGTTTGAACGCAATGACTCTTTTGCATTGAGTATTCCTGTTCAAAAGGGGGGAGGCAGAGGTGATCTGGGTCATAGATGATCTAGGTGTTGTAGATCAGCTATTGGGTTTGAAAAAAAAATAAATAAATGATTTTGTGCTATAAGATTCCGAGCCATGTGAAATAGAACATCAGAACGATTATTTAGTACTAATTCAGTAAGAAACTGCAGGTATGCAAACAGTTATCAGAACCTCTGTTGATAATGCATATGTTGAGCTTTTTGCAGATGGTATCAGGGTGAGGACTGATGACTCCACATCGGATATGCAGTGGTCACACAACAAGATGTCCTAGAAGCAGAAGCTCTGCCTCCGCATGTCACAGTACAAGAAGCGGAATTGGAAGCCCTCACTGAGGCGTGTAGAGTGGCGAGAGGTAAGACCGGCAATCCTTTACACTGACTCCTGGTATGCATTTGGCACAGCTCATGATTACGGCCCAATATGGAAGGCCAGACAGTTTTTTTACCTTAGCAGGACAACCAATTGAGTATGGTGCAGCGGTACAGAGTCGCATGGAGGCCCTACTTCTACCTGACAAAGTTGAGAGTTCGCACCGATTCCTACACTGGAGAGGCGAGAGACGACACCCTCGCTGACAGCGCAGCAAAGGCAGCGGCCCTCAAGCCGTGGAAGAAAGAAGAAAGGTACTGACAGCATGAGTCAGTGGCAAAAAACTTTGGACATTGACAAAAATTTGGACTTTGATATGCTAAAGACTTTTACAGTTACCAGCCAGCAAGGAAGGAAAGAATAAATGGACTAATATGGGAGCAGCAGAAACAGGACAGCGTGTGGTGACCAGTCAACAGCACTTGCCCACCACAGTTCCTGTATCCCATGATGGCCCAGCTGATGGACGGAAAGACCCACCTAGTAAAGCAGTAATGACGACGACGCTTGAAAGAGGTTGGGCGACTTCTAGATTCTCTGTAGCTGCTGCATCATTTGTCCGGTTTAGCATGATCTATGCCATAGGTGAGACAGGGCAGAAGTAAATTTGCCACATCACACTTGCCGGGACCACTCTACCCATTTCAGGGATTGCAAATTGACTACGTTCAGCTCCCACTTGTTGGGAAGTATGAATACGTGCTTGTTGATGTCTTTGCAGGTTGGAGGCCGACCCTGTTACCAAGGTAAACAAGTAGGTAACCGCAAAGAAGCTCATGAACGAGGTAAACTGTGAATATGGGGTACCAGAGGTGATTCAGAGTCAGACAGAGGTATAAACTTCGCAGGTGAATGTAACATGTCATGTCTGCTCTGGGTGTATCCCAGGCCTTTTACATACTGTACCACCTTTAGTGTAGTGGAAAGGTGGAGAGACGTAGTGGCACGCTAAAAAAGTAAGATACTTAAAAATGACGCCACTTTGGAAAGACTGTCATCCAATAGCCTTATACAGTGTTAGATATGAACCCAGGGGGGATTATACATTATCTCCCTATGAGATTGTTTGGGCTAGCCCCAAGGCTAGGTCGTTACTATCCTCAGTGGTTACAATTACAATCTGATGTGTTGACTGAGTATGTGATTTTCGTTGTTAAAGAACTAACCAAAGCCTATGCACAGGTGTTCTCTTCCAGACTCAGAGGCAGACACTGGGACACATATCTTGCAGCCTGGGGATTGGGTGTGCGTCAAGAAGTTCCTCAGGAAGCACCCTCCTGAGCCCCGATTTGATGGCCCCTACCAGGTGCTTCTGACTACTGCCACAGCTGTGAAACTAGCCGAAAGACTTACATGGATCCGTGCTTCATACTGTAAGAAAGCCTCAGATCCGGGAGACCAGTCTTAGTTGTGCCAAGGACATTACTCTGGTTAGGGCTAGTGAGAGAGGAGGGTGGCAACTGGAATCCTTAGTCGGAAGAATATGGGGGTATGGTTACCTTCTAGTATAACTCGTCCAATGCTCAAGTAGCCGCATATTCCTTCGACTATTGTACTGTGGTCCCGTGTCTAGGCGCAAGATCCCACCGCAGGCCAGATTTAGCTCAGTCCAGCTGGTTATATGACTTATATACCCGGGGAATACAATATGTTTGCGCCACTGATAACGTCTGGGGAGAAGACTGCCGTTATTGGGGATTAGTGGGATGTAACACAGGAATAGACTGGTCCTATAAACCGCGAAGTGCCTTAAATAAGAAAGATAAGAGCGGGAAATCCCTAATTAGTCGTATAACCCTCCTTGAGAATAATAAGGACAGCAGGTATTGGAAGGCTGAACTTAGTATGTTGCTTGGTTTTAATGCGGTTTTTACATTAACCATGGGAGATCCAAGCCCGGGGGACGGGGAGACTTATAGTCTGGGGACATACCAGTACGGGAGGACAGATCCCTTAGGGAAGTTTAAAATAAGGGATATGGTAGATGCAGCCGAATGGAAGCCACACTTAGTCCCGTGCCCATAGTTAACCCCCTCCGCCGTAAGATAAAGACCTTGACGAACATGATGATCATAGCCGACCCTACCTTTTGAGGACACCTTGACAGTAGCGACTGGCTACTCTGACCAGAATCTCTGGTTGGAGTTGATGAGGTACAATGCTAATAGGAGCAACAAGTCTAACTGTTGCGTGTGCGGTAGTGCCCGACTACACTCGGGGATGGTCCCCCTAAATCTCCCTGTAGATGCTGAAGAGTGGTTTATTAGTCTCTTCACGAACATTTCCGCTAATTACACTGTCCGTGAGAAATGGAAGAAGGAATACTCTATAACTACTTAAGTGTTTTGCACCGGAGAGAGTATTACTGACTACCCTGGAAACTACACCTGCCAGGCAAATAGGCAGGGTAGAGGGAGATTTTTGGGGAACTCACCAATATTTCCCTTGTTTAAAAAAGATGAAGAGCCAGTTCCGATAATGCCAAACACATACGCTACCAAAGAAAAGGAGAAATGTACTAGTACTGTGCCTGCCCCGATCTCCTAAGATGGATTGTCAGTGGAATTCCCATTTGCCAAGGGATAGTGCAGAAGACCTTAGGTTCCGGCGAGGGCACACCCTGTGTGGTGTTAACTTGTACAGATAGAGGGTATGGATGCCCGGAAATGAGCCCAGGGAATCCATGGCCTCCCTCTGAGGTGAGGTAGGGATTCCCCCCCTCCTAGGAGTAGGGACTTACGGGCAGTGGGAAAGCCCTGACGCAAGGGTGAGGCGACTTGGACGTGTTCACCATTAGGACTATCTCCAGGAGGGACATTGGTGTGGGTGAAGATTAGGGAGTCCCACGCCGTGCGTACCTGTGCACGCTACTAGTATTGTAACATTATGCTAGAGCGAGAAGAGAGACCCCTGGTGGTAGTTTTGATCTACACGTGTACATTGACGCCATAGGATAGCCAAGGGGGGTACCTGACAAGTTTTAAAAATTAGAGATCAAGTTAAAACTAGATTCGAGTTCATTTTCCCGATCATTATGGTAAATAAATGTTGACTGGATTAATTATGTTTATTATAATTAGCAGTGGTTTATAAATTATACTAGAGACGCCTTATAGGGACTAGTCGACCAATAGGACCTACCTCGACTATGACTTTTTTTAAAATAGAGTGACCTCAGATATGACTTTAGCTAAAAAAGGGGAGTGTCTGTAAGATGATAGGGGAGACTTGTTGTACCTACATCCTAGACGACACGTGACCCGCGGGTAAAGACGCAGTTGCCATTAAGAAGCTGACCGCACTAACTAAAAAGAGCTAACTTTTGGGACCAGCACTCGCCATGGATGAGCGGGTGGTAAAGGATCCTGGCACAGACGGGCGTCGCTGTTGTATGTGAACTGATGGTTACCCTTTCTGTTCTAGTCTGCTTTGTTATCCCCTGTGTCAGAGAGACCTGCGAAACTGATGCTGGAAAAGCCGCTCCCACCATGAGTTTGCTGGATGCATCCCCAGAAGGAGTGGACAAGTCCTACACCCCCTTGAAGACTCTAAAACGAACCTTCAACGCGCTCCAGTTATAGGCTCACGCGCAGAAAACTGTGAAAATTAGATAGAGAATTAGAGGATAGACATTTTAAGGGGGGATTGTGATAGACATGATGATTATTTATAAAATGTCTATCGATTAATATAACCCAAATGTATTTTGTTGTTGTAATGACTTTTAGCTCAAGAGTTTAAAGGACACACACACAATCTAATCATAGTATTTGCTAGACAATGGATGTCTGATCTAATGTTAGTTAAGTACATAGAAGTTACACAAGTTGCACAACCAGCTTCTAAGAGTTAAATCACAGTGTTATGTTATTGCTTGAGTGTTTTCCCAGTCCTCCCATCCTCCACACACAGAATCTTCTTGAACAAAGGGATATCTACTTTCACTTTCAGATTTGGACACATGTTAAAGACAAAGACTTGCTTATACATTGGACTTGAGAGAAGGTGGGCAGGAAGGAGGGGGGGATTATATATGATCCGACAAATGAGAATCCTATATGTTACTGATGTAACCTGTTGCACGCCCATTGTGTGTCTGTACAATAAAAGGCCCTGTCTGGCTGTTTCTGGGCAGAGAGCCATTTTGAGCATGAGACTGATACCTCGTGTTTGACTTGGTCAGTGTGCGCATACTGCTTCTACACAATACTCAATTTGGAAGCGACAAAATACCCCAAAAGCCTGCTGGAGAAAATTATAATCCAGTTCACAACCTGTCCCCCCATACATCTCTGACCTAATATCCTGATACCCCCACATGTAATCTATATACAACCTGTCCCCCCATACATCTCTGACCTAATATCCTGATACCCCCACATGCAATCTATATACAACCAGTCCCCCCATACATCTCTGACCTAATATCCTGATACCCCCACATGTAATATCCAGTCTTTGTCTCCCCACCACATCTGACATCTTCGGACCCCATCTGAGAACCTCCAGTAAGCTGCGGCCCCCACAATCGGAGCAGCTCCTTCCCTGCCGTTTCCTCCTAGAAAGATGCGTGAACCAACAGAGTCGTCGCTACGGAGCGTATTAGCGCTTTAATTGTGCATAAGCTTGAAAGGAAAAACAAGAATGTAGGCGCTGGCGATGCTTCTCACGCAGTATTAACGGGCGCCGATATCCATTAGTGAAAACGAAACCTGTGAAATCACAGCCGCAAAACGGGCCAGAAACTCCTGAGACTGCCAGCCGCCGTGCGCTGCGCCATCTCAAGAAAGGCGTGTTAGGAATGATGAGGCTATTGATAGGGCTGATAGTAAAGTCTTCCTCTCACACGATTGGCGCGTGTCATGTCTACTCTCAGGCGCAGACCAATTCTAGAGACTACTCCATAAATATTGGGGAATTGCAGCGACAGTGATTTACTGGTTGACAGGTAGGTGATGAAGAGGTAAGTGCCCCTGACAGCCACTGCTTCTCTCGCTCCTCCTGCCATCAACCATCTGTAGTTCGTTTCCTTGCTTCGCTGTATGCTTTACACCCTGATAAGACTACATTTCCCGGCGGGCTGCGGGTTTCTTTGACGTCAGGGCCATGCTTTCAAATGATTGACCGAGAAGTTGTCGAATCAGAGCGAGGTATGCGATTCAGTCAGCGAATCAGAGATTAAAGTGGGCGGATCGGTTTGGTTGCCATGCAGGAAGGTCCCGGAAGGGGTTTCTATTGCTTTTGCAGGGCAACGGAGCAAGCGTCCCTGGAAGCGGAGCCGTTAGCGGCGGATGTGAGCTTAGCAAAGCCGCAGGTACGTGCCCGGCCGGCGGGGGGTCGCCGTGTCAGCCGTAAAAAGAGTGTTTACGACCTCTTTCAAAACTCCTCTTGCAGTCACAGGCATGCTGGGACTTGTTGTGTCCTAGTGTTTAGACTTGTTCGGGCTCTGGATACACGACAGTATATGCAGCTGTGGATGACACCCCACCGACTGCTGGACTTGTGGGCATCTACTGGGCCCTCCGTGCTCCCGGGGGCCACATGCAGACCACCACGGCCATCTGTGCTGCAGACGGAGGTGAGGAGGGTGCTGCCCACCCCAAGGAAGCTGCAGGAAGCGCCGCTGAGCGTTCACGTGAGGCACGGAGGGGAGCGGGCACAGCAGGGGTCAGTAATGGCGCTCGGAGGTATGCCGCCCGCCGCTCCCCCGGTGGCTGTACTGTGAGGGGTGGTCCGAGACCCCCATCATCTGTTACCCTCACACGATCCCCGTTCGGTCGCTGGCGGTGCTACCACCATTGTCGTTGAGCGTCGGTTGCAGGATAATCGTTCCGTGTGAATGCGGCTGTTTCACGGGTCAGCAGTAGAGTGGCGCTCTCTAACGCCCCCGGTCTATGAGCCAGAGGTAGCGGGAGTGGCAGCTCCTCCGACAGATCTGGCGCCTTGCGCAGCAGGCGGTTGTCAGAGTCTCTGCGTAGTTTAGGTACTGACTGCTGATATCCGTGACGCCAGTGCCTTTATATGAGGAAAACCTTAGTTATGGTGATGACATAACGCGACCACTAAGCTGAAGGCCTGCGGCTCACTGTGTAAGGTCCGGTGATGGAGGCAGCTCGCTGGGGGATGTGGGAGCCATGATAACTGTTACATTGTGTCCACGCTGACAGGGTCACATCTCAGGGTGAAGGATACAATAAAGATGTTCCCTTTGGGCCCAGTGCCCACCGCCGTGACAGGCTTCGCAAGCGGAATTCCGCAGCGGAGTTCGTCACGGCGCCCCCAGAGACCCCATACTACTCTCCTCCGGATCCGATGTCCCGCATCCCATGCCGGTGCGCATGCACAGTACAGCGCATGACGCGCCGGCAGCGTCACGTGAAGTCATATGACACGGGCGTCTGTGGGCAGGGAAGGTTTTCCATAGCATGCCCCCCGATCCACGAGCAGAGACTCATTGCCACTCTCCGCTCGCGGCCTGTGAATTGCCACGATTCTCCTCAGTTTGACTATCTGTCACATAGGCCCACCGCGGAGATCCGTCTGCCGCCTCCTGCTCCCGACCGGCAGAGATTCGCCATGGACAGGGGGCCTTACTGTGTCCGAGGCGGTCAGCGACCGGCTGCAGGGTAGATGATATCCCACTGTTAGCTAACGCTCACTATTACGGTATGATGGCCGCGCCTTCTGACTGGCTCCGATCTCCTTAGGATGGAGGAGAGACTCCACTGCTCTCTAGTATTCTTCCTCCCTCTGTCTCTTCTGATGACGCCCTTGCTGTCTCACCGCACTATATCCCTCTCCTGCCCTTGTCTTTGCGCCTACTCCCAACTGACAGCGTACGCACACTTAAAGTTACCTTTACCATGTGGGCTCTGGTGTTGCTAAGCAACTACAGCACCAATCAGTAAGCTGCTGCTGGGTTATTTCAGGCCTCTATCAGGCGGGGCGCCTATTATGTCCCCTTGAGGCTCACAGTGACATCCCAGGAACGTATTAACTCTGACTACTCTGTAGGACACTGGGGCTGCGGGTATGTACTATAAGGATCGTGCTTTAATCGCCACTCGTGGTACGAGGAGCGTTGTGACACACGGGGGCGCTCAGGCGATGCTATGAACAACCGTCCGCCCCCGCGGAACAGGCAGGTAAGCCAGCGCTGAAGAGTATTGACAGTCGCTAGTTGTCCGCTGAAATACAGTTGAGAGGCGTCGCGCCAGCCGCGCCGCCCACCAGCCTGTCGGCGGCCAGCCGCGCCGCCCACCAGCCTGTCGGCGGCCACGTTTACGCTGGACGACTGTTTGCGTTGGCCCTTTCAGTGGTTTAGATGATGGTACCGTAAGGGGACGCTCACACACTGCAGGGTTGGTGCGGCTTTGCCAGATGTTCCCAGCAGACTTCACACCTTCAGTAAGGCCGGGCTCACACGCCACGTTCCCGTGACCCTGCGCACCTCTCCTCTTCCGGCTTCTCTGTACTGCAGATGGTTGGCATGGCTCGCCGTCGGACATGCGCAGCACAGATTTTCTTAGTAACTCCTGGTTTTCCCCGCCTGTGCGGGAACCGCGGGAAAGTGGAGCATGCTGCGATTTTTCTTCTGCGAAGGATCACTTTAGCATAGCATGCTATGGGCGGGATTTGCAGCGGAAGCCGGAGACGGTCGCCCACTCCAAATTCCGCAATTCAAATCCACCGGTGTGAGGGCTACTTGTTACTACCGGGGCCACTATGTGATGGGGGGATGCTTTGGGGAGGAGACACTTATTACTGGGTCCACTATGAGGGGGGATGGGACACTTGCCACTACTGGGGCCACTATGTGATGGGGGGATGCTTTGGGGAGGAGACACTTATTACTGGGACCACTGTGGGGGGGGATGGGACACTTGCCACTACCGGGGCCACTATGTGATGGGGGGATGCTTTGGGGAGGAGACACTTATTACTGGGTCCACTATGAGGGGGGATGGGACACTTGCCACTACCGGGGCCACTATGTGATGGGGGGATGCTTTGGGGAGGAGACACTTATTACTGGGACCACTGTGGGGGGACACTTGTTACTATAACTGTCTTACCGTTACAATCGGCCCTTTGAAGGCTGATGAAATGAGTTTGACATCCGTCTTCTGGAGTGACGCCCACTGCCCGGCCCCCTGTAGGCAGCAGTGTGGGCCAATACTGGCTTTCCCCAGAGGAGGTGCGGCGTCTGTCGCTGTGAAGACCTTGGTCCCACTAATATAGTGCAGCAGATTACTAATGCTGACCAGGCAGGCTAAATATCATACTGCCTCCTGCTGGACAATACGTGTGGCGCATATGTAGACACTTTCGTCTAACTTTATACCATCTGTTAGTTTGCGCCAAACCTTTGGCCATGCCCACTTCCTGGAAGTCATGCCCATTAATCAAGCAAAAGTTTCTAAAATGCATGATACAGGAGGTACAAGACGTGCACCTCGGTGTTTTGGCGCAGATTAAGGTAATATTGAGGTGTTTTTAGTTGTGGCGTACATTTTCCTAACGTTTCTAAGCGGGGTTTCTTCTTTAAATTAAAGGGGTGTCCAGGCTTAGAAAAACATTTTTGTTTTTTTTTCTGCCTTCCTGGGACCCTGCAGAGGCAGTTTTCCCCGGGCTGGGAGCTCCACCCTGCGGCCGAGGGCGGGGTTACATGGAGAATGGCGCGGCTGTGCTCCTGCTCACCTCCTAACATGTAGTGCACATTGTCCCCGCTATAGGGCCGGGTGCGGAATTATACGCCGCTGACCTCACGGGCCAATAACTGGCCAATACCGATCACGTTAACGGAGCGCTGTGTGTCAGAGGCCGAGCATGTGGACATGGGGGGGCATGGCGGTGATAACATGGCGAAGGATGACCTCTGCTGAATTATGTAGCATGTCTGCAGGTCCTGACCGGCTGCCATTGCTGGTCCTGTAAGTGGCCCGTTGGGTCCATCGTACATCCGTGGTTTTTGTATATGTATTGACTCTTTTCCCTACTCTGCTCTTTGTTAGGAGGGCAAGAACTTGTCTGGGGCTGCTAAAAGCACGGAGATTCGTCTGTCGACGCAGGATTTCACAACGCCCGTGGACAGGCAGCCCAAGGCTGGGTTCCCACGGGGCTTATTCCCGATGGCCGCAGCGAAAAACCGTGAGATTTCCACCGGGAGAACCGCTGCTTCAAAAGCAGGAGAGTGTGGCCGCAGCGGGAAAAAAAATGGACATGCTACGGTCGGCAAACCCGCGCCACAGCAACGGCTTCTGCCGGCTTAGCCGCAGCGGATTTGTTGTCCCGTGTGGACGAGATTTCTGAGAAAGCTCGTCCACATGGCTGGCTAATCCCAGGATTAGCGGCCGCATGCGGATTTGCCGCGGCGAAATTCCGCACAGAATTTCCACGGCAAATCCGGCCCGTGTGAAGCCAGCCTTAGGGGTGCATATCATGTATTGTAGAACTCTATTTATTTTTTGAGAGCAGAGAAAGAAAACCCAATTTTTTTTTTCCCCTCAGCATAAGGGCTTATTCCCATGGCCGTATGTACTGTGTCATTTAGGGCTTATTCCCGTGGCCGTATGTACTGTGTCATTTAGGGCTTATTCCCGTGGCCGTATGTACTGTGTCATTTAGGGCTTATTCACGTGGCCGTATGTACTGTGTCGTTTAGGGCTTATTCCCGTGGCCGTATGTACTGTGTCGTTTAGGGCTTATTCCCGTGGCCGTATGTACTGTGTCATTTAGGGCTTATTCCCGTGGCCGTAT
Source organism: Eleutherodactylus coqui (assembly GCF_035609145.1). Classification (NCBI taxonomy): domain Eukaryota; kingdom Metazoa; phylum Chordata; class Amphibia; order Anura; family Eleutherodactylidae; genus Eleutherodactylus; species Eleutherodactylus coqui. The sequence goes on from NC_089842.1 coordinate 259,320, forward strand.
GTGCTGTGTCGTTTAGGGCTTATTCCCGTGGCCGTATGTACTGTGTCGTTTAGGGCTTATTCCCGTGGCCGTATGTACTGTGTCGTTTAGGGCTTATTCCCGTGGCCGTATGTACTGTGTCATTTAGGGCTTATTCCCGTGGCCGTATGTACTGTGTCGTTTAGGGCTTATTCACGTGGCCGTATGTGCTGTGTCGTTTAGGGCTTATTCCCGTGGCCGTATGTACTGTGTCGTTTAGGGCTTATTCCCGTGGCCGTATGTACTGTGTCGTTTAGGGCTTATTCCCGTGGCCGTATGTACTGTGTCATTTAGGGCTTATTCCCGTGGCCGTATGTACTGTGTCGTTTAGGGCTTATTCCCGTGGCCGTATGTACTGTGTCATTTAGGGCTTATTCACGTGGCCGTATGTGCTGTGTCGTTTAGGGCTTATTCCCGTGGCCGTATGTACTGTGTCGTTTAGGGCTTGTTCACGTGGCCGTATGTACTGTGTCGTTTAGGGCTTGTTCCCGGGGCCGGATGGACCGCGTCGTTTAGGGCTTGTTCCCGGGGGCCGGATGGACCGCGCCGTTTAGGGCTTGTTCCCGGGGGCCGGATGGACCGCGCCGTTTAGGGCTTGTTCCCGGGGGCCGGATGGACCGCGCCGTTTAGGGCTTGTTCCCGGGGGCCGGATGGACCGCGCCGTTTAGGGCTTGTTCCCGGGGGCCGGATGGACCGCGCCGTTTAGGGCTTGTTCCCGGGGGCCGGATGGACCGCGCCGTTTAGGGCTTGTTCCCGGGGGCCGGATGGACCGCGCCGTTTAGGGCTTGTTCCCGGGGGCCGGATGGACCGCGCCGTTTAGGGCTTGTTCCCGGGGGCCGGATGGACCGCGCCGTTTAGGGCTTGTTCCCGGGGGCCGGATGGACCGCGCCGTTTAGGGCTTGTTCCCGGGGGCCGGATGGACCGCGCCGTTTAGGGCTTGTTCCCGGGGGCCGGATGGACCGCGCCGTTTAGGGCTTGTTCCCGGGGGCCGGATGGACCGCGCCGTTTAGGGCTGGTTCCCGGGGGCCGGATGGACCGCGCCGTTTAGGGCTGGTTCCCGGGGCCGGATGGACCGCGCCGTTTAGGGCTGGTTCCCGGGGGCCGGATGGACCGCGCCGTTTAGGGCTGGTTCCCGGGGCCGGAGTTTTCCTCAGTATTTTGTGAGCCAAAACCAGGAGTGGAATATACAAAGAGAAAGTATAATGGAATGTTTTGCATTTCTTCCGTATTTTGGACCCGCTGCTGGTTTTGGCTCAGAAAATACTGAGGAAAAATCCGCCCACGGGAATAAGCCCTAAACGACGCGGTCCATCCGCCCACGGGAATAAGCCCTAAACGACGCGGTCCATCCGCCCACGGGAATAAGCCCTAAACGACGCGGTCCATCCGCCCACGGGAATAAGCCCTAAACGACGCGGTCCATCCGCCCACGGGAATAAGCCCTAAACGACACGCTACGTTTTTTTCTTGCCCTGTCTTTTGCCGAGATGCGCAGGAAGCTCCTATAGACTTCAATGGAGGCTGCAAAAATGGGAGGGGCGGGAGTTACCTGGCGTACAGTGCTGAGAAAGGAAGACAATTGGCCCAAACGAACCATTATTGGTGATTGTGAACGATTAATGGTTTTCGTGGCTTCTGTGTAATGTTTTGGCTGATCCGCAGCAGCAGGCCGTGTGTTTAGTCCGGGACACAATGGCGGTAATCATTCATTCATGCAATTATAAAAGCATACGTACGGCCGTGTGAAGTGGGACTTGGGTGCTTGGTTTACAGTTTATGCTGAGCAGGATAAAGGGCTCAGTCACACGTGCGCATCGACACTAGAAGACGGCCGCACTGCAGATGTGGACGAATCTCCGCACCGCCGACACAAAGGACGTGACCGGCTCCATTGCCAGTCATGTGTTCTTTCTTCGGCGCTGTGGGGAGTCGTCCGTCCTGAAGTGCAGCCGTCTTCTTCGTGCAGTAAGGGGTCAGTCACATGGGCACATCGGCGCCCGTGTGACTAAGCCCAAATAGTATGTTCACTTTACTGTACGGGTCGTTACAGATACCATGATGCCAAATGTGTTGGGATTTTACATTTATTTATTTTATTTTATTTTTTGTAAGAAAATGGAGTGCAAAGAAGCTTTTTTTTTTTTTTTGCACTTTTAACCCTCTGCAATCCAATTTTGGATTCAGGGATTCCTAGGGGGCTTTCTCTTTCTGACATTATACATTTGCGCCATCTGCTGGCTAGAGCCAGTACTGCGGTATGGGACATGCTGGAGAGGCCCCCGACAACAGAGCGGCCAGTAATACACAGTAAGAATACCCTGCCGGACATCTTCAGACATTGGAGCTGTAGAGCCTTCAATCAGAATGTCTTCAGACGTCAGACAGTGGATTGGAAAGGGTTAATGTCCCTGTGGGGGACTTGAACTACCATCGCAATGCCTCAGCCCCCACAATAATCATCGGCAATGGCAAGTCGGGGTATTTGTCCTTCCTTTATGCAAGAGGGGTTGAAGAGGAAACTTCTCCTTTAACCCCGATGAAAAGGCTAACCCAAGACCAAACGATGATGCCTTCCTGGTCGAGGCCAGACTGCCGGCTTCTCCCAGGATGTGGGTGTCGATGGACCTCAAACCGCATGCAACTTATTTCTCGCCCTCTTCAAAATTTCACAATCTCGTCTCGCCCCTCATCCCAAATAGCTCCATAGTCAGGAGTGCCGGATTTACTGCCGCCGGAAGCGGCGCTTCCAGTCCCTTCAATTCCAAAAGCCCAACGGAAAGTTTTGTATGATTGTAAGCCCCAATGTCCACGGGTGATTCTGATTAGCCGAAGATCCGCAGAGTCAGCCACCCTTAGGGATACATGGGCGTCCGTCCGCAAATGAAAGAAGGCATGCCGATTTGCTTTGCGGACCTTTTTGTCGCAGCTCGCTTCATTTCAGTGCGGATCCCACTTTTATTGAAGGCAGTGGAAGCCATCCGATCCGCGGCACGTCGACAATTGACATCGCGGATACTGTGGGAAAGCAGAAGTTAAAAAAACCCCCAAAACTCCACTGTGTTTCCACACACATACGCTGTGAAGAAAAAGAAGACCCGGACAGGTACGCAGTGTCCTTGGCGCGGGCAATTAATAAAGGGGGCCTATATGGCGACTGTAGCGTTAAAGGACACTCGCTTCCATGTCCCCATCCATCCCCAATCTCAAGGATTCCTCAGATGTGCCATAACTGTGGGGAGAGAATGATGTCCTTTCCAGTTCCAATTTCTTCCTTTTGGGACGTCTCCACCCCTCCCCTTTTTTGCTGTATCTTTACAAAGATAATGGCGATGTTGCGTTCGCCCTGAGCGTAAGACACGCCCCGCCCAGGAAACCCGCAAATAGAAGGCTGGTCATCATGTGCAGACCGTGGAAACAAGGACCTACACAGGACTGTCCTTTGAGCGATTATCTGCAGTGCCCGAAAAGTGGACGATGGGCACACATTTACACGCACCGTTTAATGCTAAAGTGATTGCCGATTAGCGATTTTTAGCGATCATCGGCTGGTGTAAATGGGCCTTTAGGTGAATGCAGACGGTCAGGTCGGATTCCAGCTGCGGGATGCGACCGCTGCCCCGCAGTGACCTCCGGCTTACCTGTCCAGCGTCTTCACTCTGCTCTGCGGATATGCCGGCTGGCGCACAGCCTCACATGCGCAGTGCAGAGCCAGTGCTTGATAGATGACGCGACAGTGCGAGCCTCGGACATGCCGCAATGCTGTTTCTGCGCGAGTTTTCCACGTTAGGATTGCAATGGTTTATGCAATCCTATGCAGACAACCACAATTCCTGTGGCAGTGTGCAACTGCAGAAATTACATATGAAATCTTGCCACGAAATGTCCTCCCGTGTGCCTTCAGCCTCAGTGGTGATCCACAGAATAAGGCCTCATGTCCACGGGATTTCCTGCACGTGGATCTGCGCCCCATAGGGATGCATTGGACACCTGCGGGTAGTTAAATACCTGCGGATGTACTTTTTCGCTTCAGGGAAAAAATACACAACATGCTCCATTTTTGTGCGGGTCTCCCTTCCGGATCCGCGGAACACCCGTACCAGAATTAAAACTCACCTGTCCGGACGCTGCAGATCTTCCCTCCGTCGTGGCCGGATCTTCTTTCTTCGGCCCGGCGGGTGTGCCCGGCACATGTGCGCGGCATGCTGCTGGCATGCCGAGCACATCCGCCGGGCCGAAGAAAGAAGATCCGGCCGCAACGGAGGGAAGAACTGCAGCGTCCGGACAGGTGAGTTTATTCTTATTTTTAGCCTCATGTCCACGGGGCAGGAGGAACCCGCTGCGGGATTCTCCATGAAGAATCCCCGTGGGCATGAGGCCTAAAGGTAACATGTCATTTATGCTGTATAGTGACCACCGTAAAGAAAAACTGGCGGACTTTCAGAGTCCTCAAAAACCGGGGGAGCAAGCTGTCAGCGGCCACAGCAGCAGAGTGGTGGCATCTGGTACAGCTGAGAGGCTGCACAGACACGTCTGCGGAGGGAGCTGTGAGGCAGCAGATGGCCCGGGAAGATGCTCTGTGGCTTCGTAAGTCACAGCGCAAGGGCTTTGTCAGGGGAGATGGGAGGGCACAGCCTCACAGCAGGGGGATTCCTAGAGCGGCTGCAGGATCACACTGTCAGCGCAGGTGCTGCTTAGCAGTTCACCACGGGGAGAAGGAAGGGGGACAGCTGCTTCGGAGAGAGGGATTGCTGCGGTGTGCTAGGATCTTGCTCATGGCAGCCAATCAGCTCCTGGGGGCATCACCGCCCTGTCAAGCACCCTGTATCTTGTCTCCACCCATACTTCCGGTGGCGTCAAGATACAATAGTACCACAGGTGAGAACCAAGAAAAGAATTGGACCAAGCCCGTGTGTGTCAGAGCCGGCGCGGTCAGCCTGCAACATGTTGATGCTGGTTTCCATCAGCTGATTCTGGAAGTTCTTTTCTTTGAAAGTTATGTTTTTTTTCGCATTGTATATCTTAAATGCACTGATGGGAATTCATTAATAGTCATTTTGACTTTAAATTTAGTTAAAAAACCGAAGATTAAAAAAAAATACCAAAAATTGAGAAAAATGTGTTAACTTTTAAGACCATTTTGTGGTAAATCCTGACATCTAGGATTTTTTTCAAAATTTTTTTCATTTTCAGCGCCCCAAAATACATGGAAATTAGTTGAAAATATTCAAACAGCTTTTTAGTCGCAGATCTGTGCTATCGGTAATCTCCAGGATTGCAATCGCCATGCTGTAGAACTTACACCTGGTATACAGGGAGAGACACAGCAGTCCCCTTACTACAGATCCCACCGGAGATCTCGGGAGTATATATTCTCCTTTGCAGCCAGCATACGGTGGATTACTAAAGAACCTCCCTATACTGCGGCTGACGACAGGATCTCGTACCCTCCTTCACAACTACCACACTGGGGGACACCTGACAACACCCCTATACTGTGGCTGACATCAGGATCTCATACCCTCCTCCACAACTTCCACACTGGGGGACACCTGGCAACACCCCTATACTGCGGCTGACATCAGGATCTTGTACCCTCCTCCACAACTACCACACTGGGGGACACCTGACAACACCCCTATACTGTGGCTGACATCAGGATCTCGTACCCTCCTCCACAACTACCACACTGGGGGACACCTGACAACACCCCTATACTGCGGCTGACATCAGGATCTCATACCCTCCTTCACAACTACCACACGGGGGGACACCTGACAACACCCCTATACTGCGGCTGACATCAGGATCTTGTACCCTCCTCCACAACTACCACACTGGGGGACACCTGACAACACCCCTATACTGCGGCTGACATCAGGATCTCGTACCCTCCTTCACAACTAACACACGGGGGGACACCTGACAACACCCCTATACTGCAGCTGACATCAGGATCTCGTACCCTCCTCCACAACTTCCACACTGGGGGACACCTGGCAACACCCCTATACTGCGGCTGACATCAGGATCTCATACCCTCCTTCACAACTACCACATGGGGGGACACCTGACAACACCCCTATACTGAGGCTGACATCAGGATCTTGTACCCTCCTTCACAACTAACACACGGGGGGACACCTGACAACACCCCTATACTGTGGCTGACATCAGGATCTCGTACCCTCCTCCACAACTGCCACACTGGGGGACACCTGACAACACCCCTATACTGCGGCTGACATCAGGATCTCGTACCCTCCTTCACAACTAACACACGGGGGGACACCTGACAACACCCCTATACTGCGGCTGACATCAGGATCTCGTACCCTCCTTCACAACTAACACACGGGGGGACACCTGACAACACCCCTATACTGTGGCTGACATCAGGATCTCGTACCCTCCACAACTACCACACTGGGGGACACCTGACAACACCCCTATACTGCGGCTGACATCAGGATCTCGTACCCTCCTCCACAACTACCACACTGGGGGACACCTGACAATACCCCTATACTGCGGCTGACATCAGGATCTTGTACCCTCCTCCACAAGTACCACACTGGGGGACACCTGACAACACCCCTATACTGCGGCTGACATCAGGATCTCGTACCCTCCTCCACAACTACCACACTGGGGGACACCTGACAACACCCCTATACTGCGGCTGACATCAGGATCTCATACCCTCCTTCACAACTACCACACGGGGGGACACCTGACAACACCCCTATACTGTGGCTGACATCAGGATCTCGTACCCTCCTCCAAAACTACCACACTGTGGGATACCTGATAATCTCCCTGTACTGCGGCTGTTTGGCACAGTATTGCATTCATTACAACTCTGGGACATTTACAGGTCCCCTTAGGGAACCTCAGCACAATTTGCAAAATCCCCTCCAAAGGCAAAAAACACAGAAGAGGACCTGTCATGGGCCCCACCAGAAAGAACCCCTCTATCGACAAACTCAAGGTACTTGCAAGGGGGAAAACCTGCAGCGACTCTGACCCGAAGCCTATCCTGTCTACTTCAGTGGAAATGGCCTCGGCTGCCCGTTTAGAACCCCCTGGTAGATCAGTTCAGACTTTGCAACAACTATCTGAACAGCTCTTGTCAGCAATTTAAACATCTGTCACTACCCTCACGGGCAAATCTCCAATGTCAGCTGCTGTACTAGAGCTCTGGAAACAAAAGGCGAATGACTTGGGAAATCACTCACAGCGTAATAATCTTTGGGTTGTGGGCCTGCCAGAACGTGCTGAGGGGCCTGAGGAGCTCATGGAACGTTGGCTGCGTGAACGGCTCCCAGATGCTTCCCTGATGCAGGTCTTTGTGGTGGAACGAGCCCACCGAGTGCCCATGAAACTGCCTATACTGGGTGCTCCTTCTGGACCGCTGCTGGCAGAGCTGCTCAGCTCTTGGGATAGGGATGCGATCCTGCAAGCTGCAAGGAAAAGAGGTCCTCTTCGTTATGACAACGCTGCCATATCCATCTTCCCGGACTTCTCAGCGGATCTCCAAAAGCAGGGAGCATCTTTGTTCGGGATTAAAAGGCAACTCTGAGACCTCCAGCTGCCATACTCCATGGCTTGTCCGGCATGGCTGCGATTGGTGGATGGAGACTGCACTCGTTTCTTCTCCTCTCTGTCTGAAGCCGAGGAGTGGCTGGCCACCAGGCGTGAACCAGAGACACTGCAATCTGTATGTAACCATTCTCTTCTTTCAGGCATCGGGACTGCTATGAGATGTGACGACATGCACCCAAGTCGCCCTGATGTTCCTCGGGGACCCTATGCGCACGTGTGAATCTGTGACAGCATTTCCAGGGTGTCCATTGTCAGTTGTGGATTGCTATGCTCTACTCCCCTGCCGCCGGCTGTTCTGTCTCTTCTTTGTTCTCTCTTGTATTTCACCCCGACAACAATCATTTTCCTATCATGCTGCCCACAACCACGCCCTTAGCCGTATTGATTATATATTTGGATCCCCTTCCTTATTCCAGAAAATTAACTCTATAGAATTCCTTCCTAGAGAAGTATCTGATCACTCGCCGATTCGAGTGGTCCTGAAAATCCTTGGACTAGCTGTCCCCAGAAGATGGAAAATACGCCCGTTCTGGCTCTCACTGCCTGGCCTAAATGACCATATACTGGGCCACATCCAGATCTATGAGGCCTGCCCTGATGATAGTCTGGTGTGGGAGGGGTTCAAGCCCGACCTCAGAGGCTGCTTTAGATCCTCATTTGTGTTTGTTAAGAAAGCTGCGGCTTGAGAAGGAGAACTCTTGGCGGAACAGTGTCAGTGACTGGAGATGGAATTAATAGCTAAGCCTTCTGATGAGAATAGAAATAGATGGTTGCAGATTGGTAGGGACTACTTGTTATATTTAAGAGAAAAGGCCCAGAGGAATCACTTTAGTTGTCCACCTTTTTTGAATTGAGCAATCAGTCAAGCAAGTTGTCGGCCTTCATGGCCTGCCAGGAGAGTGCCCCATCGCGATATTGAGGATTAAGTTGGCTGAGGGAGTCGCACTCTCGGATCTGATGGATATCCTGGATAGATTTCAACTATTCTGTCGTACGCTGTATCAATCCCAAGCTGATTATTGCCCTATAAGACTAAATACCTACTTGGCAGCTATAGTATTTCCCAAAGTACAAGATACTCACAAATCCCTAATAGACTTCCCTATTATGATGGACGGAATTGTGGAGTCAATGAAGGTCATGACTAAAGGCAAGACCCCAAAAGTAGTAGAAGAAAGTTTCAGCATACGTAAACTTCGTAAAAAGGATTTAAACTAATCTTTATTTTCAAGCTTGAAAAAGGCCTCTTTTAGGCCGAAACGTAGCCTACAGTTTTAAGACCATGGAATAATAAAGATTAGCTTCTTTTTATGTATGCTGCCAATTTCTTCTACTACTTTTGGGACTGATGATCCAGTCTTGAGGCTCCGACTCACAACTAGTGGCTTGCATTTTTCCACCTCCTCCTTTGGAGACATATATGGAGTGCTGCTCGATAACTCTTCTGTTGTAAAGGAAGACCCCGGGACCGGATGGTCTACCGCTGGAGGTCTACTTACAATACAGAAGGAATCGTGCCACACTTGCTTTCTTTATACAAATATGTATTTGAGGAGGGCCACCTTCTGGAGCTAGCATAGTGCTGATCTTCAAGCCCAATAAAGACCCGGAGGACTGTGGTTTATATAGGGCCATTTCGCTATTAATTACTGATTTATAAGATATTGGGCTCTCACCTAAATCGAGCTATAAAAGAAGTGATACATCCTGACCAAGCGGGCTTTATTTTGGGAATGTCAACCTCAGAAAATATTAGAAGGACACAGGTGGGGGTCGGACTGGGCATTGGCTTCATTAGACGCTGCTAAAGCATTTGATTCTGTTGAGTAGCCGTATTTGATAGATGTACTTCGGAGATTCGGATATGGAGAATCATTTATTAAGTGGATCTCTATTCTGTATAGATCTCCGGTAGCCATGGTTGCGGTAAACGGTCTGACTTCCACCTCCTCCCCATTACACTGGGGTACCCGGCAGGGCATGCCCGCTCTCCCCCCTTCTGTTTGATATTACAATGGAGCCTTTGGCTCAAAGAAGTAGAGAAGTGGATCAATTTAGCTTACAGGGGGTCTCCGTTGAGAACACCCCCCTAATCCTGGTTGCAACACACCACAACCATGTTCCCCAGGGCTCAGAATCAATAATATGCAAGTATCCAGGGTCTATTAATGGAAGTAGGTAAACCTCCTTGGTGGTAACAGAGCATCCACAGTATGTCTTCCCTTCTCACGCAGCGTCTGAGGCCGGAGATGGGATTGTTCTTCCTGCTCACTGCAGTATGGAGGGACTGAGGAACGAATCTCCCTATATGCAGATGATCTGTTCTATAGGGGGATATGTTTGATAGATTTATAAGATGTCTGGTCTATTAACTGGATGAAATCTGTGACTCTTCCTTCTAGATCCCTTGTCGGTGGACTATTCATTAGGACATACAAAATTAAAAATAGTGAAGGAATTCCAATATTTGGAAGCTGTGGTGTCTTCTAAGCCTGAACACTCTGCTTCCATTGGTACGAAGGTTGTGAGGTCAAGGCCTGGCATTGTCTCCGTCGACGAGAGTTGGCAGGGGAAGTTGTATCCCAATGGTGCTGATGCCACAACTCCTTCATATCTAGGGGGCTTTTTTTATGGTTTTGAACAATTTAAGTGTTCTGATGATCCCCATAATTATCTCTCTCCGTTCCGACTGGCGTTTGCTGCTCAGGCCGGTCAGTATCTATGCTTGCGGTCTGACACCGACTGGTGCATTTTCTTGGGTGTTCTGTAGCTACGGAGGGTATAATATCTCCTTTTATGTAGATGCTTTCTTACTGTTTATAGCAATTCTCAATAAAGGTAAAAATGGGGGAAAAGATTTAGTATTGGCTACCATAAATGGGCGGCGGTGTCGTGTATGCCTCCAGTGATATTTATCTGGTAGTCGACGAGGATCACCGTTGTATTTGGTGCGTAGAGTTTGTCGTACCTCATTAAAGTTGTGTAAAATGGGCATTAGATTAAACTCAGACGGTCCGCGATGTTACATGGATGGGAACGCATATCATCTGGGATTGTGTGAATTTTGGAATTATTAGAGATAATAAAGTCTGCCTTTTTGATATTGGTCTCCGTCACCGAGTATATTGGGTGTTGTTGATGGGCGTCCTCTTCTGGGAGTTCAGGACTGCCGGAGCTCTTGTAATTGTAATGCAGCTGGGGCTTATTTTTGGGGTAGGGCTTATATGTTTTATGTATATTCTGCTTCTACAGCTATAAATATCTTGAAATTAAGGGGTAATTGCATTAAAAATTTTCAATAAAAATGGTCTTAAAAAAGCTAGGAAATAACTATCATTAATGTGTTTCCTCTAGAGATCTGCTTTCATCACGCTGCACTATGTTGTCCATTCCTGCAGCTCGAATGGGGGATCAGCTGATCCTGGAGGAAGACCATGATGAAAGCTACATCCCGCAGGAGCACGGTAGGCCTTCTTACAAGATTCTTTCTTCACTTTATATTGAGCCGCTCAGATTCCTCGGGTTCTGCTGATGATTGAGCCCCATGAAGGAGAAAGGCCTTAATGTGTACCAAGTAGGAGACGTTCAGGTCCACGGTCTCCGCTCATGGAAAGCTGTTTGAAATCAGCCGACAAACAAGCAAACGCTCCTTCGTCAACTAATTGAGAATTATTTGCATCCCCAAACCCCGTAGGCGGCAGCACTGTGAATGCGGAATGTGCTGCCGATGGCGCTGGTGCTTTATGTGGGACTAATGATCGCATAAGTAGTCATTTCACGTAGCGTGACTCGGCCCGTGTATATGGCGGTCCGACAACACATCCCTCCACGTAAGAGCTCGCCCAGGGCCACGCTGGCGATAAAATAGCGTGATGCAAGAGTGCGCAAGAAGGCAGATTTATGAAGCCAATGGTTTACAATGGTTTCCTTCCCATTAGCGATGTTGGGGAAAAACAAAAAATCACGGCCTGCTCTATCGCTCTGCGATGTGCGATATTTCCATCTCCCATGTTTCCCTATGGAGTCTCTTTTATTGCATCACAACACACAAACTTGTGTTGCGATTTTAACATTAGAAAGTCCTATTGACTTTCACGATAAAAAACCAAGTGATTTTGGCGCGGCGGCAGCGATGCAAGATTATTCTAAAAACCGCATCACTGACCCTCCAAAATAGCAGGAACAAAGGCCGTGATTTTCTCGCAGCTTAAACGCCCGTGTGGAACTAGCCTGTCGAGGTACTTTAAGACAGGAGCCGACACTGCGGGGGAGGAGGAACAATTTTTAGGACGCTGCCTATTTTGGGCTTAAGGACGCAATTATTTTTTGGAGTATTTTTCTCTACACTTTTCATAAGCCGAAGCGTTTTCTTTTCCCGTTAACATGGCTGTATGAGGCCGCTCCTTCCATCGTGAACTGTAGGTTTTATTGGTAACATTTTGGGTTACATACAGCTTTATTGATCACTTTTATTGTGTTTTTTTTGGGAGGCAAAACTAACAATAAGGATTTTGCCTGTGCTTTTTTAGGGGAAGGGGGTGTTCTACAGTCATTGTGGTGCAGGATAAACGGTGTGCTCAATTTATTGTACCGGTTGTTACGGATACGGTGACACTAAATATCTGGGATTTTTAAATGGACAATGCACAAAAAAGGGGTGTTTTTGTTATATTTTTACATGTTTTTTATACACAATTTATGTTCCTGTAGGGCTCTTGAACCATCACTATGATAGCTATGATAATGCACTGCCTTATAACTTACAATTGCGATCATAAGCATTGGCAAGCTGGGATGCCAGGGTCCAATGACGTCACAGAGGGAGCTCGCTTCCTGTTCGCAGCATGTAGGGGTTAACAGAGGGGATCACTGCAGCCGGAGGCCGGCTATCGGTGACAGCTACCGCTGCTGGATGGTGTGGGCTCAGCTTCTGACCCCACGCCATCCACATGACATAGGTTTATGTCCTGTCATGTTAAGTACCCCGCAGTCAGGACGTAAACGTACGTGCTGTGGCTTTAAGAACTGGAGGCAAATGAAGGGTTTGTCCTCTTTCTCTAAATGCTCCATTGATCAGTTAGTCCCACCATTACTTGCAGGAGCCACGCTGTAGCTAAGACCCCCGATATGACATCCAGAGGCTCTAGCGGGAGTCAGGACATAGTCAGCATCCATCTTGATGGAACTTTACTGTGTCCGGCACTTGGGACACGTTGTATGGGTAGTCGCCACTTTCCTATCTGGAGAGCTCAGACAGGGTAAACGTGGATCTGAAATGAGGATTATCGTAAGGGGAATGGACACTTCCAATGTTACACAGAACCCAAACCGCTGAGCAGGTAGACGCGCACTGTGTGCAAGTAGCATGGGGTTGGGATGACGGCCGGATCGCCCATGGAGCAGGAGATTTTAGGGTCCCGGTGGTTGTTGCAGAGGGAGACCCCTGTAGCCGAGGAACAAGCGGATCGTGTTTATGAAAAGCTCCCATTTAAACATTTGTAACGGAGTGATATGAGATCTCCTGAAGCAGGTGAGCATTAGAATACCGTAAACCGCGTCCCTGTAGAACTTTTAGGCCTCATGTCCACGGGCAAAATAGGATTTTAAATCCGCATCCCATAGGGATGCATTGACCACCCGCGGGTAGATAAATACCCGCAGATGGTCAATAAAAGTGAATAAAAAAAAAAATGGAGCATGAAAAAAAACGTGACATGCTCCATTTTCGTGCGGGTCTCCCACGGGGACGGCTCCCGCAGGCTTCTATTGAAGCCTATGGAAGCCGTCCGGATCCCTAAAATAAGAATAACTTACCCGCAGCCGACCGGGAAGGTCTTCTCTTCTTCACGGCCGGATCTTCTTGCTTCGGCCCGGCGGATGTGCCCGCTGCCGGCGTGCCGAGTACATCTGCCGACCGCTGCGGGTAAGTTATTCTTATTTATTCTTCTTTTCAGCGCTCATGTCCGCGGGGCAGGAGGGACCCGCTACGCATTCTCCATGGAGAATCCGGAGCGGGCCTGATTTTCCCCGTGAACATGAGGCCCTACTGGAGTTGCATTAAAATACATAAAACTATACCAAACCCTGTTAACGGCTGCGGTCTCCCGCCACAGTCGCTATCGCTGTGCTTACTGGTAGATGACCCCCAAACTAATGCGACACTCGCTGATCCCCCTCTGCTTCACCAAGTTCATGGCAGCTTGTAAAAGAGAGATGACTATAATCCGCAGTGGTCCGACTAGTATCATATACACTTATTGGTGCCCTTCACTCTCTGGGTAAGGCGGGCCGGGCTATGGAGCCCTTCATTTGGACGGGCGTTTAATAAACCCGTGCAGCCCTTCTCTTTCTTTCACGGCCCTTCTCTTTCTGGCACCGCCCCCGTGCGGCCCTTCTCTTTCTGGCACCGGCCCTTCGCTTTCTGGCACCGGCCCTTCGCTTTCTGGCACCGCCCCCGTGCGGCCCTTGGCTTTGTGGCACCGGCCCCCGTGCGGCCCTTGGCTTTGTGGCACCGGCCCCCGTGCGGCCCTTGGCTTTGTGGCACCGGCCCCCGTGCGGCCCTTGGCTTTGTGGCACCGGCCCCCGTGCGGCCCTTGGCTCTCTGGCACCGGCCCTTTCTCTTTCTCGCACCGGCCCCCGTGCGGCCCTTGGCTCTCTGGCACCGGCCCTTTCTCTTTCTCGCACCGGCCCCCGTGCGGCCCTTGGCTCTCTGGCACCGGCCCTTTCTCTTTCTCGCACCGGCCCCCGTGCGGCCCTTGGCTCTCTGGCACCGGCCCTTTCTCTTTCTCGCACCGGCCCCCGTGCGGCCCTTGGCTCTCTGGCACCGGCCCTTTCTCTTTCTCGCACCGGCCCCCGTGCGGCCCTTGGCTCTCTGGCACCGGCCCTTTCTCTTTCTCGCACCGGCCCCCGTGCGGCCCTTCTCTTTCATCACGTTCAAGTTGAACTGTTAGCCGTTGTTTGCTATAACTATTTAAAGCCTAAATCCATTTCTAGAAACGTAGCAGTGGTAAGAGATGCTGTGGTTGTACCTGAAGAGGGATGTCCATGCAAGGCATCCAAGAAATATTGGTGAACATACATTTGCAAGGGCAAAGGGTAAAAAGTTCCCCATCGATGTTTGTAACTACAGACAAATGTTTGGTGGAGGTGATTGCTGCAAAGTATTATATTCAGGGGTTCACTTACTTTTTCTTCTTGCATTGTGGATGATAAACAGTACAACTGTTGGGAATTATGCCTTGGATAGCAATCGGGCCACGTTTTATTAATAGTCAATGCAGAAACACAGGACATTCCAAAGGGTTCACTTACTTTTTCTTTCAACTGTATGTAATAACCCTTTCGGTAATGTCAAGAGTTGTCGTCCATCCCCTGTACAGGCTGAAACATTGATGCTAATTTAGAAGCTACGTTACCTTCCTTGTCTGTTCAGAACCTCGATCGCTGCCGCTTGTGTTTTTCCTCCGATGCAAATTTACATTTTCTGATGTTTCCAATTTAAATTTTCTAGAAATTCAGGAGTACGCCAGGATGATCGGGGTCGATCCCGACGCTGAAGCTGAGCTGATGTGGTTGGCCCGGGAGGGGATCGTTGCTCCTTTGCCACCAGATTGGAAGCCATGGTAAGAGGTCTGCTGTGGGGGTTACACGGGCCGCAGGAAATAACATGTGACCAAGTACAATGGGCCAATACCAGAATTCAAGAGCTCGGCTGTCTTTGGCAGCACCATTGCGGCGTCTTTCTTGACCACCAATGTAGTCATTCTGGGATCTTCGGGGTCAGTGGGGTCTTGGCAGTCAGACTGCTGAGGACAGGGGGTAGCTTTCCATCCTGGCACAACATCCTGTGAACGTTAAGACCCGTGTGGAGGATCAGCAAATCAAGCCATCCATAGGGATGCATCCACAGTGCAAAAGAAAAAGATCCAGCCGTGGACCGAGAGAAGATCCGCACCGCTCTCCTGTTTTTTAGGCCTCATGGCTGCGGGCATGGGTGGAAACCGTGCGTGCCCGTGGACATGAGGCTTAAGGTAGGAGCCACAGAATGTTCCAGTGGCCTCAGGGGTTTTCTATGTGATTACTTGTAACAGTTAGTAGTTTTCTATATCCTATCCTTTCCAAAGACCAAGTTAGTATAATATGGCAAATCCCTGAAGGTACAAAACCTTAAATGATGTCGCTAGACCAGTCCTTAGGCCGGTTTCACGTGGCCGAGAAACTCACGTGCGATTGGTTCATTGCGAGACGCACAAATCTCTCACGCATGTGACCCCATTACTTGGATGCAGTAATATACATGTCCTGTCTTTTCACGTTCCTCGGAACGCTTCGGCCATCGTACTCAGTGGGACAGTACAGCGCATTGCACGGCGCGGGATGTGCACGCGATTGAAAGTGATGAGAATCACTTGCCGATCCTCCAACGCGCCTGAAAGCAGGAGGATCGCTGCTTCACAGAAATGATGGGAGGGGTTTGCCAGAAAAACACCTTGCATCAGTGTGAAAACACACGTTGGTGAGTGCGATATCGGGGCGAGTTTCTCCCCCATGTGTAGATAGCCTTACATGGGGTTAAAATAAAGTCCCAGAACTGACAAGAATTAAAGGGGTGTTCCAGGACTAAAGTATTCATGACCTATCCTCAGGGTAAGCCGTCAATTGTTTATCAGCAGGGGTCTGCTCCTTAGGACCTCCACCGATCGCATATATTGTATTTCAGCCGCACTTCAGTAACGGTGAGCGATTCCAGCGACCTCATTGGTTGTTGGGTACACCCCCCCCTTCGGAGATGTGCACGAGTGCTACTTCGAGACCCATTTGGGTTTGGGGGTTAGGGTTAGCGGTTAGGGTTTAGGGTTGGGGTTAGTTGCCAACCCTCCTACGGCGCTGCTGCTGCTTATTTAACGGGCCGCCCACTCGTGCACATCTCCAAGGGGGATGGGGGGGTGTACCCAACAACCAATGACGTCGCTGGAATCGCTCACCGCTACTGAAGTGTGGCTGAAATACAAAATATGCCCACCAATCAGCCATCTGAAGAGGTCATGGCACTCTTGTGGGCGTTGCAACCATCTGTCACATGACCTGACAGCAGCTCGGTGCCATTCAAGTGAATGAGTTTGAGCTGCTATATCAAGCACAGTCGCTATACAATGTACGGCGCTGTGCTCACTATGGACTGAGGTGGCCTGACGCTCCCCTGAGCACCGCGGTCACTTCAGTCAGCTGGTCGCCAGGACCCTGAGCGGTGGACCCCCACTGATCGGCGACCTTTCTGGAGGACAGGTCACCAGTGCTGTAGTATCTAGTGAATTGCACAAGGTTTTCTCTTTTGCTACTGTTGGCAGATACAGACCGGTTTCATGAGCTCATTTTTGAAGAGACCATTGCCAAAGCCTAGTTAGATTTAGTAGTTGTCATCCCTCTTGTTTGTCTTTCAGCCAGGATGTGACTGGCGATATCTATTATTTCAACTTTGCTACTGGTCAGTCAACATGGGACCATCCAATAGATGAACATTACAGAGAACTGGTTACACAAGAGCGTGCAAAGCTGCAAGCCCAAGGTGGCGCAAAGAAGCGAGAGAAGAAAAAGAAGAAGGAAAAGAAGAAGGACAAGAAGGTGAAGGAACTCCCCAAAGCGGCTCTGGTGAGTTACATGGCCGTGCGTCTCCCTGTCCGCCGTGCACTGTGAGGTCAGGATGGGACAGCCGGATGGAATTTCATGGTATTTTCCTCCTGCGTAGGTCTGGACTATTCGCAAATGCATGTAAAGAGGTTCTGCAGTTATAGGTTGCAACGCTCCTTCTGTCCTCAATGGCAAACCACTGATAATTATAATCGAAACCATTCAAAAAGCATTAAAACCCCCTCTATCCACAATCCGCCCCTCTATCCGCAATCCGCCCCTCTATCCGCAATCCGCCCCTCTATCCGCAATCCGCCCCTCTATCCGCAATCCGCCCCTCTATCCGCAATCCGCCCCTCTATCCGCAATCCGCCCCTCTATCCGCAATCCGCCCCTCTATCCGCAATCCGCCCCTCTATCCGCAATCCGCCCCTCTATCCGCAATCCGCCCCTCTATCCGCAATCCGCCCCTCTATCCGCAATCCGCCCCGCTATCCGCAATCCGCCCCGCTATCCGCAATCCGCCCCGCTATCCGCAATCCGCCCCGCTATCCGCAATCCGCCCCGCTATCCGCAATCCGCCCCGCTATCCGCAATCCGCCCCTCTATCCGCAATCCGCCCCTCTATCCGCAATCCGCCCCTCTATCCGCAATCCGCCCCTCTATCCGCAATCCGCCCCTCTATCCGCAATCCGCCCCTCTATCCACAATCCGTGTAGTTATACTGCTCTATGAAGGAAACCTGTCTCGTCCCATGAACTAAGTTCAGGTGGTGACAGAGAGTCGGGTGGGGTATTCCTTAGACTTTCCTGCTCCCACGATCCAGGGGTGTCCACCTCTAAAGTCGGCCCGCGGCATGAAAATCTGGCTCTTCAGCCTTCTGTGCGCACGCTCTCCCATGGACTTGTATAGGACGGCGCGCCCCCTGAAAACAGTCAGATTTTCTTGCCGTGGGACACTGCTGGATCGTGGGAGCTGGGGAGTCTGAAAGCCTACAACCAAGAGCGATGATGCCTCACTGGTAGTCTGTGCGTCAGAGACCGCAGGTCTGCAATATGTATGGCTGTCAGATAGCACTGCTTAAATGCCGTCCGCTTCTTGCAGAATATATTTTTGGTGTCTTCTTCATGTTCTCAAGCAGCAGGAAGAAGAATCTGCTGTGCAAATGACCTGCAAATCCACAGCTAAATGCGCTTGTGTTAGAATGATTGGGCCGCCCGCAGGACTGTCCACAGAATATACCTGCGCTCCAGACTTTAAAAAAGCAATTACAAAAGAGCCAATAAGGTCACAAGCTGAGAAACCAGCTCGCCATAAGAAGGTTTCACCCCTTGAAATTAAAGGATTGCCCACTTTCTGCTGCTTTTTAAAGTTTTGTTTCTTAAGGCACAAAATGGGAAGTCATAAGATTTTCTATTATACATATATTTAAAATTATGCCCACATCTTTCTTATAGCAGAGCAGCGGCTCCTATATACATAGTAGAATGGCATAGTACGTGGACAGGTCTGTCCATAGTAATGGCTGTTAGTAATGTGACTCTGATCAAGTATGTCATAGATGACAAGTAGATAACTGAGGAAAATAACTCGCACAATTATACTACAGCAGCGTCTCCTCATGTCTGTCAGTGTCTGTGGAGGAGACATTATACAGTATTACTACAGCAGCGTCTCCTCATGTCTGTCAGTGTCTGTGGAGCAGACATTATACAGTATTACTACAGCAGCGTCTCCTCATGTCTGTCAGTGTCTGTGGAGGAGGAGACATTATACAGTATTACTACAGCAGCGTCTCCTCATGTCTGTCAGTGTCTGTGGAGGAGGAGACATTATACAGTATTACTACAGCAGCGTCTCCTCATGTCTGTCAGGGTCTGTGGAGGAGCAGACATTATACAGTATTACTACAGCAGCGTCTCCTCATGTCTGTCAGGGTCTGTGGAGGAGACATTATACAGTATTACTACAGCAGCGTCTCCTCATGTCTGTCAGTGTCTGTGGAGGAGGAGACGTTATACAGTATTACTACAGCAGCGTCTCCTCATGTCTGTCAGTGTCTGTGGAGGAGATATTATACAGTATTACTACAGCAGCGTCTCCTCATGTCTGTCAGTGTCTGTGGAGGAGGAGACATTATACAGTATTACTACAGCAGCGTCTCCTCATGTCTGTCAGTGTCTGTGGAGGAGACATTATACAGTATTACTACAGCAGCGTCTCCTCATGTCTGTCAGTATCTATGGAGCAGACATTATACAGTATTACTACAGCAGCGTCTCCTCATGTCTGTCAGTGTCTGTGGAGGAGGAGACATTATACAGTATTACTACAGCAGCGTCTCCTCATGTCCGTCAGTGTCTGTGAAGGACGAGACATTATACAGTATTACTACAGCAGCGTCTCCTTATGTCTGTCAGTGTCTGTGGAGGAGCAGACATTATACAGTATTACTACAGCAGCGTCTCCTCATGTCTGTCAGTGTCTGCGGAGCAGACATTATACAGTATTACTACAGCAGCGTCTCCTCATTTCTGTCAGTGTCTGTGGAGGAGAAGACATTATACAGTATTACTACAGCAGCGTCTCCTCATGTCTGTCAGTGTCTGTGAAGGACGAGACATTATACAGTATTACTACAGCAGCGTCTCCTCATGTCTGTCAGTGTCTGCGGAGCAGACATTATACAGTATTACTACAGCAGCGTCTCCTCATTTCTGTCAGTGTCTGTGGAGGAGAAGACATTATACAGTATTACTACAGCAGCGTCTCCTCATGTCTGTCAGTGTCTGTGAAGGACGAGACATTATACAGTATTACTACAGCAGCGTCTCCTCATGTCTGTCAGTGTCTGTGAAGGAGCAGACATTATACAGTATTACTACAGCAGCGTCTCCTCATGTCTGTCAGTGTCTATGGAGCAGACATTATACCGTATTACTACAGCAGCGTCTCCTTATGTCTGTCAGTGTCTGTGGAGGAGCAGACATTATACAGTATTACTACAGCAGCGTCTCCTCATGTCTGTCAGTGTCTGCGGAGCAGACATTAAACAGTATTACTACAGCAGCGTCTCCTCATGTCTGTCTGTGTCTGTGGAGCAGACATTATACAGTATTACTACAGCAGCGTCTCCTCATGTCTGTCAGTGTCTGTGGAGCAGACATTATACAGTATTACTACAGCAGCGTCTCCTCATGTCTGTCAGTGTCTGTGGAGGAGACATTATACAGTATTACTACAGCAGCGTCTCCTCATGTCTGTCAGTGTCTGTGGAGGAGACATTATACAGTATTACTACAGCAGCGTCTCCTTATGTCTGTCAGTGTCTGTGGAGGAGACATTATACAGTATTACTACAGCAGCGTCTCCTCATGTCTGTCAGTGTCTGTGGAGGAGACATTATACAGTATTACTACAGCAGCGTCTCCTCATGTCTGTCAGTGTCTGTGACGGAGACATTAAACAGTATTACTACAGCAGCGTCTCCTCATGTCTGTCAGTGTCTATGGAGCAGACATTATACAGTATTACTACAGCAGCGTCTCCTCATGTCTGTCAGTGTCTGTGGAGGAGACATTATACAGTATTACTACAGCAGCGTCTCCTCATGTCTGTCAGTGTCTGTGAAGGAGCAGACATTATACAGTATTACTACAGCAGCGTCTCCTCATGTCTGTCAGTGTCTATGGAGCAGACATTATACCGTATTACTACAGCAGCGTCTCCTTATGTCTGTCAGTGTCTGTGGAGGAGCAGACATTATACAGTATTACTACAGCAGCGTCTTCTCATCTCTGTCAGTGTCTGTGGAGGAGCAGACATTATACAGTATTACTACAGCAGCGTCTCCTCATGTCCGTCAGTGTCTGTGGAGGAGAAGACATTATACAGTATTACTACAGCAGCGTCTCCTCATGTCTGTCAGTGTCTGTGAAGGAGCAGACATTATACAGTACTACAGCAGCGTCTCCTCATGTCTGTCAGTGTCTATGGAGCAGACATTATACCGTATTACTACAGCAGCGTCTCCTTATGTCTGTCAGTGTCTGTGGAGGAGCAGACATTATACAGTATTACTACAGCAGCGTCTCCTCATGTCTGTCAGTGTCTGCGGAGCAGACATTATACAGTATTACTACAGCAGCGTCTCCTCATGTCCGTCAGTGTCTGTGAAGGACGAGACATTATACAGTATTACTACAGCAGCGTCTCCTTATGTCTGTCAGTGTCTGTGGAGGAGCAGACATTATACAGTATTACTACAGCAGCGTCTCCTCATGTCTGTCAGTGTCTGCGGAGCAGACATTATACAGTATTACTACAGCAGCGTCTCCTCATTTCTGTCAGTGTCTGTGGAGGAGAAGACATTATACAGTATTACTACAGCAGCGTCTCCTCATGTCTGTCAGTGTCTGTGAAGGACGAGACATTATACAGTATTACTACAGCAGCGTCTCCTCATGTCTGTCAGTGTCTGCGGAGCAGACATTGTACAGTATTACTACAGCAGCGTCTCCTCATTTCTGTCAGTGTCTGTGGAGGAGAAGACATTATACAGTATTACTACAGCAGCGTCTCCTCATGTCTGTCAGTGTCTGTGAAGGACGAGACATTATACAGTATTACTACAGCAGCGTCTCCTTATGTCTGTCAGTGTCTGTGGAGGAGCAGACATTATACAGTATTACTACAGCAGCGTCTTCTCATGTCTGTCAGTGTCTGTGGAGGAGCAGACATTATACAGTATTACTACAGCAGCGTCTCCTCATGTCTGTCAGTGTCTGTTAAGGACGAGACATTATACCATATTACTACAGCAGCGTCTCCTCATGTCTGTCAGTGTCTGTGAAGGAGGAGACATTATACAGTATTACTACAGCAGCGTCTCCTCATGTCCGTCAGTGTCTGTGGAGGAGAAGACATTATACAGTATTACTACAGCAGCGTCTCCTTATGTCTGTCAGTGTCTGTGGAGGAGCAGACATTATACAGTATTACTACAGCAGCGTCTCCTCATGTCTGTCAGTGTCTGTGGAGGAGCAGACATTATACAGTATTACTACAGCAGCGTCTCCTCATGTCTGTGGAGCAGCAGAAGCAAGCACTATTGTGACATCATCATGATGTAGCGCAGCCTAAGAATAAAGTATGTGATGTTGCATCAAAGCAAGATGCACATTATTGTTACATCATAACCATTAAACTTGACTTTGAATTAAGACAAACACTCTTATGACGATACCACAAAAAAAAAAAAAAAAAAAAAAAAACTTTCCTAGAAATTAAGACAGTCTATATTGTTACCTCATACCAATGGAGACGTCTAGAAATAAAGACCGGAGGTGTTGTGACATCATCACAATGTCACTTTGTGTGGGAAGAAGACACACCCAATGATGAATGACAATCATGACATCACAATTGGACATTGTCTTGGAAAAACATTGGTGTGACATCACAGTTGGACCTAAAGGCAAACACTGAAGTTATATCAAAGTAATGCGCGATATCGCACTGCAGTCAGAAAGTGCAACAATCACGTTGTCCAATATAGCCTGAGGCTAAAGTTCTGAGCATTTTGGTTATTATACGAAACTTGTGGAATGGATGGAAAACGTTCCCTTTTGATATGCCAGCCAGCAGGACTCCTGGCAAACTGCTGCATGAGACTGCATATTGGTGCAATGTATAGAATCTCCACAGTGAGGGGGTGAGAAGGGCACATTGGGGAATCTTATGGATAGAAAGGTGGAGCGCCATCAGAAAACTGATTGTGGCTTGGCTGCCGCCATGAGGGGCATAAAGTAGGGCGGCGCTGCATATATATTCCACCGTAAATCAATGCTCTAGGAAATGACTCGCTATTTTTGTATTCATCCTTGATGTCTATTGATCCCTAATGCCTTGCACTTGCCAACAAGCCACATTTTTGGCGGAGTCTTTGCATCCATTAATTACCTTTTATGCAGAGAAAAATGAACTCCTTCAGAAAGCTGAAAAATGTCTTAACAGGCTGGTGATGGGATCTCATCAGTAGATCAGTAATATCTAAATAGAACATCGCAAGTGTCAATCCTTTGGCCCTCAGTTGTCTCATCTACATAATATTCTGACAAGTCCCTATTTCTACCTGTGCACTAGTTACTTTTATGCAATATGGTTGATGGACTGTTTTACACACACACTTGCTGTAATGTATACGGTTTGTACATGGGTCTTGTGGTTTGGATATTGACTCGTAGAGTAGCTACCTTCTCCAGTCCCTCTGTGCCTCGCACCTCCTCCGCTCCCCCTGTGCCTCGCACCTCCTCCGCTCCCTCTGTGCCTCGCACCTCCTCCGCTCCCTCTGTGCCTCGCACCTCCTCCGCTCCCTCTGTGCCTCGCACCTCCTCCGCTCCCTCTGTGCCTCGCACCTCCTCCGCTCCCTCTGTGCCTCGCACCACCTCTGCTCCCTTTCTGCCTGGCTGTCATTAGCCAACTCACCACCATCTTCAACCTCTCTTTGACGTCTGGCATTTTCCCCCACCCCCCCTCATTCAAACACTCAATCATATCCCCTCTGCTAAAGTAACCGACCCTCAACCCGACCGATGCTGCCAAGTACTGACCCATGTCCCAACCTTCATCTCAAAACTACTAGAATGCCTGGCCTATTCCTGCCTCACACTTTCTCTCTGATAACTCTCCTTAACCCTCCCTCCGCTCCCAACACTTGACCGAAACCGCCCTCACAAAAGAATCAAACGACCTCATGGTGGCAAAGTCAAGGGGCGACTACTCTCTACTAATCCTCCTTCACCTCTGCTGCATTTCGACACTGTCGACCATAACCATCTCTTCGCTATGCTACGCACTATCAACCTAAAGGACACTGCCCTCTCCTGGTTCTCTTCCTACCTCTTTGACTGCTCATTCAGCATCTCCTTAGCTGGCTCTATCTCCTCTCCGGTTCCCCCTCGCTGTTGGAGTCCCCCAGGGCTTAGTCCTTGGCCCCCTCCTCTTCTTCACAGCCCCTATCAAACAAACCATCTGCATTTGACCTCCAATATCATCTCTACGCTGACGACACCCAGCTATACATCTCTTCCTACGACATCCCAACACCATTCCTCCAAAATATCATCGACTGTCCGCTGTCTATAACACCATGTCCTCCTTTTTTCCCCAGACTTAACCTCTCAAAAACTGACCTTCTTGTCTTTCTGCCTTCTGCCAGCCAACCTCCACCCAACATCTCCATATCCGTATCTGGCTCCATCCTAACCCCCCCACAGCACGCCCACTGACTTGGGGATCACACTGGATTCGGACTTTTTCTTTACCCTCCACATCCAATCTCTGGCCGAGTAATGCCGCCTGCGCCCCAGGAATATTGCTAAAATATGGCCATTCCTCAGCACTGACATGCTAAAGACACTCGTTGTTGCCCTCATCCATTCCTGACTCAACTACTGCAACTCCGTGCTCATTAGCCTTCCCCACACCGTACTTTCCCCTCTCCAATCCATACTAAATGTGGCAGCCAGACTCCTCTTCCTATCCAGCCACCTCTCAGATGCCTCTGCACTATGCCAGTCACTGCCCTGGCTACCCATACACTACAGAACTCAATTTCATTATCCTCATCTACAAAGCTCTCCATGGCGCCGGCGCCACCCTACATCACTTCCCTCCTGTCTGTACACCACCCAGCCCGCACACTCCAATCCGCTAACTAACTCAGACTAAATACCCCTCTGATGCCAACCTCACACCCTCGCCTCCAGGACTTCTCTAGAGCAGCACCCATCCTCTGGAAACATGTAATTGTCATTCTGTTTGTGTTTCCCCCGTGCTTTGAAAGGTTGGCACTATACAAATATAGATTCATTATTACATGTAATAGGACTTGAAGGTAATCTATATACTTCAATTATTACACATAATGGAGCAGATTTAAGCACTCTAACACAGGAGCCAAGCAGTAAAACTGGAAGTTCTGGCATTGGCACATGCTGGACCCAGATGGTGCCAGACTGGTGCCATTGACTATAACATGATCCGTCTGAGTTCTGTTAGGCACTCCGACATTTTCCAGGAAGAAATAGCACTGCATGCTACGCTATTTCATCTTGGATTGTAATGGAAATCTACAAGGGGGTTACCAAACAGATTGCAGATTCAAACAAGCCCTTAGTGCACATTCAGACTGTCAGATTTCTCCCAGTGGCTCTCGCTGCCTGAATCCTCTGTCTCTTGTGTCTAACTTTATCCTTCCTGTTAGTTGGCTTAGTTTGCACCAGCTATTGTGCCCAAGTTTTGGTGTGGCTTTTGGTGCACAATGTCATATTTAGGCTACTCCCCTTTCCCACAAAGCCCCGTTATGGTTGTAGTGAACGTGTCTAAAACCCATCTTAAATGTAGTAGAAAGCATCTAAGTCAGTTTTATAGCAAATCTGCCTTTTGGTTGTAAAATGTAGATTTTAGATTCAGTTTTTGTCCACTATGAAAAATACGGTAACCAGAATTTTCGCTTCTTCAATTGCCTTTTGTTGTCAGGAATGTATTTTTATAATTGTTGCTTTTTAAAGGAACCTTGGAGGTAAAAATGATGCACAGTGTTCTACCTAGAAGTGGGCTGTAGTGGGCGCTGCACCAAACCCTCTGTCAGGCCCCAGCCCGCAGACTAACTGGGTCAGTTTTGCCTGTCGTGTCGCTGTAATATACAGGACTTCTCTAGTTACATGGTACATGCAAAAAACGTGCTAAATTATATCCTGAAACAATGTTTCCAGTAACCACAGCGCTCCACAGAAACGGTAATAAGCAGAATGTGCGCTGTACAACTATAGATTGGTATATTTCCTTAAATTTCAGCAAATTATTAGGTCGCGTTGCCATCAATTTCTCCATCAAAGCATGAGAGATCAGCAAATCCCAGAGGTCTTCTATTCTTGGGGCAGCACCTTTTTCTATTGTTTGGCTATTAGACAGATGATGGCTTATATTTTTATGTCTGTGTCTGATCTAAGTGGGTCGTGGATCCCTTCCATGTGGAAAAGGAGGGCGCTTTCAGGTTGGTTGGCGATACTGAGACTTGAAATGTTTTTGATCATGAGGAATATTTCTTTCCAGTAAACGGTTAAACACTGGCAGTCCCAAAAAATGTTGAGCAGAGAACCCTTACCACCGCACCCCTCCAACACTCGTCGCCCTCACACAGGCCCCTGTTTTTAAGAGACACTGGACTTAAATACCATCTTGCCACAATTTTATTATGAACCTCAAGAATTCCGGAGCCTCTAGTTTCCTTTGCCGCGAGTTTAGATGCCGCTTACCAAATTTCCTCATCAATAGCCACTTTCAGATCTTTTTCCCAGTTTAGGACATGGATTTGTCTGCTCATTAGTTACCAGTCACAATCATACACTGATACTATCTGGGATTTGTTTTCAAAAACTTGGAGACTATTACGGGAATTTGGATTTGATGAATATTGGTTGAAGGAGGAAGGATCTGATCTGATAGTATCTCAACCGTTCTCCCTCTGGAACCTAGAAGGGGATTATGGCCCCTCTTTCTAAAATTTCTATTTTGCATATATTTCTGAAGTCAGAGCTGTTCTTAGTTCATAAAAGTATCTCTTTAATCGTTGGGGAGCAATTTTCAGGATCACAGCTTTTTGTGTATTATGTAATCTACAGTTATAACTTTTTTACAGCCTCATATTTTTGTATCCTAATTTGATGAACTTTTACCTAAAAACTGTTTTTTTTTAAGAAAAGGTCACCCCAAAATCAAAAATTAGATTTTTTTTTTTCATATTTATCTAATATGCATGTATAATCAAAAAAGTATTTGCAAATGTTCTAATACTTGTACATCACTGCTTATTGCTCAAAAGAAATGGACGTTGCAGCTTCTTTGTTTCTGCAGGCAGCATACAGTTCTTGCATCACTTTTATATACACTTTTACAAAGTAAGTTCTAGAAAGTTTCATAAAGTTCTAAGAAGTGTTAGAGAGTGACACTATTTCTGAGTAGTTATATTAGATAAATTTGTGATTCCATTTTTTTTTTCAGGGTGATCTGTTTTAAAAATTTAGAGGAATTTAGGTCTTTTTCAGTGTTTAATATACAGGTTCATCCATTTATGATACAGGAAATTATTTTTAAAAAAGTCAAAATGTTATAACCCTAATGTAGACTTGACATTTTAAAATATTTTCTGAGCTAGACACAGTCTTCGATTCTGGAAACTCTAAACTCTCACTGTTCCTCCATTCCTCTATTTCTCTATGCTCTCTGATTGCAGAACAGTTTTTTTTTTTCTGTACCCCATTCCTCTGCAATCAGCCTCATTAATTTCCACAACCAATATGGAAATTGATGGATAATTTTACACTTCGCTAACTTAAATGGATTTAAGTCCCAAAGTTCAGATAAATTACATCCTAGGAAACTAAAGGAAGCAGCGGAGGTAATTGCTGAACCATTCGCCATAATCTGTGAAAATTCCTGGAGAACAGGAGAAGCCCCAGAAGATTGGAGGAGGGCAAATGTTGTCCCTATCTTCAAAAAAGGAAAGAAGGTGGATCCAGGACACTACAGGCCTGTGAGCCTGACTTCTATACTGGGAAAGATCTCTGAATAAATTATTAAACAGCATGTATGCAAGTACTTGGATGAGAATGGAGTAATTAACCAGAGCCAGCATGGGTTTGTAACAAACAAGTCATGCCAGACTAATCTAATTTCCTTCTATAACATTATCACCGATTGATCAGAGAAATGCGGTGGATATAGTATATCTTGACTTTAGTAAAGCATTTGACAAAGTATCTCATACCAGACTTATTGATGAAATGACCAAATCTGGGATTGACAAGGCAACTGTGAGGTGGATTCACAACTGGCTGAGTGATCGTACTCAGAGTGGTCATTAATGGCTGCACATCCAAGTGGAAGAATGTATCAAGTGGGGACCACAAGGCTCTGTCCTGGGCCCAGTGTTGGTCAACATTGTTATAAATGATCTGGAGGAGGGAATTGATGAGAAAGTGATCAAATTTGCTGACGACACAAAGCTAGGAGGGATAGCTAATAGAGATGAGCGAGCGTACTCGTTAAGGGAAATTACTCGAATGAGTATCCCCATTTTCAAGTACATGCCTGCTTGCCGGAAAAGATTCAGGGGCCGGCGGGGGTGAGCGGTGAGTTGCAGGAGTGAGTGGGGGTGGGGGAGAGAGAGAGAAAGAGAGATCTCACCCCCATATCTTTTCGGGCAAGCAGGCATGTACTCGAAAATGGGGATACTTGCTCGAGTAATTTCCCTTAACGAGTATGCTCACTCATCTCTAATAGCTAACACTAGGGAAGAGAGAGAGAGTATTCAAAAAGATTTTGAAAAGTTTGAACAGTGGCCGGCAACTAACAGAATGGTATTTAACAAGAAGAAATGCATAGTCCTACTTCTGGGCAAGAAATAAAAAAAAAACGCATACAAAATGGGAGGAATTGGGCTAAGCAGCAGCACATGTGAAAAAGATTTGGGTATACTAATAGATCATAAACTGAACATGAGTCAACAATGTGATGCAGCAGCGAAAAAGGCAAACACAATTCTGGGATGTATTTAGAGAAGCATAGAGTCTAGATCACGTGAGGTAATTATCCCCCTCTACTCCTCCTTAGTCAGACCTCATCTGGAATACTGGGCACCCCACTTTAAAAAAGACAAACTAGAGCTAGTTCAGAGAAGAGTTACCAAGATGGTGAGCAGTCTGCAAATCATGTCCTATGATGAATGGTTAAAGGATCTGGGAATGTTTAGCTTGCAGAAGAGAAGGCTGAGAGGAGACTTACTAGCTGTCTACAAATATCTGAAGGGCTGTCACAGTGCAGAGGGATCAGCCCTATTCTCATCTGTACAAGGAAAGACTAGAAGCAATGGGGTTAAAGGGAGGAGACACAGATTAGATATTAGACAGTGAGGGGGATCAATGAGTGGAACAGGTTGCCACGGGGGGTACGGAGTTCTCCTTCAATGCAAATCTTCAGAGGCTGGGCACATATCTGTCTGGGATGATTTAGTGAATCCTGCACTGAGCAGTGTGTTGGACCCGATGACCGTGGAGGTCCCTTCCAACTCTACCATTCTATGATTCAAACTATTATACTGTTACAACCAGAAGGAAATCTCTTGCTGGATCATCTCCTGCTTTCTAACCTTTTGTTGAGACAGTTGCTAGTAAGGGATAACTGAGGGCTACTTAGGGACTCGCTATTAGATGAAAGGGGCAGAAGATGATGGTAACCAGATGGTGAAGAAGAAACTGTCAGTGGAGAGCAACAGCCAGAGAAATCCTAACACAAGACAACACTGTCCCTAAGTAGCCCTCTTCTTATGACCTTATCTGAAATACTGTCCCTGACAACAAGAGGGCACTATAATGCCTATAAGAAGCCAAATAGGCTAGTTGAACAATGAGCCAAGGCTAGGCAGCGGTGACCTGGTATTCTTCTTTCTACTGCACCAGGAAACCTCTCTCCCCAATTTTTCACAGCCGTTTAAGAAGGGCATGTGTCCCCGAAATTTGTTAATATTGGCTCTTTCTATTCTACTAATGAAGAACAGGGTTAATCGCTCATTGTAATATTCTGTCTGAATACGCTGTTGTTTAGAGCAGGAGGTAAAGGAGTCTCTATTTTGTACTCCATTAGTATAACATTGCTTCTTTTTGCAGTGATGTTTAGAGAGTTTCTTAAGGGGTCTTCACACTGCTGATAAAATTGTGCAATTTTCATGCAAGAGACTGAAAATGCAGAATTCTGAAACCAATTATTTTCAATGGTTTCTTTCACATTTGCGATCTTGTGAGAAAAAAATTGCAGCATTCCCTATCTTTCTGCGTTCTGTGGTTTTTCATCTCCCATATTTACCTATGGAACCTCCTTTTTTCTGCATCGTAAAGCAGGAACTTGGGATTTTTGTGCAATCAGAAAGTCCTATTGACTGTCGTGCTAAAAAATCACGTAAAAAAACTGGAAAATTGCAAGTGGCAGCGATGCTTTTGCGAGAAAAAGCAGCTTTAATGCTTAAATATTGCTTGAAAAAGTTTCAGTTTTCAAGTGTCGATATCGCGATGGCCAGTGTGCCGGAGCCCTTAGGCTCAGTTCATTGCACTAGGGCTTCAGTCAGAATTCCATTTCTATTCTGCTTTTGGAGCAAAGAAACTGAATTGAAATTGAGATAAATGACTACATTTATTTCCCCCTATTTATTTCAATAAGGTTTTATTTAAAAGGAAAGCAAACAATTCCATTAAATGTAGTTTGTCTTTTAACCAATTTAGGACCAGGCACTGTAAAATTACGGCGCCTGGTCCTGGGCGCTAAGCCTACCGCATGTAAAAATACGGCAGGGCTTTAAACGTCGGCGCGCACACGAGTTCCCGTGCGGCAGTGCCCAAGCTGTCAGATTCCTGCTTGGAGACACTGTAGCCATGGGAACGATCGGGACCAATCCTGTGTCCCTCCACACATGTGATCACCATGACCACCAATCATGGTAGTCACAAAGAGAATTGTTTTGTAAATAAGTGACAGGCACCTTCACTCTGCCCCCTTCTGTCCGCAGATCGTTTCATATCTGAGTAGAGAGAAGGAGACAAATTGTTACAGTAACAGTAAAAAAAAAGACATTCTATAAAA
Source organism: Eleutherodactylus coqui (assembly GCF_035609145.1). Classification (NCBI taxonomy): domain Eukaryota; kingdom Metazoa; phylum Chordata; class Amphibia; order Anura; family Eleutherodactylidae; genus Eleutherodactylus; species Eleutherodactylus coqui. Next base: position 290,262 of record NC_089842.1, read on the forward strand.
AAATACATACTTTCAAAGGGTTAGTGTTAGAAATGAGCGAGCACCAAAATGCTCGAGTGCTCGTTACTCGAGTCGAACTTTCAGTGATGCTCGAGAGTTTGTTTCGAGTAACGAACCCCATTGAAGTCAATGGGCGACTCGAGCATTTTTGTATATGACTGGTGCTCCGCTAAGGTTTTCATTTGTGAAAATCTTAGCAAATCACCAAACTCATGTAAAAAACACAGAAATGGGTAGGGCAGGCGAGGAGCAACATGCAGGGCTGCATTTCGGGCTCCGAGGTCTCACTATTAAGCCACAATAGTGAATTCATGAATGGGTGTGAGTGAGAGCTGCCTCTGATTGGTGAGGCTGTGACCAATCAGAGGCAGCTCATTCAGCAGGCGGGGATTTGAAATCCCCGGCTGCTGAATACTACACAGAGCAGTTCAGGAGAACTGCTGGCCAGACGCGGCTGAACTCCGGCTGCAGCGGAAAGGTGAGTATAATTTTTTTTTTACACATTTTAGGATGATTTTCAGGTAAGGGCTTATATTTTTAAGCCCTTCCCAAAAATTCATCCCGCGCTCGCAGACAGCCCATTGCTTTCAATGGAGTCGGCTGTATTACCGGCTCCATTGAATTCAATGGTCAGTGCTCGTTTAATCGAGACGAGTACCGCGTGGTGCTTGTCTCGAGTAACGAGCATCTCGAGCACCCTAATACTCGAACGAGCATCAAGCTCGGACGAGTATGCTCGCTCATCTCTAGTTAGTGTAGGTAGTGTAGAGTTTACAGCTTTAGGGAGCTGTATGTCACGTATAGTTATATTACAGTAGTGTTACAGGTTATTATTCATCTAGGGTCGGTGTACATTTTCGGACATTATCATCATTTTATATATAGAATAGTGTGTGTGTGTGTGTGTGTATATATATATGTGTATATATTTAGTACAGTACATTTACAGGTTACATTAGGGGATCACGTTATTTTCACTTTTTTTTTTTTTTTTTTTACACTGTTTTATAAAATGGCTAGAGGGCTATACAGTTTGGAGGAGGCATATGAAATGCTCTGCTCTGACTCTGATTCAGAAACTGAGACAGACGCTTTTTCAGATTTAGCTTTTGTTGTGTGTGACAGCGACAATGCTTCCGATAACTCTTTTAGGGCTGCCAGTGCAGACCTGCAAGGAGAATTAGCAGGGCCTAGTAGCGCTGCTGCGCAAGAAATACCGGTTCCTCGCATTGAAGTCGCTAGTCTTGTGTGGACACCCACCACATCATTTACCCCTAAATAGCTGACGTCACTGCCACCCCAGGAATAAACCGGGATGTCCCCCATTTCTCCCTTTATTGATTATTTTTTATAAGTGATGAACTCCTGAGGGATATAGTCTGCAAAACTAATCTGTATGCTAGACAGCACATCGCTCCGCATCCCTCTTCTACGCACGCAAGAAATTAGAAGCCCACAACCCTGTACGATTTTTAAAAATTCTTGGGGCTCACATAAAATATGGGGATTGTCAAGAAGCCCTCGATTAAATCTTACTGGGCATCTAGTGCCACGCATGCCACCCCTGTGTTCTCTGCGGTGATGCCCAGACACCGCTATGAAGAAATATTACGATTTATTTCTTCACTTCAATGATAATCTGAAAGCCCTTCCCAGAACAGATCCAAATTTTCATCGTTTATTTAAAATTTGGCCATTAGTGACATTTTTAAATGAGATATTTAAAACTCATTACACCTCAGAAAAAAACCTAAGCATATTCCGAAGGGAACATCCGTCTTTTTTCACAGTGATGAACTAATGGCAGTGAAATATAGGGACCGAAAGATGTGTCTGTCCTCAGTACAGTCCATACAAATGCCACTAAGGCCATCGGGGAGAGAGGGTCTGCATCTAACAAGCAAAAGCCGGAAGGCATAATAAATTATAATAAATTCATGGGGGGCGCTGATTTAGCAGAACAGGTATTGCAGCCATATTTGGTTAAACGGAAACAAGATCCTGGAATAAACAAGTGGCCGTATACCTCATTCACGAGTGGCCGTATACCTCATTCAAATGGTGATCCATAATAGTTTTGTCCTTTACAAAAAAAGAGGAGGCAGAGATTCATATCTTGACTATCAGGGGAATATAATTGCGCACCTCCTCTTTCAGACTGAAGACACCCGACTTTGTCATGAATCTGAAGATGTCCGAACACTAACAGAAAGACATTTTATTTGCGGAGTACCCATCACATAAGACAAGCCCACAGAAAAGATCTAGAATGTGGAGCAAACGCGGGAGACGCAGTGATTCTCGCTACTATTGCCCTAAGTGTCCCACAAAGCCTGGCCTCTGCATCTCCCCATGTTTTGAGATGTACCACACTCCCACCTTATTAAAAAACAATTCATACAAATCCCACGAATCCCATTTTTTAAATTCATAGTATTACAAAATCATCCCCTGTAACCGTGTGAAATTGATACTTTTTCTTCTAGGCCCTGACACTTGATACTAACAGAATATCACTAACCATGAACAATAATGAAGGTTTAGCATAATACATATTTTAAACTAGCTGATATACCCGGCTTTGCCCGAGTTAATTTGGTACTGGTGTTTATCTGGTGTTCACACGGAAATCTTATGAAGTCGTGGTTACTTTAGAGATACCGGAAAAACATATGTTCGCCATTTTGCATAGTTCTCTGCGTTACCCAGGAAACACCACGGGGAGGTAACCATGCGACGTTTCCTTTATATTAAATGACATCAGGAAGTGAGAGAATTAGATTCCATACGTAAAATTTGGACGCTAATTCTTTAGCACTTAGAATTGAATAATCGAGTTGGGACCCATTAACTTTTCCAATTTATGACATAATCAATGCTCGTGCCAAATTTCACGTTTCTATGACATCGGGAAGTGAGAGAATTAGCTTTTGTATGTAAATTGTAGACGCTAATTCTTCTGCGCTTAGAATTGAACAATCGAGGTGGGAACCATTAACTTTTCCTATTTATGACATAATGCCCGTTCCAAATTTCATGTTTCTATGACACCAAGAAGTGAGAGAATTAGATTCCGTACGTAAAATTTGGACGCTAATTCTTTTGCGCTAGAATTGAATAATCGAGTTGGGACCCATTAGCTTTTCGAATTTATGACATATTCAATGCTTATGGCAAATTTCATGTTTCTATGACATTGGGTAGTGAGAGATTTAGATTATGTACGTAAAATTTGGACGCTAATTCTTTTGCGCTAGAATTAAATAATCGAGTTGGGCCCTATTAGCTTTTCCTATTTATGACATAATTAATGCTCGTGACAAATTTCACGTTTGTATGATACCGGAAAGTGAGAAAATTAGATTCCGTACGTAAAATTTGGACGCTAATTCTTTTGCGCATAGAATTGAATAATCGAGTTGGGACCCATTAGTTCTTCCTATTTTTGACATAATCAATGCTCCTGCCAAATTTCGAGTTTCTATGACACCGGGAAGTGAGAGAATTAGATTCCGTATGTAAAATTTGGACGCTAATTCTTTTGCGCATAGAATTGAATAATCGAGTTGGGACCCATTAGCTTTTCCTATTTATGACATAATCAATGCTCGTGCCAAATTTCGAGTTTCTATGACACCGGGAAGTGAGAGAATTAGATTCCGTACGTAAAATTTGGACGCTAATTCTTTTGCGCTAGAATTGAATAATCGAGTTGGGACCCATTAGCTTTTCGAATTTATGACATATTCAATGCTTATGGCAAATTTCATGTTTCTATGACATTGGGTAGTGAGAGATTTAGATTATGTACGTAAAATTTGGACGCTAATTCTTTTGCGCTAGAATTAAATAATCGAGTTGGGCCCTATTAGCTTTTCCTATTTATGACATAATTAATGCTCGTGACAAATTTCACGTTTGTATGATACCGGAAAGTGAGAAAATTAGATTCCGTACGTAAAATTTGGACGCTAATTCTTTTGTGCATAGAATTGAATAATCAAGTTGGGACCTATTAACTTTTCCTATTTATGACATAATCAATGCTCCTGCCAAATTTTAAGTTTCTATGACATTGGGAAGTGAGAAATTTAGATTATGTACGTTAAATTTCGACGCTAATTCTTTTGCACTAGAATTGAATAATCGAGTTGGGACCCAATTACTTTTCCTATTTTGGAGATAATCTATGCTCGTGCCAAAATTCATGTTTCTACGACATCGGGAAGTTAGAGTCAGTGAGAGAGTCAGTGAGAGTCAGTGAGAGTCAGTGAGAGAGTCAGTGAGAGAGTCAGTGAGAGAGTCAGTGAGAGAGTCAGTGAGAGAGTCAGTGAGTGAGTCAGTTGAGTGAGTCAGTCAGTCAGTCAGGGCTTTCGTCTTTATATATATATATATAGATGTTACAAATTTAAATTTTTCCCATAATCTAAACTTTCTACATTTTCACTACTACCCACAGATGAATGTATTAAGGGGTCTACTTCTCCTGCCACTCCTTTCATTTCATGCTCTGCCATATGCCCACACAAAGGATTTTAGCCACAGTGGGCATACATCTAAAAACAGGAGAAACCGAGGCCTCATTCTAGGGGTGCAGCTCTCTGTTTTCATGTTTTCGGTCTGCAAAAAAGGCTTTAAAATGTCAAAAACTTCAAAATCTGAACTTTTTCCCAATATCTCTGCATAAAACCAGTGGGGTCAAAATGCTCACTATTCCCCTAGATGAATGCGCAAGGTTATCTAGTTTTCAAAGTGTCACTTGCTGAGGTTTTCTCTTGTTTTAGCCTCGCAGTGCCTCTATAAGCGTGCAATGGGGCCTGCAGGATATACAAACAGAATTTGTGCGCTGAATGCTCCTGGGTGCTCCTTGGGCCCTGCTGTGTGTCCACAGAGGATTATGGGCACAATGGGCATATTTCTAAATAAAGGAGAAACAGGTGTATCATTTTTGAGGTGCATATCTCTGTTTTCATGTGTGCTGTCTTTAAAAAAAAAATACTTTAAAATGACACATTTGTCAAAAAACTCAATCGTAATTTTTTCCCTACTGGTTTGCATAAAATCACTCAAAACCAGTGGGGTCCAAATGCTCACTATTCCCCTAGATAAATGCGTAAGGCTGTCTAGTTTTCAAAATGGGGTCACTTGCTGCGGTTTTTCTTGTTTTAGCAGCGCAGTGGCTCTACGAGCATGCAATGGGGCCTGAACGCTCCCGGGTGCTCCTTTCATTTTGGGCCCCGCCGTGTGTTTCCACATAGGATTATGGCCACAGTCGGCATATTTTAAATACAGGAGAAACAGGGGTATCAATGTTGTGGTGTATTCCTCAGTTTTCAAGTTCTCTGCACAAAAAACAGTTTTCAAAAGGACACATTTGTGAAAAAAATGAAATTTTAATATTTTACACATGATTTGCATTAATTCCTGCAAAAAATGTGGGATCAAAATACCAACAACAGCCCTCACTGAATACCTTAAGGGGTCTATTTTTCAAAATGGGGTCATATATCAGGATGACTATCAGTCTGACACCTATGAGCCTCTGCAAACTTGGGTTGCTGTATAAAAATGAAATGTACTTCAAAATTTTCATAATTACTGTTAAAGTTGTAAATCTCCTAAATTCAGCAAAAATAAAAAAAAATTACAAATGTTTCCAAAATAAAGTAAACAGATGTAGATATATATTTGATTTTAAAAAGTGTACAGTGTGTGTATGTGTGTGTGTATGTATATATATACATATGTAATATACAGCTGCTGAAAATAGGAAAACACAACAAATGTTTAAAATTTTCTGTAAATTTGGTACTTTCTATAAAAATATACAAATGTTATCGATCTACTTTTACCACCTAAATAAAGTACAACATGTGTCGGAAAAACAATGATAGAATTACTCGGATATGAAAATCTTGTAAATAGTTATTCTTAGTTAAAGTAACACATGCCAGATTTCCTAAATTTGGCTTGGTCCTTAAGGTACAAATGGGCTTAGTCCTTAAGGGGTTAAGCAGAACAAATTGCGCAGCCGGCTTATCTTCTGTGTTCAGTCCCATTTTTCTCCTCCAAATAAGGAGCAGAGAAACGGAATTCTGACTGAAGTCCTAATGTAGATGTGAGCTGAGCCTAAGAAAACCATGGAGGAGATTCTTGTAGTACTGGTCATGATGTGCTGCTTGTATAGCGGCATCTTAAGATCAGGAGGGTTGGAAGGATTTGCTTCTTGCAAATTTTAAGGAAACAAATGTCAGAGTAATTTGAGCAGTTCTAAAGTATCTATTAATCAATTCTATCTCGTCATTCCATATTTAGGCTCAACAAGCAGAGGAACATCATTTGTCTGCGCACCATTTCTGTGCCTTAGGATCTCAAGCTTCAGGTAGACAGAGTGAAGATGACTGTAGGGAGCCGACGATCAAGAGCAGGGTTGCCGATGTGTGTTGTACAGGGAGAGCCTCGTAGACTGAAGCCTTTGGAACAGACAGCAGATGGGTGTTTGCAGAGGACAAGCAGCAACTGTGGGGTTGACTTCCAGCGGAAAGCTCTAGCGTGCCATCCACCTCAATATACTCGGGTGCAACACAGAAAACTCCTATCGAGTGCCACAGAGGAGTCTTATTTTATGAAGTGCCCTTTTATAAATGTGATAGAAGAAATGAGTGAAGTCAGTGAGGGAGAAGTACCAGGCGATGTTATTAACCAGTTACTTGTACCTATAGAGGGACTAAAGAATGCTCAGATCCCTCCTGATGCCGTCACTTGTCCCCTGAAAGGAAAGGGTCAGAATAGTGAAAAGTACTTGGAAAGAAGCAGAAAATCAGAGCAGATGCAGCAGCCATATGTCACCATAGAAAAGAGCAATACAAAGGTGAGCAGCCATTGCTCAGAGAAGGCAGAGATGAATGACCCAGAACAACCACCTTCTAAGGGCGTTGCTCTTCACGCAGCCAGGTTTCTTGCTAAAGAGAATTTCTCTCCAAGTTGTGTAGACACCTTAGATGAATTAAGTGATTTGTCTCCTTCCAAATCCGATTCTTCTCTGGCATATCCAAGCATTAAATGGCAATCCAATTGGAGGTCCCTTCATCGGCAGCATGAGCAGAGTTCTTGGACATCTCAAAAGCTTGCTGACTGCAGATATCCGGGAGAACCAGTAAATGATGAAGTGAGGCATAACCGATCAAAAAATGACACCACTGATGACCAAGCTATATGCTTCCTAATGTTATCTCTTATGGATAAGCAGAATTGTGTATTAGAGCAGGAGACGGGGAATCCTCAGGAAGAACCAGGAAGGAGTGGATGCTCACATAGCCATAACTTTCCTAAGCCCACAAAATCCCGGCAGGGTGAAAGGGAAGGTGATGCAATCAGCCTAGAAAGAGTTGTGGGAAGCAATACTCTGCGAGACGTTCTGCATAGCTCAGAGGTAAGGGGAGAGATCTAGTAGAGCAATGGCCAATGCTGACCATGAGCAGGGAGTGGAGCGCTTGCTGTGTGTAGAATGTATGTATGATAGTAGTTTGCTGACCTGATAATTCTGTCCATTACCAAACTCGCCACAAGAATGTTCTCCAGCCTGGGACCCCCAGCTGCTGCACAACTAGAACTTACATCCCACTCGCATCAATAGGTAAAACAAAGGAACTGCGTAGTAATGGTTCTTACTGGACGGCTACCCCAAAGTCCTAAAGCAAACCACTACAGTGATCCCTCCAGTTCAAATGGCCTCAGGATCCAACCTACAATGGCGCAGACTGTCCGGCACTTTGCTGCAATGTCTAGCCAGTTAGCAAGGACATTTCACTGGTAAACCCCTTGTGTTGTGGAGGTGCAGGCAGGGCCGTATTTAGAGTTCATAGTGCCTTTAGACCCTTTTAGTACGCATGACCCCTGTTGAGTCATGTTCAGGTTGCTGGCCATACACTTTAGGTAGGTGTTGGCCAACTGCTCGTTAGGTTATTTCTCCCAACTCCCCTGTACATGTGCATGCTTGGTCAAGAGTGCATTGGGGTATTTTGGGGGAGAAGGTAAGACGCTAATGCCAGACCCCTTTTAGCAGATGCTTGTCTCAAGCTGGAAGATGGATATGGTATCAAAACCAAGCATGTGTAAATGCCGTAACAGAACCAAGCTTACTATATAGATATGAGAACAGAACTGAGCTTGCTACACATACATGGTACCAGAACCAAGCTTCCGACATGGATACAATACCAGAACACACAGGCATGCTTTTGCACATGGATGAACACACACGCAGTAGACATACGTTACATACACATGCATACTTTTACACACATGTTGGAGCACGCGCCTAGAATATTGCCACCACACTGCTTCTGTCGGCTGCTGCAAACAACCCCATCCATCCCGCTGTTAACGTAAACTCTGCCTGACTATACTATGTAAGCATTCAGGTTGCCTCGGGGCCGGGGAACACCCTACCTAATGATAGGTGCAGGTCCCAGAGGAAGGAGCCACACCGATCAGACCTTTTATGGCATATCCTGTGGAGAACTACACAGTAGTCCCGTACTGTTACAGGACTTTCTACCTACCCGGCGGTGCTGCTAGTGCTCCGCATGCAGCCAGTCCTCTGGCTCAGACAGAGCTGCGACTACTACTTGGGACTGGAGCTCATACTGCTGTGTTCTGTTCCCCTTTCTTTGCCATTAGAGACAACAGATTTCTTAAAAAGTGAGGTATGCAGCAGTAGAGGGGTGTTTTTAACAATAAAAGTTATGTTTTTTCCTTTGCTGGCTGCTCATGATGCTGGACCTGCACTACCTGGTGCTGGGGGCATATATGGCCCTGGTTGTCTAGTAGCGCCCTCTACAGTACGTTCTGGTACTACAGGGTGGTCTGTACTGGACTGTGATGTAGCTCTTGTCCTGCATAGATCGCCAGCAGCTCTCTGATTCACTCTATCTGCTTCATTCTCTTTACTCTCCATTTTGTATTATTTCGGGGGTTTCAAAACCAATTACCAGTCTTCCATCAAGTTTTGGTCCCAACATGCAGCGGTCGTCCTGGAATTGCTATTGTATAGTGAGGCGTGACTGGATATTATCAGAAATGTGACCATTTAGGTTTCACCGTCTGCCTGTGGCCAGGTCCGCACTTTCCTGCTTGCATATCATGGAATGTGACCCTAAATGTAGAGCTCCATTACGGTGGCATGCTACACTGCAGTACCGCACTTGCAGCACATGGACGCTCTTCTGTAGTGCAGGTTTTACAGAAAGAAAACCTTTTTAGGAAGCGACTAATGTGAGACCAAAAGTCTTCGATCTGATCACAACGGTGTAAATGATTCAAGTTGTGATTGTAAATCTAAAAGTTCCTTAAATCCCTGGGGTCTGTCCCTTCAACAATTCATACAGAATGTGGAATTTCCTGCCGATTCATGTGATTGTGTGTGACGTTTCTGGGTACCCCGGTTGGAACCAGAACTGCGAGATCTGGTCATCGGCGCTATGCGTAATACATATGATCTGCTGTTGTTTTCCACTCCCATTCAACAGCTCGGTCATCTTCACTGAAGGCCGACCTGTCGTTTTCACTCTTTAGAATACGGGCCAAGTGTGTACATAAGGAATAATCTTATGTCATTATATCACTTGGATATGGGATTCTCAGTTTTCCTTGAGCTGGTGGGTGCAGACTAGTTGCTATAATGTCTCCCATATGCCGCACATATAGGAGAGCGGAATCTCTTCTTCTCTATGTCTGTAGCACATTTGAAGACTCTATAGAACGTCTATATAGGATATTATACAGCAGTACTGACCTGTGTAAATGTGATTATTATTATTATAATTTTTTTTAGACCCTGCAGCACAGTAAATCACTTACTATTGGCTGCAGCAGCGTATTTGTGAGTCTTTGCCTCACTTCACATGCTCCTCACCTGCACAGTTTTCTGAGATACCCCTCATTTCCTGTTATCCATCCTGATACTAGAGGTGGACTTGACAGAAGGCAGTGGACAGCAAATTAAAAGGAAGTGAAACCCCTAGTGGCCTGCACTTTAGATGGATTTTTCAGCACAAAAACATAATTTTAGGCAAATAAATGGATTAAACTTTTACTACTCATTACATTGGTATCTTGTAAGCATGAGTTGTTTGAAAGGTCAGTGACTGTTTTTAAATGGTACAGCTTCAGACCTGGTGCTCAGACAAGAATGGCACCGTTACTGGAAAAAAACAGAACCATGTTTCTAATCCTGGATAACCTCTTTAATTACATGTTAAAGGGGTTGTCTCATGTGAACAATCCCCGTCTATATGCCCTATTAGGGTTTGTCAGCATCATACATGAGTTGTCCTGGTTGGGACCTCGCTCTAACACTAGAGGACTCCAGCTATCCTTGTATTACATGGGGTTGACGGTAGACCGGCTCATTGACATTACGTTGCTCACAAGGTTTGCTACTATTTGGATCTCCAACAATCAGATGTAATTTAACCCCTTCAGTGGCACGCCCGGAAATTTTCCGGGACGAGCTCTGCAGGTCCCATAGTGAAACATAGCCTGGAAGATTTCCAGGCTATGTTTCACTATGGGACCTGCAGAGCACAGTGCCATAAGCTGTGGCAGTACGCTCTGCCTGCAGTCCCACAGTGCAGGACTTTAAAAAAAAAAAAAAAAAAAAAGAAGCAGGAAGATATTACCGATCTGCCGGCAACCTCCTGCTTCTTTTTTTAAACTCCTGCACTGCTTTGTTTACGGGTTGCCACGGAAACCATCAGCTTGTCAGAAGCTAGCTGATGGTCTCTGGTTCAGGGAGAGCTGGTGATCGGCTGTCAGATGATAGCCAGGCACCAGCTCTTACAGCAGAGATCGGAGAAAACCTTAGATCTCTACTTTCTAACCCTTTTTCGTGACACGGTCTATGTGACCACAGCATGTAAAGGCTGTCACTATCGGGCCCCTGCAATGTGATCAGGGGGTCCTGGTGGGTCTCTGTAGAAGTCCCCTAAAGGGACAAAAATTTTTAAAGTTAGAAAAAAAAAGGGATAAAAATGAAAACCCCAAAACACCACCTTTAAAAAGCAAAATTACACATGTGGTATCTCTGCATTCGTAATGACCCAGAGAAGGAAGCTACTACATTATTTAACCGCTTAATGATGCGCCCCCCCCCCCCCTTGTTTTTTGCGGGATGAGTTGTATTTTTCAATGGTGCTATTTAATGCACCATATAATGTACTGAAAAACTTTTGCAAAATTCTAAGTGGAGTAAAATGAAATGACATTCCGCCATCTTTCGGTGCGTCTTGTTTCTACGGCATACAAACTGCAACAAAAATGACCTCATAACTTTATTCTATGGGTCGGTACGATTCCTGCGATACCAGACTTGTACAGTTTTTTTTTTTGTTTTTTTTTGCTGTAGTACTTTGTATTTTTTTTCAGACATTTGATTTTTTAAAATTATTTTCTGCCGCCATCTTCTGTGCCGAATAACTTTTTTTTATTTTTCGTTGACGTAGTTGTTCGAGGGTTCATTTTTTTACGTGATATCCTGTAGTTTACTTTAGTACCAATTCGGAATACATACAACTTTTTGATTGCTTTTTATTGCATTTTTTCTGGGAGACAGGATGACTGAAAAAGTGTTTTTCTGGTGTTCATTATTTATTTATTTTTTTTCAGACTACGTTCACCCTGCGGGATAAATAATGCACTACTTTGTTAGATCGGACTTTTATGGATGCGGCGATACCAAATATGCGATGCTTTATATCTGGTATGTGATGCTTTGATCGCTCCTGCAGTATTACGTAATGCTGTATGATTGCAGCTATTACTCGCGGGTGTCCGCTGTAATAAACAGCTGACGACTGCGCTGTATGAAGAGAGGTCACGCCGCCATCTCTCTTCATACATACCCCGACGCCGCAGGACGTAAATGTACGTTATAGAGCGGGAAGAGGTTAATCTGCTAGGTGCACGCCATGAAAAAAAAATTAACCTTAAAAATAGCTAATTTAGCCTCTCACCATACAAGAAATGGAATAGAAAGTGTTAAATTCTGCACAGATCAATAAATGGTAGTGATAAAGTACAACTCATCCTGCAAAATCAAGCCCTTACAGCTCCGCTGATGAAGTTAAGATGCTTGGGGGCTTTGAATGCAGCGGTAGAAAAAATAATTATTTTCTTTAAACTGTGAAAAAGTAGCGGAAAAGAAAAACCTCTTACACTTTGGTCTTGGCTTAATCGTACCGACCTGTAGAATGACGTTAATATATTATTTATACTGCTCAGAGAATGCTGGGAAAAATAAAAAACTGCCAGAATTACAGGTTTTGGTAATCTTGCCCCTAGAAAAAATAGAATAAAAAGTGACCAAAATTTTACAATTTCCTAAAAATGAGATAAATGAAGACTGGAGTTCATCCTGCAATAAACACGGCCTTCTAGAGCGCTGGCGATGGGAAAAAAATTACTACGGCTCTTGGAATGTGGCGACACAGAAGCAAACCTTCTGTACAAAAATAGCAAAACATAAAAAAACTATAAACTCTGCATCGCCGGAATCCCATAATTCTGCACGCCGTAAAAAGGAAATCCAAAAAACTAATGGCAGAATTTTTCCCCCAATCTCCCTACAAATGTTTTTACAAAAGTCCTGCAATACATTATATATACTCAAAAATGATTCCATCAAAAAGCACAACTTGTCCCTCAAAAAACAAGCCCTCGTACGGCCGTGTCAGTGGGGAAATGGAAAAGTTATGGCTCTGGGAACGCGACTGCAAAATTAGTTGAAATTTAAATGATTGGCCCATTTAAAAAACCTGCCTGGTGGGTCTGACTGGGGGGGGTAAGAAACCCGCCACTGAAGGGGTTAATGGGCAACCAGGCAGCAAGTGTGTAATTACTAGGGCTGAGCGAGTATACTCACTAAGGCACTACTCGCTCCAGTAATGTGCTTTAGCCGAGTATCTCCCTGCTCGTCCCTGAAGATTCGGGAGCCGCTGCAGCTGACAGGTGAGTCGCGGCGGGGAGCGTGCGGGAGAGAGAGATCTCCCCTCCGTTCCTCCCCGCTCTCCCCCGCAGCTCCCCGCCCCGCGCCAGCCCCGAATCTTCAGGGACGAGCAGGGAGATACTCGGCTAAAGCACATTACTCCAGCGAGTAGTGCCTTAGTGAGTATACTCGCTCAGCCCTAGTAATTGCCCTACAGCAGCACCACGGGGGAAGCTTTACACAAGTCAGAGCAAAGAACGTTCTCTGAAGGAAGTGCTGGGTTCTCCAGAGAGAGCGACGCTCTTTGTAATCGGGCAAAGAGCTGAATGTTCTGAACAGGGCGCTCCGAATTGGGTATTTAAACGTGGGTTTTTATAAGCGCACAACCCCTTTAGATCCCGTTACATACTCCATAGGTGCCATATTCAAAAAACTTGTCCCAGGCCCTGAGACCGTTCAGGGGATGCCCTTGCGAACGTTCTCACAGTGATTTCTGATCTACCGAGCTCTTTAGATTCTTGTGCTTTCCTTCCGTAGTCTCTGGGGACGCCTCTTGGACCGGTGCAAGGACCTCTTGGTAGTTTGGCTCCTTTACGTGCCGTGGGTGAATCTGCTGGAGGCAGTGGTGGAGTGCGGAGGTCTCTGAGCAGCAGTGCAGGAAGTTCTGGAGGACTCGATAATCTGTTGGCTGGACCGTCTGGCGTAAGTTACATTGCTGCTTGTACGTAGATGCCGGTTAACCTTGGTGATTTTTAAGTGCGAGCTGCGCCTGCAGCTACAAGGCTGGCCACTACACGGGTCGGAGCAGCGGCTTCAGCTCCAAGCCCTGTGTGCTCCTGCACTGACAATCAGCGCCCGATTAGCTGATTGGACGGCGGAACCTGGCCAATCAACTATCTCAAGGATAGGTCATCAACCATGTTTGCCTGGAAATAAAGTAAAATCACTTCTCTTACAAGACCCAGAACGGTTTTATTTCTTCATTGTCATTTTTTTGTAAACCTGTAGTTTTTATCGGTACCATTTTTGGGGCTAAAGACTCGCTATTCCACTTTTTGGAGGGTAGGATTGGCAGAGATCATCGATTTGGGATTTTTCTTCACGGCCTTCGCTGTGTGACCATTTAGCTTCATTTTGCAGGTCGGTACAATTACCGTAATACCAAGTTAATGCGGTTTTTACTATTTGTTACAACGTTTACACAATAAAAATACTTTTAAGGAAAAGCAATAGATTTTGCGTCGCCACATTCCACAGAGCTCGGTGTTGTCTTATTTTTCACTAGCATTGTATTCTGTGTTACTTCTGTAATGCAATGTACTATGCCGGGGTCGTCAGCTGGAGACTGAAGGCAAGGTCTGATAGGCTGATTGTCATGGGAATGCATTGCAGGGTGCTGATATTGGACTCGGGGAGCTGTCTTCCCCTGTCACCCCCTTACATGCTGCGATCACGGTATGGAAGAGGTTAAACAGTTGAAACGGAGCTTTCTCTGCTCATGGCTATTAGAGCAGGAGCCTGGCTGTCCATAGACAGCCGAGCCCCGGACCTGATTCTGCTAGATTGCAGGAGCTTTATATCGACGTCCTATATTTACGATGGTGTGGGGTTTTAATTATGACACTTGATCACTAATGGGTTGAGTAAAGGCTTGCCTCCACAAGTCAAGCTCCAGTAATGATGTTGTCTTTTTAATGCTTCATAAACATTGTAGATGTGCATAAGTTGCCATATATTGCCTAGAGCCAATCCCTTCCTATAGACGGTCACTACCTTGACCAGTGATTGGCTGCAGCAGTCACATGTCCTGGACAGCAGCAACCAGGAAGGATAGAGTGGTTTAGGTTTAGTTTTAGGTCGGGGCAGACCCCTTTAAATGCCCCTCCCCCAATGTCTACACTCATTCAAATGTCAAATCAAACTCCTAATCTCATTCAGGGCTAATTCCCACCGGCATAAATACGCCGTGTATTTCTATGGGTTTATTGACCTGTGTGTATTTACACCACGTGACGTAGTTTGGTGCATATTATGTAACAAAAGAGCCCATATTTGTCATTTGCCGATTTAAATCGATGGGGGGCATTCTGCGTATTTACGTAACTGAAATGCGCTCATGCCTGTGAATCAACCCTCAGATTTCCCGGCTCAGATCTCTAAACTCGTTCAGACCTGGATCAGGTTTTACCAGTCATGCAGAAGGTGGCCACACGTGTGCAGCCTCGCTCCAGGACTTCACTGTGACTGCTGGAGATGGTCTGGTGGTCCGTATGCTTGGCCACTCATTGTCATTTACTTTGGTAAAACCCTTTAATTGACATCCCAGAACCAACAAGAAAACTTCCAAGACGTCGCACACGGTACAACTTCCAGCGTCAGAACCTTGTGGCTGTGCCCTGGCAGCAATTGCACTAGATGCCCTTCTCCAATGCATCCATGTTGGCAGGTCTGCAGGTTTCAGACAGCTGGCATAGTTGTACCATCAGTTCTGCGTACCCCTCCATGCACCCCATTGTGCACAGACCGGAAGGGAATCGTTGCTTAAGTTGCACTAACATTTTTCCATAACTTTCTTCAGACTTACATTTTCCCATCTCTCCATCAGGACTCTCATGTACAGCCGCAAAAAGCAGCAACATATGTCAAGAGCTCGGCAGTAAAGCAGCCGGAGGAGAGAGCGAGCCTCACACTGCCGGGTCTAGAAGAAGAGGATGAGGAGCCGGAGAGTGAGGAGCAGGTAGTAGACTCACTTGGGTGACCTTGTGGGATGAAAACTCATGAGTTTAGGACAAAACAAGACAGATGTAGCAATCCTTAACATGACCTAATAACATTGTAATCCATCGTTCCCATAACGTCTGCTACATCTTTATGCTCCTTTTTGGTAGTTTCTATCACAAACCGTCTGGAAGGAACACATTAATGACTTGTACTAACTCTTTTCAGAGTCCACGAGGATCTGCCCGTCTGCTCAAGAACTTGCATATGGACATTGGATCTCTGGGAGGGGGCTTTGAATATGAGGTGAGGTGTAGTAACACACACTAATGGTATGTCCACACAGGGCGGATACATGCTGGTAGGAAGATCCACAGTGACCAACACTAGAAAAGATGGTGCCCGCCTCTTGTGGACCTGCTGGAGCTTTCACCTTTTCACATTTCACAACATATTGCCCTCCTGTGGATCTCACATTTTCACCACATATCTATTTCTGTGTGGATGAGATTTGTTGAAGGGTTTCTTCAGGACTAAGATGTTGATGATCTCCCCTCAGGATAAGTCACCAGCTTTGGATGGACGGGGATCTGTCACTTGGAACCCCCATCAATCAGACGTTTGAGGAGGCTGCAGTGACATCCCGTTCGTTTGTTGCTTGGCCTGAGTGCGGCTCAGTCCCATTCATGTGACTACAAAGTATACGGAGCCGTGCAGAGGCAGTCGGTGGGGATCCTGAGCATCGGACCCCCATTGATCAGATATGGGTGACCTATTCTGAGGACAGACCATAAACATGTTAGTCCCACATAAACCTTTGTTCTCATCCATTTCAATGTACGTTAAATTCTTTGACTTTTCTGCATAGAAATTTGGCCTATCCGCAGAGCACCCGTCATGTGTGGACGCACCCTAAAGCTAGATGGCCGGGTGAAATCGGTGCGCAGGATTTGTCAGACTAGAGGTAGAAGTTCCATTTCTATTGTCATTCAGGAGAGTGAGCGGAGAGAGGAATCTGTGGCTGACGAGGGCTCGGAGCCAGAGCTCCAGGACCTTGGCAAATCCGAGGATGAAGAGGAGAGCCAAAGAGAGGTGCTCGGGGGCGTATGACGTGTCATGGGCGCCCTGCATGCGTGTGACCCCTCCTGTAGCCTACCTTCCTATTAGCTGCATTATTGTTCTTGTTGACTAGATGTGGCGTCATGAATGGGACAGACCGTTCAGCAGCGCACTGACTGTTGTAGAGGGGTCACCTAGGATCTACGGGCGATGGTAAATAGCAGCTCTCCGCTAAATCTTATTGCACATGCATCTCAAAACTATCTTACGGGTAGATGAAGGTGCTTCCTAAATACCTCCTGTTCCAAGACTTCCGATCACTACTAATACTTTTTTTTTTGGGGTGGGGGGGATTCTGCTTTGGTCTCGGTGACATCGTATGACACGTTACTCTGATACTTGGGTACAGTAATCACATAAACAGCTATTTCTTAGTATGTGGGAGGAATCTGTTTGCTGCTGTATTGTTCTTGTGGAGCGCTAATAGAACTTCCATACTGAATTGTTTATGCGATGGAGGGGATTTTGATTATAGATATGTTAGTGTACTGCTAGTATATATACTGTCCGCCCCTTTATTAGATCCTTGGCCCTTTCACGATTGGTGCCTCCCTATATGGAAACTGCCCCTGTGACCCCAGAGTGCGGCATAAAATCGTGTTCTGTGGATCAGTTTGAGTGTGAATCCAGATTAGATGGGAAAACCCAACATCGGTGCTAGACTAGCTGGGGTTTCCCCACCAACCGCGGGGGGGGGGGGGGGGTGTTTCTCATGTAACGGTGTGGAGAGTATACACAGAATCGCACGATCGAGGAAAACATCCAGTGAAAGGGGATCCTGCGGACGGAAACAACTCATCACTGAAAGGGGTCGGAGGAGGATGTCAGGAATCGTTCAGGCTGCACAGACAGCTGAATACAACGCTGGAGCTCCAACTAACATGTCCAAACGCACAACGCGCCGTTCCTCCACACGGATGGTATAACAGCAGGCGACCAGTTCCAGCACCATTGTGTCTAAGAGAAACAGAAGGATTCCAGCGGGCAAAAGAGCGCAAAACTTGTATCACTGAGCAGCGGAGAAACATCTCCTGGTCAGATGGAGCCAGATTTATGTGCTGATGGGAGGGCAGAATTTGGTGCAAGCAGCATGAATCGCTGACCCCTTCCTGTCAGCCGGTCAGAACATGTCAGCACTACAAGAAGCTTCCTGTCCGCAGGGGCCGAGATTCCTGCAGAGCGTTGTCCTCACCGAGTGGGATCTACACCACGATGAATTGCTGCATATATGAAAGATAAAGGAAGGCGGTCCAACGCTACTACATGGGGGGTAATGAAGGAGCTGCACAGTGGAACCGGGTTGTTTTCAGCGATGAATCCAGGTTTAGTTTGGGCGCTGACGACAGCCGTGTTTGTGTCTGGAGACCTCGGAGTGAGCAGCTCAATCCTGCCCCCTGCTGGGGTGATGGTCTGGAGGGCCGCCGCATACGACAGTCGGTCAACCTTAGTAGTGGTACGAGGGACAATGACAGCTCAGCGATATGTTCAGGACATCCTGCAGCCACATGTGTTCCTGTCATGGAGGCTTCAATGCTCAGCCGCACACACAAGGGGGTGTTATAGGAATAAATCATATTCCAGATTTCACTGGTCTGCTCCAGATTGGTTATGATGAGAAGCTTCATGCATGAATATATGTATTTGAACTCACGGATGCTCCCCGTGAGCCCCCATACGCCTTGTGGTTTATTGTAAGGAAGTACAATACAGTTATACTGAATATGACGCACCAATTACATGCATGCCCCTCCCAACATCATAACTCCTGATTGGCCTAGTATGTAACGACGCTGCTGATTAACATATGTTTACGCCCCAGGTGTATGTTGCTATGTGAACACGTAATTTCTAGGAAACGCAACTAGAATAGACTATCAATATCTCTGCCTGGACTAAGGAATCCAAGACATAGATAAGAAGTAGTCCCCTGAGCGGAGGGCATCACACGTTTCTCATGAGAAACACATCTCAGGACCTTGTAGAACTTGACATGAGGCGTGTATTTCTGGATACCAGCATAAGAATGAACCAGTTAACCATTACACTGCTAGCTATTTTCTATGAAGGTGGATATATGAATATATACATACATATATTTGCATAGGCTGCTTTAAGAAACACATTTATATTATTACTACAACAGGGGGAGGGTGGGTGTCACAGGAAGCCCCCACAACATTGTCACACTTCCATGGCCGGTCATCACGTTTATCACCAATAGAATATGTATGGGACCATCTGGGACGCCAACTTCCACAGTCCACGAGTTTACCTGATCTAGAGGCTGAGTTACAGCAAATATGGAGCGATATGCTGCAGGATACCATACAGAATCTGTATGACTCCATGCCCATCTGTATCACATCTTGTATCCAAGCTAGAGGCGGTACACCAGGGTACTAGAGCCTCCATGCCCATCTGTATCACATCTTGTATCCAAGTTAGAGGCTGTACAACAGGATACTAGAGCCTCCATGCCCGCCTGTATCACATCTTGTATCCAAGCTAGAGGCGGTACAACAGGGTACTAGAGCCTCCATGCCCGCCCATATTACATCTTGTATCCAAGCTAGAGGCGGTACAACAGGGTACTAGAGCCTCCATGCCCGCCCATATTACATCTTGTATCCAAGCTAGAGGTGGTACAACAGGGTACTAGAGCCTCCATGCCCACCTGTATCACATCTTGTATCCAAGCTAGAGGCGGTACAACAGGGTACTAGAGCCTCCATGCCCGCCCATATTACATCTTGTATCTAAGCTAGAGGCGGTACAACAGGGTACTAGAGCCTCCATGCCCGCCCATATTACATCTTGTATCCAAGCTAGAGGTGGTACAACAGGGTACTAGAGCCTCCATGCCCTCATGTATCACATTTTGTATCCAAGTTAGAGGCGGTACAACAGGGTAATAGAGCCTCCATGCCCCCTGTATCACATCTTGTATCCAAGTTAGAGGCAGTACAACAGGGTACTAGAGCCTCCATGCCCATCTGTATCACATCTTGTATCCAAGTTAGAGCTAGGTTGGTAGGTAGAATCTAAATAAATAAATATACACTTCTTCTGGGGGGGGGGGGGGGGGGGGTGTTACTGACAATGAGTGTAGTTAGCAGATCTTAAATGAGGTTGCATCACAAAGGCGACTCCTTAAAGGGCCACTATGGTGATTTTCTGCTGCATTCATGATGTAGCTTTTCCCCCAGTAGATAGGACTGGCCTAGTGTTACTTTGGTTAATTATTCCTCTCTGAGACCTCCATCCCTTCTTTTTCAGACGGTTATGTGATCTCCGTTCTGACCCCCTCAAATCAACTTGGGTTTTGTGTTCACTTTCTAGTCAGTTTCTCAGTCTGTGTGATGCTGTTACATGGATTTAGCACATAAATTGCTAAGAGGTGGACACAGACACTCCCGTCACAGTTACTGATGATTACACAGCTCCTGTCACACAGTTATGATAGAGGAGATTACAGCTCAGTCTGTATAAATATGGCCCATTTAAGGCCCATTTACACGGGGGGATGATCACTCAAAGATCGCTCAAACGACAGTTTGAGTGACATCTTCGAGTCGTCATTGTGCATAAACTATTAAGTGGCTACTCAGCTACTTAATAGCAATTTAGTGTGCAAATGAAGCCTTTAGCTGAATACAGTTAATAGCCGGAGGGCTCTTATCTGCTCTCAGTTCCTTTGTTCTCCGACGGGAAACAATGCTATCAGCACTACTTGTGGAGAACTCCTGATAAGGCCGAACAACGATTTTTCGGTTGGCCTGAACTTAACGATCAGGTAACAGTGCACGATGACCGTGCGTTTAGATGCAAGGATGATCACTCAAACGATCGCTTTTTAGCGGGTTTTTTTTGAGCGATCATCGCTCCGTGTAAATGGGCCTTTACACACACAAAGATTGAAAGATCAGCTATTGCTTTGCATAAAGTACTAATATGCACTAATTGCTATTAGTATTTTATTTGCTTCATTTGCATGCAAATGAGCTTCTGGGAGCTGTTACAGAACTCAGCGGGAGGTCTGACCTCTGTAATTAGCTCCATTGTTCAGGCAAGGGCTCCCCATGGAGAATTCAGCACCATGGGCAGCAGACACAGCGGGTGGTCCTGCTTATTAGTTGTTAGCAGGTAACAGCTGTAACAATGTTGTCAATTGTAACCAGCTACCCACGGGCCCAGCACATCCTGCGGTCCTGCTTATCAGCTGTTCTGCTGAACTACGGTTTCAAGCAGAACTGAAAACCGTCGTTCGGCCGAATAGTGAAAGATGGGCACATTTAGACACAACGATGATCGCTTAAAAGACGGCTTTTGAGCGATCATCGTTGTGTCTAATGGGCCTTAACTCTTAGTGCAGATAAGCAGCGCTTCTCTAAAGCTTAGTGGCCACTGATTTGTGGTATCAGTTAGCCCAGTGTAGCCGGCTGCCTATCTGCAGATAGTGTGCCGACTATCTATGCCTGGCATCAGAGCATCCGCCCCGTTCTGACCGTGGCATCAGGATAGCAGGGAGCAGAGCTCAGTATTGAGTAGGATTTGAGACTTCTCAGCACTAAGTGTTAGTTGGTCTCCTTCCCTTCGCCATTAAACACTGACGCCGGGCGTTAACCCCTTCCTCTCCAGAAGATTTGTTTACAATAATTGCTGATTAGTGCGCCCTTCACCCCAGGCTCTGGAAACTGATCAGAGCTTTGGGATCCATCGCAGGCAAGGAGTGATGGTTCCCTCTGTCTATCCTGCTCTACAGTACAGAGGGGAGTGCAGGAACATAAAGGATATTGGGTATTATGGAGGGAAAACGACCACCCCAAGAGTGGGGCGTGTTTATTAGAGAAGTACCAGGGTCAACGCATCATCATTATTGGTGTGCGCTACACTTCAGCAGACTAGGCAGACATTCCCCTACAAGTCTGTATGGTTAGGGAGCCTAATTCCAACGGCTCTTCAACCTAAAAGGAAGCGCTTTCCTATCGCTGGCGGCACGGAGGACCTGCAATACTCCATTTTTTAAAATCGTGTTATCATATGTGGATTTGCGGGTCTATTGGCGCTGTACAGCTGGCTGTGAACAGGTTAGAAGGTGTTCAGCCAATCGGTGACTATCCATATACCACATATATGTGTTTGAGTCTCTCCATTATTTAACCCCTTAAGGACATGGCCTATTTTGGGCTTAAGAGCGCAACGATTTTTGGCAGATTTTCATCTCTGTTTCTCTTTTTTTATTTTTCCGTCAAGGGCTTGTATTTTATTGGGTACGTTGACTATATTGTAAAACTTTTACATTTTTTTGTGATCGCAGGGATCATCAAATTCTGCCATTTGTTTTTTTTTTTTTTTTTACAGCGTTAATTATGCAGCATAAATGACACAATACATTTTTTCTGCCGTTTGGTACGATTACAACGATACCAAAATTCTTATTTTTGGGGGGGGTTTAAAACCCCTTTTTTTGGGAAATTATTATTGTTTCTAAATGGCTGCATTCAAAGTCCTCTAACCTTTTTATTTTTCCATGGACGGAGCTCTTTGAGGGCTTGTTTTTTGCGAGACAAGCTGTAATCTTTATTGGTACCATTGTGAGGTACATGCAGCTTTGTAAATCACTTTTATTGTGCAACACTTGGGAGGCAAAATGAAAATAATAAGCATTTTGCCTCAGTTTTTAGCGTTTTTTTTAAATGCTTTTTGCCGTGCAGAATAAAAAAAGCATGTTTAATTTATTGTACGTGTCATTACGGATACGACAATATCCAATATGTGGGATTTAAAAAAAAAAAAAAAAAAAAAAAGCTACTATGGAAAAAAACACAAAAAAGGTTATTTTAATCTTTTTTTTTTTTTTTACACTTTTTATGTCCCTGTAGGGCAGGTGTCCCCAACTCCAGTCCTCAGGGACCACCAGCAGGTCATGCTTTCAGGATATCCTATAGTAAGAACACCTGTGGCAATGTCTGAGGACCGGCCAGAATTATATCTCCTGTGCAACACTGAGGAAATCCTGAAAACATGACTTGTTGGTGGACCCTGAGAGTTGGGGAACACTGCTGTAGGGGAATTGTACAATCAAACCTATGATCGCTATGATAAGGCATTGCAATACTTATGTCCTGCAATGCCTTATCGCTTTGGCAATGCAGGACGCCTGTATCTGGCGTCCTGTTGTCATGGCAACCCGTCCGGCTCTCCGCGATTATATGGCGAGAGTCCTACCACATCAGAGGGAGCGTGCTTCCTCTGTGAACCCCTTACATGCTGCGATCTACATAGATTACAGCAGGGAAGGGGTTAACAGTGGGGGCCGCTGCTCCGATGCACCCCCACTGTTGCAGGGAGAGGTCGGCTACCAGTGAAAGCCAACTCCTGCTGCTGGATAACATGGGATCTCTTATGATCTTGCGATATCCCCAGGGCATAACTGTACGCCCTGTTGCGCTAATTTCCCCTCTGCCAGGACGTACAGTTACGCCCTGTGGTGGAAAGGGGTTAATAAAAGTTAGTTTTTAAATATATTCCTTTTTTTGGTGATTTGGTAATCTGGTTTTGAAGGAATTATACTGCCTGTGTGAGTTCTAGTTTTTTTCCCCATCCAGTTTCATCATTGTCCATCCACATAGGCAACAATGCTGGTTTTGGCTGTAGGACGGATGTGATCAGCCTATGAGAGAGTTTGCTTGCTTGTTGGATGATCTGCTGTGGCTCCATATGGCTTAGGATTGGGAAAAGCAAGCGTTCTTTGACCGATCATTGGGTTTTGTAAAAGCCCCTAACCGTCAGCGATCAACTGGGGGACTGAAGTGCTACTTGTTTGTGGAAGTAGCTGTGCACATTGACCTCTGACGTTTGACATTAGGATTTATGTGTCTTGTCTTTTTGGATGGAGAATGGGACATGACTTTGCACATCCTTGCAGCTTTGCACTTTTACTGTACTTATTAAGCCGCCTCTCTGGTTTCCCATCCCGCTTGATGATGCATGTCTGCCTTTGTTTTAGAGTTGTTTGCTTCTAGACTTAGTTCAGTCGAATTGTTGACCCCCTTCTTTGGACATTTGCTACCATTGTACACTGATGTTCCCACTAATACTCTTCCTAGAAGGAATTAAATGAGAGTCCGAGTGAGCATCCTTCTTCCCGTTCCACTGGTCAGTCGTCACCAAGAGTCCAAGACACCGGCATGTCCAAAGCACAGACTGAACAGCCTGGAGAGTCCGATATAGAGGTGGTGCACAGTACGTCTCCCGCAGAGAAGGAGGCTTCACTACTAAACTCCTTTCAGAGTGATGCTAAGGAAGAAAACTCTGCTGCCTCTTTAGCTGGGAATCCCATCCAGGATGTAAGAGAAGTCCTTCGCCGCTGCTTTATGAGTGCATGGCTGCTGTACTAGTTGTATTGGTGAAGAGTAAAGAACAATGTTGTTTGACAAGTCTTAGATGTTAAAGCATGTAAGTATTGTCTAATCAGATATGATAAGCAAGTGCTTGAAGAAGTGCAGATATTCCCCTAGATTTCACTGAAAAGTCTGAACATCTCATGAAATATAATCTCTTGAGCCAACTGAGAAAAGATCAGGGAGTCGAGGTGCCTTTACACGGGACGGCGATCAGCTGATTAATCTCTCAAAGAAGCCAATTCAAACTCTAGCTGTTGCGTGTAAACATGGCCTCCGGCAGGGTGACGAGTGGTTGTGAATTTCTTTTCAACTCACCAAAATAATAGTCCCTGGTTGATCAGAAGTCATCTGGTGGAAAGTCACCGTTCATATTTGAACGACTTGTGGAGGAATTGGCATGGAGGTCCAAACAACTAATGAATGACGCGTTCTCTGGGTGAAAGCAAACCAATGAATGTCATTCGTTTGCTTCAGCAACGTTTCTCATAGACTGCCTGAATGATAGTTGTTCCATGTAAAGGTACCTTTATACCTGCAGGAGATACAACCAGTTTAACCCCTTAAGGACCAGACACTTTAGGGATTTTACTCCTTTGGTGGTTTTACTGCTTTATTTTTTTTCTTCAACTGCCAAATTTATTTTTGCTCCTTTTTTTTCTGTGACACACATAGTAACCTATAGTAACATAGTATATTAGGCTGAAAAGAGACACTGTTCATCTAGTTCAGTATATTTCCACCCGCTTGTTGATCCAGAGGAAGGCAAAAAAACCCTGAAGAGGCAGAAACCAATTTAGCGCATTTAGCCAAAAAAATTCCTTTCCGACTCCATAATGGCCTTGCGCTTCACCACTATCACTAATACTGTAACCCCTATCCTGATTATCGCTGTTAGCTTTAGGACCTATTTCCAAAGCCCACCTCTAGTGCATTCTAGTCACATCAGCCCCTCTCTCCTTTCTTCACCCATGCACAGTTTACATGCACTCTTTACTTTCTTACTAAGCCTCAAACCCCCTAATGCTACTGACAAACCTAACAGTAGCCCTCAAAAATCTCCTAACCATCTGCTCACCCTCACTATCCTGCTGCTACTAGCATCTGGGCATATGTCTCCCAATCCTGGCCCACCTTCCACTGCTCCTAACTATTACCCTCCACCTACCTCACTTAAACACCCCTCAAGCCCAACTGCTAACCCACACATACCCTCCCCTGTCTCCTTTGCACTGTGGAACTGCCAGTCAGCATGCAACAAACTCCCCACCATTTACGACTATTTCACGGTTAAATATCTAAATCTGCTAGCTCTCACAGAGACGTGGATACAGCAGTCTGACACGGCCTTCCCTGCTGCACTGTCTTACAATGGCTTGCAGTTCTCCCATACCCCAAGAGCGGAAAACGAGCGTGGCGGAGGAGTAGGTGCTCTTCTCTCTTTGCAATGCACCTTCCAGTTCAAACCCCCCTCCCCCGTTACCCTTACTCACCTTCCTAATCGTTTGACGTACATACCCTACAAATTTTCCGACTGCTGTCCATACGAGTAGTAGTCATCTACCGCCCCCCAGGTGCTCCCCACCTGTTTTTGAAATTTTTCCCGTTACTGAAGTGAGACTTACTGGCCTGTAGTTACCAGGCTCACTTTTGGTCCCCTTTTTGTAAAATTGAACCACGTTGGCAATGCGCCAATCCAATGGTACAACGCCGGTCTTGATAGTGTCTAGAAATATTAGATATAGAATATTAGGTGTAGAAACATGTCGGAGTCTCTTGTTCCTCTACTTTCCTTCTGAATTTTTTCCTTGATTATTTCTTTCCACTTCTAACAGCAAGGTTCTCAAATGTATTAATTAGCTGTATATATTTACACTTCCCTTCCAAGGTCTGACATCCGATGCAGACCTCGGCAACTTTGGCTCACGCCTCAAACGCACTTCATCCAGCGGTGTTCTAAATGTGCTGAACAGCTGTTGGGGAAAGTCGCAAATGGCCACAGATTTTCTCCACCTCAAATTCATGCTCAGAACCTACAATCTCGCCCTCCACGGTGCCAAACAAATCTACTTCACCTCTCTCGTCTCCTCACTATCTCGCAACCCTAAATGACTCTTTTGACACTTTTCACTCCCTTTCAAGCCCTAAACTGACTACTCCGCCCTATTGATCCTCCTCGATTTCTCTGCAGTGTTTGACGCTGTTGACTACAAACTCCTCTTCAGTATGCTTTGCTCCATCAGACTAAAGGATACTGCTCTCTCCTGGTTTCCCTCCTACCTATCTGACCGCTCCTTCAGCATCTCCTTTGCTGGCTCTACCTCCCCTCCTCTTGCCCTTGCAGTTGGGGTCCCCCATGACTTGGTTTTCAGCCCCCCCCCCGTCCTCTTCCCCCTTGCTGTTGGGGTCCCCCAGGGCTTGGTCCTAGTCCCTCTCCTCTCCTCCTCCCCTTGCTGTTGGGGTTCCCCAAGACTCTAAAAATGCCCCTCTTCAGGGAGTTATACCACATCTCCTAAACCAAACCCCTCTGGACCCCCTCCCCGATAACATGCTCCCCTGTCGTGCTGACTGCAATCCCTGTCAGCTATAATCTACTGCCCCCTGCAGTCATTCCGATTCCGCCACTATACGGTCTGACCATTGTTTTTGTGCATAACATCCCTCACTCTCTACCTTGCCATACCGGGCACATCTCCAGCCCCTTTACCTTCTGTATCACCCCACTATTCGTAGTATGTAAGCTCGTTGGAGCAGGATCCTCACCCCTATTGTTTCCATCAGCTGATTACTACATGGAACCGGAGTCTTGTATCTGTTCCCCTGTCTTGTAAGAGTTGTAAAATATGTTGGCGCTATTTAAATAAAGATGATGATGATTTGATTATTCATAATAAGAATAGTCTGAATAATTCCTGGATGAACGTTTGAAAGTTCCTACCTGACTCCACGACCTGGATCAACAAGCCTGCTGGTTATTTAATGTCTATATCCTGTAATATGATGGCGCTCTAGAAAGACATCTAGTCCCTCTTACACTCCTCTATGGATCCTGCCATCACCTCATCCTCAGGCAGAGAGTTCCACAGTCACACTGCTCTTACAGTAAATAACTCCTTTCTGTGTTGGTGGTGAAACCTTCTTTCCTCTAGATGTAGAAGATGCTCTCTTGTTACCATCGCGGTCCTGAGTATAAATAGACTACTAATTATTAGGAAACGATTGCACCAGTGTTTCTGGTGGCGCAATGAGCCACCCAGCTGTGCCATATGGTACATCCCTTATAATTCTCTCACACAGCACATGACACACAGCTCTACTACATCCTGATTCACACACATACAGCTCTGCTACATGGTACATTCACTATGATCCCCACACATTACACAAACAGCTCTACTACATGCATCCTGACCTCAAACATTACACATATGGCTCTACTACATCCATCTTGATTCTCACGCATCACACACAGCTCTACTACATCCATCTTGATTCCCACACAGCTCTACTACATCCATCCTGATTCCCACACATTACGCACACAGCTCTACTACATGTATCCTGACCCCACACATTACACATACAACTCTATTACATCCATCGTGTTCCCCACACATCACACACACAGCACATGACACACACAACTCTACTACATCCTGATTCACACACATGCAGCTCTGCTATATAGTACATGCATTATAATCCCCACACATTACACACAAAGTTCCACTACATCCATCCTGACCCCCACACACAGTGCATGACGCATACAGCTCTGCTACATCCTGATTCACACACATACAGCTCTGTTACATGGTACATCCACTATGATCTCCACACATTACACATACAGCTCTACTACATCCATCTTGATTTACACACATCACACACACAGATCTGCTGCATCCTGATTCACACACACACACACACACACACACACACACACACACACACACACACACACACACACACACACACACACAGCTGTGATACATGGTACATCCATTATGATCCCCAGACATCACACACAGTTCTACTACATCCATCTTGATTCCCACACATTACACAGCATATTGCACACACATTTCTGCATATTAATTTAGTTGCCCTTCTTTGTAACCCTCAAGCACTGCAACATCTTTCCTGAGCGCCGAAGTCCAGAACTGTACACAGTATTTCATGTGGGGCCTGACAAGTGCCTTATATAGTGGGAGGATAATGTTCTCGTCCTTCGCCCCTATACCTCTTTTACTGCACCCCAAGACTTTATTGGCTTTTGCAGCAGCTGACTGGCATTGGTTGTTCCAGTTAAGTCTGCAGTCCACTAGTACCCCCAGGTCTTTTCCCTAGCAGTACCCCATTTAGTGTATATTGGTGACATCCGTTTCTCCTGTCCATGTGTAGAACCTTACATTTATCCACACTGAACTTCATTTGCCATTCCCCCCCCCCAAGCCCCCAGCTTATCTAGGCCCGTTTGCAGTCGTACATTGTCCTCCATTAATTATTTTGTATAATTTCGTATCATCTGCAAACACAAGGCTACTTTGTCTTTTTTCACTGACTTTGTTTTACGTTTTTTAGTATTAATGGGGGATTAAAAGCTAAAAAAACGATTTTTAAAAAGTTCTAGTTTATTTTTAAAATTTAGTATATTTACGCTAAAATAAAGTTCAGGGTTCCTCATTTTGTTTTGGACGTTTTGATCTATAATTTGTATGGCTTTTGGATTACAGGGTGAATATGGTGACAGTTTTGGTTGGCATCAGCGGTGGGTCGTTTAGCTTTTTTATGTATATATTTTTATTTTATTCTGTGATGTGTTTTTAAAAAAAATATATTTAACCTTTTTTTTTTACCATCTAGGTCCCTTATGACTTCATAAAAGACCTCCTGGGGGTCATTCACATTGTATTTTTTTTTTTTTATTGTATTCTTTCCCACTGTAGCTGGGGCATCCATAGGAGCCGCATCCATAGGAGCCCCAGTTACATGGGAAAACATGCCCCTGTAGTGACAATAGTTACTGGCAGAGCTGATCAGGGTCTATTAGGACCCTGAAGCTCTGTTGTACAGGGGGGTCACCCCATGGTCACGTGATTGCCGGGACGCATAGTGGAAGTAATACTTTTACTATTACTCTTTAGAACATAGTTCATTGTTGAGCGCTATGTACCCATGAATGAAGAAGGTGGAAGTGGTTAAAACCGCTTCTTCCTTCTCTTCTGGATCCTTAGCGGTGTCTGGCAGCCGAGCACCCGACCCTTTCCTACTTGATTGCCGGAGCAGTGTCTATGATCCCGCGCTGTACTTCTGCTATCAGCTGGGATTAAAGCCCAGGACCAAGCGCTGTATCATTACTGTACTTGGTCCTTGAGGGGTTAAGGTCACTCTTACACATGTTCACAAAAACGCTGCTCGAAATCGCTGTATTTTTACCACAATTTTGAGTGGCGTTTTTGAATGCATGTAACAGCATTCGACAGGGCTTTTTAACCTACCCCATCATTGTGATGGGTGATGAGGTGAGTTAAAAAGTGCTAAAACACGCGAAAATAAAATAGACAGTTCTTGACAATCGTGGCATTAGAAACTCCACGTCTGCAAGGCCCCATTGAAATCAATGAGTGTTGTACCGCAATTAGTCTGGCACTCCGGACGCCGCATTAATAATGGTAATAAGCGTCCAGTGTGAGAGCGGCCTAAGGGTGGCTGCCCTTGAAGATAACCCAATTTTGAATGGGAGTTGGCTTCTGGAACTCCCGTCAATCTACTGTCATTGTCAAGGGTGGCTATTTATGGCCATCTGTGTAGCCAAATGACAATGTATGTAATGCAGAGGTAGGTATCCTGGTGGTCAAATCTGAGTCGGAGACTTTCTGCGGGTCTTCCAGTGCAGATCCAACACCAAATCCTGCAAGAAATGGCATTAACGGTTGGAAAACCAGAAACCCAGGGGGACCCCCTTATTTAGTCAGTACTGTCGGGCACTCTTCATTTATGTCACAGGAAGGATGTGTTCCCAGCTGCCATTCTCATGATGGAACAGAAAAACAATGTGGAACGTAAGCGCGATACCCAGTACTCGGTAGGGTCTTAACCCCTTAGTGACGGCCCCATCCTATCTAAGTGGGCTTTAATCCTCAGAGGCATTAAAGCCCTGCAGTCTGTGGACATGACGGTTACATCCTGTCGGTTCCCGGAGGTAGCTGACGACATGGGGCTGTTAGGGGTGGCCCGGGGTTTTTTGTAATAGTGACACTGTAAAGAGGACGTGTCATGGTGTTATGTCATCCCTTTTTTTTAATTATTATTTTGCACTCAATTCTCTGTTTGCCCTGGCAGGTTCTTCTGCCCTTTCAATTTGTTGTAGTCAGGCTTGATTGGCACTGAGTAGTGGGGACCGCCCACCTGACATATTAATAGTACTGGTACCTTTTTTGAAAAAGCAGAAGGATGAATTTTGTGATGGTGAAGGTGAAGGTCCGTGTAAAAGAAATTTTGCATAGATTTCCAAGAAGATTTGCCTTTTGAGACTGTCGTAATCCAGGACCTGATTAAATGTACAAAATGCAACAAAGCAAGTAGGATTGGACCTTTTTTCAATTCTTGCTTTACCTGTATTGCGCAAGTCTGCTTCCCTGACTAACCATCACATGACCCAGCTCTCATGCAGTTTCCTCGCTTCCGCCGATATCCTGTCCTTTGCTGTGATTTTCCGTTCCTGTTCTGGCTTTTCACTTCTTGTTTGAATTTTAATAGGCTGGCAGTCAGGACTGGGAACTGGAGACTTTCTGGAGTATGTGCAGTCCCACCATCTGGACTTGCATGTCATAGGCTATCACTCGTGGCCGAGCATGATTGCCTTCCAAGTATGGGGGCTTTGCAGTAGGTCCGTAGGTGACTATAGAGACCTATTCTTGATCCGCAGGTTCTTTCGCAATGGGGACATCAGTTTCCAAGTAGAAGACTGTCCCGACAAGGGTTGGCTTGACGTGCTTTCCTCTTGATACGTTTCTCCCTTTTGCCCTCTATTGGTGCCTCTTCGAAATTCACAGTGTTTTTGGTAACGGCTGTCCCCCAAATTGAGCATTCGAGGGCCAGGGCTTCCCAGTTCTCCATGTCTATGCCACAGTTTTTAGCTTTAAGCCCATCTTTAGATCTGTTTTGTTGTCCACCAACATGCCGGTTTCCGTTCTTAATTTGAGAGTATACTAATTGCTTTGGGACATGGTAATCAGGCATTTGCACAACATGGCCGATCCAGCTAAGTTGATGGTGAAGGATCATCGCTTTATTGTTGGTGGTCTCTCCTTTTTCCAGAACGCTGACCGTTGTCCACCTGTCTTCCCAAGAGATTTGCTGGATTTTTTGAAGGCAATGCTGATGAAATTGTTCTAGAAGTTGATTGTGACGTTTGTAGATTGTGCACGTTTCGCAGGCATATAACAGGGTTGGAAGAACAATAGCTTTATAAAGAAGCATCCTGGTACCCCTATGAATGTCCTGATCCGCAAACACCCTCTGCTTAATTCAAGAAAATGCTGCACTCGCAGAGCTCAGACGGCGTTGTATTACAGCGTCGATGTTTAGCTCTTGTGGAGAGGTGGCTGCCAAGGTGATGGAGATGGTCAACCTTTTTCAGTGTTACACTATTAAGCTGTGTGGCAAGTTGGGGTTACTTGCCCGGGATCTCCTGCTTATTTTCCCCTGCCCAGGGGTGGCAGCACCGCAATGATGTCCAGAAACAGGGTAAAGTCCAGGTGCGGGTTCCTCCAGTGTTTATTTCAGCATAGGTATTCAGTTTACAAACAGTCCAGCATATCATAATGCAACATGCAACACCACACTGTTGTCCACCACAGTGCTCACAGCAACGCACACTGCTTCTTCCAGCGGACCTTCCAGGAAGGTGACTTCGCCCCGACAGGCGATGAGCGAGGGGCCGACTACCCCCTTTCTGCTCCGTGCTTCCAGGTCCCTCACAGACCAGCACCAGGTCTACATAGACCTCAGGCCCCACAGGCCTCAGTGGACCTAAGCTCCACAGACTTCAAGGACCCGGAGTTTGTGAGGGAGGGGAAATTTAAACTGTGTAGCCGCACCCTTGCAGGTGCAGGTTAACTAAATCAAACACAGTGACTGTGCTCAGAGGCCCTCTACAGGCTACTCTTGCTACTGCACTGTCACAGCTGTATTTGTGGCATTGCAGAAGGATTAGTTGGTGCCTGCTGATGGAGCACTTTGATTTTTTCCATGTTCAGTGAGCCGCAAGGCTTTTCGTATGTTTCTGGAAAGATGTTTAAAGTGTCTTGTAAATCCTCTTCTGAACGAGCACAGACTATGTTATCATCAGCATATTGGAGTTCTATAACAGACGTTGTTGCGACCTTCTGGCTTTTAGTCTGTTAAGGTTAAATAATTTGCCATCTGTCTGATTTAGATCATTTCCATGCCGGTGGGAAGCTTCCCATCAACAAAGTGTAGTATCATAGCTATAAAGATGGGGCAATAACACAACCCTGTTTGACTCATGACTCCACCTTAAATGGGTCACTTTGGGAGCCATTGCTGTCCAAGACCATTGCCATCATGCCATCATGGAGGAGCCGCAGGATGTTCACCAATTTATTAGGGCATCCGATTTTTTGGAGGATGGCCTAAAGAGCATTGCGATTCACTGTGTCGAAAGCCTTTTACGAGGTCAATGAAAGCCATGTACAGTGGTTGGTTTAGTTCCCTGCTTTTTTCTTGGAGCTGTGGTGCCGTGAAGATCATATCCCATGTTCCTCTGGAAGGCCGGAAGCCTTTCTGCGATTCCTGGAGGATGTCTTCTGAAATGGGTAGAAGACGGTTTGCAAGCATTCTTGCAAGGATTTTACCAGCGGAAGTTAGAAGGGAGAAACCTCGATAGTTTCCACAGTCTGTTCTTTCCCCCTTTTTGAAAAGAGTGATGATAGTGGCGTCCCTAAAGTCTGCCGGGATTCTCTGTCGCCCACACGTTCTCAATCAGCTGGTGGAGCTGTGTCAGCTCAGGTCCACCGTCTTTAAAGATTTCAGCAGGGTTGCCATCAGGTCCGCTGGCTTTGTCATTTTTTAATTGGCTGATGGCTCTGCTGACTTCCTTCAAGCTAGGCAGTGCTGCAAGCTCCTTCCTGAGAGCCTCCTCAGTCACATTACAGCTGCGGTTAAGGAGGTTATGTGCTCTTTCCAACGTAGTACAGTTGATTTTTTTGGTTCCATCTTTTGAAGTGTGTAGAGTGTGTATTTGTTGGGCCATAGATGACCTTTGTGGCTTTAACCCCTTAAGGACAGGGTCTATTTTGGGCTTAAGGACGCAATGATTTTTGGCGGATTTTCTTCTCCATTTATCAAGCCATAACTTTTTTATTTTTCCGTCGCCGCGGCCGTATAAGGGCTTGCTTTTTGCGTTGTGAACTGTAATTTTTATCGGTTCTATTTTTGGGTACATTTGACTACATTGTAAAACTTTTGTTATTATTTTTTTTTTTTATGATAGCAGGGAGATAAAACGCATCAATTCTGCCATAGATTTTTTTTTTTTTTTTTTAGTGTTAATCATGCAGCATAAATGGCACAATCCATTTTTTCTGCAGGCCGGTACGGTTACAACGATACCAAAATTCTTACATTTTTTTTAGGTTTTTCCACTTTTATGCAATAAAAACCCTTTTTTTGGAAAAAAAAATGTTTTCTAAATCTCTGCATTCAAAGTCCTGTAACTTTTTTTATTTTTCTATGTACGGAGCTCTGTGAGGGCTTATTTTTTGCAAGATGAGCTGTAGTATCTATTGGTACCATTGTGGCGTACATACGGCTTTTTTGATCACTTTTATTACGTTTTTAGGGAGGAAAAATGCTAAATATTAGCATTTTGCCTCAGTTTTTTAGTGTTTTTTTTTAATGCTTTTTTCTGTGCACAGTCAAAAGCATGTGCAACTTATTATATGTGTCGTTACGAACGCGACAATACCAAATATGTGGGATTTAAATTTTGTTTACTTTTTTATGCTAATATGGAAAAAAGCATTAAAAAAGGGTTGGTTTTTTTTTTTTTGTCTTGTTCATTTTTATTATCTTTTTGTACAGCACTGATGATCACTGTGATAAGGCTACGCCAGCATCTGGTGTCCTGTTGCCATGGCAACCAGCCGGGCTCTCTGCGATTATATCGCGAGATCCCAGTGATGTCACAGAGGCTCGTATCCGTGAGGGAAGATGAAATTACATACCCAAGGTCTCCGGATTAGTCCCCCGGTGGGATCTTTATCTGCGGACCTTACCTTGACTTCGGCGCATTCGCCAATCAGCATTATGGCGGACGCATGCGCAAAAGTCAAGGATTGCCCGGGAAATGAAAGGTAGCTGAGAGCCTGGAGGTGATCAATGGGGGCCGCAGAATGCAGTTCCAATGGATAATTGCAATCGCGTAAAAGTTTTTTAAAAAGTTGAAGTTTCATCTCCCCTCACCAGTGTGATCGGTGACAGGAGATGAAACTTCTTACCGGAGACCTCAGCATTTGAACCCCGATGTGATCATCCTCCATGGATCTTCCCGGTTTCTGCGCATGCGTCTGCCGGCAAAATAACGGATGCATGCGCAGCAGCCGGGGAGCCCAGGAAACTTTAAATCTCCTTGCTCCTGGCGACCAACTGTCAACGAGAGCCTGGAGCAGTGACCGGTGGCCTCGTTGAGCGGTCCCCGATCACATGATAAAAAGGTAGCGATTAGAGGTGAGCGAACGTACTCGGTTCGGGCGTTTTTGGACCCGAGCACTGCTTTTTCAGAGTAACTGACTGCTCGGACGAAAAGATGGGGGGGGGGGGGGGCGGAGGGCAGCGTGGTGGAGCGGGTGGTAGCAGTGGGGAACAGGGGGGAGCTCTCTCTCTACCCCCCCCCACTCCCCTCTGCAACCCCCGGCGCCCCCCGAATCTTTTTGTCTGAGTAGTCAGTTACTCGGGTCCAAAAACACCCGAACCGAGTACGTTGGCTCATCTCTAGTAGCGATCTACCATTAGATTGGTCTCATATGACCGGATAGAAACTGCAGATTCCGCATGCGTTTGATCAGCGGTACTATGCAGATCAGTCACATGCATTAGATTACACACTTCAGCTCACATTAGCAGGTTGGAATTACGTAATCCACGCGCCAAAAACAAATTTTTAGGGAGTCAATTTTTTTCCCACGCAAGTGAGCACTGGGCCCGGAATTTATTCAGTGGTGCCCTGAAATCCAGCGGGTGTCCCTCCATTATAGGCTGAGCCGTGTGTCCTGTAAGCAGATTAGGGCCACAATAGGGATGTTTCTGAACACGGGACAAACAGGGGAAAGACTTTCATTTTGGGGTGAAAGTCTTCATTCATATCTGTGCTGGACAAAAAAATCAGTTTTTAAAATGACATAATTGCCAAAAAATGAAAATCGTATTTCCTTCTGCTTTGCTCAGATTTATTCAAAAACGATGGGATCAAAATACGCAGGACACCCCTAAATGAATTTATCTAGTTTTCAAAATGGGGTCATTTGTGGGGGGCTCTACAAGTGGGCAATGGGGCCTAAAACACCTTCATGCAAAATGTCTGTTCTGAAAGCCGCCGGCTGCTCTTTTCAGTTTGGGCCCCGTTGTGCATACGGACATATTAGGGCCACAATGGGTATGTTTCTGAACACAGGACAAACAGGGGTACCCATTTTGGGGTGTCAATCCTCATTTTCATGTACATTATAGAAAACACTCCAGTCTTTAAAATGACGTATTTGCAAAAATATGAAATTTTATTTTTCTCCTCTAAATTGCATTAATTCCTGAAAAAAAACTGTGGGGTCAAAATCCTCCTGACCCTCTCAGTGAGTACAATAAGGGGTGTAGTTTATAAAATGGGGTCATTTGTGGGGTCTCTATCATTCTGATACCTAGGAGCTGCTGCAATCTTGGCTTGGTGCAGGAAAACAAAGTGTTCCTCAGAATGTTAAATTTGTACGTCTTCTAAATGATTAAAAAAAAAAACTACAGTTTTTCCAATGTGCGTCCAAAATAAAGCAAACAGATGGAAATATAGATCTTGTCAAAAGTTTGTACAGTATGTTTGCACATATTAGATATATTACAATTATACAAAAATATGAAAAAATGCCTTTTTTTTTTTTTTTTTACATTTTCCCAATTTTGGTGCTTTTTTTCCCTTTAGGATAGGTCATTAATAGTTGATCGGCTGGGGTCCGCCGCTGGAGACCCCGATCGAGGAGCTGTGCAAGCGCATGCTGTCAGCGCCGCAATAACAAAGTTCGAAGTGGAAGCCTCTGCGCCGACCTTCGTGTAGTGGCCAGCGTTTGTAAGTGCAGCCACAGTTCTCATTGAAATCAATGTACCAGGTTATCAATAAAAGCCGTGCCTGCAGTTACAAGCGCCGGCCACTATATGGGAGGTCGGCGCAGAGGCTTCTGCTCAGACCTCTGTTATTGCAGCACTGACAGCATGGGCTCGCACAGCTGCTCGGTCGGGGTCTCGAGTGGCGGACCCCAGCCGATTAACTATTGATTGACCTATCCTGGGATTGGTCATCAATAGTATTTCCATGGAAAACCTCTTTAAAGTCACCCAGGAGAATGATTTTGCCCTCCTTGGGTATCTCCAGTAGGATGGTGTCCAGCTGACAGTAACCTTTTTCCTTGATGTCTTCGTCAGCAGCTAATGTTGGGGTGTAGGCACTTATGGTAGTTGCCTTCTGGGTTTTGACAAGATTCATTTGGAGAGTTGAGTCGTTCGTTGATGCTGAAGGGTGCAGGTCGTTTTTAATTGCAAAGCCAACTCTTTGTATTCTTCGTTCTTGGCCCTTCCACAAGAAGGTGTAGCCTCCTGATTCTTCCTTCAGCTGTCCCTCTCCTGCTCGATCAATGTTAAAGCGCCTCAGCTCCCTTGCTACAATAGCAGTCCTGCTCTCGGGACGTTCATTGTCTATGTTGTCCAACAGTGTTTGAATGTTTCATGTTCCAAAGTTCACCTTTCTTTTTGACCGCAAGGTGGTGACCCGTTTGCATGCAGTAGTCCAGTCAGGTAAGAGAGAGGCAGACTATGTTTAGGGCACCTTTTGCCGCCCCCCCCCCCCCCCCCCCCCCCTACGTGGGGTGAGCAGAGTGGGTCCTAAATAGGGCTGCTCAGTTGTGGATACAGTTGCCGAACTACTCGGCTGCCTCGGTTCCTGAGATAGAATATACCGCCCATGTGCCAGTCTGTGACTAGGGGCTTCCAGATTCTACAGTCCTGCCCCCGTCGTCCCTCGCTGATCGCTATGGGACTTTTTCATTTCCTTGGAAGATGTGCGTGAGTTTGATGTATGTGTGGCGATCAGTGCACACCCGATCAGCACACAGGCTTCACAGAATG
Source organism: Eleutherodactylus coqui (assembly GCF_035609145.1). Lineage (NCBI taxonomy): Eukaryota > Metazoa > Chordata > Amphibia > Anura > Eleutherodactylidae > Eleutherodactylus > Eleutherodactylus coqui. The sequence continues at coordinate 327,897 of NC_089842.1, forward strand.
AGGTTCACATCCAGTGGCATGGTTAACCCGACGACTGGTGGCTTCTCATCTGTTGCAGCCCTCCTTCGCCTTCACAGCCGTTGTAATATGTACCTTGTTATTATCACTTCAGATTATGCTTGGTCTGCTTCCTCCCTTGTGGCCTTACCGCCCAGGGAGGCCCTTTTGGGGTCACATGACTCCGCCCATGGTTCAGTGGAACACATAAGTTCCCTGACCATGACAAAGTGACAATCCATTGAGGGGGATCTGGACTTACAACTGCATATGCTGCCCCTAAAAGTGCTGAAGCTGGAAATCAAGTGCGTAAATGTACTCTGCACGCGATGGAACCAGCCGTGCTCACGGGAACATGCTAAACACCGAAGGGAGGCACTGGCGCATGCTGCAGAACATGGAGAGCTGAATTAGACATTTTTAAAAAACTGATTGCAGACTTGGAAAATCCTTTTAAGTTTGTGGAGAGAATCCATAGGCACAGGTATATAATCGGTAACCTGTAAAGCAGTCCTAAATGTACGAGATAGACGTGTATCAATGCACAGAAACCTCTTGTCTGTTGACTAAATCTGACCCTTAGCATCTGGTCCAAAATCCACATTCTCCCTCTCATTGCAGGACTCTGAACCCAGTGAAGGGGCCAGGGATCTTGCCAAGTCAAGCCACGATGGACTGGGAACAATGGTGAGCTCCCACTTTAAGACTTTTACTGTATACTGTTGTTAATCATTTTTTGCGATGTATGATGACTATGTACAATACACTCTGGAGTTATCATTCTCACCATCCAGTATTCGGGTGTCGTCCATCTCCTCCGATCTGTCCTTATACATTAGAGGCAATCCTTTCATTTTTAATTGTGCAGTTTTTGAGTCTCGTGTCCAGCTATTCCACCGAGTGCTGTACATATCGAGAGGGGTGCTTATTACGAAGAGATCTGACAGTCACATTTACTCATCTGTCGTCCTGGTTTATTCTACAGGACTTTGGACTTGGTGTTCGATCACTTGAGAAGCTTCTTGACATCAGTGCACTGTCTCCTGGACCCTTAAGCCTAAAAGTAAGACTTCTGTATGTCACATGTTTAATGCAACTGGCAATGAATCCCGAGGACAGACAGAATGGAGTTAACTGTGCTGCTGTCTGCCCTAACCTCAGAAGAAAAGGAGGCACATCCAAGTCCTAACATCAATATGACCCGCCGGCAATAGTGCCCCCCCCCCCCCCCTCCCCTTACCGGAGCACTCTCTTCCTCATTAAAAGCAGGCAAGTACAAGGGCGGAAACTGCTGGAACCGTGGAGCCCCCTTTCTGGTGGTGAGGGTTAGTATTTCCTACACCCTACAACAAGGTAAGTATTTTATCCCTACCACTACAACCACCATTTTCCCCAGATATGTTAGGAAGGCGCAGGGTTATATCCTTGCCCCAGAGAGGTTCTAGGCCTTTGCCCCTCTCCTCACCTAGAACATCATGGGAGTATACCTGTCTGAAGGGGCACAGAGTCACCTGCTCAGCTTTGCTCCTGTCAGCAGCCACACAGGTATGCTTCTTCCTGTCGGGGAGGCTTCACTCCGGGTCTTGTAATTAGTAGCAGGCCTCCCTCAGCAGCTGCTTACGCAGCACAAAATCCTTGCGGTGACGGATCTGTGCCCGGGGGGTTCTTCTGTTCTTTTTTCACAAAAGACCATTAATTGCACACAGGAAGGTATAGAATAAGATAGCAGCTCTAAAAGAGGTGAGAGCTGGTTTACCCGCTACTACATGGGTACTTCTGGTCCCGGAGCCTCGGCCTCATGCTGGCCGTGCTGCAGGTGGTCTTTCTTTGCTGCCCCCTACCTCTCCACTCCTCTGCTGCCCTCACCATTTGGCGGCGGCCTGCGGCTAATCCTCCAAAATTGGGCCCCCAGCTTCAGGCCTACCCAGCCCACTCCTTATGGCGGCACTTTGTGGAAGGGAGTGTCGTCTTCATCCTCTCCACCAATCATGGTCCAGCACGCTTTCTTTCTTTTACTGCCTCCCATTTGCTCACCGCAATTTTCTTCTCAGCTAGGCCCACCCCACATCCATTCTCCATGTTCCTCAGTCTACACCTTCCACGTGGGCTTGCTGAGACCTGTAATGCCTCGACTGAGTTCAAGACGACCTAACAGTTAATCCAGTGGTCTACCACTTCCCCAAACCATCTCTAGACCTGGTAAGGTCTGCGTGGCGGCTTGCTCCCCTGCCATATTGCCCTAAAGTAGGCCTATACGGAAGTATTGTATTATATACTGTCTATGGCCTTTTTTAACACCGTGTCCATCTCCAGAGCAGAAGACTTTGGACAGGGGCCAGCATACTATATGTGCTCTCACTGCTACTCTAAATATACATGTGAGCAGTTTGAGCCTTTTTTTGTCCTAACTGCATTCCATCATGGCAGGTGGCTGTAGAACGGACTATTGGCACCCCTCCTGTTCAGCTGCCGCAGACCGCCAAACAAGAATAAGAACACACTCTGTCACAGGAGGTCTCAGACCTTACTAGTACATCTAACTCTATTCTAGACTGTCTGGACCCCATTCTACTAGTCAAACGTTTCTAAATGTGTCCTACAGAGATGACTCCTTCCCGGAGGGTTCGTCTTGTGGAAGACTACGGAAGAGACCCAGTCCTTCTCACTCAAGCCAATCATAGAGCTCTCCTGCATCACAATCATGTCCAGCCCTTTCTGGAACGTGCTCTGAATCTCCCTCCAGAGATAGTTCTCCTTCTGAGCGACGATTATCAGAGTCCCCTTGGTTTCTGATATGGACGAAGAACAGGTCTCTAAACTCTCCACTATGGTGGATAGCTTGATAGTCGCTGTGAAGAATAAACTTTAGGCATTGGATCAGACCCCTAATACTACAGCAGCAACTTTTTCCTTCAGATGCCCAAAACATTCTGCAAAGGCCTTCCCTCCTCATGCAGAGTTCGGCGATGTATTGACCAGGAAATGGAACTTTCCAGACAAAGAAACCTAAGTGTCTGGATCCTTTTCCAGAGGAGTTAGTGAATAAGTGGTCGTCTTCGCCAGCAGTGGATCCACCAGTGTCCCGTTTGGTGAAACACACCATCCTTCCTATGGCAGACGCTTTGTCTTTTAAAGATGCATGTGACAGAAAAGTAGGATCTTTAGCTAAGGCCTCCTTTAAGGCAGTGGGTGTGGTACTCAGGATGGTTTTTACCTCTACTTGGATCAACAGTGCCACTACTGAATGGCAGGCATTGTTCATCAGATAAGCCTCCTGGGGAAGCTTATCTGCCATGTTTCCCTTGATGCAGAAAAAAAAATATAGAAGCGCCTTGTGTGTGGAACTGTAAAATAAAGAGATGCACAGGATAATGCCAATGAGCTCCCCTGGAAGGAGGTGCATCCAAGAAGTAAATCTGTATAATGCCCGGCGGCAGCATGTCCTTATCTTGGTTCTGGGAGAAAGCTGTAGAATGACCCAGGAAACAGAACGACGCACCAAAGCCAGGAATTCAAAGTTTAAAACAATACTGCTTTTATTCTAGACAGCGTTTCTCGCTTGAACCAGCGGCTTCATCAGGCCAATATTCAACATAATAGTATTTTAAAATCCTCAATGTAGACCTAGCAGAGGGTGTTGGCTATAACAGTCCCCCAAAACAGGTGTACTTTAACTCTCATTCACATGAATGACATTCCGGACGAAGCTAAGGGGGAAACGTGTACGTCAGGGGGCAGGGATTTCCAGACCCTCGGTTACATGGTAACACTTCACTATGTTAGGACTGGCAAGGGCAGATGGACAGGGGATCCCTACGCCAGCCCTCTCTTGTGTCCCTACCTACTTGCCTCCCTGGGCGACAATTGGGTGACAGTCTCTGCTCTGCACTAGTGACAGGGACCCCAAAGAAGGAGGGACAGGGAGACCGCCAGGTGAGCACCGCGTAGCTGACTGGAAGTAACAAATGCGCAGACCAGAGAGTAGTCGAGAAGCAAGCAGGGTCAAACCGAAAGACACGTGCGGAGTACAGGAGGGCCAAAAAGAAGCAGAGTCAACTGAAAGGCCGAAGTTGAACACACAGACGTCTGGTCAATAATGCGGGTGTAGGCAGACAAGTCAAAACCAAAAACTGGCAATCAGAGGTTGGTCCAGCAAGGTGTATATATACCGGATTCCCTGCCTAGAGGGGCCGGGCGAAGTCACATGACGGCCGGAGGGAATCATAAAGCTGCCTCCCCCGGCGGCGCACTGGCCCGATCGCCACGCGGCTGACCAGAGAGGGGGAACCCCGGATAGAGCCGCCAGCCCTGGCCCCCCGCAGCAGCGGGACAAGTATCCCGCACCAACCAGATCGTCGGGTTTGAAAAAATTTCTTTCTCTGGTGTGAACAACGCAACTCTGTTTTTTTCTTTATCTTACCTCCTATCGTTCCTACTGAACGGTCTGGATACTTACCTAACCTTTCAAGAAACTAAGGTCTGTCCGCACTATCCATACTTTTTCAAAGCTCACTGGCTTCAAAATCAGCTGTCTATACTTTTCTATATAGGGTTGCTCACGCTTTTCCTACATACCATTCTCCTGTTCCACTATGGGACCTTAATCTAGTACTGCATGTGCTGCGCTCTCATCCCTTTTAACTGAGTAAAGTTCCAACTTACCTTTTTACCTGAAGGAGGCCTTCTTGGTAGCCGTCACATCTTTCTGCCGGGTTTCCAAGCTTGCAGCCTTGTCGGCCAAACCTTCGTTCACCATGTTTCATCAAACAAGGTGGTCCTACATCCTTTCCCTTTTGCTTTCCCTTACTCTTTTCCTCCTCATGAGGACATGATCCTGCTTTTATTTTGCCTCTCTGCAGTTCTTCCCAAAGAACGCACTTTTTACAAACTGGGTGCGAGACTTGCGGACCTTCCAAAGTGGTCATCTCTCGGAGGCAGTGGATGTCTATCAGGTCCTGATAGTTGGCTCCTGCTCACTGGACAGCATGTTTTGTTTGCCATCAAGGACTTTCTAATTATTTCATCGGCTACTTTGAACAAAAAACTAAAAATCTGAAGTGGAAGATTGACTCTTGATTCAACATTTTTATAAATGATCTGGAGGAGGGAATTAATGGGAAACTGATCAAATTCTGTGACAACATAAAACTAGGAGGGATAGCTAACACTAGGCAAGAGAGAGAGGGCTATTCAAAAAGATCTAGAAAAGCTTGAATAGTGGGCAGGGACTAACAGAATGGTATTTGACAAGGAGAAATGCAAAGTCCTACATCTGGGCAAGAACAATGAAGAAAGCAGAAGAAAGCACATACAGAATGGGAGGAATTGGGCTAAGCAGCAGCACATGTGAAAAAGACTTGGGTATACTAATGGATCATAGACTGAACTTGAGTCAACAATGTGATGCAGCAGCCAAAAAGGCAAACAGAATTCTGGGATGTATTAAGAGAAGCATAGAGTCTAGATCACGTGAGGTCATTATCCCCCTCTACTCTTCCTTAGTCAGACCTCATCTGGAATACTGGGTCCAGTTCTGGGCACCCCACTTTAAAAAAGACATAGACAAACTGGAGCAAGTTCAAAGAAGAGTTACCAAGATGGTAAGCAGTCTGCAAATCATGTCCTATGAGGAACAGTTAAAGGATCTGGGAATGTTTAGCAGAAGAGAAGGCTGAGAGGAGACTTAATAGCTGTCTACAAATATCTGAAGGGCTGTCACAGTGCAGAGCGATCAGCCCTATTCTCATCTGTACAAGGAAAGACTAGAAGCAATGGGATGAAACTGAAAGGGAGGAGAGACACATTAGATATTAGACAGTGAGGTGATCAATGAGTGGAACAGGTTGCCACGGGAGGTGGGGAGTTCTTCAATGGAGTACAGACATCTGTCTGGGATGATTTAGTGATCCTGCACTGGACCCGGTGACCCTGGAGGTCCCTTCCAACTCTACCATTCTATAAGATATGTGCCTTCATTTTTTATGCTCTTTTGTATCACACAAAGGTGCCAACGGTTGGCAACAAATTATCTGAATACACCTTTTTAGTTGTCTAAAATCACTAACATGTTGGGCAGTTTTAGATTCTGCAATGTCCACAAATGTTGTATTGATTTGAACTTTTATTTTTAGGTTCTAGCTTGTAAAATGGTGGCTTCTCTGCAAGAAGCAGCTAATGTGATGGGTCTGCAATCATATCAAAACCCCTTCATCCTTGTAATAAATGCCTGCAGCCAACAGGTGGCGCCGTATACTCTTTACATTCTGCGTCTACGGCTTTTGTTCCAGGGCTCAGCTGGATGACGGCTCCAACAGATCTAGCCACCCGTGTATATAGAATTACTGACCTGTGATATCCAAGCTCGGGCAGGTATAGCACAAGGGGCACACTGCTTATTAAAGGACTGGAATAATTCTATTAGTTGAGTAAAATGAGCCAAGCTATTTATTAGAGCTTACAGTAAGCTCCAGTGGTTTAGTGGATAATGGTATACTACGCTGCAGATTACATAGGAAGAAGAAAATGGAAGAAAATTGGATAAACTGACAAAGAAAAGAACTCGGGGGTATTAGTGGGCATGTAATAAGCTGGATGGAAGCAATCTGTGCCAGGAAGCTGTTGCCAAGGAAAATGAGGTGACGTGATTGCTGTGTTTAAGCGACGCTCACACAAGCATGCATGTGATTTGTAGATGCATTTGTATGGATTATTACTGGCAGAACTTTATCCAGCACCCCAGGCCCCCCATGTCGGAGTGTTTCGGACCCCCTTTCCTTAATAACGGCAATTAAATACTTCCTATGAAGTGATAGTGGTGCCTGACATCTTTGATAAATCTGGCATCAGTAGGGACCTGATGGGTATCTGATTATCAAATATTCTGGTTTATCGGATGAATATAGAAAACTATATAAGCTCTTCTCAATGTGTGCCGTATACGACTGTTGGCAAGCGCTTCCCACCCTGTACACACAGCCCGTAGTGAAAGCATCTGGAATCTACCACATGGCTCTCATTTAAACAATCAGATTCCCTTTTAGATGCTGCAATCCATAGCAACTGCGGCATCCAAGTAGTAAGGGACTCCTGATGACAGATCACGTCTCCGTGATGAAAATACGAAGTTCTGATGGGTTGCTATGGCTGACAAGGGCCTAACAATGGCGACCGGGGCTGCCATCTTAGTACACTTCTTTAAAGCTGACAGGCATCAATACCCTGCAGTACAGAAGTATATAGAGAGACTGAAAAAAAAAAGTTTTTAATAGACTTTAAAAGAAGGGAAAAAAAATCACAAAACCCATTTCTGCTTTATTATGAATAAAAAGGTATAAAGCCAAACCACATATAACTGTTATCGCCGCATTCCAACGACCTGAGCTATCACTTATCATGAACCTCATCAGGTTTTGGGACTATAAGCTGCCACCATAATGTTCAGAACCGCATTCATTGCACTCCAGAAATATGTTTGTATGTATTAGAAGAACGCTCATTAGCCCAGGGAGTTAGATTTATGATGTGGTGCTAAGTATGCAAACCAGCATGTTTTGAGTCATGTAGGACAAACCACTGCAGCGCCAAGTCACGCCAAACATTACATTATGCACGCCCTCTCCGCTTCAGCACAAGTCATGGTGAAATCCTGTGCATGCGCTGTGTGGTCCTGTGCCCCCGCTGGAAACTCTTTCACAATACAGGAAGATTTCTTTTATTTTGTTACCCTCAACTGTCACTGTGTTCTTCACATAAGAATCCTATAGTGGCAACCTGTTCCACTCATTGATCCCCTCCCTGTCTAATACGTGATCTGTGTCTCCTCCCTTTCAGTTATATCCCATTGCTTCTAGTCTTTCCTTGTACAGATGAGAATAGGGCTGATCCCTCTGCATTGTGACAGCCCTTCAGATATTTGTAGACCGCTATTAAGTCTCCTCTCAGCCTTCTCTTCTGCTAAACATTCCCAGATCCTTTACGCGTTCCTCATAGGACATGATTTGCAGACCGCTCACCATTTTGGTAACTCTTCTCTGAATTTGCTGCAGTGGCCCTCCTGTGACTCAAAACATCCCTATTTGCATACTTGGTACCACATTATTAATGTAAGTTATCGGGCTGCGCTTTCTTCTAATACATACGAGCCTGGGGTGCATTATATGTGCTTGTGAGCGCTACGGTCTTGGTTTATAGTCCAAAAACCTGATGACAGGTTCCCTTTAACAAAGACCATGAATGCTATGAAAATAAACTGTTGCTGTTTGTCCATCCCACTTCTCAAAAATGTAATAGAAAATCAATCAGAAGCTGTATGTGCCCCAAAATGTTACCAATAAAAAAACTCCAAAAAACAAATGCTATTATAGTACTAGTAGGGTGCACAGGTACACACGGCGCGGGACTCCCTGACCATCACCCACACCAATGTCCCTTCCTGGAGGTAGCCCCAACGGGAGGGATAAATAACTTCAAAAGGGATTTATGAAACAGCCTATGCACCCTCAAAGAACTCGGTAAATCCAACTCATAAGCTAGAGGATTAATGACTCGTGTTATGGCAAAGAGACCGATAAAATGCAGCGCAAGATTTGCCGAGGGGAGCTTCAATTTTCATTTCTTTATGGACAGATAGACCTTCTGACCGACCTCAAATGGCTCAGACGCAGTGGACCTTTTACAACTACGTAGTTGCATACGATTATTTATGGCAAATTCGGCCAAAAGTAAAAAAAACTACCCACCGACTGACCCTCTCGTCCACAAAAAGATGCAGGTATTGTACTAGGTCTTGATTTTTACGTTCTGTTTGGCCATTTGTGTGCGGATGAAACGCTGATGAGAGAGAGATGTTCCCAAGTTTTTACGGAAGGCCCTTGAAAATTGTGCCACGAATTGCACCCCCGATCCGAAACTATATTGACCGGTATTCCGTGCAATCTTATAATCTCTCTAATGAAAATCTTCACTAATTTAGTGGCAGACGGTAATTTCTTCAAAGCAACAAAATGAGCCATTTTCGAGAACCTGTCAACTACCAAAATGGTGGAACAACCTTGTGACAGAGGCAGGTCTGTGACAAAATCCATGGACACGTGCGACCATGGACTACCAGGTACTGACAGCGGCATTAGCGGTCCCTCAGGGCTCTTACGGCAACTCTTACCACGTGCACAAGCTGAACACCAATTTACAAACTCCTGGACCTCCTGTGCCATGCCGGGCCACCAGTAAAATCGGGAACATAGCTCAAGAGTCTCCTGGACCCCCGGATGCCCTGCAAAATGGAGGAATGAGACTCTTCCAGAACCAGCAACCGCAGAGCCATCGGTACAAATAACTTCCCTGCCGAAACCCCCTCCAGGGCTTCTTGTTGATATTCCTGCAGCTGAGCCAGAAGGTTTTCTGTCAGGGCTGCCACCATGACCCCAGGCGGGAGGATGCCTTCCAGAGAAGAGTCCTTAACCTCCAGAGTTCTGAAACTGCGGGAGAGGGCGTCAGCTTTCACATTTTTATCTTCCGGCCGGTACGTGACTATAAAATTGAATCTCGAGAAGAACCGCGCCCACCTGGCTTGCTGCGCATTAAGACGCTTAGCATTCTCAAGATACACTAAGTTCTTGTGATCACAGAAGACTGTCACCTGGTGTCGAGCCCTCTCCAGAAGATGACGCCATTCCTCAAATGCTCATTTTATTGCCAACAGTTCCCTGTTCCCAACATCGTAGTTGCGCTCGGCGCTACTGAATTTACGGGAAAAGAAAGCACACGGACTATACCCTGAACGGCCTCCCAATACCTGGGAGAGGACTGCCCCCACCCCAACCTCAGCAGCATCTACCTCCACGAAAAAGAACTTCTGTGGTCCGGCTGAGCAAGCATTGGCGTGGTGGAAAAAGCTCTCTTAAGTTGCTCAAACGCCTCTGAAGCTTCTGGAGACCACGACGTCACGTCCGCTTCTTTTTTTCGTGAGATCAGTCAGCGGTTGTGCAATCACTGAAAAATTTCTGATAAATTTTCTGTAAAAGTTGGCAAACCCAAGAAAGCTCTGAAGAGCCTTCAAATTATCTGGTTTACTCCATTGTGTGATTGCTGCAACCTTATCTGACTCCATGCACACATCAGTTGGAGTAACGAGTTACCCGAGGAATGACACGCGGTTGACTCCAAATGAGCACTTCTCCAATTTAACAGAAATTGGTACTCCCGTAGCCGCTCTAACACTAAATGGAGATGTCTGACATGCGTGTCCCAATCCGACGAGTACACCAAAATGTCGTCCAAATAGACAACCATAAAAAACCCTAGATAATCGTGGAAGACCGTGTTCATAAACCCCTGAAAGACCGCAGGGGCGTTGCATAACCCGAAGGGCATAACCAGACACTCAAGGTGCCCCAACAGGGTGTTGAATGCGGTCTTCCACTCTTCACCAGACTTAATACGTAAAAGATTTATAAGCCCCCCGAAGGTCAAGCTTAGCGAACTAGCGGGCTCCCACCACCTGAATCAACAGATCAGGGATCAGAGGGAGCGAGCACTGATTTTTTTAAATTTTTTTTTTATGGTGATCTTGTTTAAAGCCCGATAGGTCTTTGCGGCCTTGTGTCGACTATCTTCCTTTTCAACAAAAAATAGGCGTGCTCCAGCTGGTGACTTTGATGATCTAAGCTGTTCCTTGGCTAAAGCCTCTGAGATATAGGATTTAAGAGCCTCATGCTCCCGACCCGACAGATTAAATATGGCCCCCGTAAGGATGGGACTATCCAGGGCCAGATCAATTCTACAATCCTATTCGCGGTGTGGGGGCAATACCTCCACAAAGCTTCTTGGAGAACACATCTTGAAAATCCCATAAATAGTCCAGAATGCTAAAAGTATCGGTGGAGCACAGTGTAACAGGCACTAGATGATCCTCACAGGACCCTCCCCACCGAACTAGCTCCAGAGTAGTCCAATCGAACTGAGGATTGTGCGTCCTTAGCCACGGCAATCCCAGAACGATATCCACGGACATCTTCTCCATGACCAGAAATGAAATAACCTCCGAATGTAATGCACCCACCATGAACCGAAGTTCTGGTGTCCTCCAACGCACTACCCCTGAGGACAGAGGGGTTGCACCGATACTGGTAAAGTGGATCGGCAAACCTAACACGGTAAAACTTGATAACAGTGGTCTTATGAACTGGAAATGGATAAGGTTCGTGGCAGACCCAGAATCAATAAATGCCTGTCCCACCCTGTGAAAAGCCTTGTAAGACATACTACAAGGCACCAGTAATTTAGGGAGTACCTGACCTCCTAGATGACCCTCCCGACAGTCACCTAGGAGCTAAACTTTTCCTGCTGCTTCCGTATCTGCCTTTCCTGGCAGGACGCGATGTGATGACCAGCCTTGCTGCAGTAGAAACAGAGTTGGTTTGAAACCCGGAACCGCCTCCTTTCTTCAGGACTCAACCGGTCCACTTCCATACCATCAGGTCCGGGGGTTGACAATGGGGTGCAGGCTGTAGAAGTTGCCAGAGACTTAGCACCCCGTTCTTGCTTGGTATTCTAGCTTAGCTTCCCTTCTAGACCTGAGTCTACGATCAGCTCTGACTGCCAATTCCATTGCCTGATTCAGAGGGTGACAGATGGGACAGCAATAGATTTTTTACTGCGTCAGACAGGCCTACCAAAAACAAATCTTTTGAGCGCACAATCGTTCCATGCAGATTCACCTGAATACTGCCTGAAACTAGAGCAATATTCTTCTGCTGACTGGTGCCCCTGGCGTAGGGCTAACAACTAACTGACTGCATAACCTGCACGATCAGGTTCATCAAAAATATTTCCGAGCTCAATGAAAAAAAGAGTCTACCGACTGCAGTCAAGCTGAATCAGCTGGTAAAGAATAGGCCCATGACTGAGGCTCTTCTCTGAGCAGAGACTGTAAGGACCGGCGGTTCACGGGTCCCTCGTGCCCTCACCGCTGGTCCTGTCACACGGGCTGCTGCTGTGTGGTGCAGGGGAACCCTGCTCCTCGTCACCTCCCCTGGCCGCGGAGCTCCTCCTCGCCGCCGGGTTGTTAGGGATTTGGTGGGTGTTGCCCCGCATCGCGTACTCGGTATTATGGCAACCAGGCATGTGTCTCCTTCCCTGCCTCCTGCAGGGCTAGGGGTGGGTTCCCCAGTGCTGCTGGGTGCACTGAGCTGCTGTCAGACTCCTCGCCCCAATCAGCTGCTGGGGCGGGAGCTTTGACAGCATTTAAACCTTTTTGTGTCTGCAGATCAGTGCCAGCATTAGTTTGGTCTTCCTGCTACACCAGCGTACTTCTTGTTGTGACTCCTGACTTTTGACTCCCTGTTTTTGAACCTGACGTTGCCTTTGCCTGACCTCTTGTACCGCGTACCCTCTCGTTGCCGACCCGGATAGTCTGACTCTCCTTGCTGTTGTTTGTTCCAGTGTCTGTCTGTTTGTTAGTCCCAGTGTTCCCCTTCCTTAGTGGGTGTAGGAACCGTCGTCTAGGGGCTTAGCCCAGGGGGCAAGTAGGTAGGGACAGGGGTTGCGGGTATTTTCGGGGACTTCCAGTTTCCCGGACCCCGAGTCCTGACAGAGACATAACAATCCCCACCCGTTGAGGCTCGGACCCAGAGGAACAAGGCCACAAGCGAAAACACAATTTACAAGCCTCCCGGAAGACAAAGAATTTTTTCTGGTCCCCCAAGAACACCTCGGGTAATGGGCATTTAGGTTCAGGTACTGGATCAGCTGGCACAACTGACCACTGCTCATGATGGCTGAGATGCCCCGACAGGTCCTGAACCATCCCGGCCAGGTCACTAATCTAACCGGTAATCGTATTGTAGGACTCCATTCACACTGTGAATCCCACCTCAAAAAACCGCAGGAAAATTTTTTTAGGCCAGTTAATATGTTACAGTACTAGTAGTCTGCACAGGTACGCACGGCGCGGGGCTCCCTGACACTCACCCACACCAATGTCCCTTCCTGGAGGTAGCCCCAAAGGTGGACAGGTCCAGGCCGCCAACACTAACCCTACACTGCCTAGTGGCAGGACAGGAAGGAACCGCCGTACGTATGCAGATGACAACTTACTAGTACTGACAGGCTAGGCAGATGGAATAAATCAACCCGACAGGAAAACCACGGAACCCAGGCAGAGCTGGATCGAGACAAGGTAACTTTCACTGGAGCAGGATTGAAGTTAGACACACAGGGAACGGAACCAATAACTGGCAACTGTTATCAGCAGCTGCCAGACTATGTTCAGGAGTCTCCGCCCCCAGGGCGGAGACCAGTCAAGCCATCCAACTGGAGCTCCAGCCAGACACTATAACTCAGGGGTAGAGCGCGCGCGCCTGTCATAGCAGGCACGCGCGCCACACGCTGCGCCCACACACCGGAGTACGGCGCCGCCGCTCGCCGACCCAAACATGGGTGGAACACCATCCCAGAACGCCGCGGCGAACCGCACCACTGCCACCCGTGGACCCTGACCAGCCTCATGGTAACATCAGTTGGCAGAAAAATAGAAAAGTTCATTTGCTGCACAGTCCTCTACTGATGCCCATTGTAGGCACTTTCTGCACTGGACGGAGGTCATCGAGGGCAATCTGGCAGTGGTATGAGCTGCGATACCCTGTGTAATCGGATACCATTTGATCATCGCCAGCAGGAACTTTATCAATGCTTTGTACTATAGTCGCTGTTCTTTGGGATTGGACCAGATGGGTTAGTTTTCATGCCACATGTACATCAATATGTGCCCATAACCCTGTCCCTGGTTGACCTTCCTTAGACTACTTTTGGTAGGTACTACCCACTACACACCAGGACTACCCCACAAGTCAGGTCGTTCTGGAAATGCTCTAACCAGTCGTCTGCACATCACAATTCAGTCCTTGTCGTAATCGCTCAGATCCGCACTCTTGCCTGATGTATCCCTCCTCCCGGCCGGTGTGTGACCTGTACTACACATCATATGACTACAAATCTTTTCTTATTAGGGGACGATAGAAGAGGTGGCTGAAGATGTTGAAGAAGACATCAGTGAAGATCACCTTAAACCAGTTAAAGATCCAGAAATGTAGGTGGCAATATTATTGTTCCTGTTTTTTGAGAGATGCCTGAATGTTTGCGTCTGGCGGTACGTGGCTGCTGTTTGGTTTTTGTTGTTCTAGAACGGTTCCAGATGGAAAACCTGCAAGTCCTACCTTGGATCCGGCAATCACTGAAGACGAGTCCAGATTATCAGACGAGTCCTTGCAAAATGCAGCTAAAGAGCCAAAAGCAGAACCTATTAAAGCCATCACAGAGCTGGTGGAAGTTATGGAAGAGGCTTCAAAACATTCCAGTGATACGTCTGAATTAGTAGAAGAGCCAGAGAAGATGGAGACAGAGAAAGAAGAGCGACAACAACTGCTTGAGCTGAGAAAAGAGGAAGAGGAGAAAAAACATGGACTGTATCGGCAACAGAAGAGCAACCTCAGGTAATTGTGTGCCGCAATTAAAGGGATTTTACCATTAGAACAAACATTAACGTGTTCCCTATTGAACCTTAAAGGGGTTCCACCGCAATTACAAGTTCTCCTAGAATGGTAGCGTTGAAAGGGTCCTCCGGGGTCATCTGGTCCAAGCCCCTGCTCAGTGCAGGATTCACTAAATCATCCCAGACTTATATTTGTCCAGCCTTTGTTTGAACACTTCCATTGAAGGAGAACTCCCCACCTCCTGTGGCAACCTGTCCCACTCATTGATCCCCCTCACTGTCTAATATCTAATCTGTGTCTCCTCCCTTTCAGCCTCATCCCATTGCTTCTAGTCTTTCCTTGTGCAGATGAGAATAGGGCTGATCCCTCTGCACTGTGACAGCCCTTCAGATATTTGTAGACCGCTATTAAGTCTCCTCTCAGCCTTCTCTTCTGCTAAACATTCCCAGATCCTTTAACCTTTCTTCATAGGACATGAGTTTTCTCCTCACTGCAAGGGGTACAGTAATCCTGCACTGATACAAGGTCCCTGCACTGATCTCAAGATCAGTGGGGTCTCAGTAGACACCCACCCATCAGCAAGTTACCCCCTTTCGTGTGGAGGGGGGATAGCTTGTAATTGTGGTACAGTAAGGATGTTATGGAGCATCCATCTTGTTTAACCAAGAGTACAAAGACGCAGTAAAGAGTGGCTCTCGCTCTAGAAGACGGCTTTGTTTAGCTTCTGGTGACCCCTGGAAGTTTCAGCTGGTGTACCGTTAGTTGTTCAGCTGATTACCTGCAGGTCTGCATTTAGAGAGGTTGCATTCATGTGGCAAACAATTTACTCCTTCCCCTCTCTGTGACTTAGATGTACATGACATACAAGTTGTTTGACAGCTGACACCCACCACGAACAGCCTCGATCACAGCTCCGATTGCAGCTGTTTGACAGCTTACGTATTCAGTCAGTCTTGACGGCTGCATGTAAACTGTCAGCAGGATGGGGTGTCTTCCCTCCAATTCACCGTTGGCCATCTTATCATGTGACCACGCAGTTGCAATGGTTACAATTGCAGCCCTGTGTCTAGTGAAGGCTCCCACGGCTGCCATTTATCTAACCATGTTACTGTAAGCCCTGCCTATGGCCTGTGGAAGACAGGGATTCATGGCGTATGCTGATCCACAAGGTGACCGAAAGCCGGCAAAGACTGAACAGATAAATCATAATGGTCATCATGGCCTGTGAAAGGGCTTAATATGTAAAATGTGTGAAACAATATTCTGTAAGTATTGCAGTCTATTGTAGAAATAAGCAAGCGATTGCAAGTTCAGGTGCCCTAAGGGGACTAAAGGGTCATGTAAATGTAAGTGAAATAAAATGTAAAAAAAAAAGAAAAACCTTAAATTAAAAAAAAAAAAAAAAAAAAGTTTTCTATTTTTCCCACTAAATTTTTGAAACAATTAAAAAAAAAAACCAAAAACATAATTATCATCGCTATGTACGAAAAAGCCCAAACTATCTAAAGATCGCATTATCTCACACAGTCACTGCTGTAAAAAAAATGACATAATGCCAGAATTGTGGATTTTTTTGGTCTCCCTTTCTACCAGTAAACATTTGAATAAAAAGTGATCAAAAAGACCTGTGGACCCAAAAATGGTAGCAATGAAAACTACAACTCATTCCGTGCTGTCAACAGAAGAGTAAAAATGTTACGGGGCTCTGAATATGACAACACAAAGCTTTTTCTTTTTAATAAAAGGGTTTCTATTGTTTTTTTTTAACATAATTAAACAAAACAAATGTCACAATGGCACTGACCCTAAAATGACATTACCAGCTCATTTTTACCACGCTATGAACACCATAAAAGCGAAACCCCCTGAAAAATGTTGCAATTGCATCTTTGTTCCATTACACCCCACGTAAAATTTGTAAGCATTTTCCAATACATTATATGGTAGCATTAAACCGTACAACTCCTCCTGCAAAACGCAAGTGCTCATAGGCTGGCACTGGAAATATAAAAGGTTATGGCTCTTGGAATGCAGGGATGCAAAAAATGAAAACAAAAGCTTAAAAAATGGTTGGTCGTTAAAGGGGCTCTCTGGGATGACGCCGGTTCCAAACAGAGAATGTGGTAAAATAGCAAATGCGGTATGACTGCTGCAGCCAATCGCATGCCCACCCTGATACTGTCTCTTCTGAGGGCAGTGATTGGCTGCAGTACCTTTGTGCAGGTAGTTGGAATGCCATCATTGTTTGACAAGGAGAGTGGTGGTTGTGAGGGATTCCCTATTGAGAGGAACAGAGGCCGTTGTCTGCAGACCTGACATAACCTCACAAGAGGTGTGCTGTCTTCCAGGTGCACAAATCACAGATGTGTCTGATAGGCTGTCAAGACTCTTCAGTCCTACAGAACACCACCCATTCCTACTAATACATATAGGGACAAATGACACTGCAAAAAAGGACCTGGCAACTATCTGCAGAGACTTTGAAGACCTCGGCAAGAAGGTGAAGGAACTAGGAGCTCAGGTGATCTTCTCATCCATCCTCCAAGTGGATGGACATGGAATAAGATGATACAACAGGATTCTAGAGGTGAACAAGTGGCTACATCGATGGTGCCGTCAGCAAAGATTTGGATTCCTAGACCATGGAGTGAATTACCTATATGATGGACTGCTTGCTAGAGACGGGTTGTACCTTACAGAAACACGTAAGCATATATTTGGTGGGCGCCTTGCTTCACTCATTAGGAGAGCTTTAAACTAGAACAATATGAGAAGGGAAGTGAAAGGCAAAAATATACAGCTAATTAATACATTTGAGAACCTCGCTATTAGAAGTGGGAAGAAAGAACAAAGACAAAAAATTCAGAATGCAAGTAGAGGAGCAAGAGACCCCGATCACAAACGAACATGTTCCTACACAAATGCCCAGAGCATGGGAAACAAGCAAGGAGAATTGGCGCTCCTAACACAGAAAGAGAAATATGATGTCATAGGCATCACGGAAACTTGGTGGGATGATACGCATAATTGGATACAAGGCTTGAAGGATACAATGTATTTATAAGAAACAGACCTAATAAGGGGAGGAGGTGTTGTGTTGTATGCTAGGAAGCATCCTCTCCACAGAGCTTCAAGCTTCAGAGCTGGGAGTTCTGTAGAAACTGTTTGGGTAAGAATACAAAGAGAGAACAGAAAGGACACCATTGTAGGCCTTTACTATACGCCTGGACAAGCAGAAGATGTGGAGGAACTCTTTATACATCAGATGGCCAAGCTCTCAAAGAAGCCTAACATAGTGATCATGGAAGATTTTACCCATCCAGACATTTGTTGGGAATCTCTCAGGTAAAAGTAATGGATCCAACAGATTCTTATCCGCTCTTGCTGACAACTTTATCTTCCAGAAGGTAGAAGAGGAAACAAGGGGATCTGCCATCTTGGACCTAATTCTTACCAACAGGGAGGGAATGGTTGAGGAAGTAAGGGTGGCTGGGACCTTAGGAGGCAGTGATCCATGATATCCTTGGATTTTGGATAACAAGGGGAGGAAGACCTGAGAAAACTCAGACCTCAAGGTTGGATTTCAGAAAAGCAAATTTAATAAACTTAGTAAGAGGGTAGGGGGGAAAAAAAGTACGAGCGGAGGGGCGTGAGTGGCTGCGTACGAGCGGAGGGGCGTGAGTGGCTGCGCACGAGCGGAGGGGCGTGAGTGGCTGCGCACGAGCGGAGGGGCGTGAGCGGCTGCGCACGAGCGGAGGGGCGTGAGCGGCTGCGCACGAGTGGAGGGGCGTGAGCGGCTGTCGTCCAGTGTGCTACTTGTGCAATGTATGGGGTACTTGATCAGCCCCGATCGAGGGTGCATACTGTTGCGCCAGGTGCATGCTTGTCGCACATTTAGAAGCCCAAACTTGGATTTAATGAGCGACTGGCAACACTGAGATCCATTGACAGCATGGAAAGGAGTTTGCTGCTTACTGAGCCCTTGCTGGGGTAGAGGCAGGAGCGGAAAGTAGTACGAAAGAGCAGGGGAAGTAGGCAGCTAGCTAGCTGGGTGACAGTCAGAAGGAGAGAACCAGGGAGAACCAAGTCTGTAAAATTGGCAGATGAGGGGGAGGCCATTACAGAGCCAGCACCGCTGCAGCACGACATGCCCTCTGAACGCCAGAGATATAACTGCTCCAGTGAGATGGGGAGCGCAGGGCAGGCTAGACGGGTCATAGTGGTGGGGGACTCAATTATAAGGGGGACAGATAGGGCAATCTGCCATAAAGACTGGGATCGTCGAACGGTGTGTTGTCTTCCTGGCGCTCGAGTTCGACACATCGGAGATCGTATTGACAGATTACTGGGAGGGGCTGGTGAGGATCCAGCGGTCATGGTGCACGTTGGCACAAATGAACAAATTAGAGGTCAATGGAGGGCCCTCAAAAATGATTTCGGGGACCTAGGATGTTACCTCCTGGGTAGTTTTCTCGGAAATACTACCTGCACCAAAAGCCACACTAAAAAGGCAGCAGGATCTTAGGGAGGTAAACAAGTGGCTCCAGAGTTGGTGTATGAAGGAGGTGTTCGGGTTCCTGGAGAACTGGGCTGACTTTGCTGTTCGCTACAGGCTCTACCATAGGGAAGGGCTGCATCTTAATGGGGAGAGTGCAGCTGTGCTGGGGGAGATGATCACTAGAAGTCTGGGGGAATGTTTAAACTAGAGGCTGGGGGGGGGGTCAAAAAGAAAAACAGGGGGGTAGACAGTGTTGATAGCGACCTGGGTCTAAGCAATGGGAATAGGGGGCCGTGCAGGGGGTGGGGTTAGTACAGTTAGAACTGACAGATCAGCCAATAGTACCATCAGTAGCAAAATTAATTTAAAGAACAAAAATAACCGTTTAAATTGTATGACCACGAATGCAAGAAGTCTGATGGGTAAAGTGGGTGAGCTTGACTGAGAATGACTGATGAAAATTAAGATATGGTTGGAATAACAGAAACATGGCTTGATGAGAAGTGCGATTGGGCGGTGAATTTACAGGGTTACAGTCTCTTCAGAAGAGACCGTGGTGAACAGAAAGGGGGAGGGGTATGTCTGTATGTTAAATCGTACTTAATACCGAGGCTAAGGGAGGATATAGGAGTAGGAGGTGAACATGTGGAATCTCTGTGGGTAGAAATACAGGGAGGAAAAAATAAGTAAATCCTGATAGGGGTTTTCTATAGGCCACTAAAAGCAACAGAAGGAACTGAAATCTTATTATTAAGGCAGATAGAAGAGGTGTCAAACCGCAACGAAGTAATTATCATGGGGGACATTAATTATCCAGATATAATATGGGATAACGAGACCTGCAAATCTCACAAGGGTGATAAGTGCTTGAGATCAATTAAAGATAACTACCTTACCCAACTTGTGCGGGAGCCAACTAGAGGGAGGGCCACTCTGGACTAAGTACTACTTAACAAACCAGACCGAATAATGGGGGTACAGGTTGAGGGAAACTTGGGAAATCAGTAACATTAATTGGGACAACTTCCTCAAAAATATCAGTACAGAGGACAAATGGGAAAAGTTTAAAAACCTCCTAATCACCCAATGTGAGCAGCTCATACCCTTTGAAAACAAAAGAACTACAAGTAGAAGGAAACCAATGTGGCTCGACAAGACAGTAAGGGGGGCAATAAACAAAAAAAGAAAGCATTTAAACTACTAAAACAAGAAGGTAGCAAAGAAGAGCTAAAATCAAACAGGGAAAAAACAAAATATGTAAAGGAAAGATCAAAATTGCTAAGGAGGAGGCTGAAAGACTGATCGCCAAAGAGAGCAAAAATAACCCTAAACTATTCTTTAACTATATTAATAGCAAACGGATTTGCACTGAGAGCGCTGGCCCTTTAACGAATAATGCAGGGGAAATCATTGAAGACGATGGGGGAAAGGTAAATCTATTAAATGGTTTCTTTTCAAGTGTATTCACGAACTAAAAGGAAATGCCACACGAGATGCAGGGGAATAGAACGACCCCCCACGCTAAGTATGCCTAACACAGGAGGAAGTGCAGCGTTGTTAAAAAGGATTAAAATCGATAAATCGCTGGGTCCAGATGGAATACACCCAAGGGTTCTAAGGGAACTAAGTGATGTGATAGCTAGGCCGCTATTTCTAATATTTATGGACACTATCAAGACCGGGGTTGTACCCCTGAATTGGCACATTGCCAACGTGGTTCCAATTTACAAAGAGAGGTCCAAAAGAGAGCCTGGTAACTACAGGCCGGTAAGCCTCACTTCAATAACTGGAAAAATATTCAAGGGGTTTCTGAGAGACGCCATCCTAGAATACCTCGAGAACAACAGAATAACTCCTCACCGGCATGGGCTCATGAGGGGTTGATCAGGTCAGACCAATCTGATCAGCTTCTACGATGAAGTAAGCTCTAGGCTGGACCTTAGAGAGTCTATTGATCTCGTATATCTGGATTTCTCTAAAGCATTTGACACTGTGCTGCATAATGGGCTGATATATAAAATGAGACGGCTCGGACTGGGTGAAAACGTGTGTATCTGGGTAAAGAACTAGCTCAGAGATAGAAAGCAGAGAGTGAGAATAAGTGGTTTGTACTCTGATTGGGCCCCCGTTGCTAGTAGGGGGCCACAGGGTTCAGTACTAGGCCCTATTCTGATATATATATATATATATATATATCAGAGACCTGATAGAGGGGCTACACAGTAAAACCTCAATATTTGCAGATGATACAAAATTATATAAGACAGTTAATACAACGGAGGACGAGGTATGGCTACAAACGGACCGAGATAAGCCGGGGGCTTGGGCAGAAAAATGGCAAATGAAGTTCAGTGTGGATAAATGTAAGGTTCTGCATATGGGCAGGAGAAAGGGATGTCACCAATATACACTAAATGGGGTACAGCTAGGGAAAAGTGAGATGGAAAAAGACCTGGGGGTACTAGTGGATTGTAGATTTAACTTGAGCAACCAATGCCAGTCAGCTGCTGCAAAAGCTAATAAAGTCTTGGGGTGCAGTAAAAGAGGTATAGGGGCGAGGGACGAGAACATTATCCTCCAACTATATAAGGCACTTGTCAGGCCCCACATGGAATACTGTGTACAGTTCTGAACACCGACGCTCAGGAAAGATATTGCAGTGCTTGAGGGGGTACAAAGAAAGGCAACTAAACTAATACATGGAATGAAGGGACTGGAACACCCAGTCAAAATTAGGATTATTCACCCTGGAAAAAAGGCGACTAAGGGGCGATCAAATAACTATGTTTAAATACGTTAGGGGACTATACAAGGATCTCTCCCATGATCTGTTTATACCCAGGACTGCGACGGTAACAAGAGGGCATCCGCTACGTCCAGAAGAAAGCAGGTTTCATCACCAACACAGAAGGGGATTCTTTACTGTGAGAGCAGTGAGACTGTGGAACTCTCTGCCTGAGGACGTGGTGATGGCAAAATCCATTGAGGAGTTTAAGAGGGGACTAGAAGTCTTTCTTGAGCAGAAGGATATTACAGGATATAGACATTAGTTGACCAGCGGGGGGGTTGTTACGGGTCTTACCTTCGGGTAGGAACTATCAAAGGTTGATCCAGGGATTATTCTGATTGCCATTATGGAGTCAGGAAGGAATTTTACCCCAAATGGGCTAATTGGATCCTACCCCTTGCGGTTTTTGCTTTCCTCTGGATCAAATAGGGCTTGCCACAGAGGCCAAAAGCAATAAAAATGGATTTGGGGGTCAAAAGCAAAAGAAAAGTCAAGGATGCTATTGGATGCTTACAAGATGAAAATGGTGAATTGGTTAAGAATGATGTTGAGAAGGCCGAACTTTTAAATTCCTATTTTGTATCTGTTTTCTCTCCGAAAGTAGATGGTCTTCCTTGTGCTATTGGGGGATACAAGAATGCAGACTATCTATAAGCAGAGAGATGGTGAGGGAACACTTAGCTAACTTAAATGAATTCAAGTCTCAAGGTCCAGATGAATTACATCCTAGGATACTAAAGGAAGCAGCGGAGGTAATTGCTGAACCACTCGCCATAATTCCTGGAGGACAGGAGAAGTCCCAGAAGATTGGAAAAAGGCAAATGTTGTCCCTATCTTCAAAAAAAAGGGAAGAAGGCGGATCCAGGAAACTACAGGCCTGTGAACCTGACTTCTATACAGGGAAAGATCTCTAAACAAATTATTAAAGAGCATGTATGCAAGTACTTGGATAAAAACGGAGTAATTGAGCAGAGCCAGCATGGGTTTATAACAAACAAGTCGTGCCAGACTAATCTAATCTCCTTCCATGACAGAATCACCGACTGGATTGATCAGGGAAATGCGGTGGATATAGTATATCTTGACTTTAGTAAAGCATTTGACAAAGTATCTCATACCATACTTATTGGAAAAATGACTAAATCTGGGATTGACAAGACAACTGTTAGGTGGATTCATAACTGGCTGAGTGATAGTACTCAAAGAGTGGTCATAAATGGCTGCACATCCAAGTGGAAGAATGTATCAAGTGGGGACTACAAGGCTCTGTCCTGGGCCCAGTGTTGGCCAACATTGTTATAAATGATCTCCAGGAGGGAATTGATGGGAAACTGATCAAATTTGACGACGGCACAAAGCTAGGAGGGATAGCCAACACTAGGGAAGAGAGGGAGAGTATTCAAAAAGTTCTAGAAAAGCTTGCACAGTGGATAGCGACTAACAGAATGGTATTTACAAGGAGAACTGCAAAGTCCTACATCTGGGCAAGGAAAATGAAAAAAAAGCACATTTAGATTGGGAGGAATTGGGCTAAGCAGCAGCACATGTGAAAAAGACTTAGGTATACTAATAGATCATAGACTGAACATGAGTCAACAATGTGATGCAGCAGCCAAAAAGGCAAAAATAATTCTGACATGTATTAAGAGAAGCATAGAGTCTAGATCACGTGAGGTCATTATCCCCTCTACTCTTCCTTAGTCAGACCTCATCTGGAATACTGGGTCCAGTTCTGGGCACCCCACTTTATAAAACACATAGACAAACTGTAGCAAGTTCAGAGAAGAGTTACCAAGATGGCGAGTGGTCTGCAAATCATGTCCTGTGCAGAACGGTTAAAGAATCTGGGAATGTTTAGCAGAAGAGAAGGCAGAGACGAGACTTAATAGCGGTCTACAAATATCTGAAGAGCGGTCACAGTGCAGAGGGATCAGCCCTATTCTCATCTGCACAAGGAAAGACTAGAAGCAATGGGATGAAGCTGAAAGGGAGGAGACACAGATTAGATATTAGACAGTGAGGGGGATCAATGAGTGGAACAGGTAACCACGGAAGGTGGGGAGTTCTCCTTCGAGGGAAGTGCTCAAACAAAGGCTGAACAGACCTCTCTCTGTCTGGGATGATTTAGTGATCCTGCAATGACCAGGGGGTTGGACCCCATGACCCTGGAGGACCCTTCCGACCCTATCATTCTACGGTAGCTGAACCTCTGGAGCAGTTGGGGGTTTACCAAGTGAGTAATACGTTTTATCACACTCCTTGCTTACAGTCGGTCTTTTAAATGTACCGAATATCTCCTTTAAGGGAATTTCTGTACCATACTAAGTAATGGTAGGGGTACAATGTCTGGGTTCCCCATCACTCAGGACTGTAGTGCTTGGTAAAATGTTGTGAATCGTTTTTGTGCACCGCACGACCCCTCACGCGTTTAAGTGGAGCTCTGCTGCAGTTCTCTTCACTATACCATCACGGAGTAAAGGGAGAAAATGAAGGCGCTGTACTTATAAAGTCTATCATATCTCCTTCTGTAGACCATTGAGTGCAAGCTGTCGTTGCCCATGAGCAGCTAGGTCAGGGTCTGAATGCTATTACCAGTTCTAGACATGATGATCTCAGAGCCAGACAGTAAACTGAGAAACAAGTCCACTAAAACAGAAGAGAGAATCAAGGACTTGCATGTAGATGGACAAGTTCCTTAAGTGCGGGGGAGAGACCCAAAATGTTTCCAGTAGATACTTTGAGCGGGTTTGTCAAAGTAAAGGGGAACACTCTTACAATATTCATTGTGTGTTGTTAAAGCAAAGTCATTGAATAGTAATAATAAAATGCATTAAAGGGAATGTCTCACCAGAAAGACTTCTTGTCCTGCAGTTCTCACTTGGACCACTAGTCCTAATAATACACTTCCTTTATGTAAAGAAACTTCTCAGCTGTCATCTCATTATCATCACAGACAAGATTACACTGAGAGGAGAGACCTATATATATATATATATATATAACAGCCACCATTCACAATAGCCACAGCTCACCTCCTCCCCTCCCTGTACAGATGGGATTACACTGAGAGGAGATACCTATATACAGATAACACAGGAGCCACCATTCACAATAGTCACAGCTCCCCTCCTCCCCTCCCTGTACAGACAGGATTACACTGAGAGGAGAGACCTATTTATAGATAACACAGGACCAACCATTCACAATAGTCACAGCTCCCCCCCCCCCTCCCTGTACAGGTAGGATTACACTGAGAGGAGACACCTATATATAGATAACATAGGAACCACCATTTACTATAGGTCACATCTTACCTCCTCCCCTCCCTGCACAGGTCACTGAGCACGCCCACAACACACTCCCATACAAGTCAACGGGCCAGCTCCTGTACACTGTGTTTATGGTCCATGAAGCTGCTGTAAAGTATACCTATAAATCTTGTTACCTGCAGCTCAGAGAAGATGGTCACCTGCACAGTCGCGTACGGACGAGAGGGCCGCCCTCTTCCCCCGCCCCACAGTCATGTACAGACAATAGAATTTAAAAATCTGAAAATTAAAGCAGATTAGATAAATGTAATGTGTTTCTCCATCTGGTTTTAATTAGTAAAAAACTTATAAGGGATGTGTCTCTTTTAAATGCTCACAAATGTCAACATGGTGGCGGTCAGCTGAGGGTTCCTCGTTGCCCGTTCTTCCCGCTCCCACCCAACACTTCCATATATTCATAGGGAGAATGGGAATTGAAGTGCAATTTCTGCACTCCTGTGTAATGGAAATATTCGCTTCTTGTATCACAGGGCCTTAGAAGAAAAGTTAGACCAGGAGACAAAGAGGGAAGAGGAGAAACTGCGGGGGATCCAGAAGCAGAGATTGCTCCAACTGGAACGTGAGCTCAATTTGGAGAGGGAGGAAGAAGAGGAACGCATGAAGTAAGGGGATGTTCACAAGTGCGAGAAGGAAAACGCCGTGTCCCTGGGGTGGACTGGGGGCTGGAGGGATATTCACTCCCAGGAAGCAAGATGGCTTATGGCTACTAAATGCAAGTGTATTTAAAGGGGTTGTTCTGCAATCCAACCAAATGGACGCCCTCCGTGCAGCCTGTGGAAACTCGTCCTGGAATGGGTTGAGTGCATCTCTAGACTGGAGGGAGTGGGCTTTGACGCCACATTACTTGGTCCTCTTAGGCTGAATGCTGAGCCTGACGGGAACGAGCAGTGTGGAATTAGGCTCCACCCACACCCACCACAGCCACGCCCCCCTGGCCTAGAGATGCATCCAACCTGTCCTAGAATGTGTTTTCACAGGCTGCACAGATCGCAGCCATCTTGTTGAATTTCGGCCAGTCCCTTTAAATGCCGCACCCGATTCTCTAAAGCAGGGGTCCCCAACTCCAGTCCTCAGGGACCACCAACAGGTTATGTTTTCAGGATATCCTATGGTAAGAACACCTGTGGCAATATCTGAGGACCGACAATACTGAGGAAATCCAGGAAACATGACCTGTTGGCGGTCCCTGAGGACTGGAGTTGGGGAACACTGCTCTAAAGATCTCCCTGATCAGCAGTAAAATGGCTCGGAATCTGATTGGCATCTTGGTGCAGATGTGGAAGTAGACGTTTTGGAGGTTCCGTTTGGAGCCTTCAGTGCCGATCCGATTCAAAATCCTGTGCTATATCTTTTGTCCGGGGAAATGCTGGGTGACCTAATGAAAAGACCGCGCACCCCAATGGGGTCTTTCGGGCGCCATTTGTATCTGCGATGTGATACTACTGTCATTGTTGCTTCGCTCTTGTGATGGAGCAGAACAATGGATACAGCGAGTGCAGATGTGAACAGTGCCGAGTATGTAGAGCGTCAGCCGCTGGTGAGGAACTCTCCAAATACCTGTGTAGTGGCCCGGAGTTAACGGGGCCCCTCCATAATGTATAAATGCATTTGTCTCGTGCCTATGTGTTGTCAGTGTCTTTTATGTTGAGTTAACATGATGTGTATTGCATAGCTGCAGCGCTAAATGGGTTAAATATCTGGTATGTGACATGTCTGAGAAATGTATCTTGTTGTTTGGCACGTGATCGTGCTTCTTATTAAGTGATTGCAAGGAGTTGTATAAGGTCTTGTGTTCTGGACTTGCAAGAGTAAGGAGTGTTTTGTCAGGGTAATAAAATTCTAAGTACAGCACCAATCAGGCCCACCCCACTTGCCCCGTTGCCGGCGGTAAAGAAAAAAACACCACACAGGGAGGTCTGGTATAATTCCTCACACGGGGCATGGCTGCGCTTTTCCGACGTTTATTACAGATTACATGAGATCTTATACCCTTTGTCCCATCACCAACAAGGGGTGATGGGCTTATAACCATATATGGGCAGTCCGTTTTTCCGGCCTGAGACACTGAAAATCATATAACAGTCATTATCTTGATACTGGCGCCTCTGGCTTACGTACAGAAAATCACGTATTCAATTAACTCCAGTGCAAAGAATCACCCACTCAATTCTAAGAAAACGGCCAAGCATGCATTCTCCATATATGGGAAGTCCGGATTTCCGGCCTGGGACAGTGAAAATTATGTACATAGTGGAACATCTTGATATCTTGCTTCTGGGAAAACGGCCAAGTACACGCGTCCTTCATGTCTGGTTCGGTATCCTCTCTCTCAGCCTTGCAAAGCCTTGGAATATCTGATGTAAGGCGACATATAAGTTTTTTCTCATTTGGAATTGAATAAAACTTGCATATAGGTATAAAAGTATAAAGAACATATGGCAATATATATATATATACCCTCACAAACCCCCCTAAAAAACTTAATATGGAGATCAAGCATCAGACTTTGCACTCTTCCTCGGTCGTCTCTCCCTTGCGCCAGGGTTTCTCCACTGCCCGTAAGTCCCTACTCCTAAAAGGGAGGGATCCCTACCTCACCTCAGAAGGAGGCCATGGATTCCCTGGGCTTATTTCTGGGCATCCATACCCTCTATCTGTACAAGTTAACACCCCGCAGGGTGTGCCCTCGCCGGAACCTAAGGTCTTCTGCACTTTCCCTAGGCAAATGGGAAGTCCACTGACAGTCCATCTTATGAGACCGGGGCAGACACAGTACTAGTACATTTCTCCATTCTTCTGGTAACGTATCTGGTTGGCATTATCGGAACTGGATATACCCTCACAGTTTGTGGAGCTGCAAGTGAGCCACACAGACACCATCAGTTCTGTGTGGGCCAGAATGAAGGAGACTGAAAGGTATCCTCAGCCTTCCCTGGGCCTGCTTTACGCAGGAGATGCCAGTGGTGCCCAGAACCACTAAAGGAGAGAGTGGATCCGCCATGCAGCGTGGAGTGCCTGCCAGGTGTGCGTGCCGGCCGATAGAGAGCTGGTGAGTGTAAAGGAGTTTGTACCGGGAACGGAACCCCACAGATAACTGGGACTGTAGCTTCTTCTGCCATCCTGTGATTTCCTCCCTGTCGCACCACTTTGTGATTTTGCACCATTTTTCTGCTTGCATGAATCGATGCCTTCGGTTGGACTGTAAATAGTTTGCAAGTAAACAAGCTCTGCCAACCGTTCCCGGCTTTGCTATTTAAAAGTTCCCCGTGTGTGTGGATCACTTATTCCATCATCCGGATTCACCGCAGAGAAATGAGCGGTGGTGTCGTCTGTGACAAAGGACTGTTAAAGGTAAACCATGTATTAAGTTACCCCCAGCGGCACCTTGGACGCGTCCCGTGCTACCCTCAGGGTGGGAGATGGTAGAGCCCTGTGACAAACTCTACCCCGCTGTCTCCTAGGCTGTGGGCCGGCTCCACAGACGCTGCACCTACCTGGTTCTAGGAGTACATGTGATGTCCGACGCTGTCCTGCTGGATCTCACCAGCTTATCTCCATATCTTAGACATACACCCGTCCAGCTTTATATTACAAGTTCACATCTGTGCAGCAAACTCAACTTGTTCTAACATTTTGTACTTTGTTAGTGAAAGCTGATGCCAATCTCACCAGAATTTTCTCCTGTTTATTTCCTGCAGGATCTGGGCAGAGGATGAGGGAGAAAAGCGTAAGCGGGCGTTACAGCAAATGGAGGCGACACGGCAGGAGGAACTGTTGCAGGATAAAAATGACCTCCTTGAAAAAATGAAAAAAGAGACTGAAAACTTACTTGAGCAGGAAAGGAAAATGTTACTGGGTGAGAGAGAAGCCGCCCTGTCAGAGCTGAGGGCGAAGCTGAGTCAAGAAGCGGCGGAGGTAAGCAGGTGGATGATGCGCTTTACATCAAGTATTTGCATGTCATTTTTACAGGACACATGAAAACCAGCAACACGGCTGGAGCGCTGATGTTGGGACATGCTAGTATACCTCCTCCACTGCGCAGCCAGCCTCAGGGGTCCCAAAATCGCTGGTGGTTCATTGCTAATAGCAGTCCGGGACCCCCCTCCCCCTCTCCATGGATTGGCTGCTAAGTGTCATACGGTCAATTGCCAGAGAAAGGGTTAAAGAGTGCTTATTACCGAAAGCCCAGGACCGCTATCCAGCAGAGGACTGCCCCTCAGACCGTCATTTACATAGCAGTTTGTCCCCCATGCCAGCGAACCTCCTGTTTTACTGGTTTAGTGGCTGCAGGACGCTCACAGATCTCCTTTACATGCATTTAATCCATTTTGTAATAGATCCAAATCTTGACATATCGGAGTCATTGCAGCGTCCATGAGCAGCCGTGATGCCGCTGGGAGCGGAACCGGAGTTATGCTGGTTTCCCAGTTCATATATTGATGTAGTTTTGGGAAGGTCCAGCTGTGATCCACTAAAGAGATGCACAAAACATAAAAACGTGAGCTGGACCATGAAGGGGTTCCCATGATCTATGGTTGGTGGCCATCAATGTGTGATGGTGGGTCAGCCGGAAAGCCACAGACTGCTGTACCTGCATGTCTGCTGCTGGAGCACTACCCTCTAACTGAATGGCACCGCAGTACTCCTAGGGGTGTCACTGTGAGGGTAAAGGCCGGGGGATGGAAGGTTTTAACAAATATGAATAGTACGGTTATTGCATAAAATGGAATGAAAAGTACAAAGGCCAGAAAATACAATCCGGAACGAAGGAAAAAGCAAATGATAAATCGGCATATAAAATGCATAAATAAATGCATGGCTGCCAACTGAAATGGGAAGTAGTCGATTAGTAAAAATGTCATCCACACTGTATGTGCAAACTAGGTCGTCCTTCAGTAAAACCCAAGCTGGCTAGAGAAAAGCAGCATAAAAGGCATATTAAAAGTTTTTTATTGACTCTGTGATTAAAATCAAATTTGTGAACAGAGACCTAAGTGTTATATATATATATATATATATATATATATATATATATATGTAGATAGTCGCCATTTCTCCGTGGTATAAAGGCTCATGCCCACCGGCGTAGTACGCCGTGAATGGCATCAATGACATTCACATTAACATATATACTGCGTGCGTACAGCCCTGTTGTTATCTCGGGGGAGCGTGTTCAATGCCGCTATGAGACAGAGCAGGTGATCAAAAAAGAAACAAGTCACACTGCGCCTGGCGGCGCGCATGGTGGTGTATGACCAGAGGAAATGGGCTCGTTAGTACTTAGTAAGATATCCTACGTAGGATGTAACCTCAGCGTCTCTTATCACAAGATCAGGCTGCTGTATGAAAGGGCTGATCACGTGGCTCAGCTTCCGTGGACTCAGATCCACAGAGAAGAGCAATGGGCGTTGCTGGGGCAGGGGGTGGTTACACGCCGCTCCTCTGGTCTATATTGAGTCTGTTAACGAGGGACACGGATTCTCTGGCTTTAGTAAGGAGGGCTTCCAGGGAGATGTGTACTTTTATAAATGATGTCTCAGGATTTGGGGCACAAACGTCCTTTAACCCCTTAATGACATGGCCTATTTTGGCGTTGAGGACCAAGCGATTTTTTTTGGTATTTTTCCATCTCCATTTTTCAAAAGCCATAACTTTTATTTTTCCGTGGACGCGGCCGTATAAGGGCTTGTTTTTTGTGTGGCGAGCTGTAGTTTTTATCGGTGCCACTTTTGGGTACATAGACAATATCGTAAAATTTTGTAATTTTTTTTTTATGATAAGGGCGCCCACCCAGTGGCGTTTTTCGCGGCGTTTTCGCAGCTTTTCCATTAATTTCCATTGACTTTCATGGGTGCATTAGGAGAAAAATAAGGACACATATGCAACTGACAGTTCCTATGTTAAAAAACGCAACGTAACGCAAAACGCCAGTGGACAGGAGTACATTCAATTCTAATGGCTCTGCAGGAAAAACGCAAAACGCAAAGAAAAAAAAATCGCAAGTGGGTGGGCGCCATAACAGGGAGAGAAAACGCATCAGTTTTGCCATAGATTTTTTTTTTTTTTTTTTTTTTTACAGCGTTAATCATGCAGCATAAATGACACACTAAATTTTTTCTGCGGGTCGGTACGGTAACAACGATACCAAAATTGTTATATTTTTTTTTAGGTTTTTACACTTTTTTGCAATA
The DNA here is from genome assembly GCF_035609145.1 of Eleutherodactylus coqui. Taxonomy (NCBI): domain Eukaryota; kingdom Metazoa; phylum Chordata; class Amphibia; order Anura; family Eleutherodactylidae; genus Eleutherodactylus; species Eleutherodactylus coqui. Next base: position 359,189 of record NC_089842.1, read on the forward strand.
AAACCCCCTTTTTTTTTGGAAATCTTTTTTTTCCTCTATAGCTGCATTCAAAGTCCTGTAACTTTTTTATTTTTCTATGTACGGAGCTCTATGAGGGCTTATTTTTTATGAGACGAGCTGTAGTTTTTATTGGTACCATTTTGGGGAATGTACGGCTTTTTTGATCACTTTTATTGCATTTTTTGGGAGGCAAAATGCTAAAAATTAGCATTTTGCCTCTGTTTTTTAGCGTTGTTTTTTACGCTTTTTATCATACAAAATAAAAAGTGTGTTCAACTTTTTGTACACTTCGTTACGGACGCGTCAATACCAAATATGTGGGGTTTTAATTTTTTTTCCCTTTTTTATGCTAATATTAGAAAAAGCATAAAAAAAAGGGTTTTTTTTAAATTTTTTTTTTACATTTTTCTTTTTTTACACTTTTCTTTCCTTTTTTTTTATACTATTTGAGTCCCTCTGAGGGACTTACAACACTGTGCCTATGATCGCTGTCATAAGGCATGGCAGAGCTACTGCTCTCCCATGCCTTATCGCTTATACAGCGATTATAGGCACAGGCAATACAGGACGCCAGTGTCTGGCGTCCTGTTGCCATGGCGACAGGCCGGGCTCTCGCGATGACATCGCGAGTTCCGGCCGGAGACACAGAATGAGCGCGGTCCCTCTGTGAACTCTTTCCCTGCCGCGATCTACTTAGATCGCGGCAGGGAAGGGGTTAACAGCGGGCGGCGCATCTCCGATGCCCCCCCGCTGTTACAGCGGGACGCCGGCTGTGACTGACAGCCGGCTCCCGCTGCGGGATAGCGCTGGATCTTATGTGATCCCGCGCTATCTCCAGGACGTACCGGTACGCCCTGTTGCGGGAAGTACCAGGCTGCCAGGACGTACCGGTACGCCCTGGAGCGGGAAGGGGTTAAAGAAAAGTTTAAATGGTGCCTTATCATCTATGTGGTCCACATTTGGAGGTTACGGAGTCATCTGTGGTCAATGAGGCGATCTCTCTCCTGAAATCTATTAGCGCAATAATCCATTTCTGGTTTGGTTGGGTCTCGTTGGAATTCAAACATTTATTATGGGAAGAACTCCACCATGACTTAGACCAAGACCTTCTTCAGGGTGCTTACATTGTACCAAGAGGCTTACGGGATCCTAACCGATGACTCTTACTGAACAAAAGGCTAATCTACTCCACAAATTTAGTAGAGATTTATTGGTACTTCCCAATGCTCAGGGTAAAGAATTGAAGGATGTTTTCAGCAACCGTATCTCAGTGGCTCAGAAACCTATTATAACCTTTAATAAACAGTCACTTTGGCGGATGGGATAGGATCCTGACAAGTAGGATACTCCACTCCGAAGCTGCGTAGACATTGTGAAGATTGCAAAGACCATATAAAATTTTGGTGAAAGAAAGAACCCATATACCCACTTGCCCCTGCAAGCACCCTATATTGACTTACCATAGATTGAGTCCATGAGATGGAAAAAAACAGGGGGGGTGACACACCTCAAGACAACCCTCCACCATTCTTGCTGGATCTCCCTCCAGTCCCCAACCCTCGCACCCAGGGACACTCCCTCTCTATATTCTCCAAACTAGGAGCCAGGCCTAAGACTCTTCTCACAGCCTTAAACACTCAGCAAGAATATTTCAAGGATAATTCGTAAGCAGAAGAGCACCCTAAGGATCCCAGCATCTGCCAAGGCCATGGACACTACAGGCCCCTCTCCAACTTTGTGACTTATATTTCGGTTGGCAGCCATGCATTTATTTCTACGTTTTATCTGCCGATTTATTGTCGGTTTTTCCTTTGTTCCGGATTGTATTTTCTGGCCTTTTTACTTTTCATTCCATTTATGTCATAACCGTACTACTCATATTTGTTAAAAACTTTCTACCCCCCCCAGCCCCTTTGACCTTCAATGTGATGCTGTACCATTTATCTACGCATATTGTATCCCCAGCAAACACAGAGGAGGGAGCGCTACAGCCCTGAAACGCGTCTATACTGGTTTAAGTAAAACAAGATGTGAACTAAAAGACGTAACGTCTCGCTGTTCTCCTGAAGAATCCTGCGCCTGCATTCACTTCTTTCTCACTGGCTTGTGCATGCGTCCTCCTTCAAAGGTTGTGACAATTATTGGGTTGGCTGCAGCGGTCTAAAATGACCCCTCTCCTCCTCCTTTGGGAAAACTTGAAAAAATATTCTAAGATACCCGCCCTTTTCTTACTGTTACTCCACCCCCCTCTTTTTCTACTGTTTTCCAACCTGTCAACAGGTTTGACCCTTATAGACCAGTGGCAGCATGCTGTCAGGCAGTAGGATAGCTTTCTAAAACTCGCACAGTATATACCTTTAGGCATCTCTACTGGATAGTTCAAACCTAAATTGCCAATTATGCAGAATGTTTAAAAAGTTAATTTCCAAAGGTATGAGGAGCTACTGGCCATAAAGTATATGTGTCAAGAATATACCTATTCTGCTGACTGACGGCATGCTGTCACTGGTTAGAAGGAATAAACTGGTGTCCTTTAAACAAGAAGTTATCCTTCCAAGGAATCCTTTGAAGAAGAAGAATATTGGTACCAAATTCTGTTTTATACTTCATGCCTGACCTCCAATCCTGTGTACTGAGCTCTGGTTATATCGGACTACGTCTGACCTCCAATCCTGTGTGCTGAGCTCTGGTTATATCGGACCACGCCTGACCTCCAATCCTGTGTGCCGAGCTCTGGTTATATCGGACCACGCCTGACCTCCAATCCTGTGTGCCGAGCTCTGGTTATATCTGACTACGCCTGACCTCCAATCCTGTGTGCTGAGCTCTGGTTATATCGGACCACGCCTGACCTCCAATCCTGTGTGCCGAGCTCTGGTTATATCGGACCACGCCTGACCTCCAATCCTGTGTGCTGAGCTCTGGTTATATCGGACTACGTCTGACCTCCAATCCTGTGTGCTGAGCTCTGGTTATATCGGACTACGTCTGACCTCCAATCCTGTGTGCTGAGCTCTGGTTATATCGGACTACGCCTGACCTCCAATCCTGTGTGCTGAGCTCTGGTTATATCGGACTACGCCTGACCTCCAATCCTGTGTACCGAGCTCTGGTTATATCGGACTACGTCTGACCTCCAATCCTGTGTGCTGAGCTCTGGTTATATCGGACCACGCCTGACCTCCAATCCTGTGTGCCGAGCTCTGGTTATATCTGACTACGCCTGACCTCCAATCCTGTGTGCTGAGCTCTGGTTATATCGGACCACGCCTGACCTCCAATCCTGTGTGCCGAGCTCTGGTTATATCGGACTACGTCTGACCTCCAATCCTGTGTGCTGAGCTCTGGTTATATCGGACCACGCCTGACCTCCAATCCTGTGTGCCGAGCTCTGGTTATATCGGACTACGTCTGACCTCCAATCCTGTGTGCTGAGCTCTGGTTATATCGGACCACGCCTGACCTCCAATCCTGTGTGCCGAGCTCTGGTTATATCGGACCACGCCTGACCTCCAATCCTGTGTGCCGAGCTCTGGTTATATCTGACTACGCCTGACCTCCAATCCTGTGTACTGAGGTCTGGTTATATCTGACTACGCCTGACCTGCAATCTTGTGTGCCGAGCTCTAGTTATATCTGACTACGCCTGACCTGCAATCTTGTGTGCCGAGCTCCAGTTATATCTGACTACGCCTGACCTCCAATCCTGTGTGCTGAGCTCTGGTTATATCGGACCACGCTTGACCTCCAATCCTGTGTGCCGAGCTCTGGTTATATCGGACTACGTCTGACCTCCAATCCTGTGTGCCGAGCTCTGGTTATATCGGACCACGCCTGACCTCCAATCCTGTGTGCCGAGCTCTAGTTATATCTGACTACGCCTGACCTCCAATCCTGTGTGCTGAGCTCTGGTTATATCGGACCACGCCTGACCTCCAATCCTGTGTGCTGAGCTCTGGTTATATCGGACCACGCCTGACCTCCAATCCTGTATGCTGAGCTCTGGTTATATCTGACTACGTCTGACCTCCAATCCTGTGTGCTGAGCTATGGTTATATCGGACCACGCCTGACCTCCAATCCTGTATGCTGAGCTCTGGTTATATCGGACCACGCCTGACCTCCAATCCTGTATGCTGAGCTCTGCTTATATCTGACTACGTCTGACCTCCAATCCTGTGTACTGAGCTCTGGTTATATCCGACTACGTCTGACCTCCAATCCTGTGTGCTGAGCTCTGGTTATATCTGACTATGTCTGACCTCCAATCCTGTGTACTGAGGTTTGGTTATATCTGACTACGTCTGACCGCCAATCCTGTGTGCTGAGCTTTGGTTATATCTGACTATGTCTGACCTCCAATCCTGTGTACTGAGGTTTGGTTATATCTGACTACGTCTGACCTCCTATCCTGTGTGCTGAGCTCTGGTTATATCCGACTACGTCTGATCTCCAATCCTGTATGCTGAGCTCTGGTTATATCTGACTACGTCTGACCTCCAATCCTGTATGCTGAGCTCTGGTTATATCTGACTACGCCTGACCTCCAATCCTGTGTGCTGAGCTCTGGTTATATCCGACTACGTCTGACCTCCAATCCTGTGTACTGAGCTCTGGTTATATCTGACTATGTCTGACCTCCAATCCTGTGTGCTGAGCTCTGGTTATATCTGACTACGCCTGACCTCCAATCCTGTATGCTGAGCTCTGGTTATATCCGACTACGTCTGACCTCCAATCCTGTGTGCTGAGCTTTGGTTATATCCGACTACGTCTGACCTCCAATCCTGTGTACTGAGCTCTGGTTATATCTGACTACGTCTGACCTCCAATCCTGTGTACTGAGCTCTGGTTATATCTGACTACGTCTGACCTCCAATCCTGTGTGCTGAGCTCTGGTTATATCTGACTACGCCTGACTTCCAATCCTATATGCTGAGCTCTGGTTATATCTGACTATGTCTGACCTCCAATCCTGTGTGCTGAGCTCTGGTTATATCTGACTACGCCTGACCTCCAATCCTGTATGCTGAGCTCTGGTTATATCCGACTACGTCTGACCTCCAATCCTGTGTGCTGAGCTTTGGTTACATCTGACTACATCTGATCTCCAATTCTGTATGCTGAGCTCTGGTTATTTCTGACTACGTCTGACCTCCAATCTTATGTGCCGAGCTCTGGTTACATCTGACTACATCTGATCTCCAATTCTGTATGCTGAGCTCTGGTTATTTCTGACTACGCCTGACCTCCAATCCTGTGTGCTGAGCTCTGGTTATATCGGACCACACCTGACCTCTAATCCTGTGTGCTGAGCTCTGGTTATATCTGACTACGTCTGACCTCCAATCCTGTGTGCTGAGCTCTGGTTATATCGGACCACGCCTGACCTCCAATCCTGTGTGCTGAGCTCTGGTTATATCGGACCACGCCTGACCTCCAATCCTGTGTGCTGAGCTCTAGTTATATCTGACTACGTCTGACCGCCAAGCCTGTGTGCTGAGCTCTGGTTATATTCGACTACGTCTGACCTCCAATCTTGTGTGCCGAGCTCTGGTTATATCTGACTACGGCTGACCTCCAATCCTGTGTGCTGAGCTCTGGTTATATCGGACCACGCCTGACCTCCAATCCTGTATGCTGAGCTCTGGATATATCTGACTACGCTTGACCTCCAATCTTGTGTACTGAGCTCTGGTTATATCCGACTACGTCTGACCTCCAATCCTGTATGCTGAGCTCTGGTTATATCTGACTACGCCTGACCTCCAATCCTGTGTACTGAGCTCTGGTTATATCTGACTATGTCTGACCTCCAATCCTGTGTACTGAGCTCTGGTTATATCTGACTACGTCTGACCTCCAATCCTGTGTGCTGAGCTCTGGTTATATCTGACTACGCCTGACTTCCAATCCTGTATGCTGAGCTCTGGTTATATCTGACTATGTTTGACCTCCAATCCTGTGTGCTGAGCTCTGGTTATATCTGACTACGCCTGACCTCCAATCTTGTGTGCCGAGCTCTGGTTATATCTGACTACGTCTGACCTCCAATCCTGTGTGCTGAGCTCTGGTTATATCCGACTACGTCTGACCTCCAATCCTGTATGCTGAGCTCTGGTTATATCTGACTATGTCTGACCTCCAATCCTGTGTGCTGAGCTCTGGTTATATCTGACTACGTCTGACCTCCAATCCTGTATGCTGAGCTCTGGTTATATCTGACTACGTCTGACCTCCAATCCTGTATGCTGAGCTCTGGTTATATCTGACTACGTCTGACTTCCAGTTCTGTATGCTGAGCTCTGGATATATCTGACTATGTCTGACCTCCAATCCTGTATGCTGAGCTCTGGTTATATCTGACTACGCCTGACCTCCAATCCTGTGTGCTGAGCTCTGGTTATATCTGACTACGTCTGACCTCCAATCCTGTGTGCTGAGCTTTGGTTATATCCGACTACGTCTGACCTCCAATCCTGTATGCCAAGCTCTGGTTATATCCGACTATGTCTGACCTCCAATCTTATGTGCCGAGCTCTGGTTATATCTGACTACGTCTGACCTCCAATCCTGTATGCCAAGCTCTGGTTATATCCGACTATGTCTGACCTCCAATCTTATGTGCCGAGCTCTGGTTATATCTGACTACGTCTGACCTCCAATCCTGTATGCTGAGCTCTGGTTACATCTGACTACATCTGATCTCCAATTCTGTTTGCTGAGCTCTGGTTATTTCTGACTACGTCTGACCTCCAATCTTATGTGCCGAGCTCTGGTTACATCTGACTACATCTGACCTCTAATCCTGTGTGCTGAGCTCTGGTTATATCTGACTACGTCTGACCTCCAATCCTGTGTGCTGAGCTCTGGTTATATCGGACCACGCCTGACCTCCAATCCTGTATGCTGAGCTCTGGATATATCTGACTACGCTTGACCTCCAATCTTGTGTGCTGAGCTCTGGTTATATCCGACTACGCTTGACCTCCAATCCTGTATGCTAAGCTCTGGTTATATCTGACTACAACTGACCTCCAATCCTGTGTGCTGAGCTATGGTTATATCGGACCACGCCTGACCTCCAATCTTGTGTGCTGAGCTCTGGTTATATCCGACTACGTCTGACCTCCAATCCTGTGTGCTGAGCTCTGGTTTTATCTGACTATGTCTGACCTCCAATCCTGTGTGCTGAGCTATGGTTATATCGGACCACGCCTGACCTCCAATCCTGTGTGCTGAGCTCTGGTTATATCGGACCACGCCTGACCTCCAATCCTGTATGCTGAGCTCTGCTTATATCTGACTACGTCTGACCTCCAATCCTGTGTGCTGAGCTCTGGTTATATCTGACTACGTCTGACCTCCAATCTTGTGTACTGAGGTTTGGTTATATCTGACTGCGTCTGACCGCCAATCCTGTGTGCCGAGCTCTCGTTATATCCGACTACGTCTGATCTCCAATCCTGTATGCTGAGCTCTGGTTATATCTGACTATGTCTGACCTCCAATCCTGTATGCTGAGCTCTGGTTATATCTGACTATGTCTGACCTCCAATCCTGTATGCTGAGCTCTGGTTATATCGGACCACGCCTTACCTCCAATCCTGTATGCTGAGCTCTGGATATATCTGACTACGCTTGACCTCCAATCTTTTGTGCTGAGCTCTGGTTATATCGGACCACGCCTGACCTCCAATCCTGTATGCTGAGCTCTGGATATATCTGACTACACCTGACCTCCAATCCTGTGTGCTGAGCTCTCGTTATATCCGACTACGTCTGATCTCCAATCCTGTATGCCGAGCTCTGGTTATATCTGACTACGTCTGACCTCCAATCCTGTGTGCTGAGCTTTGGTTATATCCGACTACGTCTGACCTCCAATCCTGTGTGCTGAGCTTTGGTTATATCCGACTACGTCTGACCTCCAATCCTGTATGCTGAGCTCTGGTTATATCGGACCACGCCTGACCTCCAATCTTGTGTGCTGAGCTCTGGTTATATCCGACTACGCCTGACTTCCAGTTCTGTATGCTGAGTTCTGGATATATCTGACTACGCTTGACCTCCAATCCTGTGTGCCGAGCTCTGGTTATATCTGACTACGTCTGACCTCCAATCCTGTATGCTGAGCTCTGGTTATATCTGACTACGTCTGACCTCCAATCCTATATGCTGAGCTCTGGTTATATCCGACTACGTCTGACCTCCAATCTTGTGTGCCGAGCTCTGGTTATATCTGACTACATCTGACCTCCAATCCTGTATGCTGAGCTCTGGTTATATCTGACTACATCTGACCTCCAATCCTGTATGCTGAGCTCTGGTTATATCTGACTACGCTTGACCTCCAATCTTGTGTGCTGAGCTCTGGTTATATCTGACTACGCTTGACCTCCAATCTTGTGTGCTGAGCTCTGGTTATATCGGACCATGCCTGCCTCTCATTGGGTTCCAGACCTGAGAACCAACATCCAGGATAATGTACTCAGCCATACTGCAGAAAATGTCCCGGAATGGATGAAGAGCATGATAGAGAGTTGAAGGTGAGGGTTTGTCCCCCAAATTCCTCAGATGTCAGTCTGATGAAAGATTTGTGGGATGTGCTGGTAAAACAAGTCTGATCCACAGAAGCCTCACCGACTTACCGACGTCTGATAACATCTTGTGCGGATAACACAGGACACATGGGAGGTCTTGTGGAGTTTGGGCCTCCGCGGCTCAGAGCATAAAGGAGATCCCACATCAGGAGGGTTATGGCTGATCAGTGCACATTGCATATCCGTGTCCTATGGCACGCTATACATGTTGGTTGACCAGAAAGACCTCCTCACTACTAGAAGGAAGGTATCCGGCACACAGGTTGTGTGTATGAACAAGCTGATCATCTCTGTTGGTGGTGAACCGTTACTGATCTTTTCCTTTAAATTCTTATTCAGCTCCTTGAGTCTTTGGAGGAAAAACATTTAGAAGATTTGAAGCAGCTAAGAGCAGAAGTTCTGGAGAAACCTCACAAGGTCTGGACAGGGGGCGCTTTGGGCGGTCTAAATTTTGTCGGCTTCTCTGCCACTGATTGGTTGACTATTTAACACAAATGCTTGTGTGCTGTGCGGAAGCTGCCCTTTATCTCCTGCTCATGCTGTGACTCTCTTAAAGGGCTTTGTGCCAAGACTGTATCCCTAGGGACCAGGGTGTATGAATGTCACTAAAAGGGGTCCTCAGGGACTCCCTTATGGCCGCACGGTGAGCGGTTCCCATCTTGGTGGGCCGTATACCATCCTTGTAATTACAGGGCAGCCATTCATCTATATGGCTATCCTGAAATACTACATTTTCCCTCCCGCGGTTGCTGCGGGGGAATTTTTCTCTGGCCACCGCTTACTTCAGCAAAATCGGCTGTTTGCTGGGGGTGGGACCTAGGGCAAATGGCCATTTGCCCCCTGAACCCACATTCTGAAAGGGATTGTACAAGTTGGCCCAACCCCTTTAAATCTAGTCTATGAGTTATAGTATTTGTGAGCTGAGATCTAGGCTACGAGTGCTAATTGTGTGGTGCTGTGCAGCTATGGACAGTCCTTGTATTTAGGGATCAGTGTGGCTCACCCATACAATAGTTGTCAAGTGGGAAGCTTCCTATAAGGTGTTTCTCCACAAGAGTGGATGTTTAAATGTAATACAAATAATCTTTTCTGCATCTCAGGAAGCATCTGAACTGCAGAGTATAAAGCAGAAGGAGGATTCTTTGACACCAAGTGAATTGTACCTTGCTAACAAGAAAGCCACCCAAGTGTTGGACTTTGAAGCACAGGTATTGGCTTCTTATATGTATAAGGGCCCATTCCTTACAAGTATCACACATTGTGTATTCACAGTTCCCTACTGCAAATCAAGTCCGTTTTCAATCCTGTTTTAGATGAAAGACCTCTTGCAAGAAAAACGTGAGGCGTTGCAGAGAGACCATGAAAGCAAATTGGAGCGTATGAAAGAGGAACATGACCAGGCGGTGGAGGAGATGCGGCGTCAGCTGGAGGAGGAGGTAAGCCGTGTGCTATGCCTTACCGCTAGGTTTATTCAAGTAGCGATCGGCCGACCACAGCAGACAGTTATTGATAAACTACAATGCTGGTAAAATATTGCTAATTTATCATCAGAAGACAAGACCAACAGTCACAGTGACTGCCAACAAAGCTGCAGTGCTGGGATGAGCGGATTCCATATGGTGACTGCACTATAGGGGAATCTATTCATTACCGGTAATCATGCTGCGCAGAGTGCACGCACATTAATTGTGTTGCCTGTAGGCCCAAGCTCTAATTTCCATGTGTCATTCACGCAGGCATACAGTGATAAGCAGCCAATCAACTAAGATGCAATTTTAGAATGGAAGTACTTAACTATTTTTTGTAAGTGTCCATTTATCTGGGTCTTACATTAGGTGAAAGTTTGGCAGACTCCTGTAACGAGGACATGGGGTTAAAATGAGGTACATTGGGGTTCCTAAAGCGAGGCACTTAAGGATTATGTGCAAACAGGATTGGTGAGGCAGATGTTTCATTATTCCAACAATGCATCGGGCAGGTGGCCCTTGCCAACGACTGTGACACGTTCCTTCTGTGCCCCTCTGCCTACTTCTCCTTTCTCTTTCCCTGGAAAGTAGAGGATGATCGTCCCCGTTCGGATTCAGCAGCGGTTTCAGGCACTCGGGTGTAGCCTCGGGTGTAGTAGCCACAGGTCTGAAGAGTAGTCAGGAGGACGCCAGAGCTTGTTGGTCCCCCTATTGGTCAGACTTCGAGCGTTGGTTCCCCTATTGGTCAGACTTTTAGCGTTGGTCCCCTTATTGGTTAGACTTCTAGCATTGGCTCCCTTATTGATCAGACTGTTAGCATTGATCCACTTATTAGTCAGACTTCTAGCTTTGGTCCCCCTATTGGTCAGACTTCTAGCTTTGGTCCCCCTATTGGTCAGACTTCTAGCTTTGGTCCCCCTATTGGTCAGACTTCTAGCTTTGGTCCCCCTATTGGTCAGACTTCTAGCTTTGGTCCCCCTATTGGTCAGACTTCTAGCTTTGGTCCCCCTATTGGTCAGACTTCTAGCTTTGGTCCCCCTATTGGTCAGACTTCTAGCTTTGGTCCCCCTATTGGTCAGACTTCTAGCTTTGGTCCCCCTATTGGTCAGACTTCTAGCTTTGGTCCCCCTATTGGTCAGACTTCTAGCTTTGGTCCCGCTATTGGTCAGACTTCTAGCTTTGGTCCCCCTATTGGTCAGACTTCTAGCTTTGGTCCCCCTATTGGTCAGACTTCTAGTGTTGGGTCCCCCTATTGGTCAGACTTCTAGTGTTGAGTCCCTTATTGATCAGACTGCTAGCGGTTTTTCCACAATTGGTTAGACTTCTAGTGTTGGTCCCCCTATCGGTCAGAAATCTAGCGTTGGTCCCCCTATTGGTCAGAAATCTAGCGTTGGTCCCCCTATCGGTCAGAAATCTAGCTTTGGTCCCCCTATTGGTCAGACTTCTAGCTTTGGTCCCCCTATTGGTCAGACTTCTAGCTTTGGTCCCCCTATTGGTCAGACTTCTAGCTTTGGTCCCCCTATTGGTCAGACTTCTAGCTTTGGTCCCCCTATTGGTCAGACTTCTAGCTTTGGTCCCCCTATTGGTCAGACTTCTAGTGTTGGGTCCCCCTATTGGTCAGACTTCTAGTGTTGGGTCCCCCTATTGGTCAGACTTCTAGTGTTGAGTCCCTTATTGATCAGACTGCTAGCGGTTTTTCCACAATTGGTTAGACTTCTAGTGTTGGTCCCCCTATCGGTCAGAAATCTAGCGTTGGTCCCCCTATTGGTCAGAAATCTAGCGTTGGTCCCCCTATCGGTCAGAAATCTAGCGTTGGTCCCCCTATCGGTCAGAAATCTAGCGTTGGTCCCCCTATTGGTCGGATTTCTAGCATTGGTCACCATACAGCTTAGAAGGTTTTGGTTATTTTTTTATGTTGCATGTATTTCTATTAACTATTCTACCAGTTCTAACTGTATTTGCCCCACCCCACCGCTCTGCTCCCATTTCCATTCCTTACGGCCCACTTACACGGAACGATGATTGCTCAAAAATCGCTAAAAAGCAATTGTTTGCATCTAAACGTGTGGCCATCGTGCACTGCTAGCTGATCGTTAAATTCAGGCCAACCTAAAAATCATCATTCGGCCTTATCGGGTAGTGCAGATAGCATTGTTTTCCCCTGGAGAACAAAGGAGCTGAATGAAGATAAGAGCCCTCCAGCTATTAACTGCATTGAGCTAAAGGCTTCATTTGCACACTAATAAGATATGAAGTAGCTGAGTAGCTACTTAATAGTTCATGCAAAATGATCACTCAAAGCAGTCACTGTCGTTTGAGCGATCATCTGCTGGTGTAAATGGGCCTTTAGTCCCAGGTCACTGACTACACTATCTTCCCCCCTATCTCTCTGGTTGCCCTCAATTTCCAAGTTTAAACACTCCTCCAACCTTCTAGCCATCTTCTCCGCCAGCACAGCTACATCCTCCCCATCCCTACGGTAGAGCCTGTAGCCAACAGTAAAGTCGACCAAGTTATCCAGGAACCCGAACCCCTCCGTCCTACAGCAACTCTGGAGCCACTTGTTTACCTCCCTGATCACCCGCTGGCTTTCTGGTGTGGCTCCACCTGCCTCTAACTTTGTCATTGGTGCCAATGTGTACCATGACTGCTGGATCCTCACCAGTCCCTCCCAGTAATCTGATCCACAATGTCTCAAACTCGAGCGTCAAGAAGACAACACACCGTTGGGGAAAAAATTGAGTGTTGCTTCAAAATGCTCCAATGACCCGAAATAGGCAGGAAATTATTTGTAACTCAATTGGATTTGGGTCAGGACTTGTCAGTGAACAGAAAGGGGTGCTGTGGAAGGTAACAAGTCACAAGCCTTAGGGATCACCAATTGGTTCTAAAGCTGCGCCAGGTACATCAGAAGGCATGCTCCAAATCTGTGAAGCTGCAAAGTCTGTCAAGTTAAGCTGTAGGACTGTGAGGACGAGTCGATGCGCAAGAAGCATCTTGTGACTCCATGAGTGAAGGCTAAACGCCCTATTTGGGCCAAGCAGTTTGAGTTGGAGCTCTGAAGATTGTGCTTCTCTGATGAGTCATTAGCTGAAATGATGGATGATCCCCGTTTGTTTGTAAGGAGGAAGCCGGGTAAAGAATTCCTAGAGGACTGCATTCTCTAAAGTTTCATATCCTGATGGCCTGTGGTGGGATCATATCAAAAGGTCCAGGCAGTAAAAAGAGGGATGGATATGTAGTAGCAGAATGGGATTCCGAATCGCCAGTTCAATCAGCTCAGTCAGTGGTTTCTGGATGGAAATGGCATTTTTATGTAGGACTAGCTTACCCGTCGCGCGTTGCTGCGAAGACAGACATGCATACATTCGTTTTTATATATCTAGATAACAACCAATCACAGCGCAGCTTTCATGTTACCTCAGTATAATATATAACAACCAATCACAGCGCAGCTTTCATGTTACCTCAGTATAATATATAACAACAAATCACAGCCCAGCTTTCATGTTACCTCAGCAGTATAATATATAACAACCAATCACAGCGCAGCTTTCGTGTTACCTCAGCAGTATAATATATAACAACCAATCACAGCACAGCTTTCATGTTACCTCAGTATAATATATAACAACCAATCACAGTACAGCTTTCATGTTACCTCAGTATAATATATAACAACCAATCACAGCGCAGCTTTCATGTTACCTCAGCAGTATAATATATAACAACCAATCACAGCACAGCTTTCATGTTACCTCAGTATAATATATAGCAACCAATCCCAGTACAGCTTTCATGTTACCTCAGTCTAATATATAACAACCAATCACAGCACAGCTTTCATGTCACCTCAGCAGTATAATATATAACAACCAATCACAGCACAGCTTTCATGTTACCTCAGTGTAATATATAACAACCAATCCCAGTACAGCTTTCATGTTACCTCAGTCTAATATATAACAACCAATCACAGCGCAGCTTTCATGTTACCTCAGTATAATATATAACAACCAATCACAGCACAGCTTTCATGTCACCTCAGCAGTATAATATATAGCAACCAATCACAGCACAGCTTTAATGTAACCTCAGTAGTATAAAAAGTAGCAACCAATCACAGCACAGCTTTTTCATGGTGCCTCAGCAGTATAAGAAATAACAACCAATCACAGCTCAGCTTTCATGTTACCTCAGTGGTATAATATATAACAACCAATCACAGCACAGCTTACATGTTACCTCAGTATAATATATAACAACCAATCACAGCGCAGCTTTCATGTTACCTCAGCAGCAAGAGAAATAACCAATCACAGCACAACTTTTATTCTGCCTCAGCAATATGAAAAATTGCAACCAATCACAGCACAGCTTTTTCATGGTGCCTCAGCAGTATAAGAAATAACAACCAATCACAGCTCAGCTTTCATGTTACCTCAGTGGTATAATATATAACAACCAATCACAGCACAGCTTACATGTTACCTCAGTATAATATATAACAACCAATCACAGCGCAGCTTTCATGTTACCTCAGCAGCAAGAGAAATAACCAATCACAGCACAACTTTTATTCTGCCTCAGCAATATGAAAAATAGCAACCAATCACAGCGCAGCATTCATTTTACCTCAGTGGTATAATATATAGCAACCAATCACAGCACAGCTTTTTCATGGTGCCTCAGCAGTATAAGAAATAGCAACCAATCACAGCGCAGCTTTCATGTTGCCTCAGCAGTATAACATATAGCAACCAATCACAGCACAGCTTTCATTTTACCTCAGCGGTATAATATATAACAACCAATCACAGCACAGCTTTCATGTTACCTCAGTATAATATATAACAACCAATCACAGCACAGCTTTCATGTTACCTCAGCAGTATAATATATAACAACCAATCACAGTGCAGCTTTCATGTTGCCTCAGCAGTATAACATGTAGCAACCAATCACAGCGCAGCTTTCATGTTACCTCAGTATAATATATAACAACCAATCACAGCACAGCTTTCATGTAACCTCAGTATAATATATAACAACCAATCACAGCACAGCTTTCATGTTACCTCAGCGGTATAATATATAGCAACCAATCACAGCACAGCTTTAATGTAACCTCAGTAGTATAAAAAGTAGCAACCAATCACAGCACAGCTTTTTCATGGTGCCTCAGCAGTATAAGAAATAGCAACCAATCACAGCGCAGCTTTCATGTTGCCTCAGCGGTATAATATATAACAACCAATCACAGCACAGCTTTCATGTTACCTCAGTATAATATATAACAACCAATCACAGCACAGCTTTCATTTTACCTCATCGGTATAATATATAACAACCAATCACAGCACAGCTTCCATGTTACCTCAGTATAATATATAACAACCAATCACAGCGCAGCTTTCATGTTGCCTCAGTAGTATAACATATAGCAACCAATCACAGCACAGCTTTCATTTTACCTCATCGGTATAATATATAACAACCAATCACAGCACAGCTTCCATGTTACCTCAGTATAATATATAACAACCAATCACAGCACAGCTTCCATGTTACCTCAGTATAATATATAACAACCAATCACAGCGCAGCTTTCATGTTGCCTCAGCAGTATAACATATAGCAACCAATCACAGCACAGCTTTCATTTTACCTCAGCGGTATAATATATAACAACCAATCACAGCGCAGCTTTCATGTTACCTCAGTATAATATATAACAGCCAATCACAGCGCAGCTTTCATGTAACCTCAGTATAATATATAACAGCCAATCACAGCGCAGCTTTCATGTAACCTCAGTATAATATATAACAGCCAATCACAGCGCAGCTTTCATGTAACCTCAGTATAATATATAACAGCCAATCACAGCGCAGCTTTCATGTAACCTCAGTATAATATATACCAGCCAATCACAGCGCAGCTTTCATGTAACCTCAGTATAATATATAACAACCAATCACAGCACAGCTTTCATGTTGCCTCAGCAGTATAATATATAACAACCAATCACAGCACAGCTTTCATGTTACCTCAGCAGTATAACATATAACAACCAATCACAGCACAGCTTTCATGTTGCCTCAGCGGTATAATATATAACAACCAATCACAGCACAGCTTTCATTTTACCTCAGCAGTATAATATATAACAACCAATCACAGCGCAGCTTTCATGTTACCTCAGCAGTATAATATATAGCAACCAATCACAGCACAGCTTTCATGTTGCCTCAGCGGTATAATATATAACAACCAATCACAGCGCAGCTTTCATGTTACCTCAGCAGTATAACATATAACAACCAATCACAGCGCAGCTTTCATGTTACCTCAGCAGTATAACATATAACAACCAATCACAGCACAGCTTTCATTTTACCTCAGCAGTATAATATATAACAACCAATCACAGCACAGCTTTCATGTTACCTCAGCAGTATAACATATAACAACCAATCACAGCACAGCTTTCATGTTACCTCAGCAGTATAATATATAGCAACCAATCACAGCGCAGCTTTCATTTTACCTCAGCATTCTTAATATCCAGCAATTGTCTTGTGATACGTTCGGCGGATGCATCATTTTGTAGTTGAACACGCCTCCCGTTGCTCGTAATGCCTTTTGCTTTCGTACTTGAGATGGAAATCAAACGATCTTTGTCTGGGGGGCATAACAGTCGACGATGCTCGTACGGCGCCACCTATTGTAGGATAGCTGTACTATGCCTATAATCTTCCCAGGAGTGTACTCAGCAACTTCCCAAAGTTTCATGGCGATCGGATGAATGGTGTAGTAATGCATAAAGGACAGACAGACAGACAGACAGACATTCATTTATATATATCAGGAAGTGAGAGAATTAGATTCCGTACGTAAAATTTGGACGCCAATTCTTTTGC
Organism: Eleutherodactylus coqui; assembly: GCF_035609145.1. Lineage (NCBI taxonomy): Eukaryota > Metazoa > Chordata > Amphibia > Anura > Eleutherodactylidae > Eleutherodactylus > Eleutherodactylus coqui. The sequence goes on from NC_089842.1 coordinate 376,181, forward strand.
GCATAGAATTGAATAATCGAGTTGGGACTTATTAACTTTTCCTATTTATGACATAATCAATGCTCCTGCCAAATTTCATGTTTCTACAACATCGGGAAGTGAGAGAATTAGTGGCAATGATGGAAATCGAACGATCTACGTGGGGGGGCGTAACTGTCGATGATGCTCGCACGTGCGCCACTTATTATAGGATAGATGTACTATGCCTATAATCTTCCCAGCAGTGTACTCAACAACTTCCCAAAGTTTCATGGCGATCGGATGAATGGTGTAGTAGCGCATAAAGGACAAACAGACAGACATACATTGTATTGTATGTATGTATATATATATATATATGTATATATATATATATATATATATATATATAGATGGAGCTCCTTACCACATGGCAAAAACTGTGATGCAAGTGTTAAATAAATCTGGACTCGAGGTAGTTCCATGGCCGAGCTGTAAGTGAACATGAACCCAGTAGAGAACGTTGCAGGAAAGGCGACGGGCTGTAAGTAATAAAGTGGGGCCAAGTTCACAGTCGCATCTTTTCAACTGATCCAACTCTATTAAAAACCGAAATCAGACAATGGGAGTGAAAGGGAAAGCATCCATAAGCATTTAAAGGCGGTGGTCAGTGAGTGGGGCTCAGTGGCTGCACTCTGGCCTTGCTGGGGTACTGGCTTCAAATCTCATCAAGGGCAATATCAACTTTGAAAACCTCCACACAGACATCCCCCTTGGTCAGATTAGAACAGTTAGGCCCCCTGTCTACGGGCAGGTTTTCACTACGTTCCCCACGGCGATAATCCGTCCGCAGTGAAAGCTCTCCTGGAGAGCGCGTCCCCCCTGTCATTGCGATTCTCCGCTCGCGGGCAGCAATTCGCAGCATGCTGCGAGTTTATCGCGATTCTCCGCAGTCAGCCTATCTATCAGATCCGCCTGCCGGCTCCTGCTTCTGGGCAGTGGTATCCCGCGGCAGATACCGCAACGCCCGTAGACAGGCAGCCTAACAGTGCTACCATGCCTGTTCTTCCTTCTTTCTTCTCTGCAGGAGGAGGCGAACAAGAAACACAAAAAGAACTTGCAATGTCCATGCAGATGTTGTACGAGGGGCTGCTGATAAGTCTTTGGCTTTGTGTTCTTGTTTCTATGGTAACGGATGTTACATCACATGAAAGCCTTATGTGTCTAATATATGTGTTTGTAGCTTATGGCAACAGTGATCTCAGCACCCGGGAAAACAACATGGCGGAGTCTAAGGGGATATTCACAGCCAATGAGAGCAGAGGAGTGATAAAGTCGGCGGCGGATATTCCTGGTGATATGTGGCAGACATCGGGGGATCAATGCCCTTCATATTCTACAGTTATGAACTGGGGGCCACTTCAGCCCCAATGATGAGGAACGTCCTGGACAACCGAGAGGGGTTGTTGTTCCGGAAATCGCCGATGCTGCGCACAACCTCATACTGGAGAATCGGCCAGCTGCAGGAATAGCCGCCATCATGGGGGTTTATGGGGAACATGTTTGTGTCATCATCCATGAAGAAGCCATCTGCAAAGTGGGTCCCCAAATGTCTGACAACAGATCAGAAGAGCATCGAGTGACAACTTCCCGGTCCATTGGTCAGCGTTTACGGACTGATAAGAACTTCCTGGATGGACTGGTCACTATGGATGAGAGCTGGATTTATGTGTATGACCCTGAACCCAAGGAGCAGTCAGAAGAGTGGAGGCACAGTGGTTGTCAGCCACTAAGGTGATGGCGTCTGTGTACAGATATATACAGCCACCACTAGGGGGAGCTCACTAAATACAAATATATACAGCCACCACTAGGGGGAGCTCACTACATACAGATATATACAGCCACCACTGGGGGGAGCTCACTACATACAGATATATACAGCCACCACTGGGGGGAGCTCACTACATACAGATATATACAGCCACCACTGGGGGGAGCTCACTACATACAGATATATACAGTAACCACTAGGGGGAGCTCACTACATACAGATATATACAGCCACCACTAGGGGGAGCTCACTACATACAGATATATACAGCCACCACTAGGGGGAGCTCACTACATACAGATATATACAGCCACCACTAGGGGGAGCTCACTACATACAGATATATACAGCCACCACTAGGGGGAGCTCACTACATACAGATATATACAGCCACCACTAGGGGGAGCTCACTACATACAGATATATACAGCCACCACTAGGGGGAGCTCACTACATACAGATATATACAGCCACCACTAGGGGGAGCTCACTACATACAGATATATACAGCCACCACTAGGGAGAGCTCACTACATACAGATATATACAGCCACCACTGGGGGGAGCTCACTACATACAGATATATACAGCCACCACTGGGGGGAGCTCACTACATACAGATATATACAGCCACCACTAGGGGGAGCTCACTACATACAGATATATACAGCCACCACTAGGGGGAGCTCACTACATACAGATATATACAGCCACCACTAGGGGGAGCTCACTACATACAGATATATACAGCCACCACTAGGGGGAGCTCACTACATACAGATATATACAGCCACCACTGGGGGGGAGCTCATTACATACAGATATATACAGCAACCACTAGGGGGAGCTCACTACATACGGATATATACAGACACCACTAGGGGGAGCTGACTACATATGGATATATACAGACACCACTAGGGGGAGCTCACTACATACGGATATATACAGCCACCACTAGGGGGAGCTGACTACATACGGATATATACAGCCACCACTAGGGGGAGCTCACTACATACAGATATATACAGCCACCACTAGGGGGAGCTCACTACATACAGATATATACAGCCACCACTAGGGGGAGCAGTCAGAAGAGTGGAGGCCCAGTGGTTCTCAGCCACTAAGGTGATGGCGTCTGTGTTCTGGGATAAGGAGGGCGCGCTGCTAGTGGACGACCTTCACAATGGTTCCACCATCAATGCAAGGGATTGCATTGGACTTTTGGACTAATTGAAGGCAGCTCTGAAGGCCAAAAGGCGCAGCAAGCTGTCCAAAGGAATCTTGTTCCTGCAAGACAATGCCTCCGCTCACACTGCACAAGCGACCGCGGCAAAACTGGTGGAGCTAGGTTGACCACCCACCTTATTCACCAGATCTAGCTCCCTTCGACTAGCATCTGTTTCCAGAAGAAACACCTCAAGGGGACCACATTTCACCCCATGTCTGATGCCATGGCTGCTACGGATGACTGGTCTGAGGCACAACCGAAATCCTTCTTTTTGCAAGGCTTACAGAACTTGGAATCCCGATGTAAGAAGTGTGTTGGCATCAGTGGAGAGGATGTGGAAGAAATGGAAAGTTTCATCTTCCTATCTCGTTTCTTTCTGGGTAAAGCCAAAGACTTATCGACACCCCCTCGTATTTGGTCAAATTTGAACCTAGAACCTCAGCACAGCAAGTGGTAATGATTAAGCCACCATGCTTTTTCTTTCTTTCTTCTACTACTTCCTCTTTCTCCTCCTTCCTTCTCTTCCAGAGAAGAAGGAGAATAAACAGATCATTTTCTCCTCCTCCATTGAAGGAAGTAGCAGGAGGAGGAAAAGGGAAGAAGCTTGATGGCTCAGTGGCTAGTACTGTTTTAGGTTCATGTCTGACTATGGACAACATCTGCATAGAGGTTGTGTCCTTCTCTTTCTCGTCTGTATCATTGGGGGACACAGCTTGGACCGCGGGTATAGCTACTGCCACTAGGAGGCGGACACTAAGCAGAAAAGTGTCAGCTCCTCCTAAGAGCCTGCAGGCACCAATCTAACTAATTTTAACTTAGTCTCCATGGGAGGCAGACCTTATCGTTGCTGGTCTTCAAGAACCTCTTGGATTCAGGGAGGCAGGACCCCACCGAGGAGGGCGAACAGAATGGAGTTAACTGTGCTGTTGTCTGCCCTAACCTCAGAAGAAAAGGAGGCACATCCAAGTCCTAACATGAATTTGACCCACTGGCAATAGTGTCCCCCCTTACCAGAGAACTTCCTCCTTAAGGGCTTGTAAGACAGGGGTGTAAACTGCTGGAACTAAGGAATCCGTGTCCTTCCCTCTCCTACAAGGTAAGTATTTATCCTATATAGAGGTGAGCATCTTCTCCCCATTCCGTCCCTCCCTGCTTCACTTTCCAGGCTACTACAACTCACAGCAGGTGCTGCCGGTACCTTTATGGTCACATTTTCATGTGTTTTTTCCGTGCACCTGCAATGTTTTCTTTGCCAGTCTGCTCCATCCGTTACCTCGGATCAGCACGGAAAGTCGGAAGCCGGGCGTGTGAATCTGTTTATTGCGCCCACTGTGGTAACCAGGTACAGCAGATTCTCACGGTCAGCGGTAGTTGAGGCCAGCGTCAAAAAATTAAGTCCTGGCTTCAGGCCTTGGTTGGACAATCCCTGGATGTGCTGGAGGAGGGGATGAGGAGAATTCATTATTATGCACCTGGGAAACAATGGAGGTAGGGTTCTGTCTGTTCTTTGCCAATGCCTGCACAAAGCTGCTCCCTTTCTGTACGTACAAGTTTCGCCCTCACATCCTGTCTGCAGGTCCTTCAAGCTAGTTTCTTCAGAAGGTGGGGCTCTGACCTGTAGCATCGAACGCTTCTCTTCTCTTAAGAAGCTACAACTGTCATAGCAAGGATTCCTGGAATCATTATCTCACAACTCTGCTCTAGACTGGGTAAGTTCTGCCTGGCGGCTGGCTCCCCTGTGTTATTGATTTTCAGTACATCTTACAGTAATTTGTACAAGTGCTGTTTTAGCGCCATGTCCGACTCCAGATAGGAAGATTCCAGACGGGCCGGCCAGATCCACATGCTATGTTTGCTCTCACTATAATATTACATGCGGCTAGTTTGATCCAATTTGTTCTGTGTTCCATCATGACAGGCCAACTCTTGGCACCCTTTCTGCCTGGCCTAAACAAATTGCGGAACCAGAATCGGCATGTTCCCTGTCACAGGTGCTTGCTGACCTTACCAGGCCTCTACCGCTTTTTTAGAAAGACTAGACCTTGCCGACAGTCAGTCTCGTTAAAAAGTGGCAGATGGAGACAACTTAATTATGCAGGATTTTGTCCATGGTAAACCACAGAAGAGAACTAGACCCTCCCATTTAAAATAATCGTCTAGATCTCCTGCATCGCCATCCTGGTCAGTTCCTTCTAAACTGAGATCACAATCGGTCAGAGGACGAGCTCTCTGAGACCGCTTCTGTTCTAATCTGGATGAACAGGTTTCTAAAATTTCCACTATCCTCAATAGCCTGATAGTTGCCATAAGGGATAGCTTTGAAGTCACAGACCAGACTCCTACTACTACTAGGATCAGTAGTTCCTTGGACAGAATTCCGGTTCCCGTACGTCTTTCCTCCATTCCCACTAATCTCACGAATTCTCAAGAAGATGAAGATGGAAGGCTTTCCAGTGATTTTCATCGCCCTATATTGGCCCTACACAGATCTTGTCGACCTGCTTGTCGACTCTCTATGGCGCCTCTCTCTTCCAGAAGATCTTCTCTTAAAGAGACCCCTTTTCCACCTGAATTTGCATACGCTTCGTTTAACGGCCTTTAGTTGAAGCACAAGCTCTCAAGACCGCAGCATTTGTTAAACCTGTTATTTAGACAATGATGAAGGCTAGAAAACTCTCTTCCCTTCCAGGTTATCACATTTGGAAAAATTTATTTTGTGTGAACAACGCAATTTTCATCCCAAGCGTTTTCCTTCATTCCATCTTTCTACAGGAGGTTCTGGATATGGATTGAGCCTTAGTTCATTAAAACTCAGGTGTCCGCACTATCCATACATTTCCAATGTCCACTAGCCTCAAAGTCAGCTGTCCGTACTTTTCCACGCAGAATTGCTCGTGCTGCTTCTTCATACCAATCACTTGCCCCTCCATGGGACTTTAGTCTCTTAATGGATGTCTTGCAGTCTCATCCATTCAAACTGTTAAGAGAAGTTGCAGCTCATTTGTTGAGCTGGAAGGGTGGCCTTCTTGGTAGCGGTCACATCTATCTGCCATGTCTCAGAGCGCACAGCTTTGTCGGCCAAGCCTCTGTTCACCGTCTTTCATCAGGACAAGGTTGTCTGGTGTCCTGTGTCTTCCTACCTACCTAAGGTGGTGTCGGCATTCCACATCAATGAAGACATCATTTTGTCTGTCCTCAGTTCATCTGAGAGAACATGCCCTTCACAAACTGGATTTTGTGCAAGCCTTGTGGATATGCCTTTCTCAAATGGTATCTTTCAAATGCTCTGACTCTGTGTTTCCTGTTGGTCCAAGATCATAGAATCATGGACTGTAGAGTTGGAAGGGACCTCCAGGGTCATTGGGTCCTCTGGGGTCATCGGGTTTAACCCCCTGCACAGTGCAGGATCACTAAATCATCCCAGACAGATATTTGTCCAGCCTTTGTTTGAAGACTTCCATTGAAGGAGAACTCCCCACCTCCCGTGACAACCTGTTCCACTCATTGATCACCTCACTGTCTAATATCTAATCTGTGTCTCCTCCCTTTCAGTTTCATCCCATTGCTTCTAGTCTTTCCTTGTGCAGATGAGAATAGGGCTGATCCCTCTGCACTGTGACAGCCCTTCAGATAGTTGTAGATGGCTATTAAGTCTCCTCTTAGCCTTCTCTTCTGCTAAACATTCCCAGATCCTTTACCCGTTCTTCATAGGACATGATTTGCAGACCGCTCACCATCTTGGTAACTCTTCTCTGAACTTGCTCCAGTTTGTCTATGTCTTTTATAAAGTGGGATGCCCAGAACTGGACCCAGTATTTCAGATGAGACTGCAGGATGTGGTCTTGCTTGTCTCCATGGTAGTCATTTCTCACTAGATCCAATCAATGGTGGCAGACGGATACTGTGCTAAAGGCGAAATGCTTCCCTTCCTTGTTATGGCACATACTACTCGGTCAATGGGTGCCTTGTGGGCTGTACACAGTGGGGCATCCGCTGTGTAAGTGCTTAAGACCGCAATGTGGACTTTGTTGCACTCCTTTTCATAGTTTTATTGGGTGCATTTTTTCGGATCCGCATATGCTATACTCTGTCAAAGGGTCTTACAAACGGCTGTATAGTGCCCGCATGCGTCCTTCTATAATTTTTCAACCCTCGGGGGACTGATCTGGCAAATCTGACAGTCTTCAGCTGTGTCCCCCAATGATACAGACAATAAACAAGGTTTTGTACTTTCCATAAAAAATGTTTCTTGTCTTGTTCATTGGGGAGACAGCACCCACCCGTACTGTTGTTTAGTGTTTGTACTGATATTTTCTATTTGCAGTTCCACATAGTGCAAAGCTGAGTTACAGTTTGATGCTGTTGTCATCATGTGGTCAGAATTACTATTAAATGTGTAACTTACTTGGGTAACTTAATTGTGTTCCTACTGCTTGCATACAAACTAGTTAGCTTGGTGCCAGTAGGAAGGATATAGCTAGTGGGAGGAGCTAACACTTTTTCTGCTTAGTGTCCGCCTCCTAGTGGCAGCAGCTATACCCACGATCCAGGCTGTGTCCCCCAATGATACAGACGAGAAAGAGATTTAACGGTAAATGCAAAAATGTTTTCTTCTCAAGCATCTTGGCTCAGTCATGCTGCCTTGCAGTACTGGAATTGTCAGTTGAAGTCTGAGCAAGGACGAGATCTGTGTTGGCTTTTTATGTTCTCTATATGTTTATTCTTCCTCTTCTCTGGCAATGGAATAATAAGTCTGATGGCTCAGCAAAATTGAAATGAACCTGCTGGTGTGAACGAGCCCTTACAGTATTTGGGAGACTATTGAAGGTCTGGATCCAAGATCCCAAAATAAAGGACATGATCATAAACCCCAGTCAGGGAATGCCGGACAGAGTGAAGGTGCTACCCTGTTTCCCCCCAAATAAAACTGGGTCTAGGATGTATTTCTGTATAGTGGTATGGACACTATTTGAATTGGCCTTTTTATTACCTGTAACTAGGGCTTATTTTTGGAGTAGGGTTTCTATTTCAAGCATCTTGAAAAATCCTGAAAAATCTTGTCAGGTCTTATTTTTAGGGAAACTGTATTAAAAGCTAAAAGAGGCAATCAAAGTATTACTATATGTGGTTTCATGTTGCTTGTATGCAGGATTCTACTAATTGAAAGGTCTCTTTTTTTTTTTTCTATAATTCACTTCTGACTACATTTTAAGGAAAGTATTGCAGAAATGTTCTTCTGCTATTAATGTGGCCACTAACATACAAACTCCATGCCGGTGGGGCGCTGCTCACACGTAGCATCTCCTATGTCTACTTCCAGGAGCGGGCCCAAAAGTCACAAATGCTGGAAACCTTAAAAAATGAGTTGGGGAGGATAATGCTGATGCAGGAACAAGAGCTGGAGAGCCAACGCCGGGAACAGGAGAAGCGCCGAGAAGAAAGGCAGCGCAGCTACCTGCAACAGGTGAGACTGCAGATCGGGCTTCATTAGGGTTTGGAGCATTTCATCCTGACTGTAAGCTGCAGCTTCTTCATTTTATACATATTAACTCTTCATTTAGGAGAACAAGTTACAGGATTTAGAGGAAAACCTGGAGATCAGAAGAAAACAGCTAATAATGAAGACAAGTCAGCTGGACAGCCAGGTAAGGTGCTACGTGGTAAGACTTGGAGAAGTCTTCACATCAGAGAATGACAACCTGAGGAGTTAGACCCAGATTGGAATTCCTTTCATCGGCTTCATTGTATAAGGATAGGTTGTGCAGCTTTAGTCCATTTCTATGCCGATGGGAAGATGGAAAAATTCCTCCCACAGCGCCAACTATTGGAAGGTAACTTCCCTGCAAGTCCATGTCCAACCTTGTAACATGACTAAGGATATAACCCAAACCAGAGACTCCTCTGCAGATGTCTGTTTTCATGTTCCCTGCTCATCCTTACTGCAGAGTAGTGATGGCCGAGCGTGGGAACGCCATAGCGCTTGTACTCGGATATCTCTAGTAATCCCATTGACACGAATGGAGCAGTAGTGAGCATACGCAGATTCCATTCTGTTTAATCTCATCCTTACTGTGGCGGACAGGTTCTGGAACAAGCCCCTTAATACTACATGAAGCCGTAGCTCATCCGGTACATGCTGGACATGTATAGCACCATTCAGTAGTATCGCCCGGCTTCAGTTTGCTCTGTCACTAAATATTTCAGTGCACGTTGACGGCGATGTATGTGATGATGGATGCCATGGCTTTTCCTTTAGGAAGAAACCTTGGTGCAGAGAAGAGAGAAACTAGAAGTTCAAGAAAAGGAGCTTGAGAGAAAATTAGAGGTGAGCTTACCTGCTAACCGTTACATACAGTATATATTCGCTAGCTACTTCTGTAGCGTTAGAGAGGCTGTGGCAAGATACTGATTCTGCCAGGGCCAGCCTGACCTCTTCTCTGTAGTATTACAGGGCGGCTGTTTACATGCATGGCAGAATGCCCGCCAGGATGGGAGTTGTCACTGATCAGCCCTCTCTTCCGGTTTGTAGAGGGGGGTCCCGAGCGCAGGTGCCTGGTCTGTGCCATAATATGGGATGTCATATAGGCCTCAGCTCAGTGTCCACAGGGTCCTGTCTGAATGCCACTAAATGTGACCATGGCATTGGGTTGCATTAAACCTGCAGTCACTGAACAAAAAGTCTCTGATCTGAACTCTCCAAATGTCGTGTTCTGCATCCTATGGCAGATATATCTTAATAGCAATAGCCTTAGTGCACGTGGGGTTCCAGCAGTCTGCTCCCTACTCATTGGACTCATTGAGGTAACATAGTATGCAAGGTCGAATGAAGACAATGTCCATCTAGTTCAGCCTGTTTATCCTCCTGTGTTGTTGATCCAGAGGAAGACAAAAACCCCAAGAGGCAGGAGCCAATTAGCCCATTTGGGGGAAAATTCCTTCCCGACTCCCTAACGGCAATCAGATTAATCCCTGGATCAACCCCTAATAGTTCCTACCTGCCAGTAAACCCGGATTAACAGTTAACCTAAGGTTTATAACCTATAATATCCTTCCGCTGCAGAAAGACATCAAGTCCCCTTTGCCAAGTCCTCTATGGATTTTGCCATCACCACATCCTCGGGCAGGGTACTCTGCTTTGGGCAATCCCTGCATGTTAGACAGGCCCCATAAGTGTTCTTATAGGACCCCCAGCAATCAGCTGTAATCTGTGGAGAAACCTGGCAGTAAGTTTTTTTGCAGCGCCTCCATAGAGGAAATGAAGTATTACATTCTTTCACACAGTGATCAGTATTTGTAAGCCAAAACCAGGAGTGCAATATGGCGAGATGAGCACCTTTTCCACAGCCGCGTTCAACTTCTGGTTTTTGGCTTGCAAGTACTGATCAGAATATTGTGTGAATGTGGCCTAGAGGACCCTCCAACCACCTTTAGAACTGCCCTCCAGATTAACCTATTCGAAACCCCTGTAATGGTGTCTTATGCTTGCCATTAGACACCCCATTATATAAGGGAATGGCCTTCATTTGGAGTCTTTCACTTATTTCAAGACCTCTGAACATTGTTCTTCACACCCCATAGAGCATCCGGGCTCAGGACACCGCAGTGACGGAGCAAAGACAACTTAACGAATCAGTACAACTAAGACGCAGGGAACTTGAGGAAGCCCAAGACCACAAGTCAGACCTGGAGGCCCAAATAGAACTTCTCCAGAGCCGGTGCAGCCGTCTTCAGAAAATAGAAAAGTAATGACAATGTCTGTGTCAAATGAAAAATCCCCAAGTATCCCTGTTGTGGTTCTGCAGATAACTAATGTGATCTCTACAGTGACTTGGAGCAAGAAGTAAGTAAGAGGCGCGAGGACCTAAAGGAGTTAAAGAAAGAGGGAGCAATTAACCCGGAGCAGACTGAACTTCGTATGGAAGATCTAAGGAAGTCAAGCGGCCTCCTCCACAGCCTCACCACTCCGGTAATTAGGTCATGCCTTCATAATGTGGGATTTGGGGGTCGTTTGTCATGGCAAATGTTTAGACATATATGGTCCTAATAATGTGCGGCACTAAATGTTCTTTCTCCCCTCTATAACAGTATGGTACAGAGCTTCCCAAAGCGTCTTCAACTCCTGTACGTGTCCCTGGACTGGACTCCAGCATTGATGAGTAAGTCGGGTGCACATACACCGTTAGAAGCTGTCGGCCCGCAGCTTTTCCTCCCAAAATGCCCCATAGGCATCCACACTCATCTCAGCGTGACTTTTCAGAGGTTCCCCTGAGAACAGAAGGACTAGGTGTTGAAATACAAGGTTCCTGATCCTTCTGACCCAGCATCATCCGTCAGCCCCCTACACATAGGGTAGTCAGCAGGTTTGGCCGGCTCTCCTCTTCTCTACATTTCTCATCCCAAGTGGGTAGGAGCCCTTAGACTTTGGCCACAGCACAGTTTGCAAGACCGAGGCTTGCAGTGTAGCCCTGTGATGTCGCAATGTAGCAGCTCAATCTTCCATATTGCAGGTGATCACGACCCACAGATCGAAAGAAATTCAAATGGATTTGTTCGGATTAGAGGGTCGTGGCTCATTGTGCATTGACTTCTATGAGATCACCAGGTTACAGGGCTACACGGTGATCTTTGACATGTGACCTTAACGAACAGTCACTGTGTAGCCCTGACCTAATTTGTTCTCTCCTCTTTCCTTTTTCCTTATTAGCATGCGCTCTTACATATCATCACAAGGTGCTTCAATTCAGAGGGCCAAGGATTTTTTATGCCTTCAGACCCGCTCTATGTGCCGGCGACAGACTTTGCTCAAAGCAGCTAAACAACAGTGGCGTCACAACATGCATGAGGCTCAGGATCCACAGGAGTCCCAAAAACTAGAGGGCATAAGGAAGAACCTAGAGGAGGTAATGTTTACATTGAACTTGGTCGATTTACCTAGAGCTTCCTGGGTTTGTGTGTCCCAGTGGCTGGACTGTGGACGGGGAACATGTGTAACCAGAACTCAGACACAGGGTGCTGGTGGGTTTCCCAAACCTGGGTCCTCCCACCACGCGCCAGGTGAGTGCAGAAATATCCACACTGTGTGTGTGTGTGTGTATACAGATAGATAGATATCCACACTATTTTACATGAGGCGCTGTTCATGTTTGTTAGAGGAGGTAATGTGGAACTCTTGAACAATAATTCACTGTATCTACGTAGCCTGCAGTATGGAGAGACTCTTAAGGCGACCATTCACCTCAAATAGTTGTCAGCCAGCTGCTCGTTTGGCTCACAGCCATTTCTTCTGCCCTCCCTCATGCACATGGGCTTGGCTGAGCGTGTTCTCTATAGGCAGAGGCGAGTAAACCGCTGTCAGACAATGCGACAATCAGTCTGCGAAGCGTGTAAAATGTGTTCTAAATAGGTAGCAGCTGCTTAGGAAATCAACACATTGCACTCAGAATGATCGCAGCTTTATTTTATCATACAGCAACTTTTATAGTTTTAGATCAAAGGGTTGCACCTATGTTCCCAGCGAATAAGAAAGCGTGTTTGTAGAACATTAGTTCTGCTCTGTCATAGAATGGTAGAGTTGGAAGGGACCTCCAGGGTCATCAGGTCCAATCCCCCGCTCAGTGCAGGATTCACTAAATCACCCCAGACAGATGTCTGTCCAGCCTTTGTTTGAACACTTCCATTGAAGGAGAACTCCCCACCTCCCATGACAACCTGTTCCACTCATTGATCCCCCTCACTGTCTAATATCTAATCTGTGTCTCCTCCCTTTCAGTTTCATCCCATTGCTTCTAGTCTTTCCTTGTACAGATGAGAATAGGGCTGATCCCTCTGCACTGTGACAGCCCTTCCGATATTTGTAGACAGCTATTAAGTCTCCTCTCAGCCTTCTCTTCTGCTAAACATTCCCAGATCCTTTAACTGTTCCTCATAGGACATGATTTCCAGACCGCTCACCATCTTGGTAGCTCTTCTCTGAACTTGCTCCAGTTTGTCAGTGTCTTTTTTAAAGTGGGGTGCCCAGAACTGGACCCAGTATTCCAGATGAGGTCTGACTAAGGAAGAGTAGAGGGGATAATGACCTCACGTGATCTAGACTCTATACTTCTCTTAATACATCCCAGAATTGTGTTTGCCTTTTTGGCTGCTGCATCACATTGTTGACTCATGTTCAGTCTATGATCTATTAGTATACCCAAGTCTTTTTCACATGTGCTGCTGCTTAGCCCAATTTCTACCATTCTGTATGCGCTTTCTTCATTTTCCTTGCCCAGATGTAGGACTTTGCATTTCTCCTTGTTAAATCCCATTCTGTTAGTCGCCGCCCACTGTGCAAGCTTTTCTAGATCTTTTTGAATCATCTCTCTCTCTTCGCTAGTGTTGGCTATCCCTCCTAGCTTTGCATCATCGGCAAATTTGATCAGTTTCCCATCAATTTCCTCCTCCAGATCATTTATAACAATGTTGACCAACACAGGGCCCAGGACAGAGCCTTGTGGCCCCCACTTGATACATTCTGGACTTTTCTTTTGCTTTTGACCCCCAAAATCCTTTTTTATTGCTTTTGGCCTCTCTTACAAGCCTCAATTCATTATCAGCTTTAGCTTTTCTGACACATTACCCTACTGTTTCTGCAGACCCCATTATATTCTTCTTTAGATATTTCCCTCCTCTTTCCATTTGATGAACATATTTTTCTTCCTCTTTAACATGTGTACAAGTTCTGTGTTCATCCATCCTGGTCTCTTTAAATGCTTCCCATTCTTCCTTCTTTTAGGGATTGGTAACAATTGTGCTTTGAGAATCTCATTCCACAATATTTCCCAACCTTCTTGGATATTTCTGTCCTTAAGAACATCCAGCCATTGGATTCTTCCTACCCTCCTCCCCTTTTAGCGCCTTTGTGGGTAGAACAATTTCTTGCCGTACCTCTTTCTCCTCTCCTCTGCTCTTTGTGGGTAGAGTCATTTCTTGCCATACCTCTGTCTCCTCTCCTCTTTGTGGGTAGAGTCATTTCTTGCTGTACCTCTTTCTCCTCTGCTCTTTGTGGGTAGAGCCATTTCTTGCCATACCTCTCTCTCCTCTCCTCTTTGTGGGTAGAGTCATTTCTTGCTGCACCTCTTTCTCCTCTGCTCTGCTCTTTGTGGGTAGAGTCATTTCTCGCTGTTGCTCTTTCTCCTCTGCTCTTTGTGGGTAGAGTCATTTCTTGCTGTACCTCTTTCTCCTCTGTTCTCTGTGGGTAGAGTCATTTCTTGCTGCACCTCTTTCTCCTCTGCTCTGCTCTTTGTGGGTAGAGTCATTTCTCGCTGTACCTCTTTCTCCTCTGTTCTCTGTGGGTAGAGTAATTTCTTGCTGTACCTCTTTCTCCTCTGCTCTTTGTGGGTAGAGCCATTTCTTGCCATACCTCTCTCTCCTCTCCTCTTTGTGGGTAGAGTCATTTCTTGCTGTACCTCTTTCTCCTCTGCTCTTTGTGGGTAGAGCCATTTCTTGCCATACCTCTCTCTCCTCTCCTCTTTGTGGGTAGAGTCATTTCTTGCTGCACCTCTTTCTCCTCTGCTCTGCTCTTTGTGGGTAGAGTCATTTCTCGCTGTTGCTCTTTCTCCTCTGCTCTTTGTGGGTAGAGTCATTTCTTGCTGTACCTCTTTCTCCTCTGCTCTTTGTGGGTAGAGCCATTTCTTGCTGGACCTCTTTCTCCTCTGCTCTTTGTGGGTAGAGTCATTTCTTGCTGTACCTCTTTCTCCTCTCCTCTGGTCTTTGTGGGTAGAGTCATTTCTTGCTGTACCTCTTTCTCCTCTGTTCTTTGTGGGTAGAGTCATTTCTTGCTGGACCGCTTTCTCCTCTGCTCTGCTCTTTGTGGGTAGAGTCATTTCTTGCTGTACCTCTTTCTCCTCTGCTCTTTGTGGGTAGAGTCATTTCTTGCTGGACCTCTTTCTCCTCTGTTCTTTGTGGGTAGAGTCATTTTTGTTGTACCTCTTTCTCTTCTCATCTGCTCTTTGTAGGTAGAGACATTTCTTGCTGTACCTCTTTCTCCTCTCCTCTGCTCTTTGTGGGTAGAGTCATTTCTTGCTGTACCTCTTTCTCCTCTGCTCTTTGTGGGTAGAGTCATTTCTTGCTGTACCTCTTTCTCCTCTGCTCTTTGTGGGTAGAGCAATTTCTTGCCGTACCTCTTTCTCCTCTGCTCTTTGTGGGTAGAGACATTTCTTGCTGTACCTCTTTCTCCTCTGTTCTCTGTGGGTAGAGTCATTTCTTGCTGTACCTCTTTCTCCTCTGTTCTCTGTGGGTAGAGTCATTTCTTGCTGTACCTCTTTCTCCTCTGCTCTTTGTGGGTAGAGCCATTTCTTGCCATACCTCTCTCTCCTCTCCTCTTTGTGGGTAGAGCCATTTCTTGCCATACCTCTCTCTCCTCTCCTCTTTGTGGGTAGAGCCATTTCTTGCCATACCTCTCTCTCCTCTCCTCTTTGTAGGTAGAGTCATTTCTTGCTGCACATCTTTCTCCTCTGCTCTGCTCTTTGTGGGTAGAGTCATTTCTCGCTGTTCCTCTTTCTCCTCTGCTCTTTGTGGGTAGAGTCATTTCTTGCTCTACCTCTTTCTCCTCTGTTCTTTGTGGGTAGAGTCATTTTTGTTGTACCTCTTTCTCTTCTCATCTGCTCTTTGTGGGTAGAGTCATTTCTTGCTGTACCTCTTTCTCCTCTGCTCTTTGTGGGTAGAGTCATTTCTTGCTGCACCTCTTTCTCCTCTGTTCTTTGTGGGTAGAGTCATTTCTTGCTGTACCTCTTTCTCCTCTGCTCTTTGTGGATATAGTCATTTCTTGCTGTACCTCTTTCTCCTCTGCTCTGTTCTTTGTGGGTAGAGTCATTTCTTGCTGTATCTCTTTCTCTTCTGCTCTTTGTGGGTAGAGTCATTTCTTGCCGTACCTCTTTCTCCTCTCCTCTGTTCTTTGTGGGTACAGTCATTTCTTGCTGTATCTCTCTCTCCTCTCCTCTTTGTGGGTAGAGTCATTTCTTGCTGTACCTTTTTCTCCTCTGCTCTGTTCTTTGTGGGTAGAGTCATTTCTTGTTGTATCTCTTTCTCTTCTGCTCTTTGTGGGTAGAGTCATTTCTTGCTGTACCTCTTTCTCCTCTGCTCTTTGTGGATAGAGTCATTTCTTGCTGTACCTCTTTCTCCTCTGTTCTTTGTGGGTAGAGTCATTTCTTGCTGTACCTCTTTCTCCTCTGCTCTTTGTGGGTAGAGTCATTTCTTGCTGTACCTCTTTCTCCTCTCCTCTGTTCTTTGTGGGTAGAGTCATTTCTTGCCGTACCTCTTTCTCCTCTGTTCTTTGTGGGTAGAGTCATTTCTTGTTATACCTCTTTCTCCTCTGTTCTTTGTGGGTAGAGTCATTTCTTGCTGCACCTCTTTCTCCTCCCCTCTGTTCTTTGTGGGTAGAGTCATTTCTTGCTGTACCTCTTTCTTCTCTCCTCTGCTCTTTGTGGGTAGAGTCATTTCTTGCTGTACCTCTTTCTTCTCTCCTCTGCTCTTTGTGGGTAGAGTCATTTCTTGCTGTACCTCTTTCTCTTCTGCTCTTTGTGGGTAGAGTCATTTCTTGCCGTACCTCTTTCTCCTCTCCTCTGGTCTTTGTGGGTAGAGTCATTTC
Organism: Eleutherodactylus coqui; assembly: GCF_035609145.1. Classification (NCBI taxonomy): domain Eukaryota; kingdom Metazoa; phylum Chordata; class Amphibia; order Anura; family Eleutherodactylidae; genus Eleutherodactylus; species Eleutherodactylus coqui. The sequence goes on from NC_089842.1 coordinate 392,828, forward strand.
TTGCTATACCTCTTTCTTCTTCTGCTCAGGAACCAGTAACAGCCCCTCCCTGTGTGAGAACCTGGTACTGGTTTCTGATCAGTATGGGTGCTAACTGACTCCTGATCCTCCTGCTTCTTGGGGTCACATGCTTCCATTTCTCGGCTTCTGCAGGTACGCTGGACATTTCTTTTCCTTCTACAATCTGGAGACTTTCTTCTGCTCTGTCAAGGAAATCCTCGCCTTCCTTAAAGAGTTACAATGTAGCTATTCTCTCCTGAAGACTATGCACCTTTTCCTCCAGTAGAGACGCAAGCTTGCATTTCGGGCCGGTGAAGTTTGGCTTTTCCTCTGGTCGGTCTGTAAACATATAGCATACGCTGCAGCTCACCATATGGCTCCTTTCCTTTTCCATGTTGTCAGTTGTCACTTCCAAACTTCTAAAAGTCAAGAATTGTAGTGAAGATATATAACCTGTAAAATACTACTAAGTGTACAATTTCACAAAATGTACAGGATGCACAGGGAATATGCAAATTATCTTCCTGCAGCTCCAATCTCTGGTCTGGCAATGTTCTCTGGGTAGCTAGACCCGGCTAATCCCAGCAATCTTCCCGCTTACAATGATTCTTTGCTCTTCCCAGAATGCACAGGGAATATGCACATGATCTTCCTGCAGCTCCTATCTCTGGTTTTGAGGCGACAATGAGTGTCTTTAGCCTGTCCATGGTGAGCAATGGACGAATGTTAGCAATATTCCTGAGGTGCATGTGGCATGTTCGGCCAGAGATTGGATGTGGGGGGTAAAGGAGAGTTCGAGGGCCACTGTGACCCCCAAGGCAGTGGGCGTGCTGTGTGGAGGTTATGGTGGTACCGGATACTCATATGGAGATGTTGGGGGGAGGTCGGCTGGTTGAGGTCGGAAAGACGAGGAGGTCAGTTTTTGAAAGGTTAAAGGGGTTGTCTCGCGCCGAAACGGGTTTTGTTTTTTTTTCCATAGGCCCCCCGTTCGGCGCAGGACAACCCCAAAGGATGTGTTAAAAAAAAAATAATAATTTATTACTTACCCGAATCCCCGCTCTGCGACGTCCTCCTTCTTCCTTCACCAAGATGGCCGCCGGGATCTTCACCCACGATGCACCGCGGGTCTTCTCCCATGGTGCACCGTGGGCTCTGTGCGGTCCATTGCCGATTCCAGCCTCCTGATTGGCTGGAATCGGCACACGTGACGGGGCGGAGCTACGAGGACCAGCTCTCCGGCACGAGCGGCCCCATTCACCAGGAAGAAGACCGCACAGCGCAAGCGCGTCTAAAAAAGCAAGAAGACATCAGAATAAAGGGATCCATGGCGACGGGGACGCCAGCAACGGAGCAGGTAAGTGAATAACTTCTGTATGGCTCATATTTAATGCACGATGTACATTACAAAGTGCATTAATATGGCCATACAGAAGTGTATAACCCCACTTGCTGCCGCAAGACAACCCCTTTAAGTCTGAGAAAGGGGGAGAACATAGTAACATAGTATGTAAGGCCGAATGAAGACAATGTCCATCTAGTCCAGCCTGTTTATCCTCCTATGTTGTTGATCCAGAGGAAGGCAAAAAACCCCAAGAGGCAGGAGCCAATTAGCCCTCTTGGGGGAAAATTCCTTCCCGACTCCCTAATGGCAATCAGACTAATCCCTGGATCAACCCCTAATAGTTCCTACCTGCCTGTATACACGGATTAACAGTTAACCTTAGATTTATATGCTGTAATAGCCTTCCGCTGCAGAAAGACATCTAGTCCCTCTTAATCTCCTCTATGGATCCTGCCATCACCACATCCTCAGGCAGAGAGTTCCACAGTCTCACTGCTCTTACAGTAAAGAACCCCCTTTCTGTGTTGGTGATGAAACCTGCTTTCCTCTAGACGTAGCGGATGCCCTCTTGTTACCGTCGCAGTCCTGGGTGTAAACAGATCATGGCAGAGATCCTTGTATCGTCCCCTCATGGATTTATAAAGAGTTATTTGGTCGCCCCTTAGCCGTCTTTTTTCCGGGGTGAATAATCGTAGTTTTGGTGCCTCTCTGCTTATTCCAATCCCTTCATTCCATGTATTAGTTTAGTTGCCCTTCTTTGAACCCCTCCAGCACTGTAACATCTTTCCTGAGCCCCGGTGACCAGAACTGTACGCAGTATTCCATGTGGGGCCTGACAAGTGCCTTATATTGTGGGGGATAATGTTCTCGCCCCTCGCCCCTATACCTCTTTTAATGCACCCCAAGACTTTATTAGCTTTTGCAGCAGCTGACTGGCATTGGTTGCTCCAGTTTAATCTACAGGCCGCTAGTAACCCCAGGTCTTTTCCCTAGCAGTACCCCATTTAGTGTATATTGGTGACACCCGTTTCTCCTGCCCATGTGCAGAACCTTACATTTTTCTGCCCAAGCCCCCGGCTTATCTCGGTCCGTTTGTAGCCGCACATTGTCCTCCGTTGCATTGTATTGTATAATTTTGTGTCATCTGCAAATATTGATATTTTACTGTGCAGCCCCTCTATCATGTCGTTGATAAATATATTGTACAGAATGGGGCCCAATACTGAACCCTGTGGCCCCCACTAGCAACGGGGGCCCAATCAGAGTATGAACCATTTATTACCCCCCTCTGCTTTCTATCTCTGAGCCAGTTCCTTACCCATATACACACGTTTTCACCCAATCAGAGCTTCTCATTTTATATATCAGCCTATTATGCGGCACGGTGTCAAATGCTTTAGAGAAGTCCAGATATACGAGATCAATAGACTCTCCCAGGTCCAGCCTAGAGCTTACTTCATGGTAGAAGCTGATCAGATTGGTCTGAGATGATCGACCCCTCATGAACCCGTGCTGGTGAGGAGTTATACTGTTGTTTTCCTTGAGGTATTCTAGGATGGCGTCTCTCAGAAACCCCTCCAATATTTTTCCAGTTACTGAAGTGAGACTTACTGGCCTGTAGTTACCAGGCTCACTTTTGGTCCCCTTTTTGTAAATTGGAGCCACGTTGGCAATGCGCCAATCCAATGGTACAACCCCGGTCTTGATAGTATCCACAAATATTAGATATAGCGGCCTAGCTATCTCATCACTTAGTTCCTTTCGAACCCTTGGGTGTATTCCATCTGGCCCTGGCGATTTATCGATTTTAATCTTCTTTAACTGGTTCCGCACCTCCTCCTGTGTTAGGTATGAGATATTTTCCCCTGGCGTCATCATGACGGCAGTACATAGAGGTTGCCCTCTGACGTTGTAGGGACAGGAAGCAAGAGACTTGAAAAGGCTCCTCCCCCTTCCATTCCTCAGTGCTTCCTGCCCCTACAGGGACAAGCAGGAGGGCTCCCTCCATGGAGCCGAAAGATCAACGGGGGGAGGGGAAGCGCGGACCACAGGATTCGCCTCCCCTCTAACCTTTTCTTCTTCCACGGTCCAGGGGCACGGCGCGCCACAGGTTTTGCCTCCCCCCGCTTCATCACCGCAGCGCCAGGGAGAGCGGTGGGCTAGAGGCTCCTAGGACCCCTCTCCCACCGGCGGCAGGATCCAGCGCGCGATGCAGGGGTCGGTGCTTTTGACACGTCATGACGTGATGACGTCACACGCCAGCAGAACCCAGACGTAGAGCCCGGGACATTTGAAAAACCCCTGGCAAGCCTCCACTACAACGGCAGCTTCACAGAAGCCTGCACTTCAGGACTCAGGTCTGTTTTTGCTTTACCGTTACTTCCAGCGTGACCAGCAGAGAGACTGACGTGGAGGCCCTGCAAACCGTGAGTGTTCCACTAAACCAAAAATGGTGCAATATGAACGACCAAGTCAAGCAGAGAGTGTACAGAGAGGAGATCCAAGAATGTATATCCCTGCTAAGGCTAGCGACAGCCTTTCTGGCGGATGCCTCCGAGACAATGAGACTAGCAGCCAGAAATGCAGCACTGTCTAATATGGTTAGGCGGGCGATCTGGCTGAAAACCAGGAAGGTGGACGCTATGTCTAAAAATAAACTGTGCAACATCCCCTTTTACGGTCAATATATCTTCGGGGCGGATCTGGATGAAATCCTGAAAAAAGCAGCAGACAAGACCCAAGGTTTTCCAGACCAGGGGAGGACCTTGCTATCATTCAAGCGACAGCCTACATTCAGACCTTATCGGGGAAAAGGGAAGACGGGCCGCTGGTCTTACCCCAAAGGTGGCAGGGGTAAGACGGGGGAAATTGCTACCCCAGTAGAAGATTCCCAGGTAGGGGGTAGATTGCTGAGGTTTAGTCAAGAATGGCAGGGCGTTACAGAAAACCTGTGGGCTCTCCAGTTAGTGTGCCAGGGGTACAGAATAGAGTTTTTGGTCTGGCCTCCCAATAGATTCGCGGTTACTCCCACGCAATCCCCGGTCCTCAAAAAAGTTTTTAGAAATGAGATCACTAACCTGCTACACATGGGGGCTATAGTGGAGGTCCCCGTGGTAGAGCAGGGATTGGGGTACTACTCTCCCCTCTTTCTTATAAAAATAACCGAATAGGTCGCACCGGATGATCTTTAACCTGAAAGGCTCAAACAAACATATCATCTATAAAAAGTTTAAGATGGAGGCCATCAGATCAGCAGTAACCCTAGTCAATAGGGGGGATTACATGTGCATAATTGACTTGAAGAATGCGTACTATCGTGTCCCGATTCTTCCAGAACATCATAAATATCTGCGATTCGCGGTAGAAACGGGAACTGCCTGTATCATTTCCAGTTCCAGTGCTTGCCATTTGGCATATCTACCGCGCCAAGAGTCTTCTCGAAGATCGTGGTCGAGATGGTAGCGCACCTTCATGCATCAGGCATCAATATCGTTCCCTATCTGGACGATTTTCTACTTATAGGTCCCTTGGCAAAAGCCCTGAAGGAAGATACGGCTCGATCAGTCACCCTATTCCAGAGACTGGGGTGGATCGTGAACTTCCAGAAGTCCAGTCTTCTTCCGGAAACTCGGAAGATATTCCTGGGTGTTCAGATAAACTCTGAGTCCTAGACCCTATCTTTGCCGCCACCCAGGAAGGAGAGTTTAGGACAGACAGTCCATAAATACACGGGGAAGAAAAAGATATCGGTCAGAGAAGGAATAAGACTGTTGGGCCTTATGACATCGTGTATTCAGATTATACCATGGGCCCAGGCGCATTCCAGAACATTGCAAAGGGCTGTCCTGGCAATTGGATGGAGCGGTGACCTCATTAGACGCCAAGATGCCCCTGTCATCAACAGTCGCCCCATCTCTTCGCTGATGGCTGTCGGCGCGCAATCTAAACGCAGAATCCCAGTGGGTTCCCGAACCCTTTGTTAGCGTAGTCACGGATGCTAGCCAACTTGGTTGGGGAGCACAGGTAGGACAACGTCTGTTACAAGGGAAATGGGGCCCAGAAACTAGAAGCCAGACCTCAAACTTCAGGGAGCTTATGGCCATCTGGGAAGTGCTGCGCAGGTCACAAGACACCCTAAGAGACAAACATGTTAAAGTCTTCTCAGATAACATGACTGCGGTCTCCCTTGTTCGTCATCAGGGAGGTACCAGGAACTTCCATCTCCTGAAACTGACAGCCCGAATCTTCCGGTGGGCCGAAGTCATGTTGCGGTCCCTAACAGCAGTCCACCTCAGAGGATCCCCGAACGTGACGGCAGACTACCTCAGCCGAAGAAACCTGGACCCAGGAGAGTGGTCTCTGAATCAAGAAGAGTTCCGATGCATCGTGGACATCTGTGGCATGCCACAAGTAGACCTGTTTGTGAGCGGGTCAGGCGCAAAATGCCCGAAATACTTCTCCCTCGATCCAAGAGACAAAGCCGAGGGGATGGACGCTTTCTCTCAAACCTGGGACATGGGTCTGGCCTACGTCTTCCCTCCCAATCCCCTTATCTCAAGGGTCCTGCAGGAGTCACATGACTGTCATACTAGTCGTCCCGTACTGGGAAAAGCGCGCATAGTTTCCCCTTCTCCTAAATCTGGCTATTATGGACCCAATATGGCTCTCAGCCAGAGAAGATCTTCTGTCGCAGGGCCCAGTTCTGTGTCCCAACGTGGAGAAGCTGAAACTAACAGCCTGGACATAGAGGAACAGATGTTGCTAAGGCAAGGTCTGTCTGCCAGGGTAGTATCAACTCTGTGTCAGAGCCGCAAGCCGGTAACCACCGCTATTTATTATAAGATATGCAAGAAGTTTACTTCCTGGAGGAAGTCAGAAGTTTCCGACTTCGACACCTCAGTGAAGGAGATTTTGGACTTCCTCCAGGAAGGCCTGGACAAAAATCTAAGCCCAGGGACCCTTAAAGTCCAGATCTTAGCCCTCTCGTGCTTTCTGGATGAGCCATTAGCCGAGCACAAGTTAATCCGCAGGTTCATGAAGGCGGCGGAGAGGATAAGGCCAGTAGTCCATAGCTCAGTGCCCCCATTGGACTTAAACCTAGTGTTTAAAAGCCTCTGTAGGCCCCCCTTCGAACCCATAGAACAATTGTCGATTAAAACATTTACCCTTAAAACCATACTCTTAGTGCAGTTACGACGGCAAGGCGGGTTAACGAAATCCAGGCCTTTTCGTGCAGAACACCGTATCTACTAGTTCTGGACGATAGGATCGTATTAAAAATGGACCCCTTTTTTCTACCCAAAGTGGCCTCAAAATTCCATAGACAGCAGGAGGTTATCCTTCCCTCCTTTTGTCAGGACCCCCGAAACGACAAAGAGAAAGAATACCACTGCCTGGACGTGAAAAGAGCCATTTTGTATTATTTAGAACGTATGTCTCCCTTTATAAAAGCTGACAATCTCTTTATTCAATTTCAGGGGTCGGGCAGAGGAAGGGTGGCTTCTAAGAGGTCCATTAGCCGCTGGATAAAAACAGCGATCCAGCAAGCCTACTCCTCCAGTAACAAGGTGGCTCTGGAAGGACTGAGGGCTCATTCGACGAGAGCCGTATCGTGCTCTTGGGCAGAAAGGGCCATGGCTTCACCAGACCAGATATGCAGGGTGGCCACGTGGTCTAGCCCGCACACGTTCATAAAACACTACAGACTAAATACCGATCTTTCCTCAGACTTATCGTTCAGTAGAAAAGTTTTACAGGCGATAGTCCCCCCCCTAGAAAAGTAATTTGGTATGGCTCCATGTACTGCCGTCATGATGACACCGGGAAAAAGGATAGAATTTCTTACCGAAAATTCCTTTTTTCCAAGTCATCATGACGGCGCGTTATTTCCCTCCCTATAGAAAAAAAAAAAAATTTTACCTGCGGTGTTATGGCATAATATTTCCGTTAATGTTCGGGTAGCTCACCCCTCTATATGTGTTTAACGTGAACTAACGATGTTTTTTCTTGAGTGAATAAAAGTTTCCTGATAAGCCGAAATGGAAATGGAAGGGAGGAGGAGCCTTTTCAAGTCTCTTGCTTCCTGTCCCTACAAGGTCAGAGGGCAACCTCCATGTACTGCCGTCATGATGACTCGGAAAAAAGGAATTTTCGGTAAGAAATTCTATCCTTTTGTGTGGGGTTCATTTTATTTCCCTGCATCTCGTGTAGCATTTCCTTTTCGTTTGTGAATACGCTTGAAAATAAACTATTTAATAGATTTGCCTTCCCCTCCATCATCTTCAATGATTTCTCCTGCATTATTTCTTAAAGGGCCAGCTCTCTCGGTTCAAATCCTTTTGCTGTTAATATAGTTGAAGACTAGTTCCGGGTTGTTTTTGCTCTCTTTGGCCATCAGTCTTTCTGCCTCCTCCTTAGCAATTTTGATCTTATCTTTGCATATTTTGTTTTTTTCCCTGTACGATTTTAGCGCTTCTTCGCTGCCTTCTTGCTTTAGTAGTTTGAACGCTTTCTTTTTTTCGTTTATTGCTCCTCTTACCGTCTTGTCGAGGCACATTGGTTTCCTTTTACTTGAAGTTCTTTTATTTTTAAAGGGAATGAACTGCTCACATGAGGTGATTAGGATCTTTTTAAACTTTTCCCATTTGTCCTCTGTACTGATATTTTTTAAGGACGTTGTCCCAATTAATGTTACCAATAGTAGTTCTAAGCTGATCAAATTTTGCTTTACTAAAGTTTAGTTTATTTGTCGCTCCCTGATAAGGCTTCTTATTGAATGACAGCTGGAAGTTGATTATATTGTGGTCACTATTTCCCAAGTGTCCCTCTACCTGCACCCCCGTGATTCTGTCCGGTCTGTTAATTAGTACTAAGTCCAGAGTGGCCCTCCCTCTAGTTGGCTCCTGCACAAGTTGGGTACGGTAGTTATCTTTAATTGTTCTCCAGAACTTATCACCCCTGTGAGATTTGCAGGTTTCGTTCTCCCATGTTATATCCGGATAATTAATGTCTCCCATGATAATTACTTTGTTGCGGTTTGACACCTCTTCTATCTACCTTAGTAGTAAGGTTTCCGTTCCTTCTGTTGCTTTTGGTGGCCTATAGAAAACCCCTATCCGGATTTTGTTATATTTTTTTCCCTTTATTTCTACCCACAGAGATTTCACCTGTTCATCTCCTACTCCTATATCTTCCCGTAGCCTCGGCTTTAAGTACGATTTAACGTATAGACATACCCCTCCCCCTTTCTGGTTCCCACGGTCTTTTCTGAAGAGATTGTAACCCTGTAAATTCGCCGCCCAATCGCACTTATCATCAAGCCATGTTTCCGTTATTCCAACTATATCATAGTTTTCATCAGTCATTCTCGCTTCAAGCTCACCCACTTTACCGATCAGACTTCTTGCATTCGTGGTCATACAATTTATACAGTTTTTTTTGTTCTTTAAATTCGTTTTGTTGCTAATGGTATTATTGGCTGATCTGTCAGTTCTAACTGTACTAACCCAATCCCCTGCTCGACCCCCATTCCCACAGCTTAGACCCAGGGCGCTAGCTACACTGACTACCCCCCTATTTCTCTTTTTGCCCTCCCCCCCCCCGTCCCTAGTTTAAACACTCCTCCAGCCGTCTAGCCATCTTCTCCCCCAGCAAAGCTGCACCCTCCCCATTAAGATGCAGCCCGGGGGTGGAGCCTGACCGGCGATGTAGACGGCCGCAACCCAGAGCAGCTCCCGCAAGAATCGCCAAATACATCCTGATAACGGGACCCAGAACCAGCGAAAAGCCGACATACAAGGAGCGGGGGCACAGCGGAGAGCACCGGAGGCGAGACAGGCACCTGTGGAGAAGATGGTGCGCGACAAGGAGAGAGGAAAGGGAGAAGAAGCCGGCGGCCGGCAAAAGCAAGATGGCGCCGGCGGGAGAGAGCCGAGAACCCTCATACCGCGTCCCAGCACAAGCAGTACAGATACGGCACGTAAACTAGCAAGGTATGCCAGGGAGGAAGGGGGCAGAAAAGAGGAAACCATAAGCCCTAAACAGCGGAGGGGAGACACAGAGGAGCAGGGGAGCCCACAAAGAAACACGCAAATGGCGGGAACAGGAGGTTAGGAAGAAGCCACATATACAGGAACTACAGAAAGTGAGAGAAGCAAAGACTGGACAGACAAGGCATGCACATTAACAAACCCTAACAAGCACAGCCAAGACAAAGACAGGCAAAGCAGCTCACACACTGCAAGGCTCTGATAACAGGCAAGAAGCCGTAAGTAATACAGGCAGTCCTAACCGCAAAAAAGATGGCACAGATAACGCCAATACAGCTGACCACCGTGTGCGAGAAAGCATAAATAGCGCAAGTAACCCAGACAACTGCATGCATAGTGCAAATTACGCAAGCACACCAGATAACTGTACATGGGATGCTTCCCAAAATACAGATGACGCTGCCACAAAAAACCGAAGACAAAAAGACGTAAGGAATGCCAGAGAACCCACGCTGAAAGCAATCTTCGGTGAAATCACTAAATGCAATGCGTCGCTGAGTAATCTCAACATGCAAATGGGTGCGATGCAAAGTAATGTAAACCTGCTACGGCAAGATGTGCGAAAAATATCAGAGCGTCTGACAGAAACCGAACAACGTATAAGCGACGTAGAAGACGCAATACAGCCAATACAACGAGATGTGGAAAAAAACCTGCAAGATATACAATATCTACAGAACAAAGTAGATGACCTAGAAAATAGGTCAAGAAGAAACAATGTGCGAATTGTGGGCCTCCCAGAAAAGGCGGAAGGAAGAAACCCTGAGGAATTCTTCGAAACGTGGCTGCCCGAGCTGTTCGGAAGAAATACCCTAATTACGATGTTTGCAATTGAAAGAGCCCATCGTGTACCTACACGACCCCTCCCCCGGGGGCTCCTGCTAGGCCGATACTCATCAAAATACTGCACTACAGAGACCGAGACGTCATACTTCAAAAAGCCCGCGAAAAGGGTGAAAGCCTATTTAATGGCGCGAAAGTCTCCTTTTTTCCAGATTTTTCTACGGAAATACAAAAGAAGCGCGCAACATTTATAGAAATAAAAAGGCGATTACGTAACCTGCAAGTGCCCTATGGAATGCTATACCCCGCCAAATTGAGAGTAGCGGCGCTGGGTGCAACACACTTCTTTGAAAACCCAAAAGAAGTCAGCGACTGGATAGATCACAATGAAGAACAAATTCGGAGGGGAAGATCGCCGCGTAAATCACCATGAAGAGGCAACACCCAAAGAAACGCTTATCCAAAGGGAACCCAAAACTTCTGAAAGGAGCTCCTGAGACGACAGGAGGCATCGCGCAGGAGAATGGAGGACTGGTACCCCGATCCGATGGGAAGACAACGGATCAGTGAGTTACATGTTGGGGGTGTTTGTTGTTTGGTCTCTCTCGTGTATTGGGGAAATGTTAGACAATTTACAGATAGAAGGGATAAGGTTATACGATAGAAAAATGGTTCAGGGAGGGATAAGGGGAAGAAATGTCAATGTACAAATGAGAAGTGTAAAGAAAAGGAGGGTAAATGTATATATTGGTGGATGCGGGGGGCTAGGACACAACCTCGCTGGAGTGGCCCATTGGTGAGAACGGGCAGTATTGTACACACATACACAAGGAGCGATGTTAATACAGAGACCCGGATCCTCCCAGTGCGACTCGCTCACAAAAATAAAAAGGGGCGGTAATGCTCAGAAAACAGCAACCCTGTGGAAGGTAAAGAATAGGGAAAATGAGTAGAAAGGTCAGGATCGTCTCATGGAATGTGAGAGGTATGAGTGACCAGACAAAACGATCAGCAATTCTACAAGTCATCAAGGAGCAAGGCCCGGCCATCATATGTATGCAGGAGACACATCTATCAAAAGAAACTACAGACACATTTAAAGTAGGGGGGATGGGACAGAGCTTCCACTCCACACATACGAGGTACTCCAGGGGGGTCAGCATAGTGGTACACAGGAATATACCGTTTAAATGCCTTTCACGAAAAATTGATTCAGAAGGCCGTTTCATATACCTACATTGTAGAATCTACAATTACACATGCATTATAGCCTCAGTATACATCCCGCCACCATATAATAATACGGCAATGCGGCAAGTAATAGGATTTATAACAGATAAGCCGGACATTCCAGTACTCATAATAGGTGATTTTAATGCGGTCATTAACCCTACACAGGACAGAATACGGACAGGAAATGTAAACGAGGAAAGGAATCCGACATCATTAGGTAAATTACTAAACTAAATATCATTGATAGATATATGGAGAACACGATACCCCACAAATAAACAATACTCCTGCTACTCGACCACACATCAATCCTAATCTAGAATAGACCTAGCAGTGGGGAATGTTCAGATATATAGGGATATAACCTCAATAGAATATCTACCAAGAATCATATCTGACCATTCCATACTACGACTAGACCTACAGCACAGTAACACCGGTAGTCATCCCCAAAAGAGATGGAACTTGAACCCGCACTGGCTAAACATATTAAATAAGGAAAACGTGAAGACAACACTAGGGGAATATTTTGATCTAAACAAAGATACCACAAGCATGACAGTCTGCTGGGAGGCCATGAAGGCATATATGAGGGGGGCATACATACAACAAATGACGCAGGCAAAAACTACAGGAAAAACTGAAAGAAACAGAAGAAAATTATATAAAAGAGAACACTATAACAACACTTAATCTATGGAAAAAAGCCCAAGAGGCCCTTAACAAATACACATTAGACAAGGCAGCCACCAAAAATGGGTTCCGGAAACAGGCATATTATGAAGAGGGAGAAAGAACAGGACACATGCTGGCAGTCATAGCCGGAGCACAAACTAGCCCCACGTATATCACCGAACTAAAAGACACACAAGGCGAGATCGTCAGGGACGCAACATCCATAAGAGAGACCGCGTGGGAATTCTACTCCTCCCTGTACTCCTCGAGACTGGACAAATCGACAGAACAAATTGAGGAATACCTGGTGGATATAGCAACACATAGACTGACAGAGGAACAGAGAGAATTCCTAGATGCACCAATAGATCTGGAGGAGATACAGGAGGCAGTAAAAGATATGCAAAACAACAAGGCCCCAGGGGAAGACGGTTTCCCGATAGAATATCTGCATATTGTTTATAAAATTCTATTACCACAACTTCTAGAGACAATGGCGGAGGCGGAACAGAAAGGGGAACTACCACGGACAATGAGAAAAGCAAAAATAATAATTCTATTAAAACCAGAAAAGGAACCCCTGTTGATGGACTCGTATAGGCCAATATTGTTACTAAATGCAGACGTTAAAATAATAGCTAAAGTTCTAGCCAATCGGTTGTCAAGAGTGGCACCCACACTGGTACACCCGGACCAGAGTGGGTTTATACCAGCAAGGTCAACGGCAACAAATATCCGTAGGGTATTCCTAAACCTACAAATACCCGTAGACAATACCGGATACGGAATCATATGCTCATTAGACGCAGCCAAGGCGTTTGATAGCGTCGAGTGGCAATACTTGTGGAAGGTATTAGAAAAAATGGGATGTGGCCCAATATTTGTGAGACGGGTAAAACTTCTGTATGCTAGAGTGGAGGCGGATGTGTCCATTAATGGGGGGTCCTCAGAGGCATTCCCATTATACAGAGGGACAAGGCAGGGGTGCCCACTATCGCCACTCCTGTTTGCACTAGCAATAGAGCCTCTAGCGTGTAAAATCCAAACACATCAGGGAATAGTGGGATTCCGAAGAGAAAATATGGAAGAAAAAATCGCCTTGTACGCAGATGACATGCTACTATTCTTAGGGGATGGGAAAAAGTCCCTGGAACTATGATGCAAGTAATAAAAGAATTCAGAACTTTCTCAGGACTTACCATCAACTGGACTAAATCCGAAATATTACCAATAGACACCCCCGAAACACAAATCGTTAACAGAGAAATAACCCTGAAATGTACCCCAATAATTAAATATCTAGGAGTTAAAATTACAAGAAAGGTTAGTGAGTACGGGAAAATAAACCTAGAACCACTCATGGAAAAATGGAAACAAAAACTTCACGTATGGCGCAAACTACCCATGACAATTATAGGAAGGGTGAACCTTATAAAAATGATATGGATGCCACAACTGCTATATCTAACACACAACTCCCCGCACTGGATAACACAAAAATTCTTTCACAAGGCCAAGGGATTATTTAGAGAACTCATATGGGGAGGGAAGACACCTAGGATCAAACTGGAATTGCTATACAATCCAAAGGAAAAGGGTGGACTAGCCCTGCCCAACCCGTTCTCATACTTCGTGGCCTCCCAGCTGCAACACCTCAGGGGATGGGAGACAGAGGAGACACAAGACGCCAGTTTCAGAATCCTCAAAAACCTTTTTGCCGGGTCACACTTGTTTGAAACACTGGAACGCGGAGCATTTAAAAACAACGGTCAGAATGCTCCCACGTTACTACTGATGCATATGGTATGGTGGAAGACCAGAAATATGCTCGGTGTAACACGCTGTACACAGTATACCCCCATATGGAATAACCCACATCTACCAGAAATCAGCAAACTACAAGGTTTCCAAGGGTGGAAAAACAGGGGAGTCAGGAGAGTGGCCCAGATACTGGAGGGGGGAGAGCTGAAAACCCTTGAACAGCTAAGACAGAACTATGGCATCCCCAATAGTGACTTCTACAAATATCCACAGCTTAGACACGCTATACAAGCGGAGAAGAACTCGGCGGAAATAACAGTGACAATAAATATAGTAGCGGACATAATAGGTAACGCCACCACCACCACAGCGGGGAAAATATCTGTATTATACTCCCACATACAGGACACGATCAATGCACGCAACCCGATACCAACAAAAGCAAAATGGGAGGCAGACATAGGGCCCATTGTTGAGTCGCACTGGTAGGAAATCCTACAAATGACGCCCAAGCTATCTCTGAGCGAGTCACACAGAGTATCGCAAATATTCCTAATACACAGAGTGTATCGTACTCCGGCCTTCTTGTACAACATAGATATAAGAACCTCTCCGGTGTGTGCTAAATGTAAAACCCACACGGCGGACCTAATCCACATGCTATGGAGATGTCCGAAATTGCATAGATTTTGGGTGGAAATATGAGATGCAATAAATGCAGCATTCGGCATATGTGTGGACTTTACACCATATGTGTGCATTCTGGGATATACACAAGACCTACCGCTAGATGACCATGAAAAACTGGCGGTATCCAGATTATTGTACATAGCTAGAAAGACAATAGCCCAGCGCTGGCTAGATGAAGAACCACCCACGCTAGGGGAATTTAAAAACAAGGTCAACCAAATTTTACCGTGAGAAAAGAGTATATATACTAAGCGCAAGACCAGCCAAAAATACCAGGATATATGGCTGAGATGGATACATGCCCAGAGCCAAACCAGAAATGATGGACCAAACATATAGGGGGTGGAGTGGTGAGCCGTGTGGGTTGGCACCGGTAAACTGGGGACTTAATGTGGGAGAGGAGTAGAAATAAAAAAAGATATAACGAAGCACGTACTTGGTATATATAAAGTTTATTAAATAAGATAGTCATTTACAAGATTGCTATGCTGAAAAGTAAATTGGAAAGGATTAATGGGGCAGGATAGGAAAGGATGGATTGGAGAGAGAGAGGCCAAACAATGAGCAAAGGTATGTGGCTGCCCCCTGTAAGCAGCAATAACAACTACCCCTGAACCAAAAAAGAAGGCAAAGAAAACACAAAAGAAGACAAGCTACAAGAAGACTAAACAATAAACGTTTGTTCCAGGAACCGTTACTATTGTTCATGATGAAGGACTGTGAATACGCAGGGACCTGTCATTCAAAGGACTAAATGTTGAGAGAGAGACCTCAGGGGGGGTGGGGAGGGGGGGGGGGGGAACAGTTGTATACAAAAATGCTATAAAGATATGTAAAAGGTGGAAAAAGCTCAATAAAAAATACATTGAATTAAAAAAAAGATGCAGCCCGTCCCTACGGTAGAGCCTGAAGCCGACAGCCAAGTCAGCCCAGTTCTCCAGGAACCCAAATGGTGTTAGAGACAGCGGACAGACAGTTGGTGATGTTTTGGAGGAATGGGGAGGAGGAAGTGGAAGGTATCGAAGAGTGGTTTGGGGTTGTGGGATAGTGAGGAGACGAGGGAGGTGAAATAAACTTGTTTGGCATGGTGGAGGGTGAGGTTGTACGTTTTAGGTTTTGAGCATAAATTTGAAGTGTGTGAAGTGTGCGGGTTGTTTTGACTTTCTTCACAGCCATTCAGCACACCTGGAGCACCGCCGGATGAAGAACGTTTGGGACGTGAGCCAAGGTTGTCGTGGTCTGCAGTTGACAGCTCGGGTTACGGGGGTGCCGCCTCATCCAGAGCGTGTGTGAGAGTGGTGGAGTAGTGTCCGGCAGGAGAGAGACAGGGAGCAGGGAGGACTGTAAGGTGTCGGTAAACTGTTGGGTGCGGACGGACTGGAGGTTCTTAGAGGTGCCATAGGTGGGAGCGGTCTGGGAGATGCTAGGGTGCCTGATGGAGAAGGAGACGAGGTTGTGGTCCGAGAGCGGGAGGGGGGAGTTGGTGAAGTGAGAAGCAGAGCAAAGATGGAGGAATATTAAATCAAGGATATTGCCCTCTCTGTGAGTAGGGAAGTCTGAAAGTTGTGATAGTCTGAGGGAGGATGTGAGCATTAAAAGCTGGGAGGCAACAAGGCTCAGAATGACCACTCCACTTACACTACCAGCACAAAGGTTATAGAGCCACTACAAACAAGTATACAGCAAGTAAAACCGGTGCCCTCTGCAAGGAGGAGCCAGTTCAAATATCAGAAGAACATAAATGACTTGGTTGTCAGTCATCCCAGCTAGCCCATTAGCTAAACAATGTAAGGGGGAAGTTTAACCGTCAATGTCAAGGGTAGAATAAAACATGCATGCACCTGCAGGCGCATCACTTAATCCGGGGGTGACATTACCCAAGAACTGACCTGACACCCGGATGAAAGCGAGGGGTGCCTTGATAGCATTAGGGTTGTCACACTAAATCCAACAGAGGCTTGAATAGAATAAACACAATTCAGAGATCCTGACTCCAATGAGCTTCCCAACTGGTAAACCACAAGTGGTGAGCAGCCACTGCAAAATGCCAGCCCTTCCAGGGGTGAAAAGCCAATGGGCAATGGGAAAAAAAAAACGGAAGACGGTCAGAGTGTGGAGAAGATATTCTGCCACCATTACTGCTGTCCACAGGCAAAGCTCATGACCTCTCCAAGTAGCAGATGCCATGATAGATTAAGGGTGACTCGTAATCGTCTGATGTAGCCTCTGTTTATGTATATGTCGGTCGTTTATCACAGTGTAACTACTACAGGAGTAGGGAATGGCATAAAACAGTAACGGCCATTATTCATCTTTAGTCCAGCACTGCCCACCTGCTCCCTGCTGAAACGGGAAGCAGTAATGTCACCCACATGCCCACCGCAGCTAGTCGCTGGCCTCTGCCTCCACATGCATACATGACCAGTGATCGGCTGCAGCAGTCATGTAAGTGATGAACGGGATGTCATCGCTTCCTGTTAAAGCAGAGAAGGGTGAATAATGGATAGTTTTTTATGCCATTCTGTACCATCGGCCAAGTTTTTTTGGGGGGTTGGAAAACCTCTTTAAGCAGAGGCCAAAAACGTAATGTGAATCAAGCCTGATGGTAAACTTGCTGCGAATGCTGACGTGAACGGTTACTGCTATCTCCTTGGTTAATGACTGCAGATCCCAGTTGTCAGGTTTAAAGGGTCCTTAAATGATGCAGGATTTAGGAATGGTATTGGGGGCGTCCTCTCCCACCAGAGTGCCTGCAGCTTTCAGGCATCTATCACACCTGGAGGAGGTTAGCTGAAGGAAAAGGTAAGTCATCTGCACGTTACTTTCTGTGCGCAGATACTTGTTCAGGTGGTCCATACATGAGGAATCGGTGCTCATTGGGACTGTTTTTTCCCTGTCAGTCTGCATCTCCGTGCAGAATGAGCTGTTGGTTCGCGGTGCTTCCTCCCCTCCATGTGTTCATATCCCTGCGCCGCTGCTCCTCATCATTGTGGGAAGCGTTGTGCCCCTTATCCACATAGCGGATGGCTGCTAACGCACTGCCTTACTTCCTGCAGGAATCTCACAACCTGAACCACATCCGCAGCACCATGGAGAAGGGGCACGTCCTGCTGCAGGAGAAGG
The DNA here is from genome assembly GCF_035609145.1 of Eleutherodactylus coqui. Taxonomy (NCBI): domain Eukaryota; kingdom Metazoa; phylum Chordata; class Amphibia; order Anura; family Eleutherodactylidae; genus Eleutherodactylus; species Eleutherodactylus coqui. Next base: position 410,483 of record NC_089842.1, read on the forward strand.
AGCAACGTCTGCAGGAGCTGGAGGACTCGCTCCTCGAGGAGGTAGATGTTTGTTGGGAGGACTAGTAGTTGGCATGTAGCCGCCCTCTGCCATACTCAAGAGCGAAGCATCATATACTGTCAGGAAAGCTCTATAAGCCATATTGCCGTGTCCTTGTGGAAGAATCACTTTATGGGGCCAGTCCATGTTCATCATGTAATCTGACATCTGTGGCAGTGGCTGGCACCGCCGGAACGCAGCAGATGGTGGGCTTGGCATGCAACTGTAGACCCAGATACAGGCTTTTCAGAAACTGATGTTAATGCAGTTTTCCATAAATACACAATAAGAGAACTGGGAAAAGCCTTAAAGGAGTAATCCGGCCATTCAAAGTGAAAGTTCTCTGCTTCGTGAGGCGATAGAGAAGATGTTATTTTGCAGTATAATGTTAGAACTTGCTTTACAAAGCTGAAGAGCTATATGATCGCTTTACCTCTCTCACCCCACCCCCACCCCCATCGCTTAGTTCTCCATCTGCATCCAGTGGTTACGACCTGTATGCTCCGTTGTGTTACCCGTCAGACATACTCAATGCCTTGACACAGTTTGTAGAGTTGGGAAGGTGCACTCGGCAGTAACTGGCAGTGGAGCATTGTGGGTGATGTAGTCTTTGCACTCAGTGGGAATCTGAAGCTGGCTGGGAAGCAGCGGTGGCGCAGGTCGGCAAAAAATGCAGACTGGAGTTCAGTTTGCTGATTTAGAATGATGTTTGGAATAATAGCAGTAAGTGGAAACATTAGGGACATTTTACCCCGTCTCTGGAATGCTCCTTTAGAGAGTAATGTACAGAACAGGCGATTCTGAACCTTTTTGCAGTAGGTTTTATCAGCCTATTCTGTACATCTTCCTTCAGCCATGCAGATAGTGAAGGTGGGGCTAAGAATTCTGTCTTCACCTGACCTCATGACCGAAGAGGGGGCTGCCGCGGGCTCTGTTCTCTCGGCATCTGCGCACAGCTGTTCCCATACACCGGGTTTTATTAATCTGTTTAAAACACAAAAAAGTTTAGTCTCTCACTCCAACGGCTTCTTCCACATCCCTCCCACTCTCTATAGACTTTTATGGGCAGCATACAGCCTGATCCCTCTGTGAGCTGAAAAGCCATCTTGGGATGGATTTTACCAGGATTTCAGAATGAGTTATGAGTGCAAGGGGGAGGGGAGGTAGCCGCCGATAAGTGGAGAAGGAGGTATTTCTAAGATATAGTACATAGTTTCTCACATTCACCTCTACTATTGATTAATGCAAAGTTTGTTTAAAGTACGGTGACCATTTAAAGCGATCCTCTGGTCCTGGAGAAACAAATATGGCTACATCAGCTTCTCTGACTGCCTGATGTACACTGTGCAGTAGTATGCATCTTGTACACATGCTTTGATTGAGCAGTGCTGTCCACATGAGCCGTGTCGGCCAGTCCCATCGGCATGTAGTGTCTTAGACTATTAAATAAGGGAGATGGAAGAATCGGCTAGTTTGTATACATTTCCCAGCGGAGCGCGCAATCCTTATAAGTCTCCTCATTCCTCTCCTAGGTGTCTTCACACACTTTCTAGGTGCTCTCCTTAAGGAGAGATGATACTCCTCCCAGCCTTAAAGGGGTTGTCCCGCGGCAGCAAGTGGGTCTATACACTTCTGTATGGCCATAATAATGCACTTTGTAATGTACATTGTGCATTAATTATGAGCCATACAGAAGTTATAAAAAGTTTTATACTTACCTGCTCTGTTGCTGGCGTCCTCGTCTCCATGGTGCCGACTAATTTTCGGCCTCCGATGGCCAAATTAGCCGCGCTTGCGCAGTCCGGGTCTTCTCCTGTCTTCAATGGGGCCGCTCGTGCAGAATGCCGCCTCCGTGTAGCTCCGCCCCGTCACGTGCCGATTCCAGCCAATCAGGAGGCTGGAATCGGCAATGGACCGCACAGAAGAGCTGCGGTCCACGGAGGAAGAGGATCCCGGCGGCCATCTTCAGCCGGTAAGTATAGAAGTCACCGGAGCGCGGGGATTAAGGTAAGCGCTGCATCGGGGTTGTCTCGCGCCGAACGGGGGGGGTTGAAAAAAAAAAAAACCGTTTCGGCGCGGGACAACCCCTTTAAATGGCCAATGCATACAATATACAGCCTGCTGGAGTGTGGGAGACCTTGTTTGTCTGAATGGAAGGCACATTTCAGGTTTTATATAGTCGAGTATGCGGATTTCAAAAATCAAGACGAAAAAAATCTCTGAAAACCGGAACCCCTCCCTAAATGATGGGAGAAACCGGCACCCCTCCCTAAATGACGGGAGAAACCGGCACCCCTCCCTAAATGACGGGAGAAACCGGCACCCCTCCCTAAATGACGGGAGAAACCGGCACCCCTCCCTAAATGACGGGAGAAACCGGCACCCCTCCCTAAATGACGGGAGAAACCGGCACCCCTCCCTAAATGACGGGAGAAACCGGCACCCCTCCCTAAATGACGGGAGAAACCGGCGCCCCTCCCTAAATGACGGGAGAAACCGGCGCCCCTCCCTAAATGACGGGAGAAACCGGCGCCCCTCCCTAAATGACGGGAGAAACCGGCGCCCCTCCCTAAATGACGGGAGAAACCGGCGCCCCTCCCTAAATGACGGGAGAAACCGGCGCCCCTCCCTAAATGACGGGAGAAACCGGCGCCCCTCCCTAAATGACGGGAGAAACCGGCGCCCCTCCCTAAATGACGGGAGAAACCGGCGCCCCTCCCTAAATGACGGGAGAAACCGGCGCCCCTCCCTAAATGACGGGAGAAACCGGCGCCCCTCCCTAAATGACGGGAAAAACCGGCGCCCCTCCCTAAATGACGGGAGAAACCGGCGCCCCTCCCTAAATGACGGGAGAAACCGGCGCCCCTCCCTAAATGACGGGAGAAACCGGCGCCCCTCCCTAAATGACGGGAGAAACCGGCGCCCCTCCCTAAATGACGGGAGAAACCGGCGCCCCTCCCTAAATGACGGGAGAAACCGGCGCCCCTCCCTAAATGACGGGAGAAACCGGCGCCCCTCCCTAAATGACGGGAGAAACCGGCGCCCCTCCCTAAATGACGGGAGAAACCGGCGCCCCTCCCTAAATGACGGGAGAAACCGGCGCCCCTCCCTAAATGACGGGAGAAACCGGCGCCCCTCCCTAAATGACGGGAGAAACCGGCGCCCCTCCCTAAATGACGGGAGAAACCGGCACCCCTCCCTAAATGACGGGAGAAACCGGCACCCCTCCCTAAATGACGGGAGAAACCGGCGCCCCTCCCTAAATGACGGGAGAAACCGGCGCCCCTCCCTAAATGACGGGAGAAACCGGCGCCCCTCCCTAAATGACGGGAGAAACCGGCGCCCCTCCCTAAATGACGGGAGAAACCGGCGCCCCTCCCTAAATGACGGGAGAAACCGGCGCCCCTCCCTAAATGACGGGAGAAACCGGCGCCCCTCCCTAAATGACGGGAGAAACCGGCGCCCCTCCCTAAATGACGGGAGAAACCGGCACCCCTCCCTGAATGTCGGGAGAAACCGGCACCCCTCCCTAAATGTCGGGAGAAACCGGCACCCCTCCCTAAATGACGGGAGAAACCGGCACCCCTCCCTATTTACACTTAAAATCTGAAATTTATTGATACAGATCTGATTTTTCGGTTTTCATTTATTTCTTTATTTATTATTATATTATAAACCAAAATCCATGACCCATCATAACCGTGTTATCTGCTAGTTATATTTCTGTACGTATAACAGTTATATACTCATTGGCCTTATACTATTTAGGAGAAGGATAGTTAGTCTTTTTTGTATCAAAACATGGCAGTGAATTTTTCCGGTTTCTCCGGTCATTTAGGGAGGTGTTTCGGTTTCTCCGGTCATTTAGGGAGGTGTTTCGGTTTCTCCGGTCATTTAGGGAGGTGTTCCGGTTTCTCGGGTCATTTAAGGGAGGGGTGCCGGTTTCTCGGGTCATTTAAGGGAGGGGTGCTGGTTTCTCGGGTCATTTAAGGGAGGGGTGCCGGTTTCTCGGGTCAGTTAAGGGAGGGGTGCCGGTTTCTCGGGTCAGTTAAGGGAGGGGTGCCGGTTTCTCGGGTCAGTTAAGGGAGGGGTGCCGGTTTCTCGGGTCAGTTAAGGGAGGGGTGCCGGTTTCTCGGGTCAGTTAAGGGAGGGGTGCCGGTTTCTCGGGTCAGTTAAGGGAGGGGTGCCGGTTTCTTGGGTCAGTTAAGGGAGGGGTGCCGGTTTCTCGGGTCAGTTAAGGGAGGGGTGCCGGTTTCTCGGGTCAGTTAAGGGAGGGGTGCCGGTTTCTCGGGTCAGTTAAGGGAGGGGTGCCGGTTTCTCGGGTCAGTTAAGGGAGGGGTGCCGGTTTCTCGGGTCAGTTAAGGGAGGGGTGCCGGTTTCTCGGGTCAGTTAAGGGAGGGGTGCCGGTTTATCGGGTCAGTTAAGGGAGGGGTGCCGGTTTCTCGGGTCAGTTAAGGGAGGGGTGCCGGTTTCTCGGGTCAGTTAAGGGAGGGGTGCCGGTTTCTCGGGTCAGTTAAGGGAGGGGTGCCGGTTTCTCGGGTCAGTTAAGGGAGGGGTGCCGGTTTCTCGGGTCAGTTAAGGGAGGGGTGCCGGTTTCTCGGGTCAGTTAAGGGAGGGGTGCCGGTTTCTCCGGTCATTTAGGGAGGGGTGCCGGTTTCTCGGGTCATTTAGGGAGGGGTTTCGGAGATTTTTTTCGTCTTGATTTTTGAAATCCGCATACTCGACTACATAACACCTGAAATGTGCCTTCCATTCAGACAAACAAGGTCTCCCACACTTCAGGCTAATCTACAGTGTGGGTGAGGTAGTCAGAGAAGTGGTGCGGCCATGTTTATTTCTCCAGGCCGAAGAGTCGCTTTAAGATTTTTAAGTGTTAAATGATCATTAATTCTTTATGATTAAACAGACTACATGCAAGGTAATATTGTCCGCTCTCTTCTGACTGTAGCGCCATTTTATCTGGAAGGATTTATGGCGCTCGTATAAGCGTGTCATTTTTATGAATGAAAGGGTTCTCCAGGACTGCAGCATTAATGGTTTTAGAGTGTCTCGGCTGATTGGCAAGGTTGCAGAAAGTCAGGCCCCTGCCAATGTAATATTGATGACCTAACTTAGGTCATTCTCTGAGCCTCCATTAATTTACCTGACCCCAACCTAAAATCATAAATGCAGCTGTTATTAATTAAACCTATTTATTAAAATGGACTTTCAAAAAAAAAAGTTCCCAAGTCATAGGGCCATGTCGATAGTTTTGATTGCTGGAGGTCCAGCTGCTGAGACTCCCACTGATCACTAGAGGGAGCCAGCTGAAGTGTTTGTCCAAGCGCTGTTACTGCTTGCTAGCTGAAGACTGGTCCGTAGACACTTCATTTAGGCCTTTCTTCAGCTAGCAAGCAGTGGCAGCACTTGGACCAGCTCTTCAGCTGCTTCAGTTCTAGGGATCCATGAGGGTCTCGGCAGCTGGAGCCCCAGTGATCAAAGCTTTTAACATGTCCCTATAACATCAGAGGTTTTTTTGAAAGTGCAGTTACATTCTAAGCATTTGTCATTCTTGAAAATCTGAACTTTTTACTTTACCTTCTTAAGGTGTCGGATGATGATACCCTGAAAGGCAGAAGGAACAAAAAAATAGTGACATTTGATGTCAGTGACTCAGACGACACCAGTAGTGGGACCAGTATAGACGTACATAGAGGTGAGACTCCATGACGGGCGCTACTTTCACTTCCTCTCATTTACTGCGCTAAGAGCTGAAAATATGTAATTCATTGGGGGGAATTTATTATGGGCTGTAAAAAAAAAAAAAAGCACAAATTATGGCACATTTGCTGAATAATTGTGGCTTTTTATGCCTCTAGTCCCTTTTCTAAAGGGACGAGAAACGTAGGTGTGGCTTAGTGGGAAGGGTGTGGCCTCCTTTATACTTTAATTTACATTAAAAACTTAAGTGAACTTTAAAAGGGGGACCCAGACGTATAAAATAGTCTTTGGTCGAAGACGTAACTTACTTATAAACTTCACTTTCAGGGTCTCTTCCTTTTCTCTATTTTGGAACACTTGTAGTTTTACCCAATTTGATGTTATGCCAATAGAACCTCAGGTGACCAATTGCCATTCGTGTTGGAGCATCATCAAATCCCTTGACCTCTAGGCTTAGAAGGCAGCCCTGTTTTCGCTGCAATATCAAAGAGCTAAAGAACAGATATGCTACAGAAGGGGGTAACAGAGTCTATTGGCGAGGCTAGTGGAGCATGACATTGGGGTGCGGGGAAGTACCCCAAACAAAGTTTTTCTTGAATGAAAATGGCTAGTAGACAATATGAAATATGTGTTTTTAAAAGTGTTTAGGGTAATTGTATTAAACCAATTTAGCTAAATAGTATGTCACAGCCGCTATACTTGGTGCAAGATGCCATACTATCACTCACTAATATTGATGCGGGGCTCAGGAGCCGGGCCTGCACCATCACTAGCTGTGGGTTCAAGCTGTATTATACATATGGCACTAATGGGCAGGATCAGAGAGAACACCAATCCCAGCTGTTTAATCCCTTAGGTGCTGGGGTTAGTGCTGTCCGCAGCATCTCTGAGGTTAACAGAGAGAGAGCTCATCAGCCCTGTATGCTGCAATCACAAAGGGCTGATGGATTGCTATGGCAGCTGGAGGCCTAACGGTGAAATCTAGGTCTGCCATGACTGTCAACGTGTAGAAGAATAGAGATAATATGTTTCAATACTGAAGTATTGCTGTGTATTATCGGAGTGGTCAGGCCACATCTGCAAGTCCCCAACAGGGTTATAGAAAAAGGTAGGGAAAAAAAACCTAGTACATTGATTTGTGCACTTACTTATCTTTTATTACAAAGAAATAAAAATAAAAAAGGGTTACAAAAATACATATTTGGATATCGCTGCTTCTGTAATGAATGCGTTGTAGCATGAAGCACAAATAAAAAAGCCAAAATTCTGTTTTGTTTTTTTTAAATTAATTTTCGTCTCCCAAAAATGCAATAAAAGTGATCAAAAGTCACCACACAATGGTACCTATAAAAATCTATAGCTTGTCACAAATAAACCAAGCCCTCATCCGCTCCGTGCATGGAAGACTAAAGGTTATAAATTAGAAGTCTTTGAAGTGACACAAAAATAATTTATTTTCAAAAATGTTTTTCCTCAAAAAAATATATTTTTGTACCTCTGTAATTGCAGTGACCCACAGAATAACAGGATTTTTGTACTTAGCATAAAATCTCTTTCTTTGTTCATTGGGGGACACGGCTCAGACCGTGGGTATAGCTGCTGCCCCTAGGAGACTAACACTAAACAGAAAGTGTTGGCTCCTCCTACCAGCTTCCCTTTCCCTGCAGGCACCAAGTTAACCATATGATATGAAAAAACAGTTAATATAAAAGCATAAAAACTAGAGATGAGCGAGCATACTCGCTAAGGGCAATTGCTCGATCGAGCATTGCCCTTAGCGAGTACCTGCCCACTCGGGAGCAAAGATTCGGCTGCTGGCAGGGAGCGGCGGGGGAGAGCAGGGAGGAACGGAGGAGAGATCTCTCTCTCCCTCTCTCCCCCCCCCGCTCCCCACTGCTCATGGCCGCAACTCACCTGTCGGAACCTTTTCTTCCGAGCGGGGAGATACTCACTAAGGACAATGCTCGATCATCTGTAATAAAAACTTTTAAAACTATATCTCAGGGTAGCACCATGTGCAACCCCACAGAGAACGCTCCAACAAAGAGGAAGATATGTGACTGGGTGAGTACTGTTTCCGCCAGTGAACAAGACGTATCATTAGGGTACACAGCTGATGACTGTGAGACTTTCCACAGAAGTGGCTTGGTGGCAGGAAAAATATAGAAAGACGCAAGCGGCAACTTTATGACCGTCTGTAAAATTCTTCTACTGAGGAAGGCATCCGTGGATGTAAAAGTATGCACCCGGTAAGACATAGAAAAGTTATACAAAGAGGTCCATGTAGTAGCCTTACACAATGGGGCTTCCACTATGTAGGTGTATACCACCCAAAAGGTACGTACTGCCCGAGTAGAATGTACAATAATATGGAAGGGAGGCATTCTGCCCTTACCACGCTATGCCTCTTCCACCGCTGATCGGATGCAGCGAGAGAGGACTACCTCGAAAGTTGTAAGATTATGTCTTGGGCCATCAGGGATCACGAAAAGAGTCATAACGGTTGAAAGAAGCCGTCTGAGAGGGGTAGGTCCACAAGTCTCACACTAGATCCAGTTTGTGAAGAGCATGTTCTCATGGATGAACTGCAGAGGTGAAAATGAAGGCAAGCCGATGTCCTCATTGAGATGAAATGCCAAAAGCACCTTAGGTAGGAAGGAGGGGACAGGACTTAGGACCACCTTCTCCTAATGAAAGCTGGTGGATGGGGATGACCACTACTAAGAAGGCCACCCTCTTGGCCAAAAGGCGAACTGGCACTTTGCTCAAAGGGATGAGACTGTAGTGCTTTCAGTACTAAATTAAGGTCCCGAGGTTGAGCAGGATAATGGCACGGAGGGGGGGATTGATAGTTATTAAATCGGATGGCGAAGCAGAGAAATCGCTGATGTGCTCCACAGATAAGGATATGAAGATGGCCGTCCTTGGATACCACAAAGAGTTTGGAATAGAAACCCATTAATCATTGAGAAGGAGAAACTGCAACAATGACATGTTAGCTTTTAAAGGGGACCTTTGAATCCTGGAGCTGAAGAAGCAATCGGAAAGGAGAGGCAGAAAATGCTATGGCATAGCTCGAAGAAATGATCTCCTGCACACAGGGGTCTGAGACATAGATGAGTCAAGTCTCCCTGAGTCTCCCTGGGTGGGGACTTCAAAGGCTGTGATCGGGGGCACAAAGGAGGGCCTTCGCTTTTGTGCCTGTGAGGCATTCTTACTATCTGAGTTCCAGGGGCTGGAGCGGTGAAAGAAGTGAAATTGTGTTTTGTTTTTGTTTGTTTTTTTCCTGAAAAGCTCTCATGCATCTGTTCTGTAGTAGGTGGGAACCCTTAACACCCATGGCTTCACAGATGATCTTATCCAGTCTGGCGCTGAAAAAGTCTTGAGCTAACAAAAGGAAGGCCTATTAAGGGCCTCTTAGAGGAGGCATCTGCATTCCAGGATTTTAGCCACATGGTCTGGCGTGTGGCTACCAAAAGATGCGCACACCCCAGCTGAGAGTCTGGCAGTATCCAGGGAAGCTTCACAGATAAAATTTGCGCCTGGCCTGTTTGATGCGCCATGTCTGCCAATTCTCCTAGAGGAGTGTGTGAAGAGAATACCTCGGCGTAGCTGCTTAGCTCATTCAGTAGTGACACTGTCGACCCAGGTAGAGGCGAAAACTGGCCTGAATACTGAATCCACTGCCTCAAAGGAAATTTTGGCTAGTGATTCCATTTTCTTGTCACACACATTTAAACAAATGAGACACTAAGGCCTCATGTCCACGGGGAAAATCAGGCCCGCTCCGGATTCTCCATGGAGAATCCGTAGCGGGTCCCTCCTGCCCCGCGGACATGAGCGCTGAAAATAAGAATAAATAAGAATAAACTTACCTCCCGCCCGCTCCGGATCTCCTTTTCGCCGCGGCGTCATCTTCTCTGCGTCGCGGCCGAATCTTCTTTCTTCGGCCCGGCGGATGCGCAGGATGACGTCGGTGACGTGCCCCGCGCATGCGCCGGCCCGAAGAAAAAAGATCCGGCCGCGACGGAGAGAAGATGGCGCCGCGGCGAAGAGAAGAAACGGAGCGGGTGAGTAAATTCCGATTTTTGTCTCCCGCGGATCCGGACGGCTTCCATAGGCTTCAATAGAAGCCCGCGGGAGCCGTCCCCGCGGGAGACCCGCACGAAAATGGAGCATGGTCCGGATTTGTTCATGCTCCATTTTTTTTAAAATCACTTTTATTGACGATCCGCGGGTATTTATCTACCCGCGGGTGGTCAATGCATCCCTATGGGATGCTGATCCGCGGGCAGGAGAAGAGTTAAAATCTGCTGCGGATTTTAATTCTTCTTTTGCCCGTGGACATGAGGCCTAAGGGGATCCACTGCTGGTGAAGACTACCACTTCTTTATGAACTCCTCCAGAAAAGAGTACATGAGGTCTAGGCATTTAGGTGTAGTTAAGGGTTTGTTGGGCATGTTCCATTCTCTTGTCAAGACATCGTCAAACTGTGCATGAACTGGGAAGAACACCTCAACATCTGAAGGAAAAGGTCGCCGCTACCGTAGTGGCTGTCTGCTCTGTTTCCTGAAGGGTATCCTTCACTGTGACTATCAGGCTGTCCACCATAGTGGAGAGTTTAGAGGCCTGTTCCTTGTCCAGATCGGAATAATAGGGGATATCAGACAGTCCACCTTCTGAGAGACTATTTTCTCTGGAGAAAGGTTCTGACGTGATAACGATCCAGGGGATCTGGATGATTGCCCTGAGCGAGAAGGCCTAGTCCTCCCATTGTAGACCACAGAAGAGGAGTCCTGTGTGAAGGAGTAACCTATGCCAGACACGTTTTGAAACATTTGACTGGTACTACAGTCTACCCTGTCTAGAACTGCAGCAGATATTCTATTAACCCCTTCCCGCTGCAGGGCGTAAGTTTACATCCTGGCAGCCTGATACTTCCCGCAACAGGACGTAAACTTACGTCCTGGAGATAGCGCGGGATCATATGTGATCCCGCGCTATCCCGCAGCGAGAGCCGGCTGTCAGTCACAGCCGGCGTCCCGCTGCAACAGCGGGGGGTCATCGGAGATGTGCCCCCGGCTGTTAACCCCTTCCCTGCCGCGATCTAAGTAGATCGCGGCAGGGAAAGAGTTCACAGAGGGAGCGCGGCTCCCTCTGTGTCTCCGGCCGGAACTCACGATGTCATCGCGAGAGCCCGGCCTGTCACCATGGCAACAGGATGCCAGACACTGGCGTCCTGTATTGCCTATGCCTATAATCGCTGTACAAGCGATAAGGCATGGCAGAGCAGTAGCTCTGCCATGCCTTATGACAGCGATCATCAGGGCAGTGGTTAAAGTCCCTCAGAGGGACACAAACAGTGTAAAAAAAACAAAGATTAAAAAAAGAATTTAAAAAAATGTAAAAAAAAGAGTAAAAAAAAACATTTTTTAATGCTTTTTCTCAGATTAGCATAAAAAAAGGTAAAAAAAAAATAAAATCCCACATATTTGGTATTGTCGCGTCCGTAACGACGCGTACAATAAGTTGCACATGCTTTTGACTGTGCACGGAAAAAAACGCTAAAAAACTGAGGCAAAATGCTAATTTTTAGCATTTTGCCTCACTAAAAACGCAATAAAAGTGATCAAAAAAGCCGTATATACCCCAAAATGGTACCAATAAAATCTACAGCTCGTCTCGCAAAAAAAAAGGCCTCATAGAGTGCCGTACATCAAAAAATAAAAAAGTTACAGGACTTTGAATGCAGCAATTTAGAAGAAAAAAAAAAAATTACCCAGAAAAAGGGTTTTTATTGCAGAAAAGTGGGAAAACCTAAAAAAAATGTAAGAATTTTGGTATCGTTGTAACCGTACCGGTCCGCAGAAAAAATGGAATGTCTCATTTATGCTGCATGAGTACCGCTGTAAAAAAAAAATAAAAAAATCTATGGCAGAATTGATGCGTTTTCTCTCCCTGCTATCATTAAAAAAAAAAAAAAAGTTTTACAATATAGTCTATGTGCCCAAAAGTGGCACCGATAAAAACTACAGTTCGCCATGCAAAAAACAAGCCCTCATACGGCCGCGTCGACGGAAAAATAAAAAAGTTATGACTTTTGATAAACGGAGAAGAAAATCCGCCAAAAATTGTTGCGTCCTTAAGCCCAAAATAGGCCATGTCATGAAGGGGTTAAGGTCCGAGGCCACCTGTGACAGGGAATGTAGCCATTCCAGTTCGTTTTTGGTGGGAGGGGTGCCTGTAGTTGGTTCTACATCCGCCTGCTTGCGCTTGCATACAGACAGGACAAAACTGCTTGGATTGCCCACATGCAAATTTAGCAAAAGCATGTTGGACATGGTGTTAAAAAGGCTGCAGACAGTATTTAATAGAATATATCCTTACAGGCCTACTGCCAGGGGTACTGCAGGAGAGCAAGCCACCAGGCGGAGCTTACGCGGTCCGGAACTGGTCTGAGGAGCAATGGACCAATTGATAACTGTTGGATAGTCTGGAGCCAGTGGGAAGCTCTGTGAAATCTAGTCACATGGAAGATCCCACAGGTCCCAGCAAGCCTGCGTGGAAAATCTGAGGCTGGGAACCAATGAGAGAGGATGTAAGGGTGGGATTTACTGAGAAAAGAACGCAAGAGCAATGGGAGCCCCGAAAGAAGGCATGCTGGGAACTGATTGGGTGAGAAGAGAGGAAGGCCTTCCTTAAGCAGGGCACTGGGATTGGAGGAAAGCAGCGTGACCATGCCCAACCAGGCGAAGTGGCCTGACTAGGCCTGAAGCTAGGGGCTCAATTTTTGGCCATGGCTGGGAGTCCACTGGTCCCTGAGCCCCAATGGCATTGTCGGTAAAGCCAGTAGAGGAACTCCCTGTGGCAGGAACATAGCCCTGTGCCTCCCTATGGAGAATGATGGGGTTATAGTGGACACTGGGGGGGAGGGGGGGGGGCAGAGAGAGAGAGAGTACTCTCCCTGCTGCAGAGTGAAGAAGATACTTACTCTTTCACTGAGAACAAATGGGGCTCCACGGTTCCAGCAGTTTACGCCTCTGTACTCACCTGCTTTTGATGAGGAATGGAGTTCTCTGGTAAGGGGGGGACACTATTGCCAGCAGGTCACATTCAAGTTAGGACTTGGACGTACCTCCTTTTCTTCTGAGGTTAGGGCAGACAACAGCACCGTTAACTCCATTCTGTTCGCCCTCCTCGGTGGGGTCCTGCCTCCCTGAATCCAAGAGGTTCTTAATGACTGGCAACAATGAGGTCTGCCTGCTATGGAGATTAAAGGCCCATTTAGATGGGGGCGAATGTCGGGCAAACTATGCCCACCCCTCATCATCGCACATACTATCTGCGGTGCTGCTACTATACACCTCTTCCCATGAGGTCTCCGAACCCTTCCTCCAAAATATCACCGACTGTCCGCTGTCTCTAACACTATGTCCTCCCTTTTTCTCAAACTTAAGCTCTCTAAAACTGACCTTGTCATCTTTCCGCCTTCTAACCGACCTCCCCTCAACATCTCCAATCCAGTGTCTGGCACCACCATAACCCCCAGACCGTGCGCCCACTGCCTTGGGGTCACACTGCACTCTGACCTCTCCTTTACCCCCCACATCCAACCTCTGCCCCGAACATGCCACATGCACCTCAGAAATGTTGCTAAAATCCACCCGTTCTTCACCATGGTCAGGCTAAAGACACTCGTGGTCGCCCTCATCCACTCCCGACTCGACTACTGCAACTCGCTGCTCATCGGCCCCCCGCACCAGACTCTCCCCTCTCCAATCCATACTAAACGCGGCAGCTAGGCTCCTCTTCCTATCCAGCCGCTCCTCAGACAACTCTGCACTATGCCAGTCACTGCACTGGCTGCCCATCCACTGCAGAACTCCATTTAAACTCCTCACTCTCACCCAGAAAGCTCTCCTTGGTGCCGCGCCACCATACATCGCTTCCCTTCTGTCCATGCATCGCCCAGCCCGCACTCCACTCCACCGTACATCACTTCCACCTGTCCATACATCACCTAGCCCGCACACTCCGATCTGCTAACACACTCAGACTAAACACCCCTCTAGTATGAACCTCACACGCTCACCTCCAGGACTTCACCAGAGCAGCACCCATCCTCTGGAACGCTCTACCCCAAGGCATCCGGACAATTCCCGATGCACGAAATTTCTGATGTGCCGTAAAAACGCACCTCTTCAGAGAGGCATACCAAATCACCGGATGTAGTTCCCCTGTCCCTCCCTATGGCTTCCAACACCTTCCACTCTGCCACATACGACCTCTACCCCTGCACCCCTTGACCGCTCCACCTGTTTGCTTTCTTATAACTGATTTCCACATGTAATTCTTGTATTGCTTGTGTACAGCCGCCCCGCTGTGAGCCAGCGATACTAGCTCCCATGCAGCAGCACTGCAGCCAGTATGTGCGGGACGAGTGTCGGCCATCGTTTGCCTGACATTCGTCCCATCTGCGGGAGGGGTATGCCTGGTAGAAGGAGCTAACACTTTTCTGCCTAGTGTCGCCTCCTAGTGGCAGTAGCTATACCCACAGTCCAAGCTGTGTTTCCCAATGATGTGAACTAGAAAAATGTGTTCTTTCTGCTGTGCAGTGAGAATACGCACAAAACAATGACGGAGTTGGTGCTTTTTCACTCTGTCCCTTCAAATAAGTTTTTTACAAGTCCTCGTATGGCTAAGCTGACGGAAAAATAAAGTTATGGATTTTGAAATTCAGAGATGGGAAAAAAAGTCATTAAGTATGGGAGTCTGATTCGTGAGGTTGCACCTCCTTCTTACCACGCTACATAGATCGCTGTGCCATCGCTGTGCCATCGCTGTCTATAGGAATGAATTGAGTAGCTTGGAAATCTCTTCCAAATCGCGTCGGCCAGGTGAATAGCTAGAAATATTTGAATGGACTGCACACCTTCACGGGATCCTCTTTATATGAAGCTCATAAGATTTATTAAGGTACTTCAGCCACCCACAACGTTTCTACAACATTTCGGGCTAGTGCTCTTCGTTGCGCATGAGACACAGCCAGAGGTAAACTATATGAGTCTGGACACAGAGAACCCTCCAAGGCAGAAGAATGTGCGAAGTTACCCTAGAGGTGATTAGCTGGTGATCGGTCCTGCTCGCTGGGATATCAGGCCCGATGAAGAGCAGCAGATGAAAAATTGTTTGGAAATCTCTTGTTAAAGTTTAGATTACTCTAAGAAAATAAAGTCTTCCTACAAGACGTTTAGGTGTTCCCCGAGCCAAAAACTACAGGGGATTGTTGGCATTGCATAATGCATTCCTTTTTCATTTGTCTCGTCCTGCAGGCGATATCTCGGTGTCCCCGGCCAGCCTTCCACTGAAGGTCCAGCATCTCACACAGTCTCTGCGTCACATTACAGCGGAGCTCAATAGCGTCTTGTCATCGCTGTCTGCTGACCCTCAGCCCGTGCCCCATACACACAACCAGCCGCCACTCTTCACAGGGCTCCCAGTTTCTGCTTATGCATCATTGTCCAGAATCAGTCCTCAAGTTGGCAGCCATCCACTATCTCATTGGGCCTGGAGGACTGGTGGCCATTCAAAGATTGCTTCAGCCTCTGCTGCCCAGACAGTAGACGCTATTATGGCCGAGAAATGGAGAAAGTATTTTCCAGGTGAGTCAAGAAACTTTGTTTTATGATGTGATGAAAATGTACACTTGTAATTCAAAAGATTTATCAAGAAGTTCAACCCCTATGAGAATGCAGGCTAGTCACCCCGAGTCACACGGCACCCCTGCGAGATAGTTGAAGTGTCCAAGGAAAGCCAAAGCTAGCCTTAAAGGGGTTGTCCCGCGCCGAAACGGGTTTTTTTTTTTTTTTTAACCCCCCCCCCGTTCGGCGCGAGACAACCCCGATGCAGGGGTTAAAAAAACAACCCGCACAGCGCTTACCTGAATCCCGGCAGTCCGGCGTCTTCATACTTACCTGCTGAAGATGGCCGCCGGGATCCTCTGTCTCCGTGGACCGCAGGGCTTCTGTGCGGTCCATTGCCGATTCCAGCCTCCTGATTGGCTGGAATCGGCACGTGACGGGGCGGAGCTACACGGAGCCGGCATTCTACACGAGCGGCCCCATAGAAGACTGCAGAAGACCCGGACTGCGCAAGCGCGGCTAATTTGGCCATCGGAGGGCGAAAATTAGTCGGCACCATGGAGACGAGGACGCCAGCAACGGAGCAGGTAAGTATAAAACTTTTTATAACTTCTGTATGGCTCATAATTAATGCACAATGTACATTACAAAGTGCATTATTATGGCCATACAGAAGTGTATAGACCCACTTGCTGCCGCGGGACAACCCCTTTAAGTGGAAATCTAGTATTACATGGCATTCTGGGACATATCGAGGGTGGTCCTGAGCGGGAGACCCCACAGTGGACATATAGTAATACATGGCATTCTGGGACATATCGGGGGTGGTCCTGAGCGGGAGACCCCACAGTGGACATACAGTATTACAAGGCATTATGGGACACATTGGGGGTGGTCCTGAGCGGGAGACCCCACAGTGGACATATAGTAATACATGGCATTCTGGGACATATCGGGGGTGGTCCTGAGTGGGAGACCCCACAGTGGACATACAGTATTACAAGGCATTCTGGGACACATTGGGGGTGGTCCTGAGTGGGAGACCCCACAGTGGACATATAGTAATACATGGCATTCTGGGACATATCGGGGTGGTCCTGAGTGGGAGACCCCACAGTGGACATATAGTAATACATGGCATTCTGGGACATATCGGGGGTGGTCCTGAGCGGGAGACCCCACAGTGGACATACAGTATTACAAGGCATTCTGGGACACATTGGGGGTGGTCCTGAGTGGGAGACCCCACAGTGGACATATAGTAATACATGGCATTCTGGGACATATCGGGGGTGGTCCTGCATGAGAGACTCTGCTCTGCGATGTTATTGCCCTTATTGAATGCCACCCCCTTTTGTTGGATAATATTGCAGGGAAGGGCTAGCTGGTGGTTGGCATCGGGGCATTGCTGGCAGCTCTCCCTGCATTAGTCCCCCTCTTACCTGCAGCAGAAGATGATTTCTCTAATGTATTAGGATTTGCTAATATTTCTTTGAAGAACTGTCAGCTGAGGGGCCGTTACTTGCTGCCAGCATGCTAGCTCCTTGAGTGGTCCGCCTGGCTCACCTCTGTATGTAATTGTTGTCTGTGGGGACAAGATTTTGTATTTTGGAAAAATGACTCTTACTTTACGATTTTATTTTTTACCTAAATGTGACCATGAAAATTAACGTCTGCGCTTTATCTGTCTTTTGCTTTTCAGGAGGGACGCCATTACTGGGTGCACCGCCTCTGCACACAGAAAATAAATTAGGATATGTCTCTGCTGAGTAAGTTTAATGTCACTGATTGCAAAATATTCCAGTAAAATCCCGTCATACGAAGTGAAAGAAACAAGTGTAAGAATTGCCCTATATGGGACATAAAAAGTGAGAGGTGACTCACCTGGTACACGATGGGTTACCCCTGGCTAGGGAAATCCCACCGGCACCCTCGATCCAAGACCGCGTGTAGAGAAATTACTTGTCCACAATCCAAAAGTAGTTGGAGAGTCAGGAGCCGAAGGAGCCATCAGCAGGATACACCCCATAAGATATAAAGGAGCCCGTGCGCCGTAGAAACAAAGTGCAATATATAAAAAAATGTCGCTGTATTGTTTTGTTATATATGCTTGAAAAAGGCAAGTTTTTGTAGTGCCGAAACGCGTAGCAATAAAGTTTACGTGTAGAATTAACCCCGTGTGGTTCCACATATTGCACTTTGTTTAATGCAAAAGTGCTCTTTTTTTGTTTGTGTCATAGTAAGTGAGGTGTAGAGAGAACCCCTCACGACGAACGCCGTGCCCCTCTTAAAGTAAAAAGCTCTGTATTCATCCATCCTGGTCTCTTTAAATGCTTCCCATTCTTCCTCCTTTTAGGGATTGGTAACGATTGTGCTTTGAGAATCTCATTCCACAATATTTTCCGACCTTCTTGAATATTTCTGTCCTTAAGAACATCCAGCCATTGGATTCTTCCTCTTTCTAAGTTCAGTAAAATCTGCCTTCCTGAAATCCAACCTTGAGGTCTGAGTCTTCTCAGGTCTTCCTCCCCTTGTTATCCAACATCCAAGGATATCATAATCACTGCCTCCTAAGGTCCCGGCCACCCTTACTTCCTCAACCATTCCCTCCCTATTGGTAAGAATTAGGTCCAAGATAGCAGATCCCCTTGTTTTCTCTTCTGTCTTCTGGAAGATAAAGTTGTCAGCAAGAGCGGATAAGAATCTGTTGGATCCATTACTTTTACCTGAGAGATTCCCAACAAATGTCTGGATGGGTAAAATCTCCCATGATCACTATGTTGGGCATTCTGAATTTTTTGTCTTTGTTCTTTCTTCCCACTTCTAATAGCGAGGGTCTCAAATGTATTAATTAGCTGTATGTTTTTGCCTTTCACTTCCCTTCCCATATTGTTCTAGTTTAAAGCTCTCCTAATGAGTGAAGCAAGGCGCCCACCAAATATATGCTTACCTGTTTTTGTAAGGTACAACCCGTCTCTAGCAAGCAGTCCATCATATAGGTAATTCACTCCATGGTCTAGGAATCCGATTCTTTGCTGACGGCACCATCGATGTAGCCACTTGTTCACCTCCAGAATCCTGTTCCATCTTCTTATTCCATGGCCATCCACTGGGAGGATGGATGAGAAGACCACCTGTGCTCCTAGTTCCTTCACCTTCTTTCTGAGGTCTTCAAAGTCTCTGCAGATAGTTGCAAGGTCCTTTTTTGCAGTGTCATTTGTCCCTACATGTATTAGTAGGAATGGGTGGTGTTCTGTAGGACTGAGGAGTCTTGACTGCCGATCAGACACGTCTTTGTGCCCCTGGAAGACAGCACACCTCTCGTGAGATGTCAGGTCTGCAGACAGCGGCCTCTGTTCCTCTCAATAGGGAATCCCCCACAACCACCACTCTCCTTTTCTTTTTCACAACAGCACGTCTTTTTCTCCATTCAAGAGGACTCTGTGTGCTCACTACACAGTTCTTTGTGGGTAGAGTCATTTCTTGCTGTACCTTTTTCTCCTCTCTGTTCTTTGTGGGTAGAGTCATTTTTTGTTATACTTCTTTCTCCTCTGTTCCTTGTGGGTAGAGTCATTTCTTGGTGTACCTCTTTCTCCTCTGCTCTTTGTGGGTGGGTAGAGTCATTTCTTGCTATATCTCCTTCTCCTTTGCTCTGTTCTTTGTGGGTAGAGTCATTTCTTGCTGCACCTCGTTCTCCTCTGTACTTTGTGGGTAGAGTCATTTCTTGGTGTACCTCTTTTTCTTCTGCTCTGTTCTTTGTGGGTAGAGTCATTTCTTGTTATACCTCTTCCTCTTCTGCTCTGTTCTTTCAGGGTGAAGTCATTTCTTGCTGTACCTCTTTCTCCTCTGCTCTTTGTGGGCAGAGTCATTTTTTGCCATACCTCTTTCTCTTCTGCTCTGTTCTTTCTGGGTAGAGTCATTTCTTGCTGTACCTCTTTTTCCTCTGCTCTGTTCTTTGTTGGTAAAGTCATTTCTTGCTGTACCTCTTTTTCCTCTGCTCTGTTCTTTGTTGGTAAAGTCATTTCTTGCTGTACCTCCTTCTCCTCTCCTCTCTCTGCTCTTTGTGGGTAGAGTCATTTCTTGCTGTACCTCTTTCTCCTCTCCTCTGTTCTTTGTGGGTAGAGTCATTTCTTGCTGTACCTCTTTCTCCTCTGTTCTTTGTGGGTAGAGTCATTTCTTGGTGTACCTCTTTCTCTTCTGCTCTGCTCTTTGTGGGTAGAGTCATTTCTTGCTGTACCTCTTTCTCCTCTGTTCTTTGTGGGTAGAGTCATTGTTTGCTGTACCTCTTTCTCTTCTGCTCTGATCTTTGTGGGTAGAGTCATTTCTTGGTGTACCTCTTTCTCTTCTGCTCTGATCTTTGTGGGTAGAGTCATTTCTTGTTATACCTCTTTCTCTTCTGCTCTGTTCTTTCTGGGTGAAGTCATTTCTTGCTGTACCTCTTTTTCCTCTGCTCTGGTCTTTGTTGGTAAAGTCATTTCTTGCTGTACCTCCTTCTCCTCTCCTCTCTCTGCTCTTTGTGGGTAGAGTCATTTCTTGCTGTACCTCTTTTTCCTCTGCTCTTTGTGGGTAGAGTCATTTCTTGCTGTATCTCTTTCTCCTCTGTTCTTTGTGGGTAGAGTCATTTCTTGCTCTACCTCTTTCTTCTCTCCTCTGCTCTTTGTGGTAGTCATTTCTTGCTCTACCTCTTTCTCCTCTCCTCTGCTCTTTGTGGTAGAGTCATTTCTTGCTCTACCTCTTTCTCCTCTCCTCTGCTCTTTGTTGGTAGTCATTTCTTGCTGTACCTCTTTCTGCTCTCCTCTGCTCTTTGTTGGTAGAGTAATTTCTTGCTGTACCTCTCTCTCCTGTGTTCTTTGTGGGTAGAGTCATTTCTTGCTGCACCTCTTTCTCCTCTCCTCTGCTCTTTGTGGTAGAGTCATTTCTTGCTCTACCTCTTTCTCCTCTGTTCTTTGTGGGTAGAGTCATTTCTTGCTGCACCTCTTTCTCCTCTCCTCTGCTCTTTGTGGGTAGAGTCATTTCTTGCTGCACCTCTTTCTCCTCTCCTCTGCTCTTTGTGGGTAGAGTCATTTCTTGCTGCACCTTTCTCCTCTCCTCTACTTTTTGTGGTAGAGTCATTTCTTGCTGCACCTTTTTCTCCTCTCCTCTGCTGTTTGTGGTAGAGTCATTTCTTGCTCTACCTCTTTCTCCTCTGTTCTTTGTGGGTAGAGTCATTTCTTGCTGCACCTCTTTCTCCTCTGTTCTTTGTGGGTAGAGTCATTTCTTGCTGTGCTTCTTTTTCCTTTGCTCTTTGTGGGTAGAGTCATTTCTTGCTGTACCTCTTTCTCCTCTCCTCTGCTCTTTGTTGGTAGAGTAATTTCTTGGTGTACCTCTTTCTCTTCTGCTCTTTGTGGGTAGAGTCATTTCTTGCTGTACCTCTTTCTCCTCTCCTCTGCTCTTTGTTGGTAGTCATTTCTTGCTGTACCTCTTTCTCCTCTGCTCTTTGTGAGTAGAGTCATTTCTTGCTGTACCTCTTTCTCCTCTGCTCTTTGTTGGTAGTCATTTCTTGCTTTACCTCTTTCTCCTCTGCTCTTTGTTGGTAGTCATTTCTTGCTCTACCTTTTTCTCCTCTCTGTTCTTTGTGGGTAGAATCATTTTTTGTTATACTTCTTTCTCCTCTGTTCCTTGTGGGTAGAGTCATTGTTTGCTGTACCTCTTTCTCTTCTGCTCTGATCTTTGTGGGTAGAGTCATTTCTTGGTGTACCTCTTTCTCTTCTGCTCTGCTCTTTGTGGGTAGAGTCATTTCTTGTTATACCTCTTTTTCTTCTGCTCTGTTCTTTCTGGGTGAAGTCATTTCTTGCTGTACCTCTTTTTCCTCTGCTCTGTTCTTTGTTGGTAAAGTCATTTCTTGCTGTACCTCCTCTCCTCTCTCTGCTCTTTGTGGGTAGAGTCATTTCTTGCTGGACCTCTTTCTCCTCCCCTCTGCTCTTTGTGGGTAGAGTCATTTCTTGCTGTACCTCTTTCTTCTCTGTTCTTTGTGGGTAGAGTCATTGTTTGCTGTACCTCTTTCTCTTCTGCTCAGATCTTTCTGGGTAGAGTCATTTCTTGCTGTACCTCTTTCTCCTCTCCTCTTTCTTGGTAGAGACATTTCTTGCTGCACCTTTTTCTCCTCTCCTCTGCTGTTTGTGGTAGAGTCATTTCTTGTTCTACCTCTTTCTCCTCTGTTCTTTGTGGGTAGAGTCATTTCTTGCTGTACCTCTTTCTCCTCTCCTCTGCTCTTTGTGGGTAGAGTCATTTCTTGCTCTACCTCTTTCTCCTCTGTTCTTTGTGGGTAGAGTCATTTCTTGCTGCACCTCTTTCTCCTCTCCTCTGCTCTTTGTGGGTAGAGTCATTTCTTGCTGCACCTCTTTCTCCTCTCCTCTGCTCTTTGTGGGTAGAGTCATTTCTTGCAGCACCTCTTTCTCCTCTGCTCTTTGTGGGCAGTCATTTTTTGCCATACCTCTTTCTCTTCTGCTCTGTTCTTTCTGGGTAGAGTCATTTCTTGCTGTACCTCTTTTTCCTTTGCTCTGTTCTTTGTTGGTAAAGTCATTTCTTGCTGTACCTTCTTCTCCTCTCCTCTCTCTGCTCTTTGTGGGTAGAGTCATTTCTTGCTGTACCTCTTTCTCCTCTGTTCTTTGTGGGTAGAGTCATTTCTTGCTGTACCTCTTTCTCCTGTGTTCTTTGTGGGTAAAGTCATTTCTTGCTGTACCCCCTTCTCCTCTCCTCTCTCTGCTCTTTGTGGGTAGATTCATTTCTTGCTATACCTCCTTCTCCTTTGCTCTGTTCTTTGTGGGTAGAGTCATTTCTTGCTGTACCTCTTTCTCCTCTGTTCTTTGTGGGTAAAGTCATTTCTTGCTGTACCTCTTTCTCCTCTCCTCTGCTCTTCGTGGGTAGAGTCATTTCTTGCTGTACCTCTTTCTCCTCTGCTCTTTGTGGTAGAGTCATTTCTTGCTCTACCTGTTTCTCCTCTGTTCTTTGTGGGTAGTCATTTCTTGCTGCACCTCTTTCTCCTCTGTTCTTTGTGGGTAGAGTCATTTCTTGCTGTGCTTCTTTTTCCTTTGCTCTTTGTGGGTAGAGTCATTTCTTGCTGTACCTCTTTCTCCTCTCCTCTGCTCTTTGTTGGTAGAGTAATTTCTTGGTGTACCTCTTTCTCTTCTGCTCTTTGTGGGTAGAGTCATTTCTTGCTGCACCTCTTTCTCCTCTCCTCTGCTCTTTGTTGGTAGAGTCATTTCTTGCTTTACCTCTTTCTCCTTTGCTCTTTGTGAGTAGAGTCATTCCTTGCTGTACCTCTTTCTCCTCTCCTCTGCTCTTTGTTGGTAGAGTCATTTCTTGCTTTACCTCTTTCTCCTCTCCTCTGCTGTTTGTGGGTAGAGTAATTTCTTGCTGTACCTCTCTCTCCTCTGTACTTTGTGGGTAGAGTCATTTCTTGCTGCACCTTTTTCTCCTCTCCTCTGCTCTTTGTGGTAGAGTCATTTCTTGCTCTACCTCTTTCTCCTCTGTTCTTTGTGGGTAGAGTCATTTCTTGCTGCACCTCTTTCTCCTCTCCTCTCCTCTGCTCTTTGTGGGTAGAGTCATTTCTTGCTGTACCTCTTTCTACTCTGTTCTTTGTTGGTAAAGTCATTTCTTGCTGTACCTCCTTTTCCTCTCCTCTCTCTGCTCTTTGTAGGTAGAGTCATTTCTTGCTGTACCTCTTTCTCCTCTCCTCTGCTTTGTGGGTAGAGTCATTTCTTGCTGTGCTTCTTTTTCCTTTGCTCTTTGTGGGTAGAGTCATTTCTTGCTGTACCTCTTTCTCCTCTCCTCTGCTCTTTGTTGGTAGAGTAATTTCTTGCTGTACCTCTTTCTCCTCTGCTCTTTGTGGGTAGAGTAATTTCTTGCTGTACCTCTTTCTCTTCTCCTCTGCTCTTTGTTGGTAGTCATTTCTTGCTGTACCTCTTTCTCCTCTGCTCTTTGTGAGTAGAGTCATTTCTTGCTGTACCTCTTTCTCCTCTCCTCTGCTCTTTGTTGGTAGTCATTTCTTGCCGTACCTCTTTCTCCTCTGTTCTTTGTGGGTAGAGTCATTTTTTGTTATACTTCTTTCTCCTCTGTTCCTTGTGGGTAGAGTCATTGTTTGCTGTACCTCTTTCTCTTCTGCTCTGCTCTTTTTTTTGGGTATAGTCATTTCTTGGTGTACCTCTTTCTCCTCTGCTCTTTGTGGGTAGAGTCATTTCTTGCTATACCTCCTTCTCCTTTGCTCTGTTCTTTGTGGGTAGAGTCATTTCTTGCTGCACCTCGTTCTCCTCTGTACTTTGTTGGTAGAGTCATTTCTTGTTATACCTCTTTTTCTTCTGCTCTGTTCTTTCTGGGTGAAGTCATTTCTTGCTGTACCTCTTTCTCCTCTGCTCTTTGTGGGTAGAGTCATTTCTTGCTGTACCTCTTTCTACTCTGTTCTTTGTTGGTAAAGTCATTTCTTGCTGTACCTCCTTTTCCTCTCCTCTCTCTGCTCTTTGTAGGTAGAGTCATTTCTTGCTGTACCTCTTTCTCCTCTCCTCTGCTCTTTCTTGGTAGAGACATTTCTTGCTGCACCTTTTTCTCCTCTCCTCTGCTGTTTGTGGTAGAGTCATTTCTTGCTCTACCTCTTTCTCCTCTGTTCTTTGTGGGTAGAGTCATTTCTTGCTGTACCTCTTTCTCCTCTGCTCTTTGTGGGTAGAGTCATTTCTTGCTGTACCTCTTTCTCCTCTGTTCTTTGTCGGTAGAGTCATTTCTTGCTGTACTTCTTTCTCCTCTGTTCTTTGTGGGTAGAGTCATTGTTTGCTGTACCTCTTTCTCTTCTGCTCAGATCTTTGTGGGTAGAGCATTTCTTGCTGTACCTCTTTTTCCTCTGCTCTGTTCTTTGTTGGTAAAGTCATTTCTTGCTGTACCTCCTTCTCCTCTCCTCTCTCTGCTCTTTGTGGGTAGAGTCATTTCTTGCTGTACCTCTTTCTCCTCTCCTCTGTTCTTTGTGGGTAGAGTCATTTCTTGCTGTACCTCTTTCTCTTCTGCTCTGCTCTTTGTGGGTAGAGTCAGTTTTTGGTATACCTCTTTCTCCCCTGCTCCTTGTGGGTAGAGTCATTTCTTGCTGTACCTCTTTCTCCTCTGTTCTTTGTGGGTAGAGTCATTGTTTGCTGTACCTCTTTCTCTTCTGCTCTGATCTTTGTGAGTAGAGTCATTTCTTGGTGTACCTCTTTTTCTTCTGCTCTGTTCTTTGTTGGTAGAGTCATTTCTTGTTATACCTCTTTCTCTTCTGCTCTGTTCTTTCTGGGTAGAGCATTTCTTGCTGTACCTCTTTTTCCTCTGCTCTGTTCTTTGTTGGTAAAGTCATTTCTTGCTGTACCTCCTTCTCCTCTCCTCTCTCTGCTCTTTGTGGGTAGAGTCATTTCTTGCTGTACCTCTTTCTCCTCTCCTCTGTTCTTTGTGGGTAGAGTCATTTCTTGCTGTACCTCTTTCTCTTCTGCTCTGCTCTTTGTGGGTAGAGTCAGTTTTTGGTATACCTCTTTCTCCCCTGCTCCTTGTGGGTAGAGTCATTTCTTGCTGTACCTCTTTCTCCTCTGTTCTTTGTGGGTAGAGTCATTGTTTGCTGTACCTCTTTCTCTTCTGCTCTGATCTTTGTGAGTAGAGTCATTTCTTGGTGTACCTCTTTTTCTTCTGCTCTGTTCTTTGTGGGTAGAGTCATTTCTTGTTATACCTCTTTCTCTTCTGCTCTGTTCTTTCTGGGTGAAGTCATTTCTTACTGTACCTCTTTTTCCTCTGTTCTTTGTGGGCAGAGTCATTTCTTGCCATACCTCTTTCTCTTCTGCTCTGTTCTTTCTGGGTGAAGTCATTTCTTGCTGTACCTCTTTTTCCTTTGCTCTGGTCTTTGTTGGTAAAGTCATTTCTTGCTGTACCTCCTTCTCCTCTCCTCTCTCTGCTCTTTGTGGGTAGAGTCATTTCTTGCTATACCTCTTTTTCCTCTGCTCTGTTCTTTGTTGGTAAAGTCATTTCTTGCTGTACCTCCTTCTCCTCTCCTCTCTCTGCTCTTTGTGGGTAGAGTCATTTCTTGCTGTACCTCTTTCTCCTCTCCTCTGTTCTTTGTGGGTAGAGTCATTTCTTGCTGTACCTCTTTCTCCTCTCCTCTTTGTGGGTAGAGACATTTCTTGGTGTACCTCTTTCTCCCCTCCTCTGCTCTTTGTTGGTAGAGACATTTCTTGTTGCACCTCTTTCTCCTCTCCTCTGCTGTTTGTGGGTAGAGTAATTTCTTGCGCTACCTCTCTCTCCTCTGCTGTTTGTGGTAGAGTCATTTCTTGCTCTACCTCTTTCTGCTCTGTTCTTTGTGGGTAGAGTCATTTCTTGCTGTACCTCTCTCTCCTCTGCTCTTTGTGGGTAGAGTCATTTCTTGCTGTACCCCTTTCTCCTCTGTTCTTTGTGGGTAGAGTCATTTCTTGCTGTATCTCTTTCTCGTCTGCTCTTTGTTGGTAGAGTCATTTCTTGCTTTACCTCTTTCTCCTCTCCTCTGCTCTTTGTTGGTAGTCATTTCTTGCTGTATCTCTTTCTCCTCTGTTCTTTGTGGGTAGAGTCATTTCTTGCTCTACCTCTTTCTCCTCTGTTCTTTGTGGGTAGAGTCATTTCTTGCTGCACCTCTTTCTCCTCTCCTCTGCTCTTTGTGGGTAGAGTCATTTCTTGCTGCACCTCTTTCTCCTCTCCTCTGCTTTTTGTGGTAGAGTCATTTCTTGCTGTACCCCTTTCTCCTCTGTTCTTTG
This sequence comes from Eleutherodactylus coqui, assembly GCF_035609145.1. Lineage (NCBI taxonomy): Eukaryota > Metazoa > Chordata > Amphibia > Anura > Eleutherodactylidae > Eleutherodactylus > Eleutherodactylus coqui. The sequence goes on from NC_089842.1 coordinate 436,626, forward strand.
TGGGTAGAGTCATTTCTTGCTGTATCTCTTTCTCGTCTGCTCTTTGTTGGTAGAGTCATTTCTTGCTTTACCTCTTTCTCCTCTCCTCTGCTCTTTGTTGGTAGTCATTTCTTGCTGTATCTCTTTCTCCTCTGTTCTTTGTGGGTAGAGTCATTTCTTGCTCTACCTCTTTCTCCTCTGTTCTTTGTGGGTAGAATCATTTCTTGCTGCACCTCTTTCTCCTCTCCTCTGCTCTTTGTGGGTAGAGTCATTTCTTGCTGTACCCCTTTCTCCTCTGCTCTTTGTGGGTAAAGTCATTTCTTGCTGCACCTCTTTCTCCTCTGTTCTTTGTGGGTAGAGTCATTTCTTGCTGTGCTTCTTTTCCTTTGCTCTTTGTGGGTAGAGTCATTTCTTGCTGTGCTTCTTTTCCTTTGCTCTTTGTGAGTAGAGTCATTTCTTGCTGTACCACTTTCTCCTCTCCTCTGCTCTTTGTTGGTAGAGTAATTTCTTGCTGTACCTCTTTCTCCTCTGCTCTTTGTGGGTAGAGTCATTTTTTGTTACACTTCTTTCTCCTCTGTTCCTTGTGGGTAGAGTCATTGTTTGCTGTACCTCTGTCTCTTCTGCTCTGCTCTTTTTTTTGGGTATAGTCATTTCTTGCTCTACCTCTTTCTCCTCTGTTCTTTGTGGGTAGAGTCATTTCTTGCTGCACCTCTTTCTCCTCTCCTCTGCTCTTTGTGGGTAGAGTCATTTCTTGCTGCACCTCTTTCTCCTCTCCTCTGCTTTTTGTGGTAGAGTCATTTCTTGCTGCACCTTTTTCTCCTCTCCTCTGCTGTTTGTGGTAGAGTCATTTCTTGCTCTACCTCTTTCTCCTCTGTTCTTTGTGGGTAGAGTCATTTCTTGCTGCACCTCTTTCTCCTCTGTTCTTTGTGGGTAGAGTCATTTCTTGCTGTGCTTCTTTTTCCTTTGCTCTTTGTGGGTAGAGTCATTTCTTGCTGTACCTCTTTCTCCTCTCCTCTGCTCTTTGTTGGTAGAGTAATTTCTTGGTGTACCTCTTTCTCTTCTGCTCTTTGTGGGTAGAGTCATTTCTTGCTGTACCTCTTTCTCCTCTCCTCTGCTCTTTGTTGGTAGTCATTTCTTGCTGTACCTCTTTCTCCTCTGCTCTTTGTGAGTAGAGTCATTTCTTGCTGTACTCTTTCTCCTCTCCTCTGCTCTTTGTGAGTAGAGTCATTTCTTGCTGTACTCTTTCTCCTCTCCTCTGCTCTTTGTTGGTAGTCATTTCTTGCTGTACCTCTTTCTCCTCTGCTCTTTGTGGGTAGAGTCATTTCTTGCTCTACCTTTTTCTCCTCTCTGTTCTTTGTGGGTAGAGTCATTTTTTGTTATACTTCTTTCTCCTCTGTTCCTTGTGGGTAGAGTCATTGTTTGCTGTACCTCTTTCTCTTCTGCTCTGATCTTTGTGGGTAGCGTCATTTCTTGGTGTACCTCTTTCTCTTCTGCTCTGCTCTTTGTGGGTAGAGTCATTTCTTGCTATACCTCCTTCTCCTTTGCTCTGTTCTTTGTGGGTAGAGTCATTTCTTGCTGCACCTCGTTCTCCTCTGTACTTTGTGGGTAGAGTCATTTCTTGCTGCACCTCGTTCTCCTCTGTACTTTGTGGGTAGAGTCATTTCTTGCTGCACCTCGTTCTCCTCTGTACTTTGTGAGTATAGTCATTTCTTGTTATACCTCTTTTTCTTCTGCTCTGTTCTCTGTGGGTAGAGTCATTTCTTGCTGCACCTCGTTCTCCTCTGTACTTTGTGGGTAGAGTCATTTCTTGTTATACCTCTTTTTCTTCTGCTCTGTTCTTTCTGGGTGAAGTCATTTCTTGCTGTACCTCTTTCTCCTCTGCTCTTTGTGGGCAGAGTCATTTCTTGCCATGCCTCTCTTCTGCTCTGTTCTTTGTTGGTAAAGTCATTTCTTGCTGTACTCTTTTTCCTCTCCTCTGTTCTTTGTGGGTAGAGTCATTGTTTGCTGTACCTCTTTCTCTTCTGCTCTGTTCTTTGTGGGTAGAGTCATTTCTTGGTGTACCTCTTTTTCTTCTGCTCTGTTCTTTGTGGGTAGAGTCATTTCTTGTTATACCTCTTTCTCTTCTGCTCTGTTCTTTCTGGGTGAAGTCATTTCTTGCTGTACCTCTTTCTCCTCTGCTCCTTGTGGGCAGAGTCATTTCTTGCCATACCTCTTTCTCTTCTGCTCTGTTCTTTCTGGGTAGAGTCATTTCTTGCTGTACCTCTTTTTCCTCTGCTGTGTTCTTTGTTGGTAAAGTCATTTCTTGCTGTACCTCCTTCTCCTCTCCTCTCCTCTCCTCTCTCTGCTCTTTGTGGGTAGAGTCATTTCTTGCTGCACCTCTTTCTCCTCTGTTCTTTGTGGGTAGAGTCATTTCTTGCTGTGCTTCTTTTCCTTTGCTCTTTGTGGGTAGAGTCATTTCTTGCTGTACCACTTTCTCCTCTCCTCTGCTCTTTGTTGGTAGAGTAATTTCTTGCTGTACCTCTTTCTCCTCTGCTCTTTGTGGGTAGAGTCATTTCTTGCTGTACCTCTTTCTCCTCTGTTCTTTGTGGGTAGAGTCATTTCTTCTCTACCTCTTTCTCCTCTGTTCTTTGTGGGTAGAGTCATTTCTTGCTGCACCTCTTTCTCCTCTCCTCTGCTCTTTGTGGGTAGAGTCATTTATTGCTGCACCTCTTTCTCCTCTCCTCTGCTTTTTGTGGTAGAGTCATTTCTTGCTCTACCTCTTTCTCCTCTGTTCTTTGTGGGTAGAGTCATTTCTTGCTGCACCTCTTTCTCCTCTCCTCTGCTCTTTGTTGGTAGTCATTTCTTGCTGTACCTCTTTCTCCTCTGCTCTTTGTGGGTAGAGTCATTTCTTGCTCTACCTTTTTCTCCTCTCTGTTCTTTGTGGGTAGAGTCATTTTTTGTTATACTTCTTTCTCCTCTGTTCCTTGTGGGTAGAGTCATTGTTTGCTGTACCTCTTTCTCTTCTGCTCTGATCTTTGTGGGTAGCGTCATTTCTTGGTGTACCTCTTTCTCTTCTGCTCTGCTCTTTGTGGGTAGAGTCATTTCTTGCTATACCTCCTTCTCCTTTGCTCTGTTCTTTGTGGGTAGAGTCATTTCTTGCTGCACCTCGTTCTCCTCTGTACTTTGTGGGTAGAGTCATTTCTTGCTGCACCTCGTTCTCCTCTGTACTTTGTGGGTAGAGTCATTTCTTGCTGCACCTCGTTCTCCTCTGTACTTTGTGAGTATAGTCATTTCTTGTTATACCTCTTTTTCTTCTGCTCTGTTCTTTCTGGGTGAAGTCATTTCTTGCTGTACCTCTTTCTCCTCTGCTCTTTGTGGGCAGAGTCATTTCTTGCCATGCCTCTCTTCTGCTCTGTTCTTTGTTGGTAAAGTCATTTCTTGCTGTACTCTTTCTCCTCTCCTCTGTTCTTTGTGGGTAGAGTCATTGTTTGCTGTACCTCTTTCTCTTCTGCTCTGTTCTTTGTGGGTAGAGTCATTTCTTGGTGTACCTCTTTTTCTTCTGCTCTGTTCTTTGTGGGTAGAGTCATTTCTTGTTATACCTCTTTCTCTTCTGCTCTGTTCTTTCTGGGTAGAGTCATTTCTTGCTGTACCTCTTTTTCCTCTGCTCTGTTCTTTGTTGGTAAAGTCATTTCTTGCTGTACCTCCTTCTCCTCTCCTCTCCTCTCCTCTCTCTGCTCTTTGTGGGTAGAGTCATTTCTTGCTGCACCTCTTTCTCCTCTGTTCTTTGTGGGTAGAGTAATTTCTTGCTGTACCTCTTTCTCCTCTGCTCTTTGTGGGTAGAGTCATTTCTTGCTGTACCTCTTTCTCCTCTCCTCTGCTCTTTGTTGGTAGTCATTTCTTGCTGTACCTCTTTCTCCTCTGCTCTTTGTGAGTAGAGTCATTTCTTGCTGTACTCTTTCTCCTCTCCTCTGCTCTTTGTTGGTAGTCATTTCTTGCTTTACCTCTTTCTCCTCTGCTCTTTGTGGGTAGAGTCATTTCTTGCTCTACCTTTTTCTCCTCTCTGTTCTTTGTGGGTAGAGTCATTTTTTGTTATACTTCTTTCTCCTCTGTTCCTTGTGGGTAGAGTCATTGTTTGCTGTACCTCTTTCTCTTCTGCTCTGCTCTTTGTGGATAGAGTCATTTCTTGCTATACCTCCTTCTCCTTTGCTCTGTTCTTTGTGGGTAGAGTCATTTCTTGCTGCACCTCTTTCTCCTCTGTACTTTGTGGGTATAGTCATTTCTTGTTATACCTCTTTTTCTTCTGCTCTGTTCTTTCTGGGTGAAGTCATTTCTTGCTGTACCTCTTTCTCCTCTGCTCTTTGTGGGCAGAGTCATTTCTTGCCATACCTCTCTTCTGCTCTGTTCTTTGTTGGTAAAGTCATTTCTTGCTGTACTCTTTCTCCTCTCCTCTGTTCTTTGTGGGTAGAGTCATTGTTTGCTGTACCTCTTTCTCTTCTGCTCTGTTCTTTGTGGGTAGAGTCATTTCTTGTTATACCTCTTTCTCTTCTGTTCTTTCTGGGTGAAGTCATTTCTTGCTGTACCTCTTTCTCCTCTGCTCCTTGTGGGCAGAGTCATTTCTTGCCATACCTCTTTCTCTTCTGCTCGGTTCTTTCTGGGTAGAGTCATTTCTTGCTGTACCTCTTTCTCCTCTCCTCTGCTCTTTGTTGGTAGTCATTTCTTGCCGTACCTCTTTCTCCTCTGTTCTTTGTGGGTAGAGTCATTTTTTGTTACACTTCTTTCTCCTCTGTTCCTTGTGGGTAGAGTCATTGTTTGCTGTACCTCTTTCTCTTCTGCTCTGCTCTTTTTTTTGGGTATAGTCATTTCTTGGTGTACCTCTTTCTCCTCTCCTCTGCTCTTTGTGGGTAGAGTCATTTCTTGCTATACCTCCTTCTCCTTTGCTCTGTTCTTTGTGGGTAGAGTCATTTCTTGCTGCACCTCGTTCTCCTCTGTACTTTGTTGGTAGAGTCATTTCTTGTTATACCTCTTTTTCTTCTGCTCTGTTCTTTCTGGGTGAAGTCATTTCTTGCTGTACCTCTTTCTCCTCTGCTCTTTGTGGGTAGAGTCATTTCTTGCTGTACCTCTTTCTACTCTGTTCTTTGTTGGTAAAGTCATTTCTTGCTGTACCTCCTTTTCCTCTCCTCTCTCTGCTCTTTGTAGGTAGAGTCATTTCTTGCTGTACCTCTCTCTCCTCTGCTCTTTCTTGGTAGAGACATTTCTTGCTGCACCTTTTTCTCCTCTCCTCTGCTGTTTGTGGTAGAGTCATTTCTTGCTCTACCTCTTTCTCCTATGTTCTTTGTGGGTGGAGTCATTTCTTGCTGCACCTCTTTCTCCTCTCCTCTGCTCTTTGTGGGTAGAGTCATTTCTTGCTGTACCTCTTTCTCCTCTGTTCTTTGTCGGTAGAGTCATTTCTTGCTGTACTTCTTTCTCCTCTGTTCTTTGTGGGTAGAGTCATTGTTTGCTGTACCTCTTTCTCTTCTGCTCAGATCTTTGTGGGTAGAGTCATTTCTTGTTATACCTCTTTCTCTTCTGCTCTGTTCTTTCTGGGTAGAGCATTTCTTGCTGTACCTCTTTTTCCTCTGCTCTGTTCTTTGTTGGTAAAGTCATTTCTTGCTGTACCTCCTTCTCCTCTCCTCTCTCTGCTCTTTGTGGGTAGAGTCATTTCTTGCTGTACCTCTTTCTCCTCTCCTCTGTTCTTTGTGGGTAGAGTCATTTCTTGCTGTACCTCTTTCTCTTCTGCTCTGCTCTTTGTGGGTAGAGTCAGTTTTTGGTATACCTCTTTCTCCCCTGCTCCTTGTGGGTAGAGTCATTTCTTGCTGTACCTCTTTCTCCTCTGTTCTTTGTGGGTAGAGTCATTGTTTGCTGTACCTCTTTCTCTTCTGCTCTGATCTTTGTGAGTAGAGTCATTTCTTGGTGTACCTCTTTTTCTTCTGCTCTGTTCTTTGTGGGTAGAGTCATTTCTTGTTATACCTCTTTCTCTTCTGCTCTGTTCTTTCTGGGTGAAGTCATTTCTTACTGTACCTCTTTTTCCTCTGTTCTTTGTGGGCAGAGTCATTTCTTGCCATACCTCTTTCTCTTCTGCTCTGTTCTTTCTGGGTGAAGTCATTTCTTGCTGTACCTCTTTTTCCTTTGCTCTGGTCTTTGTTGGTAAAGTCATTTCTTGCTGTACCTCCTTCTCCTCTCCTCTCTCTGCTCTTTGTGGGTAGAGTCATAGTCATTTCTTGCTATACCTCTTTTTCCTCTGCTCTGTTCTTTGTTGGTAAAGTCATTTCTTGCTGTACCTCCTTCTCCTCTCCTCTCTCTGCTCTTTGTGGGTAGAGACATTTCTTGCTGTACCTCTTTCTCCTCTCCTCTGCTCTTTGTTGGTAGAGACATTTCTTGTTGCACCTCTTTCTCCTCTCCTCTGCTGTTTGTGGGTAGAGTAATTTCTTGCGCTACCTCTCTCTCCTCTGCTGTTTGTGGTAGAGTCATTTCTTGCTCTACCTCTTTCTTCTCTGTTCTTTGTGGGTAGAGTCATTTCTTGCTGTACCTCTCTCTCCTCTGCTCTTTGTGGGTAGAGTCATTTCTTGCTGTACCTCTTTCTCCTCTGCTCTTTGTGGGTAGAGTCATTTCTTGCTGGACCTCTTTCTCCTCTGCTCTTTGTGGGTAGAGTCATTTCTTGCTGTACCTCTTTCTCCTCTCCTCTGCTCTTTGTTGGTAGTCATTTCTTGCTGTATCTCTTTCTCCTCTGTTCTTTGTGGGTAGAGTCATTTCTTGCTCTACCTCTTTCTCCTCTGTACTTTGTGGGTAGAGTCATTTATTGCTGCACCTCTTTCTCCTCTGTACTTTGTGGGTAGAGTCATTTATTGCTGCACCTCTTTCTCCTCTCCTCTGCTTTTTGTGGTAGAGTCATTTCTTGCTCTACCTCTTTCTCCTCTGTTCTTTGTGGGTAGAGTCATTTCTTGCTGCACCTCTTTCTCCTCTCCTCTGCTCTTTGTGGGTAGAGTCATTTCTTGCTGCACCTCTTTCTCCTCTGTTCTTTGTGGGTAGAGTCATTTCTTGCTGTGCTTCTTTTCCTTTGCTCTTTGTGGGTAGAGTCATTTCTTGCTGTACCACTTTCTCCTCTCCTCTGCTCTTTGTTGGTAGAGTAATTTCTTGCTGTACCTCTTTCTCCTCTGCTCTTTGTGGGTAGAGTCATTTCTTGCTGTACCTCTTTCTCCTCTCCTCTGCTCTTTGTTGGTAGTCATTTCTTGCTGTACCTCTTTCTCCTCTGCTCTTTGTGAGTAGAGTCATTTCTTGCTGCACCTCGTTCTCCTCTGTACTTTGTGGGTAGAGTCATTTCTTGCTGTCCCTCTTTCTCCTCTGTACTTTGTGGGTATAGTCATTTCTTGTTATACCTCTTTTTCTTCTGCTCTGTTCTTTCTGGGTGAAGTCATTTCTTGCTGTACCTCTTTCTCCTCTGCTCTTTGTGGGCAGAGTCATTTCTTGCCATACCTCTCTTCTGCTCTGTTCTTTGTTGGTAAAGTCATTTCTTGCTGTACTCTTTCTCCTCTCCTCTGTTCTTTGTGGGTAGAGTCATTGTTTGCTGTACCTCTTTCTCTTCTGCTCTGTTCTTTGTGGGTAGAGTCATTTCTTGGTGTACCTCTTTTTCTTCTGCTCTGTTCTTTGTGGGTAGAGTCATTTCTTGTTATACCTCTTTCTCTTCTGCTCTGTTCTTTCTGGGTGAAGTCATTTCTTGCTGTACCTCTTTCTCCTCTGCTCCTTGTGGGCAGAGTCATTTCTTGCCATACCTCTTTCTCTTCTGCTCTGTTCTTTCTGGGTAGAGTCATTTCTTGCTGTACCTCTTTTTCCTCTGCTCTGTTCTTTGTTGGTAAAGTCATTTCTTGCTGTACCTCCTTCTCCTCTCCTCTCCTCTCCTCTCTCTGCTCTTTGTGGGTAGAGTCATTTCTTGCTGCACCTCTTTCTCCTCTGTTCTTTGTGGGTAGAGTCATTTCTTGCTGTGCTTCTTTTCCTTTGCTCTTTGTGGGTAGAGTCATTTCTTGCTGTACCACTTTCTCCTCTCCTCTGCTCTTTGTTGGTAGAGTAATTTCTTGCTGTACCACTTTCTCCTCTGCTCTTTGTTGGTAGTCATTTCTTGCTGTACCTCTTTCTCCTCTGCTCTTTGTGAGTAGAGTCATTTCTTGCTGTACTCTTTCTCCTCTCCTCTGCTCTTTGTTGGTAGTCATTTCTTGCTTTACCTCTTTCTCCTCTGCTCTTTGTGGGTAGAGTCATTTCTTGCTCTACCTTTTTCTCCTCTCTGTTCTTTGTGGGTAGAGTCATTTTTTGTTATACTTCTTTCTCCTCTGTTCCTTGTGGGTAGAGTCATTGTTTGCTGTACCTCTTTCTCTTCTGCTCTGATCTTTGTGGGTAGCGTCATTTCTTGGTGTACCTCTTTCTCTTCTGCTCTGCTCTTTGTGGGTAGAGTCATTTCTTGCTATACCTCCTTCTCCTTTGCTCTGTTCTTTGTGGGTAGAGTCATTTCTTGCTGCACCTCGTTCTCCTCTGTACTTTGTGGGTAGAGTCATTTCTTGCTGCACCTCGTTCTCCTCTGTACTTTGTGGGTAGAGTCATTTCTTGTTATACCTCTTTTTCTTCTGCTCTGTTCTTTCTGGGTGAAGTCATTTCTTGCTGTACCTCTTTCTCCTCTGCTCTTCGTGGGCAGAGTCATTTCTTGCCATACCTCTCTTCTGCTCTGTTCTTTGTTGGTAAAGTCATTTCTTGCTGTACTCTTTCTCCTCTCCTCTGTTCTTTGTGGGTAGAGTCATTTCTTGCTGTACCTCTTTCTCCTCTGCTCTTTGTGGGTAGAGTCATTTCTTGCTGTACCTCTTTCTCCTCTGCTCTTTGTGGTAGAGTCATTTCTTGCTGTACCTCTTTCCCCTCTCCTCTTTGTGGGTAGAGTCATTTCTTGCTGTACCTCTTTCTCCTCTCCTCTGCTCTTTGTGGTAGAGTCATTTCTTGCTGTACCTCTTTCTCCTCTGTTCTTTGTGGGTAGAGTCATTTCTTGCTGTACCTCTTTCTCCTCTGCTCTTTGTGGGTAGAGTCATTTCTTGCTGTATCTCTTTCTCCTCTGCTCTTTGTGGGTAGAGTCATTTTTTGCTGTGCCTCTTTCTCCTCTGTTCTTTGTGGGTAGAGTCATTTATTTCTGTACCTCTTTCTCCTCTGCTCCGCTCTTTTTGGGTAGAGTCATTTCTTGCTGTACCTCTTTCTCCTCTGTTCTTTGTGGGTAGAGTCATTTCTTGCTATACCTCTTTCTCCTCTCCTCTGTTCTTTGTCGGTAGAGTCATTTCTTGCTGTACCTCTTTCTCCTCTGCTCTTTGTTGGTAGAGTAATTTCTTGCTGTACCTCTTTCTCCTCTGCTCTTTGTGGGTAGAGTCATTTCTTGCTGTACCTCTTTCTCCTCTCCTCTGCTCTTTGTTGGTAGTCATTTCTTGCTGTACCTCTTTCTCCTCTGTTCTCTGTGGGTAGAGTCATTTCTTGCTGTACCTCTCTCTCCTCTGCTCTTTGTGGGTAGAGTCATTTCTTGCTGGACCTCTTTCTCCTCTGCTCTGCTCTTTGTGGGTAGAGTCATTTCTTGCTGTACCTCTTTCTCCTCTATTCTTTGTGGGTAGAGTCATTTCTTGCTGTACCTCTTTCTCCTCTGTTCTTTGTGGGTAGAGTCATTTCTTGCTGTACCTCTTTCTCCTCTGCTCTTTGTTGGTAGAGTAATTTCTTGCTGTACCTCTTTCTCCTCTGCTCTTTGTGGGTAGAGTCATTTCTTGCTGTACCTCTTTCTCCTCTGTTCTTTGTGGGTAGAGTCATTGTTTGCTGTACCTCTTTCTCTTCTGCTCAGATCTTTGTGGGTAGAGTCATTTCTTGCCATACCTCTTTCTGCTCTGTTCTTTGTGGGTAGAGTCATTTCTTGCTGCACCTCTTTCTCCTCTCCTCTGCTCTTTGTGGTAGAGTCATTTCTTGCTCTACCTCCTTCTCCTCTCCTCTCTCTGCTCTTTGTGGGTAGAGTCATTTCTTGCTGCACCTCTTTCTCCTCTCCTCTGTTCTTTGTGGGTAGAGTCATTTCTTGCTCTACCTCTTTCTCCTCTGTTCTTTGTGGGTAGAGTCATTTCTTGCTGTACTTCTTTTTCCTCTGTTCTTTGTGGGTAGAGTCATTTCTTGCTGTACCTCTCTCTCCTCTGCTCTTTGTTGGTAGAGTAATTTCTTGCTGTACCTCTTTTTCCTCTGCTCTTTGTGGGTAGAGTCATTTCTTGCTGTACCTCTTTCTCCTCTCCTCTGCTCTTTGTTGGTAGTCATTTCTTGCTGTACCTCTTTCTCCTCTGCTCTTTGTGGGTAGAGTCATTTCTTGCTGTACCTCTTTCTCCTCTGTTCTTTGTGGGTAGAGTCATTGTTTGCTGTACCTCTTTCTCTTCTGCTCAGATCTTTGTGGGTAGAGTCATTTCTTGCCATACCTCTTTCTGCTCTGTTCTTTGTGGGTAGAGTCATTTCTTGCTGCACCTCTTTCTCCTCTCCTCTGCTCTTTGTGGGTAGAGTCATTTCTTGCTCTACCTCCTTCTCCTCTCCTCTCTCTGCTCTTTGTGGGTAGAGTCATTTCTTGCTGCACCTCTTTCTCCTCTCCTCTGTTCTTTGTGGGTAGAGTCATTTCTTGCTCTACCTCTTTCTCCTCTGTTCTTTGTGGGTAGAGTCATTTCTTGCTGTACTTCTTTCTCCTCTGTTCTCTGTGGGTAGAGTCATTTCTTGCTGTACCTCTCTCTCCTCTGCTCTTTGTGGGTAGAGTCATTTCTTGCTGTACCCCTTTCTCCTCTGTTCTTTGTGGGTAGAGTCATTTCTTGCTGTACCTCTTTCTCCTCTGTTCTCTGTGGGTAGAGTCATTTCTTGCTGTACCTCTCTCTCCTCTGCTCTTTGTGGGTAGAGTCATTTCTTGCTGTATCTCTTTCTCGTCTGCTCTTTGTTGGTAGAGTCATTTCTTGCTTTACCTCTTTCTCCTCTCCTCTGCTCTTTGTTGGTAGTCATTTCTTGCTGTATCTCTTTCTCCTCTGTTCTTTGTGGGTAGAGTCATTTCTTGCTCTACCTCTTTCTCCTCTGTTCTTTGTGGGTAGAGTCATTTCTTGCTGCACCTCTTTCTCCTCTCCTCTGCTCTTTGTGGGTAGAGTCATTTCTTGCTGCACCTCTTTCTCCTCTCCTCTGCTTTTTGTGGTAGAGTCATTTCTTGCTCTACCTCTTTCTCCTCTGTTCTTTGTGGGTAGAGTCATTTCTTGCTGCACCTCTTTCTCCTCTCCTCTGCTCTTTGTGGGTAGAGTCATTTCTTGCTGCACCTCTTTCTCCTCTGTTCTTTGTGGGTAGAGTCATTTCTTGCTGTGCTTCTTTTCCTTTGCTCTTTGTGGGTAGAGTCATTTCTTGCTGTACCACTTTCTCCTCTCCTCTGCTCTTTGTTGGTAGAGTAATTTCTTGCTGTACTTCTTTCTCCTCTACTCTTTGTGGGTAGAGTCATTTCTTGCTGTACCACTTTCTCCTCTCCTCTGCTCTTTGTTGGTAGAGTAATTTCTTGCTGTACCTCTTTCTCCTCTGCTCTTTGTGAGTAGAGTCATTTCTTGCTGTACCTCTTTCTCCTCTGCTCTTTGTGAGTAGAGTCATTTCTTGCTGTACCTCTTTCTCCTCTGCTCTTTGTGGGTAGAGTCATTTCTTGCTGTACTCTTTCTCCTCTCCTCTGCTCTTTGTTGGTAGTCATTTCTTGCTTTACCTCTTTCTCTTCTGCTCTTTGTGGGTAGAGTCATTTCCTGCTGTACCTCTTTCTCCTCTGTTCTTTGTGGGTAGAGTCATTTCTTGCTCTACCTTTTTCTCCTCTCTGTTCTTTGTGGGTAGAGTCATTTTTTGTTATACTTCTTTCTCCTCTGTTCCTTGTGGGTAGAGTCATTGTTTGCTGTACCTCTTTCTCCTCTCCTTTGCTCTGTTCTTTGTGGGTAGAGTCATTTCTTGCTGTACCTCTTTCTCCTCTGTTCCTTGTGGGTAGAATCATTGTTTGCTGTACCTCTTTCTCTTCTGCTCTGCTCTTTGTGGGTAGAGTCATTTCTTGCTATACCTCCTTCTCCTTTGCTCTGTTCTTTGTGGGTAGAGTCATTTCTTGCTGCACCTCGTTCTCCTCTGTGCTTTGTGGGTAGAGTCATTTCTTGCTGCACCTCGTTCTCCTCTGTACTTTGTGGGTAGAGTCATTTCTTGTTATACCTCTTTTTCTTCTGCTCTGTTCTTTCTGGGTGAAGTCATTTCTTGCTGTACCTCTTTCTCCTCTGCTCTTTGTGGGCAGAGTCATTTCTTGCCATACCTCTCTTCTGCTCTGTTCTTTGTTGGTAAAGTCATTTCTTGCTGTACTCTTTCTCCTCTCCTCTGTTCTTTGTGGGTAGAGTCATTTCTTGCTGTACCTCTTTCTCCTCTGTTCTTTGTGGGTAGAGTCATTGTTTGCTGTACCTCTTTTTCTTCTGCTCTGTTCTTTGTTGGTAGAGTCATTTCTTGTTATACCTCTTTCTCTTCTGCTCTGTTCTTTCTGGGTGAAGTCATTTCTTGCTGTACCTCTTTCTCCTCTGCTCTTTGTGGGCAGAGTCATTTCTTGCCATACCTCTTTCTCTTCTGCTCTGTTCTTTCTGGGTAGAGTCATTTCTTGCTGTACCTCTTTTTCCTCTGCTCTGTTCTTTGTTGGTAAAGTCATTTCTTGCTGTACCTCCTTCTCCTCTCCTGTCCTCTCCTCTCTCTGCTCTTTGTGGGTAGAGTCATTTCTTGCTGTACCTCTTTCTCCTCTCCTCTGCTGTTTGTGGTAGAGTCATTTCTTGCTCTACCTCTTTCTCCTCTGTTCTTTGTGGGTAGAGTCATTTCTTGCTGCACCACTTTCTCCTCTCCTCTGCTCTTTGTGGGTAGAGTCATTTCTTGCTGCACCTCTTTCTCCTCTCCTCTGCTCTTTGTGGGTAGAGTCATTTCTTGCTGTACCTCCTTCTCCTCTCCTCTGCTCTTTGTTGGTAGTCATTTCTTGCTGTACCTCTTTCTCCTCTGCTCTTTGTGGGTAGAGTCATTTCTTTCTGTACCTCTTTCTCCTCTCCTCTGCTCTTTGTTGGTAGATTCATTTCTTGCTGTACCTCTTTCTCCTCTGCTCTTTGTGGGCAGAGTCATTTCTTGCCATACCTCTCTTCTGCTCTGTTCTTTGTTGGTAAAGTCATTTCTTGCTGTACTCTTTCTCCTCTCCTCTGTTCTTTGTGGGTAGAGTCATTTCTTGCTGTACCTCTTTCTCCTCTGTTCTTTGTGGGTAGAGTCATTGTTTGCTGTACCTCTTTCTCTTCTGCTCAGATCTTTGTGGGTAGAGTCATTTCTTGTTATACCTCTTTCTCTTCTGCTCTGTTCTTTCTGGGTGAAGTCATTTCTTGCTGTACCTCTTTCTCCTCTGCTCTTTGTGGGCAGAGTCATTTCTTACCATACCTCTTTCTCTTCTGCTCTGTTCTTTCTGGGTAGAGTCATTTCTTGCTGTACCTCTTTTTCCTCTGCTCTGTTCTTTGTTGGTAAAGTCATTTCTTGCTGTACCTCCTTCTCCTCTCCTCTCCTCTCTCTGTTCTTTGTCGGTAGAGTCATTTCTTGCTGTACCTCTTTCTCCTCTCCTCTGCTCTTTGTGGGTAGAGACATTTCTTGCTGTACCTCTTTCTCCTCTCCTCTGCTCTTTCTTGGTAGAAACATTTCTTGCTGCACCTTTTTCTCCTCTCCTCTTCTGTTTGTGGTAGAGTCATTTCTTGCTCTACGTCTTTCTCCTCTGTTCTTTGTGGGTAGAGTCATTTCTTGCTGCACCACTTTCTCCTCTCCTCTGCTCTTTGTGGGTAGAGTCATTTCTTGCTGTACCTCCTTCTCCTCTCCTCTGCTCTTTGTTGGTAGTCATTTCTTGCTGTACCTCTTTCTCCTCTGCTCTTTGTGGGTAGAGTCATTTCTTTCTGTACCTCTTTCTCCTCTCCTCTGCTCTTTGTGGTAGAGTCATTTCTTGCTGTACCTCTTTCTCCTCTGCTCTTTGTGGGTAGAGTCATTTCTTTCTGTACCTCTTTCTCCTCTCCTCTGCTCTTTGTGGTAGAGTCATTTCTTGCTGTACCTCTTTCTCCTCTGCTCTTTGTGGGTAGAGTCATTTCTTGCTGTATCTCTTTCTCCTTTGCTCTGTTCTTTGTGGATAGAGTCATTTCTTGCTGTACTTCTTTTTCCTCTGCTCTTTGTGGGTAGAGTCATTTCTTGCTGTACCTCTTTCTCCTCTGCTCTTTGTGGGTAGAGTCATTTCCTGCTGTACCTCTTTCTCCTCTGCTCTTTGTGGGTAGAGTCATTTCTTGCTGTACCTCTTTCTCCTCTGCTCTTTGTGGGTAGAGTCATTTCTTGCTGTGCCTCTTTTTCCTCTGCTCTGGTCTGTGTCGGTATTGTCATTTTTTGCTGTACCTCCTACTCCTCTGCTCTGTTATTTAAGCTCCACACCTGATCACATGATGACTACTTCATCACAGGTCCTAAAACATGCTGAGCTGGTCAACAGCCATGTGCTTACAGGACCTGTAATGATATCACCATCATGTGATAAGTCACCTTTGTGGGAGGAGACCAGGGTCACATGACCAGGGGATGATCAGTGTGTGCAGGACTTTGCTGTGCTGGTTGTGATACCTGTTGTATGGGATAAAGAATGTATGTAGCAGAGCTGTATGTGATGTACATCTAGCAGAGCAGTGTGTATGGGATATGCATGTAGCAGAGCCGTTTGTGTGTGGATAATGCATGTAGCAGAGCTGTATGTGTGGGGGACGTGTACGTAGCAGAACTGTGTGTCCATTTGTGTGACGTGCGTGTGTGTGGGACATGCATGTAGCAGAGTGGTGTGTGTGGGACATGCATGTAGCAGAGCTGTGTGTGGGACGTGCATGTAGCAGAGCTGTATGTGTGGGGCGTGCATGTAGCAGAGTGGTGTGTGTGTGGGGGGGGCGTGCCTGTAGCAGAGCTATGTCTGCATGTGTGAGGTGCGTGTGTCGGAGGTGCATGGGTTGGACGTGCCTTTAGCAGAGCGGTATGTGTGGGGCGTGCCTGTAGCAGAGCGGTGTGTGTGGGGCGTGCCTGTAGCAGAGCGGTGTGTGTGGGGCGTGCCTGTAGCAGAGCGGTGTGTGTGGGGCGTGCCTGTAGCAGAGCGGTGTGTGTGGGGCGTGCCTGTAGCAGAGCGGTGTGTGTGGGGCGTGCCTGTAGCAGAGCGGTGTGTGTGGGGCGTGCCTGTAGCAGAGCGGTGTGTGTGGGGCGTGCCTGTAGCAGAGCGGTGTGTTTGGGGCGTGCCTGTAGCAGAGCGGTGTGTGTGGGGCGTGCCTGTAGCAGAGCGGTGTGTGTGGGGCGTGCCTGTAGCAGAGCGGTGTGTGTGGGGCGTGCCTGTAGCAGAGCGGTGTGTGTGGGGCGTGCCTGTAGCAGAGCGGTGTGTGTGGGGCGTGCCTGTAGCAGAGCGGTGTGTTTGGGGCGTGCCTGTAGCAGAGCGGTGTGTGTGGGGCGTGCCTGTAGCAGAGCGGTGTGTGTGGGGCGTGCCTGTAGCAGAGCGGTGTGTGTGGGGCGTGCCTGTAGCAGAGCGGTGTGTGTGGGGCGTGCCTGTAGCAGAGCGGTGTGTGTGGGACGTGCCTGTAGCAGAGCGGTGTGTGTGGGACGTGCCTGTAGCAGAGCGGTGTGTGTGGGACGTGCCTGTAGCAGAGCGGTGTGTGTGGGGCGTGCCTGTAGCAGAGCGGTGTGTGTGGGGCGTGCCTGTAGCAGAGCGGTGTGTGTGGGGCGTGCCTGTAGCAGAGCGGTGTGTGTGTGGGACGTGCCTGTAGCAGAGCGGTGTGTGTGTGGGATGTGCCTGTACGGGAGCGATGTGTGTGTGTGGGGCGTGCCTGTAGCAGAGCGGTGTGTGTGGGATGTGCCTGTAGCAAAATGTGCACGCGTGTGTGTTTCGTGCATGTTACAGAGCGGTGTGTGGGACATGCATGTAGCAGAGTGCACGTGTGTGGGACTTGCATGTAGCAGAGCTGTGTGTGTGGGATGTGCATGTAGCAGAGCTGTGTGTGCATGTGTGACGTGCATGTGTGTTGGACGTGCGTGTAGGTAGCACTGCTATCTGTTATCTATCAAACACCCTACAGGCGCAATGACGGTGACGTCATTACATGTCCTAAAACAGCAGCCATGTGCTTGGAACTCCAATCCCTTTAAGCTATATATATATAAAGACGAAAGCCCTGGCTGGCTGACTGATTCACTCACTGACTCGCCACTAATTCTCCAACTTCCTGATGTCGTAGAAACATGAAATTTAGCACAATCATAGATTATGTAAAAAATGGGAAAAGCTAATAGGTCCCAACTCGATTATTCAATTCCAGCGCAAAAGAATTAGCGTCCAAATTTTATGTACAGAATCTAATTCTCTCACTTCCCGTTGTCATAGAAACATGAAATTTGGCACGAGCATTGATTATGTCATAAATAGGAAAAGCTAATGGGTCACAACTCTTTTATTCAATTTTAAGCACAAAAGAATTAGCGTCCAAATTTTACGTACGGAATCTAATTCCATCACTTCCCAATGTCATAGAAATTTAAAATTTGGCACAAACATTGATTATCTCATAAATAGAAAAAATTTATGGCTCCCAACTCGATTATTCAATTCTAGCGCAAAAGAATTAGCGTCCAAATTTTACGTACAGAATCTAATTTCCCAATGTCATAGAAACTTGAAATTTGGCACGATCTTAAATAGGAAAAGCTTATGGGTCCCAACTCGATTATTCAATTTTAAGCGCAAAAGAATTAGCGTCCAAATTTTACATATGGAATCTAATTCTCTCACTTCCCGTTGTCATAGAAATGTGAAATTTGGCACGGGCATTGATTATGTCATAAATAGGAAAAGTTTATGGGTCCCAACTTGATTATTCAATTCTAAGCGCAAAAGAATTAGCGTCCAAATTTTACGTACGGAATCTAATTCTTTCACTTCCCGTTGTCATTTTATATAAAGGAATTGTCACATGGTTACCACCATGTGGTGTTTTCTGGGTAATGCAAAGAACCATGCAAAATGGTAAACATATTTTTTCCTCGGTATCTCTAAATTAACGACGACTTCATTAGATTTTCCGTGTGAACACCAGATAAACACCAGTACCAAATTAACTCGGGCGAAGCCGGGTATATCAGCTAGTTATTGTATACTAGCTTACCCGTCGCGCGTTGCTGCGAAGACAGACAGACAGACATACATGCATTCGTTTTTATATATCTAGATAATTAACAACCAATCACAGCACAGCTTTCATGTTACCTCAGTGGTATAATATACTAGCTGATATACCCGGCTTCGCCCGAGTTAATTTGGTACTGGTGTTTATCTGGGGTTCACACGGAAAATCTTATGAAGTCGTGGTTACTTTAGAGATACTGAGGAAAAAAATATATTCACCATTTTGCATAGTTCTCTGCGTTACCCAGGAAACACCACGGGGAGGTAACCATGACACCGGAAAGTGAAAAAATTACATTCCGCACGTAAAATTTCGACGCCAATTCTTTTGCGCTAGAATTGAATAATCGAGTTGGGACCTATGAACTTTTCCTATTTATGACATAATCAATGCTCGTGCCAAATTTCACGTTTCTATGACACCGGAAAGTCAGAAAATTAGATTCCGTACGTAAAATTTGGACGCTAATTCTTTTGCGCATAGAATTGAATAATGGAGTTGGGACCTATTAACTTTTCCTATTTATGACATCAATGCCCGTGCCAAATTTCATGTTTCTATCACATTGGGAAGTGAGAGATTTAGATTATGTACGTAAAATTTGCACGCTAATTCTTTTGCGCATAGAATTGAATAATCGATTTGGGACCCATTAGCTTTTCCTATTTATGACATAATCAATGCTCGTGCCAAATTTCCCGTTTCTATGACACCGGAAAGTGAGAAAATTACATTCCGTACGTAAAATTTCGATGCCAATTCTTTTGCGCAAGAATTGAATAATCGAGTTGGGACCCATTAGCTTTTCCTATTTATGACATATTCAATGCTCTTGCCAAATTTCACATTTCTATGACACCGGAAAGTGAAAATTACATTCCGCACGTAAAATTTTGACGCCAATTCTTTTGCGCTAGAATTGAATAATTGAGTTGGGACCTATGAACTTTTCGTATTTATGACATAATCAATGCTCGTGCCAAATTTCACATTTCTATGACACCGGAAAGTGAGAAAATTAGATTCCGTATGTAAAATTTGGACGCTAATTCTTTTGTGCATAGAATTGAATAATCAAGTTGGGACCCATTAGCTTTTAATATTTATGACATAATCAATGCTCGTGCCAAATTTCCTGTTTCTATGACACCGGAAAGTGAAGAAATTACATTCCGCACGTAAAATGTGGATGCTAATTCTTTTGCGCATAGACTTGAATAATGGAGTTGGGACCCAATAGCTTTTCCTATTTATGACATAATCAATGCCCGTGCCAAATTTCATGTTTCTATCACATTGGGAAGTGAGAGATTTAGATTATGTACGTAAAATTTGGACGCTAATTCTTTTGTGCATAGAATTGAATAATCGAGTTGGGACCCCGTTAGCTTTTAATATTTATGACATAATCAATGCTCGTGCCAAATTTCCTGTTTCTATGCCCCCGGAAAGTGAAGAAATTACATTCCGTACGTAAAATTTGGGCGCTAATTCTTTTGCGCATAGAATTGAATAATTGAGTTGGGACCCATCAACTTTTCCTATTTATGACATAATCAATGCTCGTGCCAAATTTCCCGTTTCTATGACACCGGAAAGTGAAAAAATTACATTCCGCACGTAAAATTTCGACGCCAATTCTTTTGCGCTAGAATTGAATAATTGAGTTGGGACCCATTAGCTTTTCCTATTTATGACATAATCAATGCTCCTGCCAAATTTCGAGTTTCTATAACACCGGGAAGTGAGAGAATTAGATTCTGTACGTAAAATTTGGACGCTAATTCTTTTGCGCATAGTATTGAATAATCGAGTTGGGACTCATTAACTTTTCCTATTTATGTCATAATCAATGCCCGTGCCAAATTTTAAGTTTCTATGGCATTGGGAAGTGACAGATTTAGATTATGTATGTAAAATTTCGACGCCAATTCTTTTGCGCTAGAATTGAATAATCGAGTTGGGACCCATTCGCTTTTCCTATTTATGACATAATCAATGCTCGTGCCAAATTTCACGTTTCTATGACATTGAGAAGTGAGAGATTTAGATTATGCACGTTAAATTTCGACGCCAATTCTTTTGCGCTTAGAATTGAATAATCGAGTTGGGACCCAATTACTTTTCCTATTTTTGAGATAATCTATGCTTCTGCCAAATTTCATGTTTCTACGACATCGGGAAGTCGGAGAACTTTTGGCGAGTCAGTCAGTGAGTGAGTCAGTGAGGGCTTTCAGCTTTATATATATAGACTAGCTGATATACCCGGCTTCGCCCGAGTTAATTTGGTACTGGTGTTTATCTGGTGTTCACACGGAAAATCTTATGAAGTCGTGGTTACTTTAGAGATACTGAGGAAAAACATATGTTCACCATTTTGCATAGTTCTCTGCGTTACCCAGGAGACACTACGTGGAGGTAACCATGCGACGTTTCCTTCATATAAAATGACATCAGGAAGTGAGAGAATTAGATTACGTACATAAAATTTGGACACTAATTCTTTTGCGCTTAGAATTGAATAATCGAGTTGGGACCCATTAACTTTTCATATTTATGACACAATCAATGCTTGTGCCAAATTTCATGTTTCTATGACACCGGAAAGTGAGAAAATTACATTCCGCACGTAAAATTTGGACGCTAATTCTTTTGCGCATAGAATTGAATAATCGAGTTGGGACCTATTAGCTTTTCCTATTTATGACATAATCAATGCTCGTGCCAAATTTCCCGTTTCTATGACACCGGAAAGTGAGAAAATTACATTCCGCACGTAAAATTTGGATGCTAATTCTTTTGCGCATAGAATTGAATAATCGAGTTGGGACCCATTAGCTTTTCCTAATTATGACATAATCAATGCTCGTGCCAAATTTCCCGTTTCTATGACACCAGAAAGTGAGAAAATTACATTCCGCACGTAAAATTTGGACGCTAATTCTTTTGCGCATAGAATTAAATAATCGAGTTGGGACCCATTAGCTTTTCCTATTTATGACATAATCAATGCTCTTGCCAAATTTCCCGTTTCTATGACACCGGAAAGTGGGAAAATTACATTCCGCACGTAAAATTTGGACGCTAAATCTTTTGCGCATAGAATTGAATAATGGAGTTGGGACCCATTAGCTTTTCCTATTTATGACATAATCAATGCTCGTGCCAAATTTCCTGTTTCTATGACACTGGAAAGTGAAGAAATTACATTCCGCACGTAAAATTTCGACGCCAATTCTTTTGCGCTAGAATTGAATAATCAAGTTGGGACCCATTAGCTTTTCCTATTTATGACATAATCAATGCCCATGCCAAATTTTAAGTTTCTATGACATTGGGAAGTGAGAGATTTAGATTATGTACGTTAAATTTCGACGCCAATTCTTTTGCGCTAGAATTGAATAATCGAGTTGGGACCCAATTTATTTTCCTATTTTGGAGATAATCTATGCTTGCGCCAAATTTCATGTTTCTACGACATTGGGAAGTTGGAGAACTTTTGGCGAGTCAGTCAGTCAGTGAGTCAGTCAGTCAGTGAGTGAGTCAGTGAGTCAGTCAGTCAGTGAGGGCTTTCAGCTTTATATATATAGATAACACCCAATCACAGCGCAGCTTTCATGCTACCTCAGCAGTAAGAGAAATAACCAATCACAGCTCAGCTTTTATTCTGCCTCAGCAATATAAAAAATAGCAACAAATCACAGCACAGCTTTCATGTTACCTCAGCAGTATAATATATAACAACCAATCACAGCACAGCTTTCATTTTACCTCAGCATTCTCAATATCCAGCAATTGTCCTGTGATACGTTCGGCGGATGCATCATTATGTAGTTGAACACGCCTCCCGTTGCTCATAATGCCTTTTGCTTTCGTGCTTGAGATGGAAATCAAACGATCTTTATCTGGGGGGCATAACTGTCGATGATGCTTGCACGCGCGCCACCTATCGTAGGATAGTTGTACTATGCCTATAATCTTCCCAGGAGTGTACTCAACAACTTCCCAAAGTCTCATGGCAATTGGATGAATGGTGTAGTAATGCAGACAGACAGACATACATTCATTTTTATATATATAGATGACATCAGGAAGTGAGAGAATTAGATTATGTTCGTAAAATTTGGACGCTAATTCTTTGTCGCTTAGAATTGAATAATTGAGTTGGGACCCATTAACTTTTCCTATTCATGACATAATCAATGCTCGTGCCAAATTACATCGGGAAGTGAATTAGATTCCGTACGTAAAATGTGGATGCTAATTGTTTTGCACTTAGAATCGAATAATCAAGTTGGGACTTATTAACTTTTCCTATTTATGACATAATCAATGCTCATGCCAAATTTCATGTTTCCACGACATCGGGAAGTGAGAGAATTAGTGGCAATGATGGAAATCGAACGATCTACGTGGGGGGCGTAACTGTCGACGCTCGCACGCGCGCCATTTATCGTAGCATAAATGTACTATGCCTATAATCTTCCCAGGAGTGTACTCAACAACTTCCCAAAGTTTCTTGACGATCGGATGAATGGTGTAGTAGCGCCTAAAGGACACACAGACAGACAGACACACACACACACACACACGCATACATTCAATTTTATATATATAGATTACGAAGTGGTGCATTGTGCCACCAAAAACACTGATCCGATAATTTCCTAATAATTAGTAGTATATATACACAGTCAGAGGAGAGCTGTGATGTCGGATCTCTCTCCTGCATAGTGATATATATATATAATTGCATATTAACTCAGTTTTAAAGAAAGCAGCTAAAAGATAAAGTTCCATTAAGGCCTTTTGGATGCATGGTTTCAAGCCGATAAATCCACGCTGCTTCCTCTAGCAACAGGCGGTCGATATCTCCACTTCTAATATCGCGCCTAACTACCTCTAGGGATTGAAATTTTAGGCAACTAAAATTTCTGTTCATCCCAAACACGGTTGGATATTGGGGTACATTTGTGTCTTATATTTCCAATATGGCCTTGGATACGTCTAAGTTGTTGATATGTCTTTCCCACATATTGCTTGTGACTCATGCATGTGGCCAAATATACTAAATGTCTCATCAGGCAATTAGAGAAATCCCTACTTGAATTCACTTTGCCAGTGGTGGTGGAACAGAACGAGTCACCTGTCTGAATACAATCACAACGTACTGGCTTGGGTTTTGTTGGGAGAGCATAGAATGTTGCTGTCCTCGGTGTATCATTGATCATAAAACGATATTCTGTTTCTTCTATGCACTGCAGTCGGACATGGGTGTCTCTATCATTTAAGATACGTTGGCACATTTGGATACATTGGTCTGTATCCATCAGTACAATATTTCCAGCATAATCAGAGGGTTTTAGGATTAGAGCATCATTAGTTTCTAGTGCTCGAAGTGCAGAAAACTCGATTTTGGTCATATAAGATGGTCCTTTGATTGTAAGTTGTAATGATTTGAGGTCTCTAGTAGCAAGTCTTTCAAACAAGTCCAACTCAGGGCAGTGGATAACAGGGGGAGTGGACTTATTGGGGAGTTTCAATTCCATGAATGGACCGGAGCCAAATTCCTCATTTTCAAGAGACTCGAGAATTTGCACTCCAGGGTGGTCTTCCATGGATAGACCCAATTCCTGTACCATATTCCTATCTCTGAGGAGAAATAATTTTTTTCCATCTGAGTTTTCTAATGAAGAGAGAGATGTTTTTTGTCCAGACGAACGGTTGATATTGGGTCGGTGGGCCGAAGGACAGCCCCCTCTCTAGTACCAGAATCTCTGTATGCGTAAGATTGTGTTTGGATAAATTTACAATCTGCATTTTATCATCCATGGGTGTATTTGGTACTGACTTTGATAATGTGTGTAAGGGCGCAGGATCTATAGCCCCTGTGACTGCTGTGGATTGTAGATATCTCTGCCCCATCCTAGGAAGTAGCGGGAAATTGGTTGGTCTAGAAAACCTTCCATGTTCTGTCTAGCCCTACCTCTGCCACGGTAGGGGCTACGATTCCGATTACTACGTGGGGGAAGGGGAGGGAATGGTCGCAAATTGGTGTAATTTTCGCTATCAGATGGAGTCGGTCAGAGAAGCTCGCCTCTGTTCCAGATATGGGTTGGGTGTTACAGTATGCTTTATTTTCACAGAAGTTCTTGAGATCTCGTAAAAAAAGATTGTTTATGCTCTTTTAGTTGCGTATATTTAGGTATGTTATCTTGTAGGGTTTTCTCCTTACTGGGAAAGTCCGGATCTTTAAAAAAGCGTTTAGCTTTTTCTACATGGTCCTCCAGAGACTTTTGGTTCTTTATTAAATTATTCCTCTCCTCCTCGAGGAGAAGATGAATCCGTTTAAGGGAGGATTCTGTTGAAGTAGCTTCCCGTTTACTCATAAACGCAGCAGTTCTACAGCGTGGTGGTGGTAGAACAGTATTCCGGAGACCCCTAGGGACAATTTTATTCTCTGCCTTTTTTGTAGCCCCCTGCTCCTCCCACCAACATCGTGTGAATTCTTTGTATTTGCGTGTAAGGTTTTTGAAACAAATACCAAGCGTAATGTTTTGGGCTTGTCGGTTATACCGTCTTCCGAGAAGACTGAATTGGCTTCAGTTAACCATCCTGATTGGTTAATATTCTGGGAGAGAAAGCCTGTCATATACAATTAAAAACGGTATATGGTAGGCTTTCTCTTTAACTCAATTTTAGTTGCTATTAAATAATAATTTAAAAAAAAATTGCTAATAAAATCATCATTTGAGTTCATTTTTATGTTTCCGTGGAGTAATTCCAAGGAAGACACAACACGCTTTCCCACCCAAAATAAATAAGAGCTTGGAGCATGCGGGGGGCAGGGAAATTGGATTGGAGAGGGATAATAAATGGGAGCCAATAAAAAAAATGTTAAAAAGGCTCCGTCCCATTGTGTAAATCCTCCAAGGGAGTTGGGCACTGCCAGATTGTGTGTTCGGGCACGCCCCACGGCTGCCTCCACTCGCAGAACGTGAGAACTTAAGCTCTATTTTCTGTATTAAGAACAGAGTTATTAATCAGCAATTCCTTTATTAAAGAAGTTTCTTCTACAGAACAGGACGTGTCGGACTATTAGAGGCTTAGTGGTCGTTGTGCACCCTTTCTCATATATTTTTCATGATCTCGAAAATGGGAAACAAAATCACTAATTGTTCAGTATAAATCAAGTTTTTATATTTCATATTTACAAAGACCATTTTCCGTCACATCTCTCTAATACACCTTCATGGAGCCTGAACACAAGACCTTGCCACAACCTGTGAGATCTCTCATTCTGAGAGTGGAGGTGGCCATGGGGGGATGCAAGGAGGGCACAATCTGGAAATCCTGCCATAATGGGTATGCCGAAGATCACATTTCAAATTTTAGTATAATTGGTATTTAGACGTATTGAACGGGCGGCAGGGTAGTAGGAACGGGATGCGAACACAGTAATACTGACGCAGAGGTTGGTGGGACATAGAATCATAGGATGGTAGACTTTGGTATGTAAACGATTTACCAATTACTAGACATGAGAAAATAGCCATGGCAACATTGGGAAAGGGGGTATACATTAAACGTAACACAGAACACCTATAAGATCTGGATGAAGTGGATGTGAACATTTGAACTGACACCTCTGAACCGATTGAATATTAGTAATGAAAGCAGTATAGACACACGGACTTGGGAGAAAACGCGATTGGCAGTGAACACAGATAACCTTGTTGCAGAAGCTTGTAGTTTGACAACATTAATGACGGGAGTGGACAGATGTAAAAGGTCACTTTGGAACACAACTGAGTTGGAGAGAATATTCTTAGTTATTATACAAGATATTTGGCAACTTTATAATATATCAACAAGAGTGGAACACAAGGGAGTACTACGGAAGAGCAGAGGAGGAGCAACGTACCCACCATCAGGAACTCTTGTAATGGATCATAGAGGATAGTTGTGTGGAGAAGGAAAAATCCATCATTTCTGAAGTTACTAGCAAATGGTACATCATATACCTTGTGGTGAGAGATCGTGAGAGGGGGGGAAATGGGGGCGTTTAGGGTGGCTGGAGGGGGGGGCTTAGAGTTCGTTAAGTTGTTAAAAAATTGAAAACTTTAATAAAGAGCATTTAATTAAAAAAAACATTCAAGGATATCATAATCACTGCCTCCTAAGGTCCCAGCCACCCTTACTTCCTCAACCATTTCCTCCCTGTTGGTAAGAATTAGGTCCAAGATAGCAGATCCCCTTGTTTTCTCTTCTACCTTCTGGAAGATAAAGTTGTCAGTAAGAGCGGATAAGAATCTGTTGGATCCATTACTTTTACCTGAGAGATTTCCAACAAATGTCTGGATGGGTAAAATCTCCCATGATCACTATGTTGGGCTTCTTTGAGAGCTTGGCCATCTGATGTAGATAGAGTTCCTCCATATCTTCTGCTTGTCCAGGTGGCCTATAGTAAATGCCTACAATGGTGTCCTTTCTGTTGTTCTCTCCTTGTATTTTTACCCAAACAGTTCCTACAGAACTCCCAGCTCTGAAGCTTGAATCTCTGTGGAGACGAATGTTCTCCTAACATACAACACAACACCTCCCCCCCCCCCTTAATTAGGTCTGTTTCTTATAAATACATTGTATCCTTCAAGCCTTGTATCCAATCATGTGTATCATCCCACCAAGTGTCCGTGATGCCTATGACATA
Organism: Eleutherodactylus coqui; assembly: GCF_035609145.1. NCBI lineage: Eukaryota > Metazoa > Chordata > Amphibia > Anura > Eleutherodactylidae > Eleutherodactylus > Eleutherodactylus coqui. The sequence continues at coordinate 462,585 of NC_089842.1, forward strand.
TTTCTCTTCCTGTGTTCGGAGCGCCAATTTCCCTTGTTTGTTTCCCATGCTCTGTGCATTTGTGTAGGAACATGTTAGTTTGTGATCGGGGGCTCTTGCTCCTCTACTTTCCTTCTGAATTGTTTCTCTTTGTTCTTTCTTCCCACTTCTAATAGCGAGGTTCTCAAATGTATTCATTACTTCTATATTTTGCCCTTCCCATATTCCAGTTTAATGCTCTCCGGATTAGTGTAGCAAGGCACCTGCTAGATATATGCTTACCTGTCTTTGTAATTCACTCCATGGTTTAGCAATCCAAATCTTTGCTGACGGCAGTTCTTGCTGTAACTCTTTGTTGTTCTCCTGCGTGAGAACCTGGTACCGATTTCTGATCAGTATGGGTGCTGGCTGACTTCTGATCCTCCTGCTTCTTGGGGTCACATGCTTCTATTCCTCGGCTTCTGCAGGTACACTGGACACTTCTTGCCTGCTGTGGGATTCTGCCGACTGTTATTCTATACCCCAAACATTATGGAAACCCTGTCAGACAGACCCAAAGTGGTGGTCATTCAGCTAATGACAGTGAATAGGTCTGTTCATAGAGACCGTCACCTGTGACTTTACCTTCAGACAGTATCACACAGCATAGTGAAAAATGCTCCCTTGGGTGCCGAGAACAGATTAGGACATTACCAAAATGATATAATTCCCCCCATGTTGGCAGAACAGAACCCTTAGAACAGGGTTGTCTGGTGCGGGCAGTCGTGACTCCCTCTTAGAAGCTTTTCCACTATAAATATTCATTATGAAGTTCATAAAATTAATAAATAACGGTTTAGATCTGATTTTTGCTAAGTGTTGGCATAGATATGCTCTGGCATAGCACCACAAGCTGCTACCAGCACTCTGGCCAGAGGTGGTGGGGCAACAAGATGGCGACCACCTCCTCGAACTGGAGTAATGATATCTTGGTAAGTATATAGAGCTATATGGCAACTTTGGCAGTATCTCATTGCAGCATCCCATCTAATGATTGTCAATGTGGTTGCATTGCAAACTCTGAGCTAACACACACTCATGACCTGTCGTTGGTCCGATGCCAGTCTTGTGCAATTTAGAATTGCCTGCAACCCATCTGCACTTTGGCTGTTCGTTCCAGATCTGCCATTTGGTTGGGAACAGTTGCACAACAGAGTGATAGACAAGTTGCGCAGGCATTTTAGTCACTTGACTTTTCTGAAACTTGATGTCGCGTGTAGCGCTAGTCGATTCTTTCCTTAAGACAATATGTCACCAGACAGGCGACTTTATGCGGTGACTCAGTGGATGCTATTGTCATTCAAAAGCTCCCCCCCCCCCTCTTAATGGGAGTAGTAAGGAATGTCGTCCCGTTAACAGAGGGACTTTTGACAACTGCTGCAGAAATAGTTTTGTCTTTTGTCAGACAACTGGGTGACCTGCAGGGATTTGTTGTCTTCCAGCCACCAGCTCCACGTTGTGCTCATTACCAGGCTTTGTTCAGCCGTTGTTCCTAATCTTTATCGCATCGGTGACTGTATTGTTTGCTAGAGGTCATGTAATATCTGTCACTTGTCTCTCCTGAAGGGAACAGCTGAAAAGCATGCGGAGTGTGACCTTCCGAGCGCAGCAGTCAGATAAGCAGACCATGCAGGCCATGATCGACACCAACAGGAAATGGCTGGAAAATTACAAGAATGACCCTAAGGTGTATCCTTCATGTATGCAGAGCAGAGCGGATCTATTAACAGGGTCTTGTAGAGCTGAGGAGTAAAGCCTTTCAACCTTGGATTGAGGGATCAGAGTGGGCTGATAACGGCTGGACAGAAAGATGAGCCCGGCTGACACACAGTATGGATTGGAGGGGGAGAGTCTGGTGCGGGGGGCCAATGAGCAGGGAGTTGCAGTAGTCGAGCCTGTCCATAGTCAGGAACGGCCGTATTTTAGCAATATTCCTGAGGTGCATGTGGCATGTGTGGCAGAGATTGGACGTGGGGGGTAAAGGAGTGGTCAGAGTGCAGTGTGACCCCCAGGCAGCGGGCGTACGGTCTGGCGGTTATGGTGGTGCCAGACAATAGAATGGAGATGGGGGTGGTGGGGGAGGTTGGAAGGCGGAAAGACAAGGAGGTCAGTTTTAGAGAGGTTAAGTTTGAGTAAAAGGGAGGACATAGTGTTAGAGACAGCGGACAGACAGTCAGTTATGTTTTGGAGGAATAGTGCAGAGATCTCACGGTTAGAGGTGTATAGTTGGGATAGACCATAAATATGCCACCCCATGCCGATACTTCCCAGGCCACCTACCGGTTATGACATGTCGCCAGAACGTCCATATGAATGATGAACTGGCAGCATAAACAGATGTATGAAGGTATAAAATCGTTTTATTACCCCATTACAAATGAATGCGACGTTTCGGCACTGTTGTGCCTTCCTCAAGCCAGAACATGGCAGCTTTAGCCAATTGGTTGCCATAGCCGTGACCTTAGTGGTGTCAACATGTCACTGCATTGGCTGCAGCGCCACATGTCCTCTCTTCATTGCCACAGAACCCAGAAAGCATTGGCGGGGGTTGATAAATATACTCTTTTTGGTTATTTCATACTATTGTTAGTGGCTTGTAAAAACTTCATAGGGTTGGAAAACCATTTTATTTCATTTCAGCTTCATTAAAGGGGTTTTACAATGAAAACCAGGTCTGCCCTTTCCACAGAGTCTACAGGATAGGGGCTAACGTGTTGATTATTGGGGATGTGACTGCTGGGACCCCCACTGATCCCTAGAACAGGGACTTGAACGGCGTGGCAGATGTACATGCTTGCTGCTGACCCATTAACATCCATGGGATTGTCAAATATAGCTGAGCACTTGAACTCTGTCTGGCCAGGGCCGGCCATAGGTCAGATGGTGCTTTCACATGAGATGTCATTACTGGCCATAGGTCAGATGGTGCTTTCACATGCGATGTCATTGCCGGCCATAGGTCAGATGGTGCTTTCACATGAGATGTCATTACTGGCCATAGGTCAGATGGTGCTTTCACATGAGATGTCATTGCCGGCTATAGGTCAGATGGTGCTTTCACATGCGATGTCATTGCCGGCCATAGGTCAGATGGTGCTTTCACATGAGATGTCATTACTGGCCATAGGTCAGATGGTGCTTTCACATGAGATGTCATTACTGGCCATAGGTCAGATGGTGCTTTCACATGAGATGTCATTGCCGGCCATAGGTCAGATGGTGCTTTCACATGAGATGTCATTGCCGGCTATAGGTCAGATGGTGCTTTCACATGAGATGTCATTGCCGGCCATAGGTCAGATGGTGCTTTCACATGAGATGTCATTGCCGGCCATAGGTCAGATGGTGCTTTCACATGAGATGTCATTGCCGGCCATAGGTCAGATGGTGCTTTCACATGAGATGTCATTGCCGGCTATAGGTCAGATGGTGCTTTCACATGAGATGTCATAGCTGTAGAGTTGCCTTTCATTTACAATCAGAACAATTTCACAGAGTTTTTGAAATATGCTGCAGATTCCAAATCATGCCGACTTATGCTGAGAATTTTGACAGTGGATTTCCACTTCTGAAATGCAAAGGTTGAAGCTTGATGCAGATTTGGCCCCTTTGGACTTGCTGTATATAAGTTGCCGATTTTTCACTGTGGAAAGTTGGAAGCAAATACACACCGTGTCAATGCGCCCTTCAGGATGTAAACTTTCCTGACAGGTTATTTTAAGGCTAGGGGTATATGGCAACTTTGGATATGACACAAGCCACATGATCTAGTCATATTGTGACTGCGACCTGATGATCGCAAAAGTCCAAACTCGCTGGACGGCTTGTGATGGTAAAGTCGCAGCAGCTAATGAACCATAACACAAGGGCATTGATTTGCAATGTTGCAGAGCTACACAACCTCTGTCATGGTGAAAGTCATCATGTACCCCTAGCCTATGGGTGGACACCCACTAGTGTTTTTTTTTCTTGCGCTTCGAGAGCGAGTGAGAACACTCCTCACAGTGCAAAAAAAACGCTGCGATATCGCAAAATGCTTTCAGTGGGGCAGCAGCGCCAGCCCCAATGAAAGCATAAGGAGTATATCGCGGACTTCTGCCACAGCTATGACAGCTGTGTCAGGAGTTTCCTTTATCCCCGCGGGGATTAAGGAATCCTCTGTCATAGCTGTGGCAGAAGTCCAGAATGCTATCCGATTGCTTTCAAGGGGGTCAGCGCTGCTGCCGGCCCCATTAAAAGCAGTGGGTTGTAGGTAACCCCTGCAGCATGATTTTCGGGGAAGGGCTTAAAATATAAGCCCTTCCCTGAAAATCATCCCTAGCTGTTGGAAAAAAAAAAAATTATATATTCACCTCTCCGCCGCTCATGTGTCCTCCGGCTGGCTCCCCTGCACTGCTATGAAGCTCTTTCAGCAGTCGGGGATTTAAAAATCCCCACCTCCTGTCCGGATGTACTGATGAATAGTTAAGCACTGCCTGTAATTGGCTGAGCGCTCAGCCAATCAGCACAGCCTTTTCAGGAGGCGGGGATTTTTAAATACCCGCTTGCTGAAAGAGCATGACAGCAGTGCAGGGGAGAGGTGAGTATATAATTTTTTCTTTTTTTTTCACCAGCTAGGGATGATTTTCAGTTAAGGGCTTATATTTCAAGCCCTTCCCCGAAAATCATGCTGCAGGGGTTGTCTACAACTCACTGCTTTCAATGGGGCCGCAGCAGCGCCGATCCCATTGAAAGCAATGGGATAGCATTCTGGACTTCTGCCAAAACTGTGGCAGAGTGTTCCTTCACCCCCCGCGGTCCCCGCAGAGATGATGGGAAACCCCTGCCACAACTGTCACAGTTGTCATAGCTGTGGCAGAAGTCTGCGATATACTCCCTATGTTTTCAATGGGCCGCTGGCCCCATTGAAAACACTGAGCACTATGGCAGATTTCGATGCAAAGCTGTACAGAAAAATCGCAAATTAGTATGAAACCATTAAAAAACATTGGTTTCATAATCATCTCTGTCGCATCGCTACTGGGTGCCCACCCTAGGCGTTATACAATGCTTATATGCAGCGGAATTTGGTGTGGCTCTGCATCAAAGTCTGCAACGTTTCTCACTGAAAAAGGCCCGAAAATAAAATATAATCTTTATTAATTTAAAGGATAAAAAACCCCTCTAGATTCCGGGGGTAATTGAAACCCGAAACAGACACAAAGAGACAAACACACAAAAAACCTATGGGAATTTAAGCAATTGGCTTAGATACATCAATTCATACCGACCTCATTGGTTTTAGAGGTAGGTAATACTGTGAGGGCGTAAAATGAATTAGTGAAAGCGGTGGCCGTTTCCTGTGAAAGGGGGCCAGAAAGGTGGTCACTAAATAATTAGCTTGTGGTTATTATCCACTGATGGAAACGTGCGCGTTATGTTAAAGGGCCTCGTTCACACCAGGATATATTGCCACTCCACAGTATTAAGTAAGGGGTGCTGATACTCAGCAATCCATTACACAAAAAAATATTATTGTATTCATATCCAATTGTGACAACAATGCCCTGTGTCCATATGTCACAATTGCTACAATTGCTATTCCGATAGGGGCAACGGTCCGTCAAGACCCAAAAATGTGATATAATCCCAACCTATGTTGGGTCTGACAGCGATCTAAATGTTTTAATAAAAAGCTGTAGAAACGCGTCGACGATTACGGACGACTTCTGTTGGCTTTAGTCGTTATTAGACTACAGCGTTGGACACACACATGAATCAAGTGTATGTCTGTCGTGTACTATTTATACTATAAACGTTGTTGACTCCTTCTGATATAATTGGCATAAGGAATTGTCAACACCACTTTAGTCCAGCTTTTTATTAAAACATTTAGATCGCTGTCAGACCCAACATAGGTTGGGATTATATCACATTTTTGGGTCTTGACGGACCGTTGCCCCTATCGGAATAGCAATTGTAGCAATTGTGACATATGGACACAGGGCATTGTTGTCACAATTGGACATGAATACAATAATATTTTTTTGTGTAATGGATTGCTGAGTATCAACACCCCTTACTTAATACTGTGGAGTGGCAATATATCCTGGTGTGAACGAGGCCCTCTAACATAACGCGCACGTTTCCATCAGTGGATAATAACCATAAGCTAATTATTTAGTGACCACCTTTCTGGCCCCCTTTCACAGGAAACGGCCACCGCTTTCACTAATTCATTTTACGCCCTCACAGTATTACCTACCTCCTAAAACCAATGAGGTCGGTATGAATTGATGTATCTAAGCCAATTGCTTAAATTCCCATAGGTTTTTTGTGTGTTTGTCTCTTTGTGTCTGTTTCGGGTTTCAATTACCCCCGGAATCTAGAGGGGTTTTTTATCCTTTAAATTAATAAAGATTATATTTTATTTTCGGGCCTTTTTCAGTGAGAAATAGTCTAATAGCTTACAAGAGCCTTGGTTGTCGCAGTGAATTAAAGTCTGCAACGTATTTCATTCTGCAGATTTTGATGTGGATCTTTACCAAAGTGCGCGTCATAAACCGCACCGGATTTGTTGCAGATCTACAACAGATTTCATATTTTCAGTTGCTGCATATCCACGCCAAAATCTGCACCATTTCCACTATGTATGATTATATCTTAATGGTACAATCACATGTTGTGGACGTGCTGTAGATTTCCACATAATTTGCACCAAAAACTCTGCCAATTTCTGTGCCAAAACCCCCACTTTTGGTGCAAATCTGCATTAGAATTCACCACTTCAGTTGAAAGGATGAAATCTGTTGCAGATCCAAATCGCATGGATGTAGTCCGCCTTCGCATGGAACAGGAATGCTATGGAGTATCTGCTGCAGGAGTCGCAGTACATGCCACGTGGCAGGGATTGAAAAAATCTTCACATGGAGAGGAAGACTTCCTCAAGGAATCTGCAGCAAGTCTATGCTGTGGATTTCAGCCCTTGAACTACAAGGGTTAAAGGGGCATTCGGCCAATGGGGCATTTCTTTTTTCAATTTTCACCCATCCACCAGATGGGTGAAAACTGATAGATCAGGGCGGTCCGACCACCAGAACCCCCACTGAGCCTGAGAATGTGGAGTCGGTGTCCTCTCTATTTCACAGTTTACCATCTATTCTCCCATGTCTGTAGTGTAGCGATGAATGTGTGGCGGCCCCGTTCATCTCAATGCCGCTGGCAGATAGCTGAATACTATTTTTGACTATTAGCCCCATTGAAATGATTGGCCACTACACTACAGAAACGGGACAGCAGAGCACAGAGATGAAAGGGGTGCTGGAATTGCTATGTGCACTGCTGCTGTATGTACTTCGCCAACACCCCCTTCATCTCCAAGTAAGACTGCACTGGTTGCACATAGCGAAGTCCGGCCCTGTTGAAATTAGTTGAGCAGTGGTCACACATTTGTGCAGGGATGCTTAGGACCCCCATTCTCTGGATCAGTGGGGATTCCAGCCTTCAGACCCCCACTGATGAGTAAGTTTTGCTCTATCCTGTGGATGGGTAGTAAACCCCTTTAACCCCTTCCCGACATCTTCAACAAGATTGCGGGTGGCTGTTTGGTCTTCATGGCAGCCTGGGGCCTTGTGAAGGCCCAGGGCTGACGTGTGCTTCTGCCTATTAAGCAGTGTCTGTGGCAGGGCTTAATAGAAAGCCTTCAGAACTACAATAGAGTATATTGTATAAGCAATCAGATACTAGTCCTCTAAAAAAAAAAGTAAAGATAAGATTAATACAGTTTTTAGTAAATTAAAAAAATATTACGTTTTAACCCCCACTTTCTAAGTCATCACATTAGTATGCTGCATCTATAAAAGTTCAATCCATTAAAATATCACATTATTTATCCCCCCAGGGAACGCCATCTGAAAAAATGCATTGCCAGAATTTAGTTTTTTTGGTTACCCCGGTTTCAAGAAAAACCTGAATAAAAAGTGTTGTCTGTACCCCAAAGTGGTACAAATAAAAACTAAAGGTTGGCCCGCAGAGATGAGCCCTCACATGGCTGCATCAGAGTATAAAGTTCTGGAGGTCAGAAGATGATGACAGAAAGCACATTTTTTTTCAAAGATTGTTTTTTTTAATATAAATTGTGGTATTGCCGTAATCGTTCGGACACAGAAGAAGCCCTTTTGCAGGTTGGATCTGCACACATTGTTGGCCTATCCTATATATAGGCCATGACTGTCTATTCCTGGAGGACCCCTTTACACCATAGAAGCCATTTCATGAAATTTGTGGAATTTCTTCGACTTGGCCCATATGAAGTATGTGATAGAAGAGGCTTCCGTGAAGTAACATATATTTTAGCAGGCAGTGATATCACACTGTTCTAGTTGAGGGTCGCCGTGTTGGTCCAGGATGACTGTCCTCCGACTCTGGTAGATTGTCTTCGTCATGGTCTAGTGTTCCTTAACTAATTGCACAGTCTCCTTCCTTCACGCATGAGCGGATCTCCAACTGGAAAAGGATTTTTGCAGCTGGGTTTGGACGAAAATGACAAAATCAAAGTCTATCATTACTAGCGGTCAAGCAGTGGCGCACACGTCGCCGGATACGAAGACCGATGGGACGGATTCTGCTTAAACATGAAATGATATTTATTCCACTGTATGCAATGAAAATGTTCTCGTTAAAGACTCCGAAGCGATAACCGTTTCAGAATCCTGCAAGTCACAGATATTAGCGTGAAGCTCCACCATATTATATTGGGGAATTGCTCTTCATGCGATTCACTAACATATTTTATGAAACTGTTCCAAAGATGGAGTTTTAGGTGAAGAGACCATTCCTGAAATACCCTGCAAGCTTTAAGCGACCCTCTGGTTTCAGGACAAAATTCTGTCCTGGGACTAAAGTGGTTGGGGGGGTATTTACACTTGTTCTCTGCCAGCCGTCTGACCTGCTGGTCAATGCAATCTTCAGAGCTAATCCCCATAGTACATTGGTAATGTTAGACTAAATGCACTAGACCCACTCTGATTGGTCAGCATTGCTCACATGCACTATAACCTGCGCTTCCTTCTGGGACAGACTTTTATCCCAAAGCTGGAGGGCCCCTTTAAGAGGACATTAAGCCTAAATTCTGTCCAAAGTATTTTTGCAGTGCAGCTGAATACAATATCTTAGTGGTTAACAGTTGTTTTAGGCTGGAGAGTAATATGGTTTATGAGATTGCTCTAAACGAGGAGTCTACAAAAATGTCTGGCATATGAGCACTTTTATATCTCCAGAAACCTTTCCATACGCATGTATGAATGATATAAGAAGCCCATCCTAAAGATTACGCAAACTGCACAGTGCCGTTCTGTCAGCACGGCCGCCCGTGGGCCGTTCCTGAGCGCTTCTGCTGCTTGTCAGGGATCATTTCTAGAAGATGTGTATATAGCTATTTTTATACCAGAGGCCACTTTGTATCGCGAGCAGCACTGGCCATGAGATAGTGTCAGGGTTCTTCGAGAGTGTATATTAGTGCCTGTTCCTTTTACACTTTGCCTTATTGTATATCTGAGTTTACAAAAACATTGGATGTTTGCAACGGGATCAAAAGACCAAATTACCATTGCTAGTGACCTGTCGGACTTGTGATATAAGGCAGATTGGGTGGTAACAATTTGAACCCCCAAAATTCTGATCCTTGGTGAAGAGGCGGCTCTGCGCATATCGTCACTCTTCCTTGAACTGAGTGGGTATTATGGAAACTTGGGAGTGATGGCACTTACTAACGTCCAGAACTACTTCCTAGTCTATTCCAAATCTTATAAATGAGCACCACAATTTGCATGGAAAAAATATTTTCAAGGTTTTAAAAAAACCTTTTTGCCTATCCTTGGAATGATAGTCTGTGATGGGCGAGAGTACTGGATTTATGGCTGTAGGCACATACGGTCTGTAGCATTAGACTGCACCCAAGTAGGCCACACCTTAAGGGGTATTCCCATCTTAACAACACCGCTGCAACGGGCACGGAACACTGTAGGAGGTGGCTGGAAGCTCGGAAAGAGAAGAGCGTGGCTGGCCCACGCAGTTCCCGTAAGTCCAATAGAAGTCCATGGGAATTACGCAAACAGGTTAGCCCAGTAAGTTGCACTGTTCTAGAACTCAGGCATTATGGAAATAGTGCAGCTCGCTGTGTTATGGAAACGGTGTAGCAAAACCCGCTCAGGTGTTTCCGTAAACCCGACCTCCCAGTCCACTTTGTACAGCTGAGCTGGGGGCAATAGAGAGGGGGGGTCCTATTGAAGTGAATGGGACTCGACCTGCAATGTACGGAGCTGCCTGCTCTCGACAGTGAATCAACTAGAAGTGGGACAACCCCTATTAAGGATTCTTCTAGATGTCTTCACTGCAGAAACTTAGCCCTAGGTAAGTGAGTGGTTCTCATTGAAGAGACCCAGTGGATCTATAGAGATTTATGCTAGCCAAAACAGAGACTGTTTCACAAAGAGCCACCCACTTCTTTCTGAAAAAGTCTCTGGCTTGACTGCCGTGAGCTAATTTGCATGCTGTAGAAACTTTAAATGCGCAGATTGAGGGACATTTATGAAAACTCACGCAAGGATATTACCCGCAGCAACTAATGCACCACTTTACAGCTGGCTCCCTGAATAGCCTGCATTTGAATAGTTGCTATGAACAGCACTAGTGGTTTTTACAGCTGCCCCCATAAATTGTGTAAGGTAGTGGCCTGTAACCCGGGGCTGTTGCAAAACTACAACTCCCAGCATGCCCTGCCAGCTGCAGTTGTAGCTACTATAAATGATATGATCCCGTATCTATAAATGAACTGATATATTTTCTTACTATTTTTTTCATAGCGACAGATTGCACTACTTGTTACTATGCAAAGCTAATGGAAGCATTCATGTCTGTTGTGTTTGGTTAGGTTTCCTTTGCAGCGGTACGTTGGTATTTATTGACTGTGGTAATGACAGTGTCACTTTGCTGACATTTTATACTCCGTCTTTGTATGCTCTGTGTGACTTGGATTGGTTTGTTTTGTATTCAGATTAAATCCATATACTATACTTTGCCTGTGTCAATCTCATTGTAGCACGGATAGAGAATGGCAGCTCCGTGGGGAAGGGAATTATCTCCACATATGCATCCTAATCTGTGGAGAGACGATTCTCAAACCTTGGCAATCCATTAGAAACTAAAACAATCCATTCTACATGCAGAAAAACCTTCCGTGCCTTGAAAGCGGTCTGCAGATATACAACCGAAATAGCAGGTATGCAGGGTCACTGGCCGGGCACAGAGTCAGATGTGGGCTCAGGACCTCCAAGCGCTCAAACACAGGAGGAACTGGGGGCCAGGAAGAAGTCTGATTGGACACCCCTTCTGGCCACAACCCCACTTTGGATAAATACATGGACTCAGACATGCAGTGCAATCGACTATACTGGACAAGCAGAATAGGGAAGCAATTAGGCTGGCTGCACACGGACGGGTTGGATTCCACATGCGGGAGTCTGCAGTGGAATCTTACCCTGTGCTCAGCTGGCGTCCGTGCGTACCTGCCATTTCTGTTGTTTATCTGTTCTGTTTATGAACCGCATGGCTTGCCATTGGACATGTGCAGTACAGGTTTTATTTTTTTTTTTCTTCAAATTTTCTTTTTCCCCCGTGGAATCTACGACCTTTCCACAATGTTAATTGTGGAAGGGCAGCGACTTCAATGCAAGCCGTTCGCACGGAATCCACCTAAAAATACAGCATGCTTTTGTTTCCGTGAGTGTGCAGGAAAAAGCATTTTTACATGGCATGTTATGGATGGTATTTGCTGCAGATCCGCAGTGCAGACGCCGACCATGGATTCCGCAATGCAAATCAGTTTGTGTGCAGCCGGCCTTAATATAAATATGCCGGAAAGAAGGGCCATCTATGCACTCAAAAACAACAAGGAGATCACCATTAAGCCTGCAGATAAGGGTATCGCTATAGTCCTTATGAACATATCAGACTACATGAAAGAAGCAGACAGACGGCTGACAGACACCAGATGCTTCACCAAACTGGATCAAGACCCGACTCAGAAATATGTGAGGGAATTTAAGAAGGGTGGTAAGAAGCCTATCTGTGGGCTCCACAAAACCTTTGGACTTGATATCGGAGAATCCTGAGGTTGGAGTATTCTACATGCATCCCAAACTACACAAAGCTGGCAACCCAGGGAGGCCAATTATCTCAGGTGTGGGACCCTCACTGAAGGAACCTCAGGACGGATAGAAGGTGTCTTCAAACCACTGGTGAGGAATACAACCAGCTACTTGCAGGACACCACAGACCTACTGAGCAAACTGCCAACCATAAGTCCCCTCCCTGCCGGTGCCATCCTGGCCACCATGGATGTGGAGTCCTTATACTCCAACATCCCACATGAGGATGGACTGAACGCCTGCCTGTCGTCCCTTCCCGATGAGCGGCTCCTGGGACGCCACATGGGGTGATTCCCCCAGGCCAGGTTGCTCCCGTGGTGGCCCATGGTGGGTACAAAGCAGGGTCCTCAGCTCTCCTCCTCTGTCTGGCGTGAGCTCTTCCCTCCTGCTGCCGGCATAGGGCCGGGCGCAGCGCTCTCTGAATCCCTTTGGCATGCGCCGGAGGGGGCGGGGCGCTGTCACATGACCGACGCGATGACGTCATCGCGTCAGCGTTGCTGGATGCGAGGAGGGGGCAGGGCTTGGTGTGGAGGCGCCAAATTTAAAAAAGGAAACCAGGGACCTGAGAGAAGACCCACAGAACAGGTAAGCCATTGCTTTTAGCTGGCTTGTATTGCTCCAGAGTGACTGCAGCACCCTTTCCTACATGGGTGCTCCAGCACTGGACATCGCTGAGTCGTCGGCTACAGCGGGGGTCGTAAGTAGCCCGTGGGGCAAAAAGATCATGCAAAGATCCATTGTATTTTAGCTGGAATATTGCATTTTTATCCGCATAACTTGGTTTGTCTGCCAGGGGGATAAAAAAGATGCCCCTCCCAGAACAAAACTTAAAAAATGCACAGAGTGCGGAACGAGGCTGCCGGCCACGTATGAGAGATCTCTATGCAAGGCATGCGTGGCCAGGCATGTTAAAGAGGAATCAGGGGGGTTACTAGAAGACGTCAGGAAGCTGGTCAAGGAACAGGTGCGGTCAGCTCTGACGTCACAAATAGTGCTGCCGGCAGGGGCATCCAGGGCTAAGCACCAGAAAAAGTCGTATAGCCCGGAAAGATATTCAGATTCCGAAAGAAGCTCGGTCGGGACAGAGCTGGAAGAACCAGCGCCCGAAGAATCCTCAGATGAAGAGGATTACAAGAAATATCTATCTCATCAGGAAGATTTGGCCGAGCTCATTAAATCTGCGAGGGCCACCCTCAAGATGGAGGAACCCAGAGAGCCGCGTACAATCCAGGATGAGATTTTCGGTGGATTAGGGAAAAGACACAGACATACCTTCCCGGTTCACAGTAATATCTCCAAAATAATTCAAAAGGAGGGGAAAAAACCTGATTCGGGTTCCTTCTCCTCTAGGGGAGTTAAGAGGCAATACCCATTTGAGGAGGAGGTATGCGCAAGCTGGGAGGAGATACCCAGGGTTGACGTCTCGGTAGCCAAGGTGGCGAAAAGAACAACCCTGCCCTTTGAAGACGTCACACAATTAAGAGATCCGATTGATCGGAAGGCTGAAGGCCTCCTGAGAAGATCCTGAGAAGCAGTGGCCAGTACCCTCAGACCAGGGGTTGCAGCCACGTGCGTGGCCAGGACCCTAGGAGTATGGCTGGAACAACTGGAGCTCCATATATCTAACAAGACCGCAAGGGAGCAAATTATAAATTCTCTCCTAATTCTGAAAATGGCCACAAATTTTTTGGCAGACGCGTCAGCGGAGACGGTGAAGCTCTCAGCAAATGCAACAGCCCTGTGTAATTCAGACAGAAGAGTTTTATGGCTAAAATCCTGATCGGGCGATCTAGCCTCATAAAACAAGTTGTGCTCGCTCCCATTTTACGGTCAATTCCTCTTCGGCTCAGACCTCGACAAAATTCTCGAGAAGGCATCCGACAGGAAGAGGGGGAGGGTTCACAGTCTGTATAGAGGACAATGAAAGACATTTGCAGTACAGTTGACCCCCCCTTCGGAATCTTATCAGCACCTTGAATTTTTACAAAAATTATGGCAGAGGTCGCGCCCATACTAAAGGAAACAGCGATGATGATCCTACCCTATTTGGACGACATTCTTATAGTTGCAGACAGCAAAGAGCTTCTTCTATTGTCCCACGTCGCAGCCACCACACAGCTACTCCAACGTTTGGGGTGGATAATAGATTAGAAAAAAATCCAATTAGGAACCAGGCCAACGAGGTTTTTCAGGATCATGTTAGATTCAGAACGTCAAAGCTCCTTTCTCCCTGCTTCTCGGAGATGGGATCTTTGCATTCGGATCTCTCATTTTCTATCAAAGAAGTCTTGTACCATCAGGGCAGCAATGGCCCTTTTGGGAAGACTGACCACCTGCATCCCAGCCATAGCATGAGCTCAACATCACGCCAGGGTCCTCAGAAAATTGGTATTAACCATTTGGGACAGAAAACAGTGCTCCTTAGACATAAAGGTAATATTGACAAACACTGTAAAAAGCTCTCTTCTTTGGTGTTTATCAGAAACCAATTTATGCGATGGATATAGTTTTTCTTGACCTTAGTAAAGCATTTGACAAAGTATCTCATACTATACTTATTGAAAAAATGACCAAATATGGGATTGACAAGGCAACTGTTAGGTGAATTAAGAACTGGCTGAGTGATCGTACTCAAAGAGTGGTCATAAATGGCTGCACATCCAAGGGGGGTACCACAAGGCTCTGTCCTAGGCCCAGTCTTCTTCAACATTGTTATAAATGATCTGGAGAAGGGAATTGATGGGAAACTGATCAAAATTGCTGATGACACAAAGCTAGGAGGGATAGCTAACACTAGGAAAGAGAGAGAGAGTATTCAAAAAGATCTAGAAACGGCTTGCACAGTGGGCGGCGACTAACAGAATAGTATTTAACACAGAGAAATGCAAAGTCCTACATCTGGGCAAGAAAAATGAAAAAAAAGCACATACAGAATGGGAGGAATTGGGCTAAGCAGTAGCACATGTGAAAAAGACTTGGGTATACTAATAGATCATAGACTGAACATGAGTCAACAATGTGATGCAGCAGCCAAAAAGGCAAACACAATTCTGGGATGTATTAAGAGAAGCATAGAGTCTAGATCACGTGAGGTCATTATCCCCCTCTACTCTTCCTTAGTCAGACCTCATCTGGAATACTGTGTCCAGTTTTGGGCACCCCACTTAGGCTGAGAGTAGACTTAATAGCTGCCTACAAATATCTGAAGGGCTGTCACACTGCAGAGGGATCAGCCCTATTCTCATTTGTACTAGGAAAGACTAGAAGCAACAGGATGAAACTGAAAGGGAGGAGACACAGATTAGACATTAGAAAAAACTTTGTCAGTGAGGGGGGTCAATGAGTGGAACAGGTTACCACGGGAGGTGGTGAGTTCTCCTTCAATGGAAATGTTCAAACAAAGGCTGAACAAATATCTGTCTGGGATGATTTAGTAAATCCTGCACTGAGCAGGGGGTTGGACCCGATGACCACGGAGGTCCCTTCCAACTCTACTAGTCTATGATTCTATCAAGAGGAGTAGAGTGTTTCCGAGACCCGATAACATTAATCACAACAGACGCCAGCCTTCTGGGCTGGGGCGCTGAAGTAGGAGAAACCTATTTTCAGGGAGCTTGGCCTCAAGAGATAAGGTGATATTCCTCAAACGCCAGGGAACTCTTAGCAGTATGGAAAACTCTTCAGATATTCAGGAGGCTGATTCAGGGGAAAAATCTGAGAGTCCTGTCGGACAATGTTACAGCCGTAGCATATGTATGGCATCAGGGAGGAACCAGTCAGACGCTATTACAGAGTGTAGCACAAAAAAAAATTCCATTGTGCAGAAAAACATGTCCAGTCAATTTCAGCAACACACCTGTGAGGAGTCCAAAATCAAGCAGCAGATTTCCTAAGTCAACAGAGGTTGGACCCCGGGGAGTGGTTCCTCTCTCGGGAGATGTTTCAGGGGTTGACTCTCAAATGGAGTCCCCAGGATAGATTTATTCATGACAAGGAAAAATCGGAGGGTAGAGGAATTTTTTTCTCTGAACCTGCAGGACCAGCCAGTTGACCTGGACGCTTTAGTGCAGGATTGGGGGCAAGGTCTAACTTATGCCTTCCCACCATTTTCTTTAATTCCCAGGGTGCTACAGAATTTCCAGCATGAAAAATGTATGTTAATCCTGGTAGCGACCCTGTGGTCCAAGAGAATCTAGTTCTATCTGCTAAAGAGTTTGAGTGTCAGGGAGCCGATATTCCTCCCCCCCCCCCCCCACAGGGACCTGCTAACCCAGGGGCCCCTATCTCACGGGAAAGTGGAAACCTTGCATGTAGTAGCCTGGTTATTGAAAAATCTCTTTTCCTAAACAAGGGGTTTTCCCATAAGGTAGTAGACACCCTGTTAGCCAGGAGAAAGCAGACTACTAATAGAATTTATTCTAAGGTATGGGGGGAAAATGTCCTGGTGCAAAGCTAGACATTTTGTAGCCTCATCACCAGATACTGATTTTCGACTTTTTGCAGGATGCGTTAGACTTGGGACTTTCACCCAATACCCTTAGAGTGCAGGTCGCAGTACTTAGCACATTTTGGACACTAGACTATCATAAGTCATCTGTATCGCAAGGTTTCTGAGAGCGGCTGACTATTTAAGGCCTAAAATACCCACTTCAGTGAACCTGGTCCTGTTGGTGATGTCAGGCATCCATTTGAACCCATAGACGCCATTCGTATTAAATATATATCTTGGAAGACCGTGTTTTTGGTAGGTGTCACAACAGCTCTGAGGGTTAGCGAGTTGCAGGCTTTATCGGTCCGGCCACCTTTTTTTAGGGACACGGGTGAAAAGATAGTGTTCCAATTAGCCCCCTTGTTCTCCCCTAAGGTAGTTTCTTTTTTCCACAGATCGCAGGAAATAATTATTCCGTCATTCTGTAATAACCCCAAAAATAGGAAAGAACGGACATATAATTTCCTGGATGTAAGAAGGGCAGTATTTCTGTATATTTCCCCCACAAATCGGTGGAGAAAGGACAAGAATTTGTTTTTGCAGTTTCAGGGAAGCAATAGGAGCAAAAAAGCAGCAAAGATCTCAATAGGCAGGTGGATCCGTGCAGCCATCTCTGAAGCTTATAAAGTATCAAATAAACCAGTTCCAATGAATCTTAAGGCTCCTTCCACATGAGCAATGGTGTCTTCTTGGGCAGAGCATGCTTCCGCTTCCCTGGACCCAATATGAAGGGCCGCAGTGTGAAAAAATCCACACACGTTTATCAAACATTAAAGGTTAGATGTTCGGGCAAACGAGGACTTAGCCTTCGGACGTAAGGTCCTGGGTGCAGTGGTCCCGCCCTAAAATATTTTGTTTCTCTAGTATGTCTCAGCTGGGTGCTGTCGTGGAGACGAGGGTGAAAGGTAGTTTAGCCTTACAGGTAATCCTGTTTTCAGGAAGTCTCCACGACGGCACCCGTACATTCCCCCCTCGTTTGTTTCCTTCTCTATAGGTTATTTAAAGTCTCCAGGATAGGGAGGATAGGTTTAATTTAAGTATACAGTCCTACCTCGGACAGGTTTCGTTTTAAATGCTGAGGAAGGAGGGGAGCCTTTAAACTTTTTGGTATGCTTCCTTTCCTATCAGGGGAAGATAATCTCAGCTGGGTGCTATCGTGGAGACTTCCTGAAAACCGGATTACTGGTAAAACTAATCTATCTTTTGGACACCATCATAAAAACAGATTGATCGGCCCACATACCTCAGATGGGACAGTTCCCATCCTAACCACATCAAAAAGTCCATCGTCTACAGCCAGGCCATCAGATACAACCGGATCTACTCCAACCCAACAGACAGAGGAACATCTATATCATATTATAAGGACATTTATAAATCAGGGCAACCAGGATACCCAGAAATTACTAGGGTACCCAGAAATCACCAGGCTACCCATAAATCAGAGCCACCGGGATACCCAGGAATCACCAGAGCCACCGGGATACCCAGGAATCATCAGAGCCACCGGTATTCCCAGAAATCACCAGAGCCACCAGAATACCCAGAAATCAACTACTCCAATACACGGAGAAGGAAGGAAACGATTGTAGGTCACTACTAGAGGTACACAATCCACAGAGGTACTAAGGAAAACCACCAAGAAACTCCACCATACCTACACAAGGATGACCGTCTGACCACCATATTCCCAGACCCTCCCCTTCTGTGTTACCGGCAACCTCCAAGTCTGAGGAACTTTATAATCAGGAGTCCATTGCCCACTAACACACAAAAAGGAACTTATTCTTGTAATGTAAGGAGCTTTAAGACCTGCTGACATGTATGGACCGCGGACAGGATACGGATCCCCAACACACAGGACTATAAGATCCCGGGACATTCACATGTTCCTCGTCCAATGTTGTGTACCTGATCCAGGGCAGTAAATGTCCTGTTGGGGGGCTTTATACCGGGAAACAGGACAAAAACTGAGAGTGAAGTGCAAATTTATTACACCCATGTCTGTGCCTTGTCATAAGTATTTGTGTATGTATATAGTCATGCCTCTTAGGATCAATTTCATTACGCCTGAGGAAGACTCCGGAAAGGTTTAAAAGCTCACTATAACATCATGTATTCTTGTAGCCATTAAAAGGTGTCATATCTACAAGATTGCTGGGAACAATCACATTTTGCTTGACTGGGGACACCGGGCCAA
Source organism: Eleutherodactylus coqui (assembly GCF_035609145.1). Lineage (NCBI taxonomy): Eukaryota > Metazoa > Chordata > Amphibia > Anura > Eleutherodactylidae > Eleutherodactylus > Eleutherodactylus coqui. The sequence continues at coordinate 481,477 of NC_089842.1, forward strand.
ACTTTTTTCATTATTGCTACTATTATGTTGTGGATGCCACTCCTTGGCTCCAACACCAGGCAAGGCGAGTTCACAAAGCCTTGCTCCTTCCAGGAGTTTAATAAATTTATGTGATACAGTTGTATGGTCTGTCTTTTACCTGGTTGGTGTACTTTGTAATTGACCTCACCAACTTTTTCCATAACCTCATATGACATTTGCCACTTGGCCAGGAACTTGCTTTCCACTGTGGGTACCAGAACTAATACCTGGTCTTCCAGACTGAACTGTCTGATTTTAGCTGACCTGTTGATTATCCTGGCCTCTCTCACTAAGGGCATAACATTAGCAATCCTTTCCTGCATTTGTGTCACATGCCTAATGACACTCTTATGTGGTGTAACTTTGTTTGCCCATGTTTCCTTGGCTATATCAAGCAGTGCATGGGGTAGCCGTGCATACAATAATTCAAAGGACGAAAACCCAGTGGACATTTGATGGACTTCGCTAATGGAGAATGATAGATTGAGAAGTAGAGAGTCCCAATCCCGGCCTTCCTTCTCTACCACTTGTTTAAACACAATTTTTAGTGTTTTGTTAAATCTCTCTACCAGCCCTCGGTCTGGGTAGACAGAAGTACACAACTGCTTAATTTTTAGTAGCTTACACAGTTCCTTCATAACCTTACAGATAAATAGTGTTCCCTGATCCATCAGTATTTCTTTAGGAAGCCCCACTCGGGAGAACATGTGAAACAACTTTTTTCCAATACTTTTGGATGAGGTGTTTCTCAGCAGAACCACCTCTGGATACCTGGTTGCATAGTCTACTATAACAAGAATATATTGATGACCCCTAGCTTACTTTACTGGGGGGCCCATGAGAACCATTGCAATCCGCTCAAATGGTACTTCAATTGTGGGGAACGGAACCAACAGGCTTTTAAAATGGGAGACCGGAGTGGTCACCTGGCACATAGGACAAGACTGGCAAAAATCTGTTATTTCCCAGAGACCTGCTGACCAAAAAAACCTTTGCAGAAATGCGCTCCTGAGTCTTGTCTGACCCCAAATGACCTCTCAATACGTGTGAGTGGGCAATATCTAAGACCATGTGCCTATAGCAACCGGGTACCAGCAGTTGTTTCACTACCTCACCTCTCACTTGTATTACTCTGTATAATAACTCATTCATTCCAAAATGGGGGAAGCACCCTTTGGCCCCTACACCTTGGGGAACACCATTCAATACAGATAGATTTTGCCAGGCATTTTTTAAAGTGGGGTCAGCAAGTTGTGCAGTCCCAAAATTACTTGGGGTCACCTCCAGATCAGGTATCTGATGTTCTGGGACTAATTCATCATTCTCCGTCACACCTGAAAAGGTAAATTCGTTGGTATGTCCATCGGGTGGCCTGATATACCATTATTGAGTCTTGTGGCATCGACCTGACCACCAGGTTATAACACCTTCACCCACAAGTCCCAAAACAAGAGAAAGTCTCTCCCAATGATCACCAGGTGGAGTAATTTCCTTACCACTCCAACTTTATGCAGACTAGTGCCACAACAGTCTGTGTTTATTGACTCCTGGGACACCAGGTACCCTCTTATATCCCCATGTATGCCTACCACCTCCAACTTCCTTTCAGGAGCTAGCACATGCAGGAGGGAGGCATCTATCAATGTGACCAAGTTCCCTGAGTCCAGTAGTGCAGACACCCAAGCACTGTTCACAGTTACCTGACATATCTGCAGCTGTTGGTCTCTGGAAGGAACTGCACTGCATGAGGTTTGTGCCAACAATGAGCAGCACCGTCCATATGTATACTTCGTTAGTTTGGCTCATGCAGGACAGTGAGCTGCGATATGTCCTGGTGCCTAGCACTCCCAACAGGTAAGCAGGGCTGCTTGATTCCTTCTGGGGAACTCTGTGTTGGACCTGGATTCTTTCTTCCTGGTATCCACCATGGGGTTAAGGCCACAGCACATGGATCTCACAGCAGTCGAAGTCTTCTCTGAAGCAAGGTATCTTTCCAACAGGCCCACCAAATCATCTGTGTTATGTGGGTCTCCCTGGGCAACCCAACGCTGCATGGAGATAGGCAGGGTCTGTACAAAATGGTCCATCATCACTTTTTCCTCCATTTGTGCAGGTGAGGAAATCTCTGGCCATAGCCATTTCTGTGCCAGGTGTAGCAAGTCAAACATTTGGGACCTAGGAGGCTTCTCTGGGTGATACCTCCAATTGTGGACCCATTGGGCTCTGACCTCCATGCTAACTCCCAGGCAAGCAAGGATTTCAGCTTGCCATATTCTCTTGTGTCCTGCTGGGTTAAATCCTATTAGGCCTTCTGAGGCTCCCCAGTTAGGTATGGGGCTAACACCTCCACCCACTGCTCTGGAGGCAATTTTTTCCTTTCTCTTACCCTCACAAAAATGGCAGGAAGGCCTCCATGTTGTCTTCCATGGGCATTTTCTGTAATACCCTTCTTACTGTCCACAGTGCATCCATACTGAGATGAACTACAGTCTCTTTAACTTTGACAGTCTCAGTCGGCATGGCCATTTATTTTATTAGGAGTTGGTTGGTCTGTTGCTGTACATTCATTTGTACTAGCTACTTTACAACCTCCTCCATACTTGTGGAGGTGGCTTGCATTCCTCCTACAGCTGTTTTTACCCAGGACATTTATCTTTGGGTCTTCTCCTGCCAGCGCACTCCTCCAGCACTTGTAGACTCCAGGGATTAAAGACCAGGTGAACAGCAAGATTTTGTTCATGTTGAGTTTATTCACAGGATGATAAAGTAACATAAATAACTGGAACTCCAGAAAACGCAAGAATTTAAATGGCTTTTTAAATCAATAGCAGCAAGCAGTAACCAAAGTAGTCTTGTCTTTACTTGCAGCTTCCCCAATCCTGTAGTAGTCTCTCTTTGGTAACAACCTTGGTAGATATGAGAATAGCTTCCTCTAGCCACTTGTAGCAGGGATAGGGATCACACCAGCCTCTTACTTTTCATCACCAAATGTGGCTAATGCTCACACACGCGCACACACGCGCACACACGCGCACACACACGCACACACACGCACACACACTACTAGAGTGGAGACAAGCCAGGACTACATCACAGAATTCAGCAACCTCCACGACACATACCTTCCATCCCTGACTCCTCCTTTCACACACTGCTACTAACTATATATATATATGTTACATATTACACGTAAATATGTATTCTACGCTTGATGCTTATTTAAATACTATTGAATTGTGATGCTAGAACAGTGGTGAGACAATTGTATACTTAACAAGCCTGTTAAGTACATACAAAAAGAATCAGAATATTAACAAGAGTTTGCTTAAAGTGTATAACATTTTCAATATGGATAGATATGTGATGTCAGAGACCTGCCTAGTCTATATATTAGGAACAGACATGCTTACAGCGATACAAACAACAATTGAGTGTACCCCAAATGGTATTGGGGTGACTAGCTCCCTAACTAGCCAACAGTTAACTACCATTTGTGTTGTGCTTATTGTTACAGGCTCTGAAAACCTGTTCCCTGTAAAGATACATTTTTTCTATTGGTACCAGAGATACTGTGGACCACAGATAAAATGGATGTTGGATGACTTCCTGTCATTCCAATGGATGTTAAAGTCAAACCTGGCATACAGCCACCTAACCTCAGGCATTGCTCTTTGATTGCTGCTCAGGAAGCCAATATAGTCAGGAGCAGGTGCAGGCATACCTTGAGAAGGGAATCCTAAAGTTAATACTGCTCCTATGGTGCCAAATGCCCATAGGTTGTTGTCACTTCACAGTGGTGGATCTCGCAAACACTTCTTCAGTGTAACCCTAAAGAGAGTGCTCAGCTCTTATTCGCTTTCATGCATCATGGCAAACAATATTGCTGGTGTGTGTAGCCTCAGGGAGCAGCCAACTCCTCAGAGCAGTAGGCTGAACCCTGGGTCCCAAAATTTCAATATGTTGAGTATTTGCTCCTGCGTTGTGACACTATTGAACAGTGTTTGGAGGAGACTATTAATCGGTTACACTTTCTTGCTGAAAATAACTGCAAGGCATCAAAGTCCAAACTTCAGCTTTGCCAACCTACAGTTGTGTTCCTAGGCCATTGCGTTTCACAGGGCACTAGGCACGTTACTACTGACAAATCCAGGCATTTCAGGATATCCCATTTCCCATAAACTCCCACAAACTGCACACTTTTCTGAGATTGGTGGGATATCGTAGAGAATGGATACCCCAAGCTTCCAGCCTTCTGCAACCCATCTAAGACTGCCTTTCCCTCTCAAAATATCACAATTTGAAGAGGTATACTTCTGAATCTAGTTTCATTACTTCCACTGAATTCAGGAAAGGGAGGAGGACATTGTGGGACATTAAATGCAAATACATGATTGTTTAGAGTTGATGGAAAATGACAGCCTTGAAAATATTGCTGAAACCCCCATTGCTAATGCAGATGTTGAGTTTGTCATAGATTGCTCCAATGGAAATGAGCAAGAAAACAGGATATTTGGTAACATAGTATGTTAGGCTGAAAGGAGACAATGTCCATCTAGTTCAGCCTGTTTCCACCTCCCCCCCCCCCCCCTCACACACACACCTTGTTGATCCAAAGGAAGGCAAAAAAAACAATGAGGCAGAAGCCAATTTAGCCCATTTGGTGATTCAGGTCCCATTGCCCACTTGTAGAGCCCTTGAGTGGCCAAAACGATGGAGAACCCCCACAAATGACCACATTTGGAAAACTAGACCCCTTAATGAATTCATCTAGGGGTGTACTGAGTAATTTCACCCCACAGTTTTTGAATTAATCTAAGCAGAAGGAAAAAATTCCGATAATCAATTGTGGCATTTTAAAAACAGCTTTTTTTGTACAGTGTACATAGGAATGAAGACTTTCACCCCAAAATGGATTCCCCTGTTTGTCCTGTATTCAGAAACACACCCGTTGTGGCCCTAATCCACTTATAGGACACCTGGATAGGCCAGTAATGGAGGGAACACCGTTGGACTTCAGGGCACATCTGAATAAATTCCAGGCCCCATTGCTCACTTGTGCCGAAAAAAAATTGACTCCCTAAACATAATCCCGCCCCTCCTTTTCGGCGTTCCCCAAATCTTAGATAAAAGTAATAATGTGAACTGTGTAGAATTTCCGAAGACAGGAGTAATTATGGAGGCTGGTTGGGATGGGCACCTGGGGGAAATAAAACCAGGTATCTCCCCTCCTCTCATGCTTTTTGGGGGGTATTTCTTGACCTCAGCGGCGGGGATGGGGTGTAAAGTGGCGCTCCGTGAGTCTTCGTAGGCTTCCTGAGATACAGCAGTCTCACACAGAAGGCGCTCAACAAGCTGCTCCTGGAACTGCAGGAAGGCGAGCGTTCCCGGGGCTTCTTGTAAATTACGTATTACAGGTAGCGGTCTGGATAACGCCGGGCTCACATGGCCGGATGTGGAATCAGCTTGTGGAGGCCTGCAGAGGATCCCAGCTGTGAGCCGGCCGTAGCCCTACATACGGCCGCATAATGTACTGCGCATAACTGCCTACTCACACAGGCTGTCATGTGCAGTACACCTGTTTTTGTTTATATTTCCCGCACCATCACTTAGCAAGGACATGGGTACCCGCAGCCTGTATACAATGTAGTTGCGTATGGGCCGCAGGTATATCTGTGACCATGGAGTACAATGGGCTCTATGTTACGGATATCCGCGGTAAAATAGAACCTGCTGCGCTCTCTTTTCTGCAAGTGGATTATGTAATTTCGACCCGCTAATGTGAGCGGAATTGTGTAATCCAATGCATGTGATTGATCCGCGGATCAAACGCATGCGAAATCTGCAATTTCTATCTGGTCATGTGAGACCGACCTAAGGTAGATCGCTACCTTTTTATCACGTGACCGGGGACCGCTCAATGAGGCCACCGCTCACTGCTCCAGGCTCCGAGCTACCTTCGATCGCCAGGAGCAAGGAGATTTTAAATTTCCCAGGCCCTCTCCGGCTCTTGTGCATCTGTCCGGCATTTTGCGGGTGCATGCGCAGAAGCCAAGAAGGTCCACGGAGGATGATCGCATCGAGGTTGAAATGCTGAGGCCTCCAGTAAGAAGTTCCATCTCCTCTCACCGATCACATCGGTGAGGGGAGATGAAACTTCAACTTTTTTATTTTTATACTTTTATGTGATTGCCATTATCCATTGGAAAATGGCAATCACATGACTGGGAGCCGCAGCCCCCTTATGACCTCTTTAGGCTCTCAGCTTCCTTTGGCAGCCAGGAGCAGGGAGATTTTAAATTTGCCGGACAATTTTTGACTTTTGCGCATGCGTCCACCATTTTGCTGCCTGGTGCATGCGCCGAAGCTGAGAGAGTTCCGCGGATAAAGATCCAATCGGGACAAATTGGGGGACCTTAGGTATGTAATTTCATCTTCCCTTACAGATACGATTCATAAGGGGAGATGAAACTTTTACTTTTTAACCTTTTTTGTTTAAACTCTTTAACTTTACATGATCACTGTTATCCATTGGATAACAGTGATCATGTGACCGAGAACCTCATACAGTGGTCCTCGGTCACATCTCCCTGCACTCGGCTATCTAACAGCTGGATGCAGGGAGATTTTAAATTTGTCGGGATTGCCGGCCTTCTGCGCTTGCCCCTCCCATGACTGCTCCAGGTTTTCAGCTACCTCTGGTAACAGTCAGCATGCAACTGTCGCTTTGACAGCCTGCAGGGCTTTAATCCCCAGAGGGACCATGTTTTTACGTCTCTGGGGATTAAAGCCCACTAAAGCAGGATGTAAAAAGGCAATGGGGTCGTCACTAAAGGGTTAATTTAGTTGTCCTTCTTTGTACCCCTCAAACACTGCAGCCTCTTTCCTGAGCCCCGGAGTCCAGAACTGTGCGCAGTATTCCATGTGAGGCCTGACAAGTGCCTTATATAGTGGGAGGATAATGTTCTCGTCCCTCGCCCCTATACCTCTTTTAATGCACCCCAAGACTTTATTTGCTTTTGCAGCAGCTGACTGACATTGATTGTTCCAGTTAAATGGGTTGTCCCACCGTGACAAATGCATCTATATACTTCTGTATGGCTATTACAAAGCACTTTGTAATATAACGTGTGCTTTGTAAATACGCCATACAGAAGATATATACTTACCTGATCCGGTGCCCCCCCTTATATTTACCTGTCCGTTGCCTTGGCTCCGACCATTCCTTGGCTCTTCTCCCATCAGTCGGTCTTCTCCCATCAGTCGCGCAGGCGCTCTTCTTCTGGCTGCTCAGGTCCCTGTGAACGCGCCTGATGCAGGCGCATGCGCAGTCTTCTCCTGGCTTCCCCTGGCTCCGGCAGACAGAAGAGAAGTAGCTTTCCCTGGCGGACCTTCCTTCTGGGCTCGGTAAGTCAATGAGAAGGGGGTGTGGTTGGGCTGTGGGAGAGAGGCGGCCTGTCACTTGTGGCTGGGGGGGGCTGGTCAGGAGTCAGACACAGGCCGTCACTTAGCGGGGGGGTGCGGTAATCGGGCGCAGGCTGTAACTTAGTGGGGGGGTGCGTTAATCAGGCGCGGGCTGTCACTTTGCGTGGTGGGGGGGGGTGCAGGAGTCGGGCGCGAGCTGTTACTTTGCGGGGGGGAGATAGACTTCTTGTGGGGTGGGTGTGCGGTCACATAGACTTCTTGTGGGGTGGGTGTGCGGTCACATAGACTTCTTGTGGGGTGGGTGTGCGGTCACATAGACTTCTTGTGGGGTGGGTGTGCGGTCACATAGACTTCTTGTGGGGTGGGTGTGCGGTCACATAGACTTCTTGTGGGGTGGGTGTGCGGTCACATAGACTTCTTGTGGGGTGGGCGTGCGGTCACATAGACTTCTTGTGGGGTGGGCGTGCGGTCACATAGACTTCTTGTGGGGTGGGCGTGCGGTCACATAGACTTTTTGGGGGGTGGGCGTGCGGTCACATAGACTTTTTGGGGGGTGGGCGTGCGGTCACATAGACTTTTTGGGGGGTGGGCGTGCGGTCACATAGACTTTTTGGGGGGTGGGCGTGCGGTCACATAGACTTTTTGGGGGGTGGGCGTGCGGTCACATAGACTTTTTGGGGGGTGGGCGTGCGGTCACATAGACTTTTTGGGGGGTGGGCGTGCGGTCACATAGACTTTTTGGGGGGTGGGCGTGCGGTCACAGACTTTTTGGGGGGTGGGCGTGCGGTCACATAGACTTTTTTTGGGGGGGGGCGTGCGGTCACAGACTTTTTTGGGGGGTGGGCGTGCGGTCACATAGACTTCTGGCGGGGGTGGGCGTACGGTCACATAGACTTCTGGCGGGGGTGGGCGTACGGTCACATAGACTTCTGGCGGAGGTGGGTGTGCTTTGACGCAGACTTCTGGCGGAGGTGGGTGTGCTGTCACATAGACTTCTGGCAGAGGTGGATGCAAGAGTGCACTTTGGGGGGGGGGACTGTGGGAGGGCATTGTGGGGGGGGGACTGTGGGAGGGCATTGTGGGGGGGTGGGGGACTGTGGGAGGGCATTGTGGGGGGGGGACTGTGGGAGGGCATTGTGGCGGGTGACACTGGAGGGGGGAACTGTGGTGGGGGCATTGTGGGGGGTGCACTGTGGAGAGGCATGTGTGTGGTGGGGGCACTGAGGGGGTGTACTGTGGAGGGCACTGTGGGGAGGTCATTGTGTGTGGACACTGAAGGGGGGACTGTGGGGGGGGGCAGAGTGGAGGGGGCACTGAAGGGGGGCATGTGTGTGGGCACTGGAGGGGGCACTGTGTGTGGGCACTGTGGGGGGGGGGGGGCATGTGTGTGTGTCATGCTTGGTGCTACTTTCACTTTCTACTATTGAAAGTGCTGCTAGAGATCACGATCTCCTGCTTACTGCTGTGACAGCTGTTAGCAGGAGATTCCTTTATCTCCCCAGCATGTCCCCTTGTCACTGGAGGCTGTGACACTGTTGTCACAGTGTCCAGTGATGAGGGGACATGCCGGGGAGATGAAGGAATCTCCTGCTAACAGCTGTCACAGCAGTAAGCAGGAGATCGCACTGCTCTGTCATTGCTTTGAATGGAGCCGCCAGCTGCCGGCTCCATTCAAAGCAGTGAGCCGTGCATGACGCCGGTCCTCCAGTCATGTGACCGGCATCATCAGGAGCGTGCACGCTAAGGAGAGGGAGGCAGCAGTGCATGATGGGAACTACCCAGCGGCACCATCTTTAAAAAGTTCTTCAGGCCAGCTTTATAAGGGGAAGAAAAGAAATAAAAAGGTGAGGAAAATATTGTTTTTTATGGGAAAGGCTGTTGTGTGTGATGCTTCTCCTCTACAGGGCATTCATGGGGGAAAAAAATTAGTTTGGGCGGCGGGACAACCCCTTTAAGTCTACAGTCCGCTAGTACTCCGGGTCTTTTTCCAGATCACTTTTCCCTAGCAGCACCCCATTTAGTGTATATTGGTGACATCCATTTCTCCTGCCCATGTGCATAACCTTACATTTATCAATATTGAACTTTATTTGCCATTTTCTACCCAAGCCCCCAGCTTATCTCGGTCCAATTGCAGCCATACTTTGTTCTCTGTTGTATTAATTATCTTGTATAATTTTGTATTGTCTGCAAACAGTTAATTGGACAGAAACTCCCTCATGAGCAAAAAAATAAATAAAAAAAAGCACATACAGAATGGGAGGAATTTGGCTCAGCAGCAGCACATGTGAAAAAGACGGGTATACTAATAGATCATAGACTGAACATGAGTCAACAATGTGATGCAGCAGCCAAAAAGGCAAACACAATTCTGGAATGTATTTAGAGAAGCATAGAGTCTAGATCACATGAGGTCATTATCCCCTCTACTCTTCCTTAGTCAGACCTCATCTGGAATACTGGGTCCAGTTCTGGGCACCCCACTTTATAACAGACATCAGCAAACTGGAGCAAGTTCAGAGAAGAGTTCCCAAGATGGTAAGTGGTCTGCAAATCATGTCCTATGAGGAACAGTTAAAGGATCTGGGAATGTTTAGCAGAAGAGAAGGCTGAGAGGAGACTTAATAGCTGCCTACAAATATCTGAAGGGCTGTCACAGTGCAGAGGGATCAGCCCTATTCTCATCTGTACAAGGAAAGACTAGAAGCAATGGGATGAAACTGAGAGGGAGGAGACACAGAGTAGATATTAGACAGTGAGGGGGATCAATGAGTGGAACAGGTTACCACAGGAGGTGGTGAGTTCTCCTTCAATGGAAGTCTTCAGAGGCCGGACAGACATCTGTCTGGGATGCTTTAGTGGATCCCGCATTGAGCAGGGGGTTGGAGCCGATGACTCCGGAGGACTAGATGACTCTCGAGGTTCCTTCCAACTCTATCATTCTATGATTCTAGGTCTGCTCAGGAGGCTTGCTGAAGCATGTAAACTGCCTGAAGGTAAGACTGTTTTTTTTGCCCCATGTATTATTTTGAAGTAGGTTTCCCTCCATCTTTCATTCGTTATAGCTTTTCTAATCAAGATCCACCCATCAGTCAGTTTTTGGGATATTTCCGGGTCACGCAGTTCTCTTTCCCATTTTTTAAACAAAGGTGTGTTATCTGATATAGCCTAAATCAGCTCTAAATCGGCAATACAAGTCCGATATTGAGTATCTCTGTGATGGTATTCGCATAAGAGTATCAATCGGGTTAACTACCACTTCTTTAGAGACATCAGCAAGTCTGGCCTTCAGAAAGCCTCGAACTTGTGTGTATGGCAAAAAGTGTGACTTAGGCAGATCATATGAATCACTTAACTCCTCGAAGGTTTTGTATCTAGGCTCCCTATAATGAAGGAGATGGTGAACCTTCATAATTCCCCTACTACGCCATAATTCAAACATTTTATTGTCTTGCCCTTCTTTAAATTCTGGATAGGTCCATATGTTTTGATAGTTTGAATGGTAGCCCATCGTTTTTGTGAGTTATCTTCCATGCTGCTATAGTGTCCTTTGCCATAGTAGAGTGTTTGACTCCTATAGGGAGGTTGAGAAACCCTGTGTGCAGGAGAGCGTTTAGGCTCCAAGGGTGTAACAGGTCTTTTTCTAATTCGTAGTTTGAGAAATGGCTAGATGTCTGTAGCCAGTCAATCGAATGTCTCATAAGACTAGCCACATTATATGGCCGAATATCTGGGAAATTAATCCCGCCTCCTACATTAGATAGCATAAGTTTTTTTAAAGCGATGCGTGGCCGTTTGCGGGACCAAACAAAAGCTGTGAATGCGGTGTATAGCTTTCCTAAATCTTGTCATTTTAGTAAAAGCGGAATAGTTTGTAGAAGGTAAGATTGTTAATGTCTACACTGACTCGAGGTATGCCTTTTGGAATCGCATTTGATTTTGCACCGTTGTGGTGCAGTAGAAAGTTTTTTGAATCATCACGTAAACCAATCTGGAATGCAGAGACAGCATCCTTGTTGTAACAGGCTTAAGCTCTTCTAAACAGGTAGCCATCATCAAGGTCCAGACTCACCAAGGAAAGGACTCCAGAAGCTCTGGCAAATCGAAAGGCAGATGCGGGAGCCAAAGCAGCAGCCGTACTTCCACTGGATACATCAGATGTCCCTCTGGTCACAAACGAATCAGGTATGGATATCTTTGTTGTTGATTTAGCAGAATCAAACCTTTAAGGGTGAAAAGGAGGTCACATAACCGGATGAAAAGTGAGTCTGGAGAAAAGGTAAACACCTGCCCCTCCCCTGAACATTTTACTCTATGATGTCACATTTGATCCACGGATCAACGCATCAGTGAAAGCAGGTAATGCGTGGTGGAGTGTCGTCTTCTTGGATTGCCCTGGGGTTTAACAATGCTTAGAGCAGGTTTGTTCAGGCATGCATGACGTGTGCCCAACAAACTCCTTTTGGCACAGATGTTCTATTGCTGCAACAGCTCCTTTAGTGTCATACATCTGTTATCCCTTAGGGTCCCCCCGTGCACCCCCACACCGTCATTGCTGTAGGTTCCTTGGATGTCATATGTTGGAAACACCTAAGTGTTTGATGTTTCCCCTGTCTAACCAATCTGCATTTGTCTTAGTGCATTTATTGAGAAGACGCCTGATAGCAAGCGCCACTGATACTTGTGGTCTAGTCTGTGAAGGAGGTCCCGGTCTGATCTATGGATATCTGACCAGAGTTTGCGGTGTCTGTACTTGCTCTGACTCTGTCTAGGGTTTCCTGCCTTTTTCCCTATTTTCATCTAGCGTGAGTAAGGTTTTCCTAACGTTCTTGCATGCGGACGTCCTTATCGGGTCGATCACCCTACTTTTAGGCAGTAGTGTAGCTTATTTCAATATAGTTGCTTCTATTTCATCCATCATAAATAGGAAGGACAGTTTCTCTAGGAATGATTGGTGTGAAGGGACATGAGGGGAGATCCAAGTCTAAAGGATAGCCTTTCATGCTGCTGCCGAGACCAGATGTGGATGTTTTATGGCTTCATTTATATTTTTTGGAGTAAAGCCACTCAAAAATGCCCAACTGAATATTGCACAAAGGTAATTAAATGCGATTGTGTAAATTGTTTGACTTCCAGAAGGTCGGCATCACTCTACATAGACAAACACTTGCATTCATGTTTCCACACCTGAAACCTCTGTCTCAGGTATAAATGTCCATCTTCCAACCTCCCACTGTAGGGTCTATGTGAAATTCTTACAGTCCTTTCTACTGAGCATCATGATGACCGGGTTTCAAAGATGCACCAATTTAAATGGCTAATTATTCTAAGGAGTTCCAGATGCGGTTTTTCCTGTTCAATTCCACAGTGTTTCACGTCTCCCCCAGCCTATTTTGCATGCATTTATGAAACCACATTGACTTCTATTTGGACTTTTGCTGCACAAATGCACTGGAAAACAGAGCAGGCTGTGCTTTTCCTTGCATGACCGAAAATATGCACATGTGAACGAACCCTGAAATCAATGGGTTCTATATTCTGTGTATTGTGTGCACAAATTTTGCATGCAGATATGTGTACAAATGCGCCCATGTGAAGGGGGCCTTAGTGGCATTTAGGCCTCCTGCACATGGCAGGGTCAAATCCGGCATGCGGGATCCAGCAGCCAAATCCGAACCTGTGCCCGGCTGGTGACCCCGCTTACCTGTTGTTGGGGGGTCTTCAATGGAGACCAGTGCTGATGTTGCCTGAGTCCAAATTCAAAGGAGATTTATAACGAGTACCCGGTGAACCATAAGAAGTCACTACACACAGCAAGTGAATCAAATGAATTCTACTTTATTGTGAACATTGCCAGTTCTTATACAAGAGGAAAAGAAGGCGTATCCAAATGTTGCCTGGTACCAAGATACTTTACTTTACATAGGTCAAACTACTTTACAGGTAAGTAAGAGAATGGCTTTGATGTTTGTTATAACACCAATCAGTCTGTCTTTGTAGGAGCCTGCCATATACATATCTATTGTCTAGGAGGTAGACCTTGTCTGACTAGATCTTATCACAATGTCCTTGGGGCAAGGTCCAGACTAAAAACAACATCATTATTCTATTTATCCTTATGTTATGTTTACTTAGAAACAAGATTAACCCTTAACACTGTCTTGGTTCTTCTTTCTTTGTACTGCGGAAGCGCCGGCTGGCGCACATGTGCAGTACAGAGAAAGCCTTCTGTCGCTATGGCTCACTGCAGAAGGATCGCTTCACTCACTGTAGAAGGATCCATTGACTTCAATGGAAGTCGTCTGTGTGGAAAACTGCACAGAATGGAGCATGCTGCGTTTTTCCTGCCACAAGCGGAATTTCCCCTCATGTGCAGGAAGCAGTGAGTCTCATAGAAGGCCATTAGCAGTAATTGCTGCAGAATTCTGGGACAACCGCCGGCCCCGAATTCTGCAAATCAATCCGACCGTGTGCAGGAGCCCTTAAGGAGTGGAGTCTGGTTTGGAAGGTTTGATCCCACTCAGAGTCTGGAATTGTGCAGAGATTTCTGTGGACTTGGCTGCCTGTTGATAAGCAAATCTAGGGAGAGAAATATCGGGATAGCGAGATTGGAGGGTTTGTTGTGTTTGGAGATTGGCAGCGGGTCCATGAGATGGCAGAGTGAATGAATTCCATCTTACTATCATATTTTGAAAATCGCATCAGGGTGCCCTTCCTAAAAAAATTGTATGGGGGTCTGAAGGAGGTTTAGCAAAGAAAAGGCCTGGAAATAATCTTGGTCCAGTGTGGGGTGTAGTGACCCAGTACATCATCCTGGTCCCCTCCATAAATGTCATACATGTATGTCCTGTGTTGATGCAGCGCTTAAAAGGTTAATGTCTACAAAAAACAATTAAAGCCTGCATATAAATGTATCAAGTCTGTCATGTCATGTGGTATGAGATAAGGTTATAAATGTGAGTGTTTGAGAGTGGGAAGGAGTCCATATCTTGAGGAGTGTTGCTCTTCAGGAGGTCCAGGTACATGGAGACATCTTTAATGCTGAGGAGGAGGAGAGATTTGCTGTACCAAGTATGATTGGATGTTAATAGAGTGAGCCCCAAGAGTGATAGAGAGCATCTGTGAGTAACCACCTTCTTTCAAGGCCAGTGCAGAGGTACTATCTAATCTTCTAATTTTCCTACGTGGCCGTCTGAAGTCTGGATCACCGCATAGAGGTACACCCTTTGTTTATCACACCCACGCATCTCCAAAGCTGGGTGGAGGTACTGCAAGATAATAATCTCTGTTCACACATATGCATCTTTGAGCCTGTAAGAGCCATGTGGAGGTATTAAGCTCTGAAGTCTATTCATGTGCCTGCACTGTGAAGTCCATAATTGAACTGCCTTGTATTATCTGTTGCAAATTTCCAAGTAAAGTTCATGCTGGTCTCTAACCGTTCCTAGAGACCCGTGGTACTAAGAACTGTCTGTGGCTGAATTTCTTATCTGCCGAGGGTCATACTGGTGTGTGCAGGGATGATGGCGTCACGCTTGACAATTTACCCCCTGTTATTCAGTTTTGTGGGCATTCTCTATCGTAAGGTTGTCCTGGGTGGCTTGCAGTGATACTCTGGCCTTGGCTGCATGTGTACCTCCAGGATGGAGCATGGTAAGTGCCGCCGTTACAAGCAAGCACTCTACCCTCCCAACTCCCCACATATGTCAGGTGTTCAGGGTCTCCCTATGACATGCTGCAGGACTCCGAATTCTGGCATCATATGGAACAGGGTCAGAGCTGCTGCGCCACTCAAGTTGGTGCCCATTCCACAAGGCTTCTCTCTAGCTCGCTCACTCCCGCCAAGAAGTACCCGCCAAAGTCCTAGGCGCCAAAGGGACAATGCCTTGGCCAGGCGCAAAGTAGGGGGGTGGACCCTTCCACTCAAAGGACTTGCAAAAACCCGAAAGGGGAGGAGTTATCTGCCACTGCAGACTCCTTAGAGTCCTCCTTAGAATGCTACCAGCTGTACCGAGAACAAGATGTCTCCCCCAGCCAGTTCCAACAATCAAGTGATCCGCAGAGTAGCCGCTGGCTACCCGCCCCCCAGGCCTCCATTTTACTGGGGTGATGAGGCGAAGTTCCAGGCAGAAATAGTGAGTCATCCTGGAACAGCCAGGAAGAAAAAGGGACTGCCTGGGATCTCTCCAGCCGGCCAGACCCAGAAGAACTGATGAGCGGGTGAGGGGATTTGCAATGCTTCCTGCGGTCCCATCTGTGGACATTTATGCGGCCAAGGCAGGTGCCGCGATTGTAGCCATGTGGGACAGAGGAACCACCACTCCCCTGGATTGTGGTGCACAGGAATAATAGGGTGGCCCGCGCTTTGATACCCCCGAAGTTGCATCCCTTCCTAAGGGATTTTGAGGACCCGGGGGTACGAGTTTGTTTCACTGCCCAGGAGCACCTACTTCTTTGGAGAGAGTTGCGCCCTCTCTTTACCAAGCCGGCTACCTTAAAAGAACGTTCCCCTGCTACACCGCCCAGGACTGAATCCTGGCATGCTATGGCCCCAGACAGCCCGTCTTCAGTAGCGTCCCTGGAAGTACGCTCATGGAACAGTATGCTATCCCCGACAGGCTGTTCCACAGCCATTGAAGATGGGGGAAACCTACGTTACCCAGGAAGTCCGGAGATCCAACACCGGCTTCCCTTTCTAAAGAGGAAGGTATGGACATAATAGACTCTTTGTGTAAGAGACACTGAACTGTTTTCCCCAGTTATGTCCCTTTAAATAAAGACATTAAAGTTTAATGCCCCATCATCAACTGTTTTTCATATTGAAAAGTTATGATGTTTTGCAACGTTTAATGTTCAAGTGATGGGCAGGAGGAGAAGAAAAGTGGCGTTTGTTATTTTTCTTGCAATCTACTCATGCTCTCCAAATTAACTTCTTGCGAAAGTATTCATTTTTCCTATGCATATTGTAGGAGAGTTAGCTCAGGTAGAGCGTGGGGTTGCAGTGGGAACAGCAGTCAGAGACCAAGACAGCAGTTAGAGTCCATGCAGGCCTAGGCCCCCCTGTCCACGGGCGGGATTTCGCCGGTGGTAAATCGCGTTGCTATGGAAAGCGCCGGCCCTGTGCCCACGAGCAGAGAATCATTATGATTCTCCGCTTGTGGCCGGCAATTTGCAGCATGCTGCAAATTGCCGCGATTCTCCGCGGTCAGCCTCTCTGTCAGGTAGGCTGACCAGCGGAGATCCGTCTGCCGGCTCCTGCTCTCGGGCAGTGGCTCCCGTGGTGGAGAGGGGGCCTTATCCTGCTTTAATTTAAAGAGCACAAAAATAAACAAAACACAGCCTTAACTTCAGGCTTAAACAAAATTTTGCTTATCCAGCACTAACTAAACACAGTTCTTCCCTGACTATAGGCACGGCTTGCTTGAAAAACCGCATGAAAAACCACACAATGGCACAATGTCCAGTTTCTTCCCTGGGTCCGGGATAGAACATCTTGAGACCATCAGCTTCCAGCATATCTAGCTGCACCCAGCCACCTCCCTGTCTGCATAGCTGCAGCCTTTATGGACTGGGTTAACTACCCAGCCTCTACACCTGGGGAGCTTGCCTCCCCCTAATAAGACCTGGAGTGGAGTGGGTGGAATGGACAGCCCCACTACCAAGCCTGCCATCCATTCCCCCCAAAAAACAGGCCCAAACATGTTTTACAAAACAACCTGAACCGAGGTGAAACATACTGACCGTCCACAATTAACCCCTTCAGTGTCTCACATAATCACCGCCTCTGTTCGAACCTGTGGGGGCGAACACTTCTAGCCACCAAACAGTGGGTTCAGTATTCCTCTGCAGCCTACCAGCTCTGTGCTCTATGGTAAACTTGTAGTTCTGTAGAGTAAGAAATCACCTTGTCACCCATGCATTTCGCTCCTTAGCCTGGCTCATCCAGGTGAGAGGGGAGTGGTCCGTCACTAACCTGAAGTGATGACCTAGCAGGTAGTACCTCAGAGCCTCTAGAGCCCACTTTACCGCCAGACACTCACGTTCAACGATGCTGTAGTTTTTCTCTGCAGGTGTAAGCGTCCTACTCAGATAGGTGACTGGGTGCTCCTCACCTCCAACCTCTTGGGAAAGGACAGCCCCTAAACCAACATCGGAAGCATCTGTCTGTTCTACACTTTGTTGAAGTCAGGAGTAATTAGGACTGGCTCTCTGCAAAGGACTGACTTCAGCTTCTGGAACGCCTGTTCGGCCTC
Organism: Eleutherodactylus coqui; assembly: GCF_035609145.1. NCBI lineage: Eukaryota > Metazoa > Chordata > Amphibia > Anura > Eleutherodactylidae > Eleutherodactylus > Eleutherodactylus coqui. Next base: position 499,173 of record NC_089842.1, read on the forward strand.
TTCATCCCACTTTACCATGATGGACCTACCTCCCTGGTTAGATCTGTCAGGGGCGCTGCAATAGTGGCAAAGTTAGGGATGAACCTGCGGTAGTATCCCACAATACCCAGAAATGCTCTCACTTGCTCCTTGGTCACTGACTGGGGCCTGTTTTGGATGGCCTCTACTTTATTCACCTGAAGCTTCATGACACCTCTGCCTATAACGTACCCCAGATAGCGGGCCTCCTCTAAACCCAACGCACACTTTTTAGGGTTTGCGGCCAAGCCTGCAGCCCTGAGGGAGTCAATGACAGCCTGTACTTTTGGCAAGTGACTTTTCCAGTCCTCACTGATAATAATAATATCATCCAGATCTGCAGAAACATATCTATGATGGGGTTTTAAGACCACATCCATTAACCTTTGGAAAGTGGTAGGTGCCCTATGTACCCCAAAAGGAAGACAGCCATACTGAAACAGACCCTCAGGGGTAACAAAAGCAGTCTTCTCCTTGGCTTCATCAGTGAGCGACACCTGCCAATACCCTTTAGTCAAGTCTAACATGGTAAAAAACCTAGCACGTCCCAGTCTCTCTATCAGCTCATCAACACGTGGCATCGGGTAGGAGTCAAACTTTAACACCTTGTTCAATTTCTGGAAGTCATTGTAGAACCTCAGTGTGCCATCTGGTTTGGGAATCAGGACAATGGGACTTGACCAATCACTCTTTGATTCCTCAATAACCCCAAGGTCCAACATCTTTTTAACCTCTCCCGATATGGCCTGTCTACGAGCCTCGGGCACCCTGTACGGTTTTTGACGGACCCTCACCTGAGGCTCGGTAAGGATGTCATGCTTAAGGATTGAAGTACGCCTGATGCTTCTGAAAATACATCAGAGTTTCTGTGCACAAACTCTTTTAATTCCTGCCTTTGTACCTTAGATAGGGTCTCTGAGATATGCACTCCTAGTTCTTTCTAACTAGGGCTGCATCTCAGAGATTTAACTGAAACATCATGACTCGGCACATTCGCAGCTGGCAGGGATTCTCTATCTTTCCAGGGTTTGAGCAGATTCACATGGTATATCTGCTCAGGCTTTCTCCGGCCAGGCTGGTACACTTTGTAATTGACTTCTCCCACCTGCTCAATTACCTCATATGGACCTTGCCGCTTAGCCAAAAACTTGCTTTCTACAGTGGGCACCAATACTAACACTCTGTCACCCGGGTTAAAGGTTCTGACATTAGCTGATCTGTTATAGACCCGACTCGGAGCCTCCTGTGCTTGCTCTATGTGCTCTTTCACTATGGGCATGACCGCTGCTATTCTGTCCTGCATCAGGGCAATCTGTTCTATGACGCTTTTGTATGGGGTGTGTTCACTCTCCCAGGATTCTTTGGAAATGTCAAGTAGGCCACATGGGTGTCTGCGATACACCAACTCAAATGGTAAGAAACCTGTGGAAGACTGAGGCACCTCACGGATGGCAAACATCAAATATGGTAACAGACAATCCCAATTCTTCCCATCCTTGCTGACCACCCTTTTTAACATGCCCTTCAAAGTCTTGTTAAACCTTTCCACCAGGCCGTCAGTTTGGGGATGATACACCGATGTACACAGCTGTTTAATTTTCAGTAGCTTACACATCTCCTTCATGACCTTTGACGTGAATGGAGTTCCCTGGTCCATGAGGATTTCCTTGGGTATACTTATGCGGGAAAACATAGAACAGCGCCATGGCAAAGACCTTGGAGGAGGTGTTTCTTAGGGGTACTGTTTCAGGATATCACATGGCGTAGTCCAACACAACCAGTGTATGCTGATGCCTCCTAGCGGACTTCACTACCAGGCCGACTAGGTCCATGGCGAATCAGTCAAAAGAGACGTCTATAAATGGTAGAGGTACCAAAGGGCTCCTAAAGTGAGACATGGGGGCAGTGAGCTGAGACACCGGACACGAGCTACAGTATCTTTTAACATCCTCATGTACACATGGCCAATAGAATCTTTATAATACCCGCTCTCTGGTATTACCACCTAGCACATGTTTATGGGTCAGGTCTAGGACTACACGGCGATATGGTTGGGGCACAACTAGCTGTTCCAGCTCCTCCCCGCGTATCTTATCTACCCGGTACAGTATGTCACTGTTAACCGCCATGTAAGGGTATTCCCTGTTCGCCCCGGGGGTTTGAGGTACACCATTAATAACTTTTACATTTTCCCGGGCCCTTAACAAGATGGGATCCTGGAGTTGAGCAGTGCCAAAATTCTCACGCGACATTTCCAGTTCAGGCATGTCAGGAACTTCCTCCTGACTCTCTGCGTCACCAGCCAGCACAGCTAGGGGAAAATTGTCACTGTCACCTGTGGTCACCCCTACAGCTGGTACCTCTGTGTCTGGGTCTTACAGTTCTGGGGTTACCTCCTGGCACACATTAGTACCATCAACATTTACCTTTTTAGAAGAGCATGTGGTTTTACTCCTCCACAAGTCCCAGAACAATGGAAAGTCCCTTCCGATTATTACATCATGTATCAGAGAGGGAACTACCCCCACTTTATGGGTAGTTGTTCCACAAGGTCTTTCCATGTGAATAACAGCAGTGGGTACTCCCGAGTGTCCCCGTGGATGCAAAGCACTCCAACTTTCCGATCGCTGTATGCCCTCGAAGTGACCAGAGTTCTGTGTAATAATGTCACCAGGCTTCCAGAGTCCAGCAAAGCTGGTAGGGGATGGCCCTCAATGCACACGGTGCACACCTGCGGTTCAGTCTCGGCCATAGTCTCTGCGGCCAGAACGGAGCGTGCATATAGGGACAAACATCTGGAGGTGCTGCAGTCCATGGGCTCAATGGTAAGGGGACAGTGGGCTGCTGTGTGGCCCCAATCATGGACCTCCAGCACTGTACGCGGCCTGGACCTCTGTCACGAGACCCCCGTGGAGGCCCAGCCACTGGCTCTGGCTCTGCCTCTGAACCAGCTCCCTTTACTTCCTGCCTCCCAGCAGAAGTTAACGGAGCAGTCTTGCTGGCTCATTTGGCCGACTTGGCCTCCTTGGCAATGCTCCGGACAGAAGACGTCTGTAGTAGTTCCACTGTGGCACAATGCCGCTCCACCAGGTTCACCAGCTGGTCCGCGTTGGTAGGTCCTGCCTGTCCAACCCAGCGCTGTATCCTAGGCGGCAAGGAGCGGTTGAACTTGTCAAGGACGACCTTCTAGACCATCTGCACTGGAGTGCACTCATCCGGTTATAGCCACTTCTTCACCAGGTGGATAAGGTCATGCATCTGGGACCGTGGTGGTAGGCCTTCCAAGAAAGTCCAGGCGTGAATCCGGCCTGCACACACCTGCATGGTAACCCCCAGATGAGCCAGGATCTTCAACTTTAGCTTGGCCTAGTCACGGGAGTTCACCTGGCTCAGATCATAATAGGCCTTTTGGGGTTCATCTGTCAGGAAAGGAGCCACGATATCCGAACTAGTCCATAGGTAGCCTTTTCCGCTCTACTACCATCTCGAAGATGCTGAGATACGCTTCTACGTCGCCGGAAGGAGTCATCTCTTGCAGTGAGGCTTGCATTGTGGCCCTCACGGATGGTTGCACACCACGGGCCACTTGCAGGTTTGCGTTTGGCCCCTCAGCAGTCGCAGTCCGCTGCATAGCCACCACCTCACGAAGTGCAGCCACTTGTTCCAACAGTAAGCGATTGGTTTCCTGTTGGTGCAGATTGGCCTGCACGATCTCTCTGACCGGATCTTCCATGGTAGCGGCCTTCTTATGCAGGTCACCTGCCGCTTTCACCCAGGACATGCACTGTCAGCACAATATGGCAGTCCTTTTCTGGTTATGCCTCTTTAAGACTGTGTTTGCTCATTGCCCGCATCGAAGCACCATATGTGGGAGAGTTAGCTCAGGTAGAGCGTGGGGTTGCAGTGTTAACAGCAGTCAGAAACCAAGACAGCAGTTAGAGTCCATACGGGCTCGGCCTCTATTTATTCAAAAAGCACAAAAATAAACAAAACACAGCCTTAACTTCAGGCTTAAACAAAATCCTGCTTATCCAGCACTAACTAAACACAGTTCTTCCCTGACTATAGGCACGGCTTGCTGCAGCCGCATGAAAAACCACACAATGGCACAATGTCCAGTTTCTTCCCTGGGTCCGGGATAGAACGTCTCTTGAGACCATCAGCTTCCAGCATATCTAGCTGCACCCGGCCTCCTCCGTGTCTGCATAGCTGCAGACTTTATGGACTGGGTTAATTACCCAGCCTCTACACCTGGGGAGCTTGCCTCCCCCTAATAAGACCTGGAGTGGAGGGGGTGGAATAGACAGCCCCACTACCAAGCCTGCCATCCATTCCCAAAAAACCAGGCCTAAACATGTTTTACAAAACATCTCCAGCAACTACATGCTGGAGATCATATCGCATCCCTGGTTTTTCCATGTGTCGCATGCAGTGAGACACGAACTCCCTTTATACCCACTGGCCATAACCTGACCGAGGTGAAATGTACTGACCGTTCACAACTAACCCCTTCAGAAAAAATGTCACTGTATGGTGTGAATGATACATATGTATGACTGGAGGTTTCTTGTGTCCCCCTAAGTCGTGTCCTGGTGTTTGCTGCCCGCTCTAGCCTGTCTCAGGGGCGGGGCCTTCTTTTCACCTTCCTCACAATCATAGACAGCGGTATTGACTTAAGCTACTGACTGCTCCGCTGATATTTCTCTGTACAGAGTAACGTTCATTCCACTCGTCTCTTCTTTTTCTGCCATTCACCCTTGCATATTTGTATTGTAGTGGTAACAGTGTGTTTCATCCTCAGAACAGGCAGTGATGTTAATTCCACTTCTCTTAGTTTTGTAGCCTTTGGATTAGAGTCATGTATGACGGTCCATAGCAGTACTAGCGCCTTTGAATTCAGTTCAGCCTAGTAATAACTTTTTTAATGTACTTGCAGGTCATAATCCTTACACGCTGTCATAAGTAAAAAGCCATATATATAGAAATGCCCCTACTTTTAGTAACCGTGCAATGGGCGTGGGTGACCAGGGGTAGGAGTTATGTTTACAGGTTTCGCCTTGCACACTCCATGACTGCGCAGAGATTTCTCAAGGGAATGGAAGTAATACATTGAAGATGACCCAACTCTGGATTTATACACTCTGATTTCCTGGGCTACGTGAAATTTTTTTTACAGCCACTTTGGCTGTTCATGATTTTTATTGCATTTTGGGACTACACTAAAAAAGCACATAAAAACATGTGTTTTTGAGAAACTGCATACACTATTAAAAACTACACGAGGATATAAAACAAGACATGCTGCATGCTTAAAACTGCATGCAGGTGTTTGATGCGTTTTTTTAAATTATGTGTAAAATGTGTAATCATATAGGAAATACCTGTGTTATACCAGCATGCTCATTATCACTATATACAGCAGATATATAACTTCTACCAGCTGTACATATATAATTATATACAGGAGATACCTGTGTTATACCAGCATGCTCCCTATCCCTACATACAGGGAGATATATAACTTATACCAGCTGTACATATATAAACACATACAAGAGATGCCTAGGTTATACCAGCATTACCAGCATGCTCATTATCACTATATACAGCAGATATATAACTTCTACCAGCTGTACATATATAAACACATACAGGAGATGCCCAGGTCATACCAGCATGCTCCCTATCCCTACATACAGAAGAGGTATAACTTCTACTAGCTGTACATATATGATTAAATACAGGAGATACTCAGCGTATAACAGCATGCTCCATATCACTATATACAGGACACACCCAGGCTATACCAGCATGCAACTGATATATATGTTATGTGTGTGTGTATGTGTATATATATATATTATATATATATATAAAACCTATACCAGCATTATATATATACTTATATACAGGAGATGTATATCTTATACCAGCTGTACATATATAGATATATACAGGGGATACCCAGGTTATACCAGCATGCTCCATATCACTATATACAGAAGATGTATAACTTATACCAGTTGTACATATATAATTATATACAGGAGATACCCAGGTTATACCAGCATGCTTCATAGCACTACATGCAGGCGCTGGGGAAGTCTGCAGCATGGAATTGGAGTAGAGAGGAGCATCTGACCAGAATGTTATGAGGTGTTGGGACCAGTAGATGGGGACACACAAGGTGACCTGGCTCAGGATGCCCCCTACAGACTACCAGTAGAGAGGTGCTCCTTCCCAGACTGTTATTGGGTGTTGGGACCAGTGTGAGAAGGCACAGAAGGTGTCCGGGCTCAGGATGCCCCCAACGAACCACCAGTAGAGAGGAGTGTCTGACCAGACTGTTAGGAGGTGTTAGGACCAGTGGATGTGGACACACAAGGTGATCGGGCTCAGGATGCCCCTTACAGACCACCAGTAGAGAGGAGCATCTGACTAGACTGTTAGGATGTGTTGGGCCCAGTGGATGGGGGCACACAAGGTCACCGGGCTCAGGACGTCCCCTATAGACCACCAGTAGAGGGGAGCATCTGACCAGACTGTTAGGAGGTTTTGGGAGCAGTGGATGAGAGCACACAAGTTGACCGGGCTCAGGACGCCCCCTACAGACCACCAGTAGAGAGTAGTGTGTGACCAGACTGTTAGGAGGTGTTAGGACCAGTGGATGTGGACACACAAGGTGACCGGGCTCAGGATGCCCCTTACAGACCACCAGTAGAGAGGAATCTGACCAGACTGTTAGGAAGTGTTGGGCCCTGTAGATGGGGGCACACAAGGTGACTGGGCTCAGGATGCCCCTTACAGACTTCCAGTAGAGAGGAGCGTCTGACCACACTGTTAGGAGGTGTTGGCACCAGTGGATGGGGGCACACCAGGTGACTGGGCTCAGGACACCCCCTACAGACCACCAGTAGAGAGGAGCATCTGACCAGACTGTTAGGAGGTGTTGGGACCAGTGGATGGGGGCACAGAAGGTGTCCGGGCTCAGGATGTCCCCAACGAACCACCAATAGAAAGGAGTGTCTGACCAAACTGTTAGGAGGTTTTGGGACCAGTGGATGAGAGCACACAAGTTGACCGGGCTCAGGACGCCCCCTACAGACCACCAGTAGAGAGGAGCATGTGACCAGACTGTTAGGAGGTGTTAGGACCAGTGGATGTGGACACACAAGGTGACCGGGCTCAGGATGCCCCCTTACAGACCACCAGTAGAGAGGAGCATCTTACCAGACTGTTAGGGATTGTTGGGACCAGTGGGTGTGTGAGGGCACACACTGTGACCTGGCTCAGGATGCCCTCTACAGACCACCAGTAGAGAGGAGTGTCTGACCACACTATTAGGAGGTGTTGGGACCAGTTGATAAGGGCACACATGGTGACCGGGCTTAGGACCCCCCCCTACAGACCACCATTAGAGGAGCTTCTGACCAGACTGTTAGGAGGTGTTGGGACCAGTGGATGGGGGCACACAAGGTGACTGGGCTCAGGATGCCTCTTACATATCACCAGTAGAGAGGTGCTTCTTCCCAGACTGTTAGGGGGTGTTTGGACCAGTGGATGTGTGAGGCCACACAAGGTGACCGGGCCCAGGACGCCCCCTACAGACCACCAGTAGACAGGAGCGTCTGACCAGACTGTTAGGAGGTGTTGGGACCAGTGGATGTGTGAGGGCACACAACGTGACCGGGCTCAGGACGTCCCCTACAGACCACCAGTAGACAGGAGCGTCTGACCAGACTGTTAGGAGGTGTTGGGACCAGTGGATGTGTGAGGGGACACAAGGTGACCGGGCTAAGGGCGCCCCCTACAGACCACCAGTAGAGAGGAGCATCTGACCAGACTGTTAGGAGGTGTTGGGACCAGTGGATGGGGGCACACAAGGTGACTGGGCTCAGGATGCCTCTTACATATCACCAGTAGAGAGGTGCTTCTTCCCAGACTGTTAGGGGGTGTTTGGACCAGTGGATGTGTGAGGCCACACAAGGTGACCGGGCCCAGGACGCCCCCTACAGACCACCAGTAGACAGGAGCGTCTGACCAGACTGTTAGGAGGTGTTGGGACCAGTGCATGTGTGAGGACGCACATAGTGACTGGGTTCAGGACCCCCCTACAGACCACCGGTAGAGAGGAGTGTCTGACCATCTGACAAGCACCAGCAGCTCCAACTGTTTCGTTGTCCACGATCCAGAGACAGGGGTCGCCATCTTTGCACTCACGTGTCTGTTGAGGTTTTTCCAGAACTCAAACAACCTCTTTAAGGGCTTAAAGGGGTTGTCCCGCGGCAGCAAGTGGGGTTATACACTTCTGTATGGCCATATTAATGCACTTTGTAATATACATCGTGCATTAAATATGAGCCATACAGAAGTTATTCACTTACCTGCTCCGTTGCTAGCGTCCCCGTCGCCATGGATCCGTCTAATTCTGATGTCTTCTTGCTTTTTTAGACGCGCTTGCGCTGTGCGGTCTTCTCCCCTTCTGCTCGGTCCAGGCATGAGTGGCGTTCTGGCTCCGCCCCTTCTACGCATCATCGCGTAGCTCCGCCCCGTCACGTGTGCCGATTCCAGCCAATCAGGAGGCTGGAATCGGCAATGGAACGCGCAGAGCCCATGGTGCACCATGGGAGAAGACCCGCGGTGCACCATGGGAGAAAACCGCAGTGCATCCCTGGGAAAGGACCGGCGGCCATCTTGGGAGAAGATTTTTTAAAGTCCTTATTTCGTCGGATCGGTAAGTAGCAAGCGGCTTAAAAACCGCTTTACTTTGCTTTTTTTGCCAGGGGGGTGACAGGGGGAATGGGGTAAGGTAAAATTTTGAGGTTTGCCGCGAGACAACCCCTTTAAAGCTAATTGGATACATTGCGGAACTCTTCTTCTAAGTTATCCCCTTCCAACCTGTACAATGTGGTGTTGGAAATGCTAACAATGCATAATACTGGAGTTGCATCCACTTTAACACTTTATCTTCCAGGTTGTCATGCCACTGTGCTACCTGCTCAGTCTTTCCGTACCCCCCCCCCCCCCCCCAGTGCGCACTCTACTGTCTCCTGGTGATACTTTGTATCTCTCCTCAGAGGGATTACATCCTCGGACAGCAGGTACGGGATCTAGGCTTGTAATCCTATTAGAAGAGTTCAGCTTCTGCCGCTGACAGCCTGTGCTGCCACTTCATAGCCTGCGACTCTCCTGGCATCATGTTGGCGTCTCTTATGACTGCGCTGTTTTTTGTGGTCCGGGTATTTGGCAAGGTCAGTATCTGAGATGCCGCATTGCTATCGGGTGATCTTAGAGCTAATGCTTCGCGTACATCTGCGTATAGAAGTGTATATTCTTCTATTACAAGAACCGTTAATTACTGCTTTGGGATTTTACCTCTGATATTCTAGAACATATATGCACTGTTGTATTCAGCTATAGGTAGAGCTTTATATCTGCACCGACTAGAACCTTAAAGTGAAGAGCGTGGATTATCTGGCAACAATGGTGCTTGTCGGAGGGGAATATACTTTGTGGCATTTATATTGTTATGGAATATATTGGGCAGTGAGTGATCCGGCAGGTCTTGAAGTTGATGTTGGAAGAAGGAAAACTGAAGTCATGTGCATATCTAAGCGACTGTGACCAGCGACAATTTGTGGTTGGTAGCTGACTGGTTAGAGTATCTCCAGGACTGCCACTCTTGTGGGATGTTCCTGGCATTAGTACCTTCCAAATGTTGTCCAAGGAAGGACAACTGGTGAACCTGCAACCAAGTCACGAGAGCCCAACGATCATGGATGAGCGTAAGGAGCGAAGGCTAGCTGGTCCAATCCCATAGAACTCCCAATGTAGCTCGCTGCTCGTGGGGTTGTGTTGGCACTGACTGGTCAGAGTGGCCATCCTGTCCACCGTCTGATGCTTCCGGAGTAGGCATGGGCCTGGAGTCATGAAAGAAGGTGCTTATTCTGATTGGTCACATCTTACATCCTGTGGACGGCCGTGTGATGGGCAATAGATCACGGTTGGGTACTTGGGTCCTAGCATCATGTGGACGGCTGTGTGATGGGCACAGCTCTGCTGGGTACTTGGGTCCTAGCATCATGTGGACGGCCGTGTGATGGGCACAGCTCTGCTGGGTACTTGGGTCCTAGTATCATGTGGACGGCTGTGTGATGGGCACAGCTCTGCTGGGTACTTGGGTCCTAGCATCATGTGGACGGCCGTGTGATGGGCACAGCTCTGCTGGGTACTTGGGTCCTGGCATCATGTGGATATGACATGTGTTGCCTACCTAGTATTGAACAGACCAGCCCCCCTTAATGGCAGCACCCTCAGGAGGATAATGTGCGGCACTGCAGGAACTGATGAGGAACAGAACAGAGAGCTGAAGGTGACGACTTGGCCTCCAGATTCCCAGATCTCATCCGATGGAGCATGTGTGGGATGTGCTAGGAAACCACTCTGATCCATGGAGGATTTCACATGAAGAATTTTGTCTAATTTACAGTATATCTGCCTTTTTGCAGTAAACATTGTACAAGTTTTACCCCAAAAATATTGTCCACCTCCGAGAACCTAAACTGCAACAAGGGCAGCTGCCATGAGGATTGTGAATATCACTGCCGCCTCCAACCAGAATGATATAATCCGGATCCAGCGCTATATCTCACTCCTGGTGTCCTATATGGTAATAGTGTACTTGTATGGAAGGCGTGGATGATGATATGGCCCTTGGGCCACTGGGGGCCCCCGAAACATGGTTTTCAATTTTTTGTTGTGGCCCCCATGAGAGAGAGAGAGTAAAACTGAATTACAGAGTTGAAGACCATTTGAGAAGCAGAAATTCGCTTTCCACATTCCACTAAGTCCGGTGGGACCGTGGCAATGACCGAAGTAAGGAAAGCGTCCTGCAAGTGGCCTCCTTCTGCTACAATAGGGGCTGATCATCAAGGAAATCATCCACCATTGTCTGCAGGAGAATAAGGTAGCCCTAGAATGACCACAGGCCCACCGATGGCTCCATGTATGTATCGGCACAGGTGGAGGCCACGTCCAGTCAGCTTTCCTTACTTCAGTCATAGCGGCGGTCCCATGGGACTTGGAGAGACGCAGGAAGCAGATTTCTGATTCTCACATGCTACTCTTCAACTTTTCAATTGGGTTTTACTCTTGTCTTTTACAGGGGCCACAGCATTAAATTGAAATATATGTCCCGGGGCCCCCAAGGGCCCATGTGCCGTACCATTGTGCAGCGCATCCGTACCTATTGTTATTTTCCTGAGCTTTGTCAGTAACTACACCCATGAGGAGGGGAGAAGTGGGTCCTCCTGCCGTAATGCTGGTGACACCGGCTAGGACGCCGGACATTTTTCTGTGTTCATCCTCCCAATTTCCTTGTAAGGAGCTGGAAGATGTTCGTCTAAATGTTCACATCCATTGTCTACTTCTAGTGTCTTCTCTTCTGTGTGGGAGTTGATACAACCTTGCTTCATACAGGACACTTGCCCCCTCCTGGCAGTGCCCCTCTGGAGTACCGCCTCATGTCAGACTGTTGCTTTAACCTCTTCCCAACATCCACCGTGCCTAAGCAGTCGATACGGAAAAAAGGTGAGAGGGGTGAGAGGGCAGCGCTCCAATGGGAAGACATAATGTTCTTAGATTAGATTAGACTCACCCTCACGTCCCCGGGGATCCCTAAGGGGCACCGGGACGTCCGTACCCTGATGAACTGTTGTCATCAGCTGGATTACAGTTATGCAGAACACCGCTCTAATTACGTCATCCCATCGGGAGAGCGCCATGTGGTGGTTCCAGAAAGAGATGAATATGCTAGGCAATATAAAATGCCAGTGCTCCGGTGCATGTGGCAGAGACATAAACGTGAAGGAGGTGTGGGACTTCACAGGGGTGCCCCCTAATGCCAGAGAGCGTGTAATTCCTCAAGTTTGAGAAAGGCTTACTTCAGAAGCCGAAACGCGTTGGAATAATAAATGATACATTGAAAACTCTCCTCTGGCGCTATACCTGCGGGATTACACGCTCTCTGGGATTAGGGGGGCCGTGAGGAAGGCACCGCAGGGAAGTAAGTCCCACAACTACTTCATGTCCATGACTCTGCCACATGTACCGGACCGCTGACATTTTATATTGCCTACCATAACTATGCAGTGGATATGGGGATTGTAAGGAGCTAAGCCCGCTTCATGGGGTGGGAGCCTGCGGATACCTGTCTGCAGTGATCAGGATTGGTGCTGCCTCCAATTAAGATTGTTTATACATCCAGTATATAGTGATATGGAGCATGCTGGTATAACCTGGGGATCTCCTGTATATAATTATATATGGACAGCTGGTATAAGTTATACATCTCCTGTATATAGTGATATGGAGCATGCTGGTATAACCTGGGGATCTCCTGTATATAATTATATATGTACAGCCGGTATAAGTTATACATCTCCTGTATATAGTGATATGGAGCATGCTGGTATAAACTGGGTATCTCCTGTATATAATTATATATGTACAGCTGGTAGAAGTTACACATCCTGTATATAGTGATATGGACCATGCTGGTATAACCTGGGTATCTCCTGTATATAATTATATATGTACAGCTGGTATAAGGTATACATCTCCTGTATATAGTGATATGGAGCATGATGGTATAACCTGGGGACCTCCAGTATATAATTATATATGTACAGCTGGTGTACGTTATACATCTCCTGTATATAGTGACATGGAGCATGCTGGTATAACCTGGGCATCTCCTATATATAATTATATATGTACAGCTGGTATAAGGTATACATATCCTGTATATAGTGATATGGGGCATGCTGGTATAATCTGGGGATCTCCTGTATATAGTGATATGGAGCATGCTGTTATAACCTGGGTATCTCCTGTATATAATTATATATGTACAGCTGGTATGAGTTATACATCTCCGGTATATAGTGATATGGAGCATGCTGGTATAAACTGGGTATCTCCTGTATATAATTATATATGTACAGCTGGTAGAAGTTACACATCCTGTATATAGTGATATGGACCATGCTGGTATAACCTGGGTATCTCCTGTATATAATTATATAAGTACAGCTGGTATAAGTTATACATCTCCTGTATATAGTGACATGGAGCATGCTGGTATAACCTGGGCATCTCCTGTATATAATTATATATGTACAGCTGGTATAAGGTATACATATCCTGTATATAGTGATATGGGGCATGCTGGTATAATCTGGGGATCTCCTGTATATAGTGATATGGAGCATGCTGTTATAACCTGGGCATCTCCTGTATATAATTATATATGTACAGCTGGTATAAGGTATACATATCCTTAATATAGTGATATGGGGCATGCTGGTATAATCTGGGGATCTCCTGTATATAGTGATATGGAGCATGCTGGTATAACCTGGGTATCTCCTTTATATAATTATATATGTACAGCTAGTATAAGTTATACATCTCCTGTATATAGTGATATGGAGCATGCTGGTATAACCTGGGCATCTCCTATATATAAATATATATGTACAGCTGGTAGAAGTTACACATCCTGTATATAGTGATATGGAGCATGCTGGTATGACCTGGGTTTCTCCTGTATATAATTATATATGTACAGCTGGTGTAAGTTTATACATCTCCTGTCTATAGTGATATGGAGCATGCTGGTATAACCTGGGTATCCCCTGTATATAATTATATATGTACAGCTGGTATAAGTTATACATCCTGTATATAGTAATATGGAGCATGCTGGTATAACCTAGGTATCTCCTGTATATAATTATATATATACTATCAGTATAAGTTATACATCTTCTGTATATCGTAATATGGAGCATGCTGGTATAACCTGGGCATCTCCTGTTTATAATTATATATGTACAGCTGGTATAAGTTATACATCTCCTGTATATAGTGATATGGAGCATGCTGGTATAACCTGGGGATCTCCTGTATATAATTATATATGTACAGCTGGTATACATTATACATCCTGTATATAGTGATATGAAGCATGCTGGTATAACCTGGGTATCTCCTGTATATAATTATATATGTACAGCTGGTATAAGTTATACATCTCCTGTATATAGTGATATGGAGCATGCTGGTATAACCTGGGGATCTCCTGTATATAATTATATATGTACAGCTGGTATACATTATACATCCTGTATATAGTGATATGGAGCATGCTGGTATAACCTGGGGATCTCCTGTATATAATTATAGATGTACTATTAATATAAGTTATACATACTGTATATGGTGATATGAAGCATGTTGGTATAACCTGGGTATCTCCAGTATATAATTTTATTTGTACAGCTGGTTTAAGTTATACATCCTGTATGTAGTGATATGGAGCATGCTGGTATAACCTGGGTATCCCCTGTATATAATTATATATGTACAGCTGGTATTAGTTATACATCTCCTGTCTATAGTGATATGGAGTATGCTGGTATAACCCAGGGATCTCCTGTATATAATTATACATGTACAGCTGGTATAAGTTATACATCTCCTGTATACAGTGATATGGAGCATGCTGGTATAACCTGGGTATCTCCTGTATATAATTATATATGTACAGCTGGTATAAGCTATATATCCTGTATATAGTGATGTGGAGCATGCTGGTATAACCTGGGCATCTCCTGTTTATAATTATATATGTACAGCTGGTAGAAGTTCTATATCTACTGTATATAGTGATATGGAACATGCTGGTATAACCTGGGTATCCCCTGTATATAATTATATATGTACAGATGGTATGAGTTATACATCTCCTGTATATAGTGATATGGAGCATGCTGGTATAACCTGGGTATCTCCTGTATATAATTATATATGTACAGCTGGTATAAGTTATACATCTCCTGTATATAGTGATATGGACCATGCTGGTATAACCTGGGTATCTCCTGTATATAATTACATATGTACAGATGGTTTGAGTTATATATCTACTATATATAGTGATATGGAGCATGCTGGTATAACCTGGGGACCTCCAGTATATAATTATATATGTACAGCTGGTATAAGTTATATATCTCCTGTATATAGTGATATGGAGCATGCTGGTATAACCCGGGTATCCCCTGTATATAATTATATATGTACAGCTGGTATAACTTATACATCTCCTATATATAGTGACATGGAGCATGCTGGTATAACCTGGGTATCTCCTATATATAATTATATATGTACAGCTGGTATAAGTTATACATCTCCTCTATATAGTGATATGGACCATGCTGGTATAACCCGGGTATCCCCTGTATATAATTATATATGTACAGCTGGTATAAGTTATACATCCTGTATATAGTGATATGGAGCATGCTGGTATAACCTGGGTATCTCCTGTATATAATTACATATGTACAGATGGTTTGAGTTATATATCTACTGTATATCGTGATATGGAGCATGCTGGTATAACCCGGGTATCCCCTGTATATAATTATATATGTACAGCTGGTATAAGTTATACATCCTGTATATAGTGATATGGAGCATGCTGGTATAACCTGGGGATCTCCTGTATATAATTATATATGTACAGCTGGTATAAGTTATACATCCTGTATATAGTGATATGGAGCATGCTGGTATAACCTGGGTATTCCCTATATATAATTATATATGTACAGCTGGTTTTAAGACTTCTTATCAAGGGGGTCTTTGCACACACAATGCGCAGACAATAGAGCCCCTTGATTTCGGTGGTTTCATGTTCGTCACCTTTTTTTATGCACGTGAAAAAAACGCAGCATGCTCTACTTTTGTGCGCATTTGTGCACCGTAGTTCCCAGAGAAGTCTATGGAGGACATGCAAATGCCCACTCAGTGCGGAATGGTATGAGCAATACACTGCATGATTCCCTGAGAAAAGGGACTCCTCTGGAATCGGGGCGTGGTGGTGCCCCCCGCATAAAACCCTGCCCTGTCTGAGCAAAAAATACTCGCTCATGCATTGCGCGGAGTTGCTTGCAAACACTGACGCCCGTGTGAAGGAGGCCTCCGTATGTTTTTGGAGTGCGGGTGGAAACGCAGCAAACCCGTGATGATGTCCTTGACGGGTGTAGAACCCGGGCGCAGTGCGAAGCGCTGAGCCGCCACGCTGCCCCGTAAGACTAGAGATGTTTGGTGCTTTGGAATGCAGAATGGAGTTGTTGTGTTTGACGCTGTTTTTTCGGCACGGTGAACACTTTGTAAATGGAAACCATAAAAACAATTCACTAAATATCGCCCAGTTTTATTCCCACTCCATTCCAGAGACCCAAATGTTCAGCCATACATTAGGGTGCATTAAATGCGTGCAAACGCCCCGATGCGGCAGTCTGGACGAAAATCAAAAACTCTAGCTGTCACCATCAAGAGTGGCTGCGGCGGTAAGCTGACTCTAGTGGTGGCTGCAGCGAGCCAGCAAGTTGTCCTTAAGGGCGCCTGCACACGAGCGGAAATCCTACGCAGACGGCCGCAATTTGGTTGCATGAAATTTCACGCGGCAAGCAAATCGCGGCATGCTCTATTTCTGTGCGGGGCTCGCAGAGCCCCGCACTGAAATGTCACTCACCCGCTGCCGGCTCCGCTCTGCGCATGCATCGGCTGCCCGGCAAGCCAAAACATCAAACAGCCGGAGCCGCGGGCGCGAGTGAGTACGCGCTGGTCCCTGCAGGCGCTCCGGTCGGGTCCCGCAGCGAGAATCCTCGCCGCTGGACCCGACCCGCCCGTCTGCAGGCGGCCTTAAAGAGACTCTGTCCCCGTCACTTTGCACCCCTCCTGAGAGCACCATACGCTAGAGCCCGTCACACTGATCGCAGGGATATGTCTGCTGTGGGGATCTGTGCAGGAGTTTAGGAGAAACTTCATTAGCAGCAGCCGTACCCAGAACTAGTCCTGGATATTCATGAGCTGCAGCCACGCCCACCTGCTCTCCAGCCAATGATCCGCAGCTCTTTCTCTCTATGCACAGTAATAAGCAAACAACAGTCAGTCATTGGTTGGAGGGCAGGGTGGGTGGAGCTGCAACTCATGAATATGCAGGACTACTTCTAGGACTAAGTTTCTCCAGAACTCCTGCACAGATCCCCACAGCAGACATAGCACCGTCATCAGTGGGACTGTCGCTACCTTGTGAGGGGGTGCAAGGAGATGGTGACATGCCCACTAAATCTATGTGAGCGCCTTGTACAAACCACAAAGGAAAGAAAAGGATCTACAGATTTCTAGAAATCTACTAAGCGCCGTGGCAGCGCAGTATTTGGGGACTCGTCTGCTCTGCGGCTCCATGAAATGTAGAAATAGAAAGTATTTCCTAATGCCGGAATATTCTGTCCCTTATTAGTCTCCTGATTGGTGGCGCCTCCTGAAGGGACGCAGCGCCGGCCGCTCTGACCGCCATGTTCTCTTTCTACAGTTGGGCAGCTCAATATTTCGAGAAGAACAAGCCCCGTATCTGACGTACCAGCCGCTCCCGTGGCACGTGCAGTACGTAACGCAGAACAGAAGAGCCAGCAGGGAGCAAGAGGTATGAGAGCGGGCCAAGCGGGGGGCTGCGGGGCCCCAGGGGTATGAGAGCGGGCCAAGCGGGGGGCTGCGGGGCTCCAGGGGTATGAGAGCGGGCCAAGCGGGGGGCTGCGGGGCTCCAGGGGTATGAGAGCGGGCCAAGCGGGGGGCTGCGGGGCTCCAGGGGTATGAGAGCGGGCCAAGCGGGGGCTGCGGGGCTCCAGGGGTATGAGAGCGGGCCAAGCGGGAGGCTGCGGGGCTCCAGGGGTATGAGAGCGGGCCAAGCGGGGGGCTGCGGGGCTCCAGGGGTATGAGAGCGGGCCAAGCGGGGGGCTGTGGGGCTCCAGGGGTATGAGAGCGGGCCAAGCGGGGGGCTGCGGGGCTCCAGGGCTCCAGGGGTATGAGAGCGGGCCAAGCGGGGGGCTGCGGGGCTCCAGGGGTATGAGAGCGGGCCAAGCGGGGGGCTGCGGGGCTCCAGGGGTATGAGAGCGAGCCAAGCGGGGGGCTGCGGGGCTCCAGGGGTATGAGAGCGGGCCAAGCGGGGGCTGCGGGGCTCCAGGGGTATGAGAGCGGGCCAAGCGGGGGGCTGCGGGGCTCCAGGGATATGAGAGCGGGCCAAGCGGGGGGCTGCGGGACTCCAGGGCTCCAGGGGTATGAGAGCGGGCCAAGCGGGGGCTGCGGGGCTCCAGGGGTATGAGAGCGGGCCAAGCGGGGGGCTGCGGGGCTCCAGGGGTATGAGAGTGGGCCAAGCGGGGGGGCTGCGGGGCTCCAGGGGTATGAGAGCGGGCCAAGCGGGGGGCTGCGGGGCTCCAGGGGTATGAGAGCGGGCCAAGCGGGGGGCTGTGGGGCTCCAGGGGTATGAGAGCGGGCCAAGCGGGGGGCTGCGGGGCTCCAGGGGTATGAGAGCGGGCCAAGCGGGGGGCTGCGGGGCTCCAGGGGTATGAGAGCAGGGGGCTGCGGGGCTCCAGGGGTATGAGAGCGGGGGGCTGCGGGGCTCCAGGGGTATGAGAGCGGGCCAAGCGGGGGGCTGCGGGGCTCCAGGAGCGGCTCCTCTAGTTAGTCATACAGACTTAATGGCTTCTAGATTCATAGCAGTTATTTGGAGTCCGGACATTTCTCCCCCTCCGACTCCACAGCCCAAATGCAGAGAAACCTGGAATTCTCCCTTGTGTCGGTGGGATACGTGTTGCATCCGCTGAGGCTTGGAATGGACCAATAGTTTGTAGTGGATATATTATGTAATCTACACTAATAGCCACTTTATTAGACCCCCATCTAGTAGCACGTTGGACCTCCTTTGGTCTTCAGAACTGCAGCGATTCACCATGGCGTCCATCTACATATATCACAGGACTCCGCATACGCCAAGAAACCCTTCCGTGCACAGTTACTCCCCCTCCACCAGCTGACAGGAAGGGGTCAGCGATTCATGCTGCTTGCACCAAATTCTGCCCTCCCATCAGCACATAAATCTGCATCCATCTGACCAGGAGATGTTCCTCCGCGTCTCAGTGATACAAGTTTTGCGCTCTTTTGCCCGCTGGAGTCTTTCTGTTTCTCTTAGACACAATGGCGCTGGAACTGGTCGCCCGCTGTTATACCATCCGTGCGGAGGAACGGCGAGTTGTGCGTTCGGACACGTTAGTTGGAGCTCCAGCGTTGTATTCAGCTGACTGTGCAGCCTGTTGGTCAGAACGATTCCTGACATCCTCCTCCGACCCCTTTCAGTGATGAGTTGTTTCCGTCCGCAGGATCCCCTCTCGCTGGAGGTTTTCCTCGATCGCGCCATTCTCTGTATACTCTCCACCTCGTTACACGAGAAACCCCTGTGGTTTGCGGTGAGACCCCAGCTAGACTAGCACCGATGACCGCCCTCGTCGGCTCCGATCACTGGATTCTCCCATCTAATGTGAAACTGATCTACAGAAAACTTGTCCCGTGATTTTATGCTGCACTCCAGGGTCACGGCAGGATTACCGTACAGGGGGCGCCACCACAGCATTCATTCAATACTTACCTGTTCCACGCTGCTTCCTGCTGGCGTTACGAGCGGCCAATCTGAGACGGCGTCCATGTATCTCCCTCTAACCGGATGCTTGAGCAGTGGAGACGACTCTTCAGGATGGTGTCAGGTTTGTCTTCAGGAGGCCACGTGTGTCCGAGGACCCATGCCAGTCCACTGAGCACAAGGACTGGAAACCGAGAGCTGGCTTCTTACAAGGGTTGTGGAGGATAAAGGGGTTTTCTGCTTCTTTATTATTGCTGGGCTCTGCCGCTCGGTACCGCCGCCCCTTGGCTTTGCTGCCGCCGCTGTCATTGCGGTCAGAGCCGGGAGCTGACTGCTTTGTCAGAATTACAGCAGCTCGGGGGGTATTGCAGGCGCCGCTCCCATAGGATTCCGTGCATTACCCACCTGTCTCTCTGGTACTTACATTAATGCAAACTCTCCTGAAAAAGAGGATATTTGACCACTTATAGACCAGCGGCCTGCTGGACCCTGAACGGCGCGGCTGTATGTCACACAAGTGGCGGATGAAGCTGGAGCCGCGGATGTCGCCTCTTCAGAATTCTGTAAACTCTTGGATGTAGTTCCTCATTAAGAGCTCCTAGATAAGTTATTGATCGCTGGACTTAACCCTTTGATAGCCCGGTGGACAGTTGGGTGTTGTTGGTAACAGGCAGGAGTTACAAGTGGTGGCCTCGAGGGTCTGACAAGGCTCCAAGGTGTAACAGGTCTGCAGGTGACACAAAGGAGTACAATAGGGCGGCCCTCCTGGTGGGTCCTGAATGTGGAGAAAGATTCAGTCTCACTGGATAAATGGTCCAAACAATAAAATAATGCACTTGTGGAGAAGAGATCCTCAGACTAACATGTCGGGTCTCCATCTCATCCCGGACTTTAGAAGCTAAGGATTTATTGGTTCTGATTCCAGACCTCCTCAGAAGGAGTCCGCAGTGCCGTCAAACAGAGCAAGTAGGACTCTCGGCTGCATAGTGGGATGTATTACCAGTAGAAAGAGGGTGATTGTGATCCCACTGTATAGATTCTGGGGAGACACAACTGGAATACTTAACTCACTGAAGGCAGTGGAAACCTCATAGCAAAGAGGAAACCGCTGAAAAAGGTCCCTATTAAACATAACTTTTATTAGATAGTTATAAAAAATAATGTCCATTTGACACATGGTTTGTCTTTTCATAGAATCCTGCGTTCAGTTCTGAAGACCTCCTCTACAGAAACGCCTTGATAACCTAGAACAAGTCCAAAGACGGCTACAAAAATGCTGGGAGATCTTCAGAACAAAACGTATCTGGAAAGCCTTAATGGGGTTTTACCAGAATAACAAGTCATCCCCCGGGGAATAAGTTGCTGATCGGTGGGGGTCTCACCGCCGATCTCAAGAATGGGGGATTCCTTAGTCGCACTCTGCTGTCGCTGTGGGGGTGACTTTCTCCCCAGCACTGACATCACTGCATGGAGCGCTGCCCCAGCGAGTGCGATCAGAGACCCCCGGCCTTATCCTGAGGATGGGGGGATAACTTGCAATTCTAGGAAAAACCCACTTAATGAACTTATTTTGCATCGCCGAGAGGAGAGAAGGGCTGCGATGGAAAGCTTTATGGTTGGAAAATCAACAGTAAACGAATCGCCTGGAAAAGCAGAGATCCATCTAGAGAAAGAAAAAGGCAACATAAAGGGCGACTAGACGGAGCGGCGGCTCTTTTTCTGTCGTTAATTGTCCTTATTTCTATGCCAATTCAGCAGATGGTTGTTCATTCATCAACCTACTTCTGTCTCTCGTGTTTGGCCACCTCCAAAGCGATCATCCAATTCCAGAGGGAGCAGTTGTGTCTCCTTTCTCCCATTTTGCTTCTTTCTGGGGCCACTCTTCATTCTCTAAACATGGCGGCACTCCTGTCACTACGTGGTAGACACTGCCGCACCCAGGTTAGACCGCTCTGCAGCCATCAGCAGCTTCGGCCTCTCCGAGCTGCCCGCAATGTCTTAGACTCCATATGTGTATGGGGGCCTCCTGACCTCACCCAACGGTTGATGCCGAAGGTAAGAGGGATCGGCTGCCGAAAAACCTACTCATCCAATCTTATTGTCTCCCCTAGAGCTAAACCGTCATCAGAGCGGTCTGCCTCGGCACCCCCCACTGTCCTCATCTAGAATCGAGGGTTCATGTATTGGGGGATCCGGGAGAAACAGCTGTTGGTCAAATGAGCATCTGTCCAACAGCTAATGAAGGGGTGCGGGCGCCTTCACTCTTTGGGATGCCCCTCTGATTACCCAATAATCAAGATAAAAAGTGAGAAAAAAAATAAAGCTGCTGTAATACGGCAACATTCACATTACAAGACCAGGAACCCCTAAATTGTATTGAGACAAACCTGGAGTCATGCGGCCTATCGGCCCGGTGGTCCTTATACAGATGCTAGTGGCCATACTGGCTGTTTGTGTTCTCTCTGAGGCTGCTGCTTTGGGAGACATTATAGGTGGGAGGGGTTCTCTGCCATGTACCCCATGCTATACCTGCCCCAGCTCCGCGCACAGAGATGCCACCAGATGAAACCAATGTATTAAGAGTGTGGGAGTCGGGCACAGGGCGAGACGTAGGTCCATGTCAATGTGCCCCAATATTCCCTTTATCTCTCTTGCTCATCACCTGCGCAGCCGCTACGTGCGTAGCTCTCCACCAATCAGTGGCTTATAACCTACAGACATCTATGTCGACAATGGAACGTTACTTTCACTATGCATCCATCCTTTGTATGTCCATCTGTTATTTACTACTTATTAACCCTTACCATGTTTGTTGCATATTGCAGAGGAGAGGAAGCTGTCAGTACACGTGTACGACCTACCCGGCCAGAGACAAGTATGGTTAGTATTCGCTATATGTGTTTGTGTCATTCTGCCCACATATAAAATGTTCAAATGGGATTTAAGGTTTCAAAAGCTTTTATCAAGTTGTGTTAATAAACAGAAAGACCCATCATGCTTGTAATAAAGGGTGTACATACTATGGGGCCCTACAAGAAGAGGGTCCAGCCAAGACTGCTCTAATGCCCTTTGGTATTGGGTGACACATCCTTCTTCTACAGCAGACAATGGTGTGGGAAATTTGCCATGAAAAGGCCACGGTGGGACAAATAAACTCCACTATGGTAATAGATGGAAAAGGCCATCCCCTTATGGAGGACCGGGGTGATCCTTGGTATGGGGGCCCGGGGTGATCCTTGGTATGGTGACCCAGGGTGATCCTTGGTATGGTGACCTGGGGTGATCCTTGGTATGGTGACCCGGGGTGATCCTTGGTATGGTGACCCGGGGTGATCCTTGGTATGGTGGCCCGGGGTGATCCTGGGTATGGTGGCCCGGGGTGATCATTTGTATGGGGACCAGTGTAATCTTTGGTATGGGGGACCAGTGTAATCTTTGGTATGGGGGCCCGGGGTGATCCTTGGTATGGGGGCCCAGGGTGATCCTTGGTATGGTGACCCGGGGTGATCCTTGGTATGGTGACCCGGGGTGATCCTTGGTATGGTGGCCCGGGGTGATCCTGGGTATGGTGGCCCGGGGTGATCATTTGTATGAGGACCGGTGTAATCTTTGGTATGGGGGCCCGGGGTGATCCTTGGTATGGGGGCCTGGGGTGATCCTTGGTATGGGGGCCCGGGGTGATCCTTGGTATGGTGACCCAGGGTGATCCTTGGTATGGTGACCCGGGGTGATCCTTGGTATGGTGACCCGGGGTGATCCTTGGTATGGTGGCCCGGGGTGATCCTGGATATGGTGGCCCGGGGTGATCATTTGTATGGGGACCAGTGTAATCTTTGGTATGGGGGCCCGGGGTGATCCTTGGTATGGGGGCCTGGGGTGATCCTTGGTATGGGGGCCCGGGGTGATCCTTGGTATGGGGGCCCGGGGTGATCCTTGGTATGGGGGCCCGGGGTGATCCTTGGTATGGGGGCCCGGGGTGATCCTTGGTATGGGGGCCCGGGGTGATCTTTGGTATGGAGGCCCGGGGTGATCTTTGGTATGGAGGCCCGGGGTGATCCTTGGTATGGAGGCCCGGGGTGATCCTTGGTATGGAGGCCCGGGGTGATCCTTGGTATGGGGGCCCGGGGTGATCCTTGGTATGGGGGCCCGGGGTGATCCTTGGTATGGGGGCCCGGGGTGATCCTTGTTATGGGGGCCCGGGGTGATCCTTGGTATGGGGGCCCGGGGTGATCTTTGGTATGGGGGCCCGGGGTGATCTTTGGTATCGTGGCCCGGGGTGATCTTTGGTATCGTGGCCCGGGGTGATCTTTGGTATCGTGGCCCAGGGTGATCTTTGGTATCGTGGCCCGGGGTGATCTTTGGTATCGTGGCCCAGGGTGATCCTTGGTATGGTGGCCCAGGGTGATCCTTCGTATGGTGGCCCGGGGTGATCCTTGGTATGGTGGCCCGGGGTGATCCTTGCTATGGTGGCCCGGGGTGATCTTTGGTATGGTGGCCCAGGGTGATCCTTGGTATGGTGGCCCAGGGTGATCCTTGGTATAGGGGCCCGGGTTTACCCTTGGTATGGGGACCCGGGGTGATCCTTGGTATGGGGACTCGGGGTGATCCTTGGTATGGGGGCCCGGGGTGATCCTTGGTATGGTGACCCGGGGTGATCCTTGGTATGGTGACCCGGGGTGATCCTTGGTATGGTGACCCGGGGTGATCCTTGGTATGGTGGCCCGGGGTGATCCTGGGTATGGTGGCCCGGGGTGATCATTTGTATGGGGACCAGTGTAATCTTTGGTATGGGGGCCCGGGGTGATCCTTGGTATGGGGGCCCAGGGTGATCCTTGGTATGGTGACCCGGGGTGATCCTTGGTATGGTGACCCGGGGTGATCCTTGGTATGGTGACCCGGGGTGATCCTTGGTATGGTGGCCCGGGGTGATCCTGGGTATGGTGGCCCGGGGTGATCATTTGTATGAGGACCAGTGTAATCTTTGGTATGGGGGCCCGGGGTGATCCTTGGTATGGGGGCCTGGGGTGATCCTTGGTATGGGGGCCCGGGGTGATCCTTGGTATGGTGACCCAGGGTGATCCTTGGTATGGTGACCCGGGGTGATCCTTGGTATGGTGACCCGGGGTGATCCTTGGTATGGTGGCCCGGGGTGATCCTGGGTATGGTGGCCCGGGGTGATCATTTGTATGGGGACCAGTGTAATCTTTGGTATGGGGGCCCGGGGTGATCCTTGGTATGGGGGCCTGGGGTGATCCTTGGTATGGGGGCCCGGGGTGATCCTTGGTATGGGGGCCTGGGGTGATCCTTGGTATGGGGGCCCGGGGTGATCCTTGGTATGGGGGCCCGGGGTGATCCTTGGTATGGGGGCCCGGGGTGATCTTTGGTATGGAGGCCCGGGGTGATCTTTGGTATGGAGGCCCGGGGTGATCCTTGGTATGGGGGCCCGGGGTGATCCTTGGTATGGGGGCCCGGGGTGATCCTTGGTATGGGGGCCCGGGGTGATCCTTGGTATGGGGGCCCGGGGTGATCCTTGGTATGGGGGCCCGGGGTGATCCTTGGTATGGGGGCCCGGGGTGATCTTTGGTATGGGGGCCCGGGGTGATCTTTGGTATCGTGGCCCGGGGTGATCTTTGGTATCGTGGCCCGGGGTGATCTTTGGTATCGTGGCCCGGGGTGATCTTTGGTATCGTGGCCCGGGGTGATCTTTGGTATCGTGGCCCGGGGTGATCTTTGGTATCGTGGCCCGGGGTGATCTTTGGTATCGTGGCCCAGGGTGATCCTTGGTATGGTGGCCCAGGGTGATCCTTGGTATGGTGGCCCGGGGTGATCCTTGGTATGGTGGCCCGGGGTGATCCTTGCTATGGTGGCCCGGGGTGATCTTTGGTATGGTGGCCCGGGGTGATCTTTGGTATGGTGGCCCAGGGTGATCCTTGGTATGGTGGCCCAGGGTGATCCTTGGTATAGGGGCCCGGGTTTACCCTTGGTATGGGGACCCGGGGTGATCCTTGGTATGGGGACTCGGGGTGATCCTTGGTATGGGGGCCATGTCATTGAGACCCTTCTTCTTTAGAGCGTAAAGCTCCCCAGATTCGGCTGACAAGCAATCTTGCTGTATTCTGACCAGGTTACTCCTGCATTTAAAGGAGTTGTGTGCTGGCCTTGCTAGGACGTATGAATGGCACTATCCACTCTACCAGAGCAATGATGCTTTAAATTCAAAGGGTTTTCAGGGCTAAATTATTGATGACCTCTCGTCATCGTAGGAAATAATTTTCTGATTGATGGAGGTCTGACTACTGGGACCTCCCAGTAATTTGAAGATCTTCACCCCCGAATATCCTTGTGATTGAAGCAGTGGTGTACATGCTCGACCATTGCTCCATTGACTTCCATCCCCAATCTCTCTCCTTCCTGTAGAAGTGAACGGAGCGGTGGTCATGCATACGCACTGCTGCCCCATTTATAGGGGCATTTGGGGTGTAATTCTTGGGATCACCAGCAGTCAAGATCCTCAGCGATAAGACATGTATCCTCTATCTTCTTTGGAGGCAAAACCCATTTAACTACAGTCAGTGCATAGTGAAGACTAGGGGACTAGTAGAGGGGAAGTGAGGAAAGCAGATCTTCGGGTAACTGGTTCATATGTACTGAGGCCAACGTACGGAGATCTACGGGACCAGCGTTGTGTTGAGCAGCTCTATATGTCATGCTGGTTCCTGTTGGACCTAGAATTCTAGAACCTCTGATATTGCTGCACTGACAATAGTATTTTATTTTGTCCACGCCGTTTCTCATGTATCTGCCAAGGTTGCCTATTGTTCATGAGTCATTGCTCGTATTGTTAGGAGTGGCTCTGCGTTCTATCATGTTGGAAGCATCGGCACATAATATCTGTCCTCTCTCACAGTGTCCCTCACGTCCGTACTGTAATCGGATCAGATCTATAGTAATCCTGCCAGCTGAAGAGAGGACAAGCACCTATTTATAGTTGATCAGGTAGATGTATATGACCATGACGAAACCCTCTTGTGCGTCTACTCTGCAGGTCTGAGGAGGGCGAGCCCACGGAAGGACGTCACGCTACAAGACGCCACCGAGCGAGCTGCCCTCACCATTCAGAGTCACTACCGCAAATATCAACAACACAAGCACCAGCAGGTCTAGGACTACCGATGGAACCGAAAGACCGACATGAACCTGCCGACCAGAAAACGCCACGTGAACACAAGTGACATCTGAGTCCTGATGCAGAGATCAGGGGCCTCTACCTCACAAACGGGGTCATGTACGAAAAAGTGGCTATAAAATAGCATTCCAAAGTCCTAGCATTAGGTCTATACAACAACCCGCCCTTCCACGTGTGCCTGGAGAGCATTGCCTTTTTATCATGTTTAATAAGAATGGACGCTTGCAACGCCACAGCAGGGTGACCCCCCACCTTCTTTAGGTTCTTTTGATGCATCCATTCCTTACAAGCACAGATTGTTCCCGCATCATTTACAGGGAGGCAGTACTGAGGGGACTGTGTCTATTCTGCCTGTAAATCATGAAAGCAAATCTAGTAGAGCCCACCTCGACTCTCTCCATGAGGGATGAAATGGCAAAGACATTGGGATCTGCTGCAATCTTACTGACTGGGGTCGAGATTCCATGAAATACAAGTATAATCCTCTTTATTAGATCCAAAGACTTACGTGTTTCGAGTTTAGCATGTCTCTTCTTCGGAGAGTAGGAGGTGTACTCAAGGGGCTTCTCAGGAGGGTTCCCAGTGTCCCCAGTAGAGAAGGGTGGAAGGTATTCACACCGCTCTACCGGTGACACTAGGAATACTCCCAGAACTGTTTTTGTACACCTCCAAAACAAATCGTGTTGGCCTTGAACCGCTTAAGCCCGCCTGCACACTGCCGAATTTGCATTGCTGAATCTGGAGCAGCCGTCCGACTCCGGATTCCACAGCAAATGCCGCTCATAGCATGCTATGGCAGAACGTGATTTTCTCTACACAAATGGAAATAAATTGCGATTTTACGCTCGCAGAGAAAAAATTACAGCATGTTGCGGTTCTCTGCGGCTTCCATATGGACGTCTCCTATTGAAGTCAATGGAAGCCGTCTGCCCCACGACAGGATCCACGTCCTTGCCTAGCAATGGCACAGCCGAATCTGTACTGGACATGTGCGCCAGCTGGCACATCCGCAGCACAGATAGAAGATAGTGGAGAGGTACGCTGGTGTCGCCGGCCGGGCACCGGGTTGGATTTCGCTGGGGGATACTGCATGCCGTGTGCAGGCGGCCGATGACAGGATCTTCATAAAGAGCATTAAACTTGGAATCCATCAACTGCCAATTCCAATTAGTAAGGTTGGACGGATCTCGTCTTGTTGCCTTTTTATTCCTCAATGAAACACACTAGCGCTGCTCAGACTGTTGGCCGGCAGGACTTGACTTATCACATATAGCACTAGTTGTGTATCACACATGACACTTCTGGTCCCGCGGACACAACGACTCACGGGTAACCTGTGTCAGTCCCAGGGCGTCTCTCTTGATGGTTGGTGCATGGCGCATAACCGTAGAGTTGTAAGTATAGCAGTGACTATGGGGTTCAGCAACTAAACGCACCCATCTCTAGAGGTGACGGGCAACTAGTAATAACTGGATGACAGAAGTCATGTGAGAAAATGAATGCAAGTGACTGGAAGACAAAGTAAAACGAGAGAGAGAGTGGAGACCAAGAGTAACCCTAA
Source organism: Eleutherodactylus coqui (assembly GCF_035609145.1). Classification (NCBI taxonomy): domain Eukaryota; kingdom Metazoa; phylum Chordata; class Amphibia; order Anura; family Eleutherodactylidae; genus Eleutherodactylus; species Eleutherodactylus coqui. The sequence continues at coordinate 527,487 of NC_089842.1, forward strand.
GCCTCCATGTTCTGATGGAGTGGACCCCAGTCCAAGTTCTGCTATGGGGCTGTATGGTTGCTTGTTACAACCCTGGGAAAAACATGGCTGCTGGGCTCAGAAATGTAAGGTAATTGGACTGTACTAGAAGTAAGGTGAGGGCATTGAATAGCCATATGTAGCTCCTAACTGGCAGAATGGAGGGGGGGGTCTAGAGATTGGCTGTAAATACAGATTGTAGATCATCTGTGTAGATGTTGTGGCTTCTTTATGAAACTCAAGACATTTCTGAGATTGTTTCTAGTCAAATGTCAGCTGTAAGCGGCTTCATACATGACCCCAGAGGACCAGAGATGATCTGCTTCTCTGCTTCCAACCTGCGGTGAGGGTGCTACTCACTGCCCGCTCATCTGTGGGAGGTTTATTAACCGCTTTGCACCAGCTTTCTGGCCTAAAAAAGTTGCAAACATTCTTTCCCTACTCACTGAAATGGCGACAAGTAGGCGGGGTTAAGTGGAAATGGGCGCAGCCAGAAATATTCTACTTCACTCCTAAAAACAGTAAATGCTGGCTAAAGAGGGGTTCACAAATGTGGCGTCATTTACTCCAAAGGACTTTTTTGCTTACTGGTATTGTATGGAATGCCACAAAACAGTGGCTGTCTGTGCAGGACCGGAGAATGTGTGGGGGTGGGGCCTGAGGGGGTGGGGCCTAACGCTACATTGTTTCATCTACACTTTCAGGGTCCATTGCTCCAATGGGTTTCCCAAGCTGCAGACAGCTGTCATTATGTAACATTCCTGGACAACCCCTTTAATAAGTCGGCCCCGACACGTATCGTACCTTAGCTGCGAGTCGTAAAACCTTTAATAAAGGTGTAAATAAATGAAAGTGTTAGATTGAAGTATTTCCTACTGTGATAAATGTGGCGCATTCTCCAACTGTTTCATGTAAACTTGCGCTGTGTAAATATTAGACCCCGTTGGTCGGCCCCACGATCTGACTAGAATCTCTGCGTTTTACCTTTAGCTCTGTTTTCTGTCTGTTTTCTGTCTGTTTTCTGTCTGTTTTCTGTCTGTTTTCTGTCTGTTTTTCCAGAGTGTAATTGAATTTCTTCCAGAAGATAATAAATGCCACCGAGCCGCTTTCACCTGCTTCCAGTTTGTCGTTTTCTCGGACGCCGTCTATGTATCTCCTGGTTTTAGTAGTTTGAAGGCCTTTTTCATGTTGGACTCTCATCGAGGACCTGCAGGCTGCACTATATTGTCTGGTCGACCAATTGACCCCGTTGTACCAGCTGATGGAGTCCATAAGCTGCTTAACTGCCTTTCTATTCACTTCTTCGGGACGGAGGACATCAATCTCCCCAGGAGTGGGGGCCGAGTATCTGCCCCACTATTGCATGCAGAGCAGTACTTGGGGATGCAGTTCTTGAGGTTGTCGGACTCCCAGCCATCCGGTATTTATCCTTTCTCCTGTGGCTAGGAAAAACCCTACAATGAGAAAGTCATGGTCCTTACCTGTAGAGCGGCGATGGCCATCCAACTATGTTTGTACGCGGTCACCCAGAGGCTGTCATGTGAACTGCAGCCTGTGGAGAGGTTTGCTAGAACGTCGCAAAAATATAGTCACCGGGGCAGTAATTCTTCAAATATTCAAGAATAGATTCAGCGACGAAGAATCTGTAAAACGTACAGACTTTATTAATAACCTCTTTATTAACTACCATCCGCCGGGCGGCTGCATCGGTGCCGGAGCAGCTACTCTGCCATCCCAGTACTTATGCTGTGAGAGGAGCTAGGGATCTGGGGTGTCTTTTCTATCTGGTGATACCCCTAAACAGGGAGGACAAATCAGCAGCGCACAGGAAGGATCCGAATGAACGGGGTTAACCCTCTGTGCGCTGAACTGCATTAAACTGTAAAGGGCCTAATTTTGGACATTTGCCATTTGCCCCTTATAACTGGACAAGTGGGCTGGGGATGCCTCTTACCCAAAAGCCCATTTAGTTGAAGTTAACCCTTTGTGCGCTGAATTGCACAAAAGTGGAGAGGGCATAATTTGGACATTTGCCAGCTGTTTTTTCTATAACTGGGCAAGTGGGCTGGGGATATATCTTACCTAAGAACTCATTTATTCAAAATTAACCCTTTCCTCTCTCCCACTGAGAGCCAGGTTTATCTTATTTCAGGGGGTTAAAATAAGTCCAAATTGTGTTCTAAACTGTGGAAACTGGCAATATTCATTTACATTGCGACTGCCTGTTTTATGTGAACCTCTGAAAGGGACTATTTAACCCCTTGGATACTGAAAATCACAGGAATGACCGCACATCTTCCTCTACCTCCTCTACAGTACCCCCCTATATTGAGGAGTCACCTGATGAACAAACAACTATGAACGCAACATGTGTGTCCTCATCTCATGCTTAATGGGACAGCGGTCTCTGACTACATAGCTGAGGGGAAATCTTCTGCATAAAACACTGCCCACGATCTGATTACCTACCAAAGGAGTTGTGCCTTACCCATCTCTATAACCTTGGCCTAATCAATGGTGGCAAGCATTCCAGGCATATTCCGAGTATCGCCCAGGTGGTCTGAATTGGCCGATACTCAATATATAGCAAGGGTGATATAAGGGATGGTGTAAAGAAACGGAGACGCCGAGGGGCTGAATATCTCTATTATGCAGAGGATCCGTTCCTGGGGCTCTCAGGATACTTTATAGGTTCTGTTCTGTCTGGTTTTTAATTTTAGGAAGTTATTAATAAAGTTTGTACGTTTTTAACAGATTCTTCATCAACATCGCAAAAATGTGTGTAAATTTGTATCAGGAGAAGTTAGAATCCTTCCTAAAATCGGAATGACAGCAGCGATGCAATTGAAAGTTCATGCATTCAATAGTGCCGTACTTTGTGGCCCGGTCGCAGCGTGCCGTCAGGCCGTCAGGAGTCGGACGCATCTCTATATCAAAGTAGTTCAATCACTGCTAATGACTTCCGAAAATGTGGAACCCGTTTCCTACCTTCCTATTTCTTAACCAAATCTCCAGGTTGCATTTGTGTAGAAGAGAAGACGTCTTGTAAGCCGTAAGCACATAATGTTAAATAATAGGGCCGCGACTTTCAAGTCTTCCAGCTTTGGTTTTAGCTCCTCAGTTATCAGATCCAGTGTACTGCATAAATATTAATAACGGATAATCACCGGAGCCCTTCCAACATTACATGCCATCAGATTAGGAGAGGAATTACTGGACTTCTGTAATAGTTTCAGCCTCTGAAATATTAAAGGGGTCCTCTAGTTGTAAATGATTGATGGCCTATTCTTATAGTAGGCTATCATGGTAGATTGTTCGTGGTCTGCCACCTGGGACCCTCGCTGATGAGCTGTTCACCAGGCCAGTGTGCGCAAGCACTGAGCTAATTTCTGTAGGAAGTAGACAGCTCTGTTCAAACTCTAGTGGTCATGCTTGGTATTGCAGACATTCACTTCAATGCGAACTTTGGTTGTACTACCACGCCTGGCCATATAATGGAGCTGCCTGCTTCTACAGAAGTCCGCTCCAGTCCAGTGAACAGCTGAACCAAGGGGGTCTCAGGAGGCAGACCCCAGCTGATCTACGATGGATGGTCTATTGAGTGCTTTAAAGCTGGACAACCCCTTTAAGTAAATGCGGCTTAGCATGGATTAGTGCTAATATAAGCAGCCAGTATCAATGGTAATGACACACTCAGCAGGCTTCACTGTCTTTGTGGAAGCCTCAGTAATCTGGGAAGGCTGCTGGCTCCTGCACATAGAGGGATGGTAAATCTGCATCGACTCCCCTCGATGACGTCCACATCTAAGAGTATACAATGAAGAGGGCCATGACTGTTGTATCCCATCAGAGAAAGGGCAGCAGCACAGGAGCGAATTGCAAAATACGCTCGCTTCTGCGCAACTTTCATGCACAAAGAACGAGGGTACTTTGCACGTGTGCCTCCCTAAATGCGGTGTGTGTCGGCGCAGAGACCGCTGGTGCCCATGGGCAGTGGAATCACCCGATTGATTTTAAATGGTGCCAGTGTTTGTGGGTGGGCACAGCCTCGCACGTACATATATACACATTTGCGCTTCTCCCATATACCTCTTATGGGCCTCTTTGGTGTGTGAGCGCACACAACATAAAGCAGGACCTATTTTTTTGCGCCTGAGAGAACCGCGCACGCAATAAAAGTGATAATGAACGCACTGAAATCGACGGGTTCCAATCACCGCGTTTTGGGAGTGGGATTTTTCTGCATGCAAAAATGTGGGAACATGCGCTTGTGTGGCGCCCGCAAACGCCACGTTTAGGCTGAGCGATAATTGTTCAGTTTAAATCCGGTCGACGAGTAAGAATTGCGAAGTTGTCGCTTCTTGCTCAGCTTCAACCGACATAAACACCAGCGCCGGCGCGTTTACTTATGGGGCAGATTAAACGTTACTGATGCCCCTCCTGTTGTAATGCTCGCTGGGTCGGGGACTGATGGTCCGGCTCCATCCAGTAAAACCCCTTCATCTTCATTACACTAGCAGCGCTGAATGCTGCGCTCCCTGACTCCTCCCCTTTTGCTTTCAGGGAGGAGTCAAAGTGCAACGGCCGGCACTACTAGTATGTCAAGGGCTCTGTTCACATTTCTGTCCCTTCATGGCTTCCTTCATAAATACTCAATAAATATATATAACACAGCATGTTGCAGTAAAATGACAAAAGCCGGATGACCTCCAGTCCGTTCCGCTGCGTCACGCTGGTTTCTATCATTTGACAAATCTGCTTTTGTAAACCGTTTTTCTGTTCTGTGCCTGAAGAATGACAATATAACAGACGGCTGCCCAGCCTGCCGGCCGTGGAAGGACGTCGAGCCAAGAGAAATCTTCCAATGACTTCCATGAGCTCCTGTAGGGTGAGAGCGCACAATCCTGGCATCCGGCTGCTTCTGCTCGGCGCTGCTCCGGCTCGGCGGGCGCTGCTCCATTTTGCTATTTTCACGTAGATATTTTTGAAGAGGATTATCGGACTTGGAAGCAGAAGTTCCACAGGCGCTTTACTTCTACGGACATTTAGCGCGATCCACGCCAAGATAAAGTACCTTATTGTAAGGACAGAACACAATCTAGAATGATTAAACATAAAGCTCCCGGGGCAAAAATCCACCGGCGTCATCAGGAGGTGGAAGGTCAGCTCGGATTGGACTTGCCAGAATACTAATTACAACCGCTGGCATTTTAATTTACGCAGTCGGCTCTCCCTATCAGACTGCTGCCAGCTATAGAGGCGCACGATGTGGAACAAACGCCACTAAACCTACAGTCCATCTTATCCTGGACAGTGGAAGATGCACATTAGGTAGACATCATGGCTTGAAGATTAGCAGCGCTTACTATAGATGGAGCCATATCCCCAGACACCCCCTGTGGTGGGAACAAGAGCCACGTTGGCATGAAACGCGTCAGGACTTGATGGTTTTACAAGTACCACCAAGCAGATATGGATAGAGTTGCTGCCCCTCCTGACGAGCCTCGGCCGGCCCGGGGTTCTTTCATGGCTCGCCATTCCCTTACATCTTATGGAGACAAGCCATCGTCTTTGAGAAGACCGCGCTCCCTAGAAGACCTTTTTCTTCATCTCGGAGAGTTCTGCTTTACGTCATTTCATTGGGATCTTTCACACAGACTGGAATTCTTCTCAACATGGAGGTGCAGAAATCCACGAGTCTAACCGCAGGTTTTGATGCGAATAGCAGCAGCCACATCGACATTAACCCATCAGACAGGAGGATTTGGGTGCCGAATGTCTCGCATGATCACAAACAATGTTGTATTTTGCAGAATAGTTCTGCCTGTTTGAAATGTGCCATAAGATCCACTTTGTTGAATGCTCCTCTAAAAGTCACGGCAACATTTTATACCTGTTAAATGGAACCTTTCACCCCCAAAATTAACTTCACTGGCAGCAGGGCCTCAAAAAAATCAATTACTTCCACTGCCCTCTCTTTTGCTAATGAGCCCCTGTACTGCCACAATAAAGTGCCAAAGTTCTCCTGCACCATATGGAGCCATCAGCAAAGAAGAGTCACACTGATTGATGAGCTGCTGCGCTAACCCCGCGCTTTCATGTGAGCGAGTCAAAGGGGCGGGGTTAGCGCTGCATCTCATGGATCAGCAGGACTCTTTTCTGCTGTTTTGCATACAATGTAGAATAACTTTTGAATCCAACCCAGGGATGTGGGCTTATTAGGAAGAGAGAGGGCATTAGAAGTGATTGATTTCTTCATCCCCTGCTGGCCAGTGAAGTCTGTTTTAGGGCTGAGATGGTGGTGATGGGTTCCCTTTAAATGGAAAGGTCACATGATCCTAAAATATAATGTTCTAGGAGAACGTTCCTCATTACGAATCACGTGTATTTTTCAAATACACTGAGAAAAAAAGGCTTTTAAGTCACCAGTTAGTCAACACATGGACCCGACGAGCTGAGACTTGCCTACCAAGGTGTGGCAGCACCCATGTGCCCTTAGCCCTATTTGTGTAAGACTTCTTTCACATCATGATTTTACTTCCAGCACTGCTTCTTTTTGCATGAAGACAGAAACCTGGATGGAACTGGGACCAGGGGCGGAGCTAAAGGCTCCTGGGCGCAAACGTTTATCTTGGGCCCCCTAACTTCTCTTAACTGCTTCATGCAGAGGCATAACTGGAAGCTCCCGGGCCCTAATGCAAAACCAGTAACGGGGCCCCAACTATAATGCTTTATTAATAGTACTGGGCTCCCTATATGGAGATGAGAGGCCTTATGGGCCCCGTAAGGCTCCTGGGCCCGGGTGTAACCACATCCCCTGCATCAGGGTTGGTTGAGACATTTTGTTTCAGAAAGCTGCTGTTTCTGTCAATATTTTTAGCAAGGTAGAAAAGTGAGAAGACTTAAACCCGAGATGGAAACCAAGCCTGGATGCCAAATCAGAGGCCTGAGAAAGAACTCTGTTTGAACTAACCAAAATAATGAGACTGCTACCTATAATGGACATATCGTGCTCGGTCACCAACTCGGGTGGACTTTGTCATGTATTTCAAAACGTTATGGGGCAGTTTGTCGAACCATCAGCCTTGGTGAAGTCCAGACCATTTCCACCCCTGATCTCCATTATGAAAGGTAGAAATATGGGTAGAAATAAAAACTATCCCGCGCCGTAGCAGAAACTTCTTTTTTAAGATAAACTTGATAAAGACACTTACAGTGTCGAAACGCGTTGTTTTATGTTTTATAAAATAAAAAAAGGATAGTTCCTGCTACGGTGCGGGATAGTTTTAATTTTACCCGTATTTCTGCTCAATCCGACCGCGCCTGCAAGCCCGGTCCTAGGACGTCCCTGGATGCCGCTCCAAAAGGAAGGATATGAAGAAGCAAGAAACTGTCTGAAGGCAACCGTGGACAGCAGGTGCAGAAGGGTTAACTCCGTCATCGCCGGATTAACCCTTCCAGCACTGGGTAAGTCCACTTCTCACTTAGCTAAAAAGCATTTTTTGTAAAATCTGAGAGGCGCATTTTAAATGCTACTTTCTATATCATTATGAAAGGTATTTATACTAAGTGATGGTCTGAAATCCCAGGCGCCTACAATATGGTCTTTCCACGTGCATCTAAGGGGCAGCAGAAGATCATTTTGACTGGATTACCTTTCAAGGATGAAATGCTTGGATCTGAAACTAATTCCACTGTAACACAATAGGCGCCTACAGATGTGACGCTTCGAGGTCATTTTAGTGCTGAGCCAGTAAGTGGCAAGAGGATAGTTTATCAACCCCTTAAAACGGCTTCTTGGCCAAACATGGCTGAGATGGGAACATCACTGCTTACACGAAGATGGCCAGAGTGGTAGAAATAGCCGAGTTCAGTTGCGCTACGTTGTTTCCGTAAGGCTCAGATGTCAGTGGCGTACACGGAAACAGCATAACTTGGGGCACACGGCTATTTCAGTCCTCCAGAACCTAAAGCACCATACTATAGGTACGGGTCACAGTGGAGGCTATCCTATGCATATGCCATACAAGTCTCAGGTGGGAATAACCCTTTATGGACCGGGCAATTTCTTTTGATCTCCTAGGCCATCTTCACACTGGCAAGACATTCACACAATGCGAGAGGGTGCGAAAACACTTGATTATGAAACCAATGATTTTTTTTCAATTTGTAGTGTTTTCACTCCTGCGATGCTGCGTGAAAAAAATCGCAGCATATCCTATCTTTTTTCCGATATCTCCCATTGTCTTCAGCAGCATCAGCATTATTGAAAACAATGGGAGAACATGGTGACAGCCACGCCGGGGGATTCCTCCAGCCCTGCAGGGATGCAAGACTGTTTCCATGTGAAAACACCTCTCATCCACGGGTTTTCAGTAGGATTGTGAAGGCGATATCAGACCGTGAATCACAGCCAGATATCCCCCTTGCCAGTGTGAAGCCAGCCTTGGGCTGTATTTACATGGTCAATTGCTATATTGGTCTGAGAACATCAGATCAATATCGCGCTTGTAAAGCTGCAGTTTTAGAGGTGATTGCAATGCGTTCCATCTCAGGCAGATATGATGAGAGTTGTGGCGATTAGATGGACGGTCACCGGAGACCCTAAAAGTGGTTCCCCCATTGGCCTATAAGAGGCTCTCGGAGGCCCCTTGTGTGTAGTGACCTCTTCTTCCACTTGTAGAGCTTGTTGGCCACTAGACGCCTCTACGACGCAGAGAAGAGATTTCACCCCGTTACCAGAGTCTGAGAGGGGGCAAAGTATTAGGATGGGAGAAGCTGGATGGTTGTATCGATGAATTATCCCCCACCGGCCGTTCTGAACAGACTGTTAGGGGGGTTGGGACCAGTGGATGGGGGAACACAAGGTGACCGGGCTCAGGACGCCCCCTACAGACCACCAGTAGAGAGGAGCATCTAACCAGACTGTTAGGAGGTGTTGGGACTAGTTGATGGGGGCGCACAAGGTTACTGGGCTCAGGACGCCCCCTACAGACCACCAGTAGAGAGGAGTGTCTAATCAGACAGCTAGGGGGTGTTGGGACCAGTGGATGGGGGCACACAAGGTGACTAGGCTCAGGACGCCACCTACAGACCACCAGTAGAGAGGAGCGTCTAATCAGATAGTTAGGGGGTGTTGGGACCAGTGGATGGGGGCACACAACGTGATCGGGCTCAGGACGCCCCCTACAGACCACTAGTAGAGAGGAGCATCTGACCAGCCTGTTAGGGGGTATTGGGACCAGTGGATGGGGGCGCACAAGGTGATCCTGCTGGTGTGATGGTCTGAGGGGCATCGCATATGACAGTCAGTCAACCTTAGTAGTGGTACGAGGGACAATGACAGCTCAGCGATATGTTCAGGACATCCTGCAGCCACATGTGTTCCTCACATGGAGGCTTCCAAGAGGCAGCAGGCTAATGCTCGGCCGCACATACAAAGGGATCACAGGAAGCCCCTACAACATTGTCACACTTCTGTGCCTGGTCACCAGACGTATTGCCAATAGAACATGTATGGGACCATCTGGGATGCCAACTTCCACAGTCTTCGAATTTACAGAAACTAGAAGCTCAATTACAGCAAATGTGGAGTGATTTGCTGCAGGATACCATACAGAACCTGTATGCCTCCATGCCCACCCATATCACATCTTGTATCTAAGCCAGAGGCGGTACAACAGGGTACTAGAGCCTCCATGCCCACCCATATCACATCTTGTATCCAAGATAGAGGGGATACAACAGAGTACTGAAGTCCCCATGCCCACCTGTATCATATCTTGCATCCATCTGACATTGTAATCACTTATGTCAACGGTACAATCATCCAACAACTTCTCGGGGAGGGATGTTACTGACAATGAGTGTGTATGTGATATACGTGCTATACTGTAGACATGTGTAAGGAAGAGTCCTGGAGGGAGGGTACATTTCCCCTAGATACTTAGCTGGGGTGAGATAAAACTCCAGTCTTCCTTCTTGATCTCAGTGAGCGCAGCTGGACCCACACATTGCCACATATGGTGGAGGATGCGGGCATGTCTGGTTGCTAGGGGCAACAGCAGAACAACCTGTTAATATGTACAGACTGCATCTGCTTATGTCGTAGATGAAATCTGGTGCTCTGGAGGAGCTTGTCAGGCAGTTCGTTCAAACAAATGCCGAACAGCAGGAACAAATTGCTCTGCTGAAAGAGGCACTTTTGGGGCCCCCTGAGGTAAAGGACGAAAGGGCCCCTGCTACATTAAGTGCAAGAGAAGCTTTGCAACGGTCTATACAAAAGATGACTGCTGAGAACAACATAGACGCTTATCTGACTGTCAGGAATGGAATCGGGGATCTCACTGCTGAGCTATCCAGCCTGTGGACAGTTCCCTTGCATGACTCTCAGCCTTGTTCCCTGATCCCAGTTACCTAGTTCCCGCCTCCTGGTCCTGATTGCACTTCCTATAAAAGCCTGGCACTGTCATTCCCTCAGTGTGTGATTATTCTGCCTCCCAGCAGTGATTATCAAGCTCCATTTCTGTCGACTTCTGGCTTTCCATCTGACTATGTTACCTGCCTCCTCCATTTATACTGCAAACCGAGACCCCCTGTTGCTGACTCCTGGCTCGTCCCTGATTACCCTCCAGACCTGCAGCTATTACACCTGAGGCTCCTATCCAGCGCTCGTACAACATCTACAAAATAATTATGAATAAACCAGTCAGAAATGCGCCTTGTGCTGACAAAATACTATTATCAGTATGGAAAGGGAATGTTCACTCACCCGGTGCACAGTAGGTTAACCCTGGTGTGAGGGATCCCACCGCCACCCGTTGTCCAGGTTTGCGTGTAAATGGTCTTTTTAGTCCATGATCCAGTAGATCATTAACCATTCTCTGCTGCAGCCAGAAGTCATGTGACTTACTGACGTAGGAGAGGGGTAGCCTCTCCTTCCAATTGACGTCACAGAGTACCGAGCGGTACGAGAGATGGAAGCCTCACTTGTAAGTGACCTACAAGATGTATATAAGTTTATGCATGTATGTTTTATGTATTGTTGAGAAAGGCATTTCTATGCCGAAACGCGTTGCAATAAAAATCTAAAGAATCTATCTGGAATAGCCCACGCTGAGCGCGGGGAGTGTTTTTTAATTCTACTGGACTTGTTTACAAAATAATCATGCCTAAACATGGAGTCCGTGGTGCCCACTCTAAGAAAACAGATTACGGAGCTCCAGGAATTTTGTGACTTCTACCAGGTAAAGGTTGCTAGTATGCAACGCGAGATCGAGGGGTTACAGAGGCAACTCCTGTGCAATTCAAGAAAGATGTCCGTATGCCACTGCCAGGGAAATTTGCTACCTTCCTGATAGCCTCGGTGTCTTCAATGACTGCTATGGGTCAAATCTTTAATGATCCGAACCGCTGTGCCATGGGGACTACACAATTCTGGCCCCCCAAAACTTGGGGGTATCCTGCATTCTGAAGAACTCCTAACAAAGCTTATGGGAGGCTACAAAAGTGAACTTTTCCTGAGTCGTCCTTCTAAGGATGTGAAGCTGTCTTTTAAGAATGGAGTTTGGAGGTTAGAACACCAACTATATGTTCCCAAGGCTGGTAGACTCGAGGTACTCAAACTGGTCCATGATTCTAAGCTGGCCAGTTACCTTGGGGTCACAAAGACTCTAGAACTCCTGCTTCGTTTCTTCTGGTGGCCCGACTGCAGGAGGGATGCAAAGAGATATGTCACCTCTTGCGAGGGTATGCCCAGAACAAGACATCACGCGCTCACCCTCTGGGCTTCCTACAGCCTCTTCCGCTCCCATCCAGGCAATGGGGATCTATATTGATGGACTTTATAGTACATCTGCCCTTCCTTAAAGCAATGACTGCCATCTTTATTGTCGTGGAGTGGCTTAAGAAGATGGTTCCCTTCATCCCCATAAACAAGGTTCCCACCGCCGAGCACACTGTGGAGTTGATGATCTGGGAGGTTTTCAGACTGCATGGAATACCAGATGACATAGTTTTGGGCAGGAGGGGTACAATTCACATCTGATTGCTGGAAGAGTTTTTGCACGGCCCTGGGCATCACTATTAAACCTGTCTTCTGCTTTCCACCCCCAGTCCAACGGTCAGACTGAAAGAACGAATAAGATTTTGGAATAATATCTCCAGGATGACTGGATGGATATCTGTCAACAGCAGAATTCATATAGAACAATGCCCAACATAGTTCTACCACCCAGAGCCTGTTCTATACCATCTACGGGACACACCCGGTTTTCATTCCTGACCTTACTACCAACACCCGTGTCCTGACAGTCAACCACAGATTTCCAGCATTGGTTGATATTCAAATATCAATTGAAAGAATTGAAGGAGGCCTTACAGGAAGCCCAGGTTGCCTTTAAAAGAGTGGCAGACCGACACCATCAAGTGGCTCTTACCTTCCGGGTTGGGGAATCTTAAGGCCCATGACCCTCTCCTAAGCTTGGGAAAAGATTCATCGGACCTTTCCCAATTTCAGTGAGGGTTGGCCAGTCAGCTTTCTGCTTGAAGCTCCAGAGCAGCCTAAGGATCCACCCAGTCTTTCATGTATTCCTACTAAAGCCATTCTGGGAGAATACCTTCACGGGGAGGCATCAACTGCCACCCCCTCCTGTGAAGGTTTAGTGGCATGACAAGTTCATTGTTGAAAAAATCTTGGACTCCCAAAAACACTGAGTAAAACTTCAATACCTGGTGCAGTGGCAGGGATATGGGCTGGAGAAAAACTCCTGGGAGCCAGAAGGAAATATACATGCTCCAAGGCTCACAGGGGAGATTTACAAAAGGTATCCTGGTAAACCAGGCCCTGAGATGTCCAGAGATCATCCTCGAAGGAGGGGCCCACTGTCAGGCTTTCCATCTCACTACATTACCCGCCTCCTCCATTCGTATAGCAAATGAAGACCTGACCTCTGGCTTTCCATCTGACTACTTACTGATTTCATCCATTTACACTGCAAACCAAGACCTCTCGTTGCTGACTCCTAGCTCGTCCCTCACTACTTTCCAGATCTGTGGCCATTACACCTGAAGCTCCTATCCAGCAGCGGTAAGACATTTTCACTATCTTTGAGAGGACTGCAGAGAGGGAGAAACTCACAGAAGCAGAATAGGTGGAGGTTCTTGCACCCTATCTCACTGCTGGAGCCCATAAGCCTACCATGACCTCAGACAGCATAATGCTAAAGACTATGCAAAGCTAAAGGCTGAGATACTGGCTTATCTGGGGGTCACGGCTGCTATTCGTGCCCGTAGGGTACATAACTGGAGGTATAGGGTTGACCAACCTGTCAGGTCCCAGATGTTTGATCTTTCCCACCTGGTCAAAAAATGGCTGGAACCAGAGGTCTGCACACCAACCCAGATTGTGGAAAGGATAGTGATCGATTGCTACGTCCATGCCCTCCCTGTGGAGTCTCAATACTGGGTTGGACATGGAGTCCCGAAAGATGCCAACCAGCTGGTCAACCTTGTGGAGCAATATGTTGCGGCAGAGGACTATCTCTGTGACCCCCTGGACACCCAAACCTCTGGCTTGCTACTGGTAAGAGACTTCCATTTTATGGAGTAGGGTTGAGGCCTGTGAAGAAAGAGCCATGAGCCCCTGAAGTGACACCACATGGAGCAAGTACAGATGAGCCTTCAGGCCAAGTCAGCCTTAGAAAGGATTCTTGGCCAAAAAGACCAGGGATTTTGTGGTGTTGGAGGTGCCAGGAGTTGGAACACAACTTAGCCAATTGCTCCTTAACTGCCAAGCCCATGGAGTGTGATGGGTCTAGATGCTGCTCCTTGTTTGCAGAACCTGCATGTATTGCATCACCGAAATGAAAGTCTGAACCAAGTGTGAACCATTGCTTTGTGGACTCTGGTAGTCTGGTTACATTGGTTCATGCTAGCCTGGTAGTTAAGGGCTATCTGCCTAGAAAACACCTGAGTATAATGTGTATACATGGGGATATAAGAGTGAACCCTGTAGCTCTAGCTACTGTAGAGATAATAGTGGGAACTGTGTCCTATGATGTAGGTGTGGTAAAAAATGTAATGCACAACACCCAGCCCCAACACACTTAATCCACATCAGCCCATCCCTGCTCTACTCGCCTATGCACAGCTCTAGCACACTCCTCACATTTCTCAAATGCCTCCATCCCCCTCTCACCACTGCCAAGAAACACATTAGCCACCCTGTCAAATCCCCCAATCACCTGCTCACCCTCGCTACCCTATTACTTTTAGCTGTGGGGGACATCTTCCACAACCCCGTTCGCCCCACCTCTCTCTGCGTTGCTCCCTGCCCAAAACTCCCCCCAATCACACCAACCCTCCCACCCGCACCCTTTGGAACTCTCAATCTGCGAGCAACAAACTCCCAGCCATCCACAACCTATTCATTACAAAGTGTCTCAATCTGCTCGCCCTCACTGAGACGTGATGCAGCAGTCCAATTCAGCCTCCCCTGTTGCATTGTCCTTTGATGGCCTGCAGTTCTCCCACACCCCCAAATCAGATCATGGGCATAGCGGAGGAGTAGGTGTTCTCCTCTCGCCAAATTGTACCTTCCAGGTCATCCCCCCTGGCTCACTCCCTCATCTTCGTGTCATTTGAAGTCCATACCCTCTGACTCTTCCGTCCACTGCCCCTACGTGTCGCAGTCATCTACCGGCCCCCGGGTCTCACCTGCCTGTTCCTCGACCATTTTACCACCTGGCTCACCCATTTACTATCCTGCAAACTCCCTACCCTTATCCTCGGTGACTTCCAACATCCCCACTAATGACCTTGTCTCCCCATCTGCCTCCCAGCTTTTAACGCTCACCTCTCACGGCCTATCACAACTCTCAGACTCCCCCACTGACAGAGATGGCAACACTCTCGCCCCAATTTTCCTCCGTCTTTGCGCTACCTACCACTTCACTAACTCTCACCTCCCACTCTCTGACCACAACCTCCTTTCCTTCTCCATTAGGCACCCCAGCATCTCCCCAAACCCTCCCATCTAAGCTGGAAGATTGCTGGGTTTAGCTGGGTCTAGCTGCTCAGAGGACATCACCAGACCTTGTACACTTAGTAGTATCTTATAGGTTATGTATCTTCACTACAATTCTTGACTTTTAGAAGTTTGGAAGTGGAAATTAACTGACAACATGGAAGAAGAGAGGAGCCATATGGTGAGCTGCATACTATGCTATATGTTTACAGATCTACCAGATGAAAAGCCAAACTTCACCGGCCAGAAATGCAAGCTTGTGTCTCTACTGGAGGAAAAGTTGCAGAGTCTTCAGGAGAGAATAGCTACATTGTAACTCATTAAGGAAAATGAGGATTTCCTTGACAGAGTAAAAAAAAGTCTTCAAAATGTAGAAGGAAAAGAAATGTCCAGAGTACCTGCAGAAGCCGAGGAATGGAAGCATGTGACCCAAAAAAGCAGGAGGATCAGGAGTCAGCCAGCACCCATACTGATCAGAAACCGGTACAAGGTTCTCACATAGGGAGGGGCTGTTACTGGTTCCTGAGCAGAAGGACAGAGGTATAGCAAGAAATGACTCTACCCACAAAGACCAGAGGAGAAAGAGGTACAGCAAGAAATGACTCTACCCACAAAGAGCAGAGGAGAAAGAGGTACAGCAAGAAATGACTCTACCCACAAAGTACAGAGGAGAACGAGGTGCAGCAAGAAATGACTCTACCCACAAAGAACAGAGGAGAGGAGAAAGAGGTACAGCAAGAAATGACTCTACCCACAAAGAACAGAGGAGAAAGAGGTACAGCAAGAAATGACTCTACCCACAAAGAACAGAGGAGAAAGAGGTACAGCAAGAAATGACTCTACCCACAAAGAACAGAGGAGAAAGAGGTACAGCAAGAAATGACTCTACCCACAAAGAACAGAGGAGAAAGAGGTACAGCAAGAAATGACTCTACCCACAAAGAACAGAGGAGAAAGAGGTACAGCAAGAAATGACTCTACCCACAAAGAACAGAGGAGAAAGAGGTCCAGCAAGAAAGGACTCTACCCACAAAGAACAGAGGAGAAAGAGGTCCAGCAAGAAATGACTCTACCCACAAAGAACAGAGGAGAAAGAGGTCCAGCAAGAAAGGACTCTACCCACAAAGAACAGAGGAGAAAGAGGTCCAGCAAGAAATGACTCTACCCACAAAGAGCGGAGGAGAAAGAGGTGCAGCAAGAAATGACTCTACCAACAAAGAACAGAGGAGAGGAGAAAGAGGTACAGCAAGAAATGACTCTACCCACAAAGAGCAGAGGAGAAAGAGGTACAGCAAGAAATGACTACCCACAAAGAACTGTGTAGTGAGCGCACACAGTCCTCTTGAATGGAGAAAAAGAAGTATTGTTGTTGTGAAGAAGAAAATTGGAGTGGTAGTTGTGGGGGATTCCCTATTGAGAGGAACAGAGGCCGCTGTCTGCAGACCTGACACCTCACGAGAGGTGTGCTGTCTTCCAGGGGCACAAATCAGAGATGTGTCTGATAGGCTGTCAAGACTCCTACAGAACACCACCCATTCCTACTAATACATATAGGGACAAATGACACTGCAACTATCTGCAGAGACTTTGAAGACCTCAAAAAGAAGGTGAAGGAACTAGGAGCTCAGGTGGTCTTCTCATCCATCCTCCCAGTGGATGGCCATGGAATAAGAAGATGGAACAGAATTCTAGAGGTGAACAAGTGGCTACATCGATGGTGCCGTCAGCAAAGATTTGGATTTCTAGACCATGGTGTGAATTACCTATATGATGGACTTGCTAGAGACGGGTTGCACCTTACATACAGGTAAGCATATATTTGGTGGGCGCCTTGCTTCACTGATTAGGAGAGCTTTAAACTAGAACAATATAGGAAGGGAACTGAAAGGCAAAAATATACAGCTAATTAATACATTTGAGAACCTCGCTATTAGAAGTGGGAAGAAAGAACAAAGACAAAAAATTCAGAAGGAAAGTAGAGGAACAAGAGACCCCGATCACAAACTAACATGTTTCTACACAAATGGCCAGATCATGGGAAACAAACACGGAGAATTGGAGCTCTTAACACAGGAAGAGAAATATGATGTCATCGGTATCATGGAAACTTGGTGGGATGATACGCATGATTGGATACAAGGCTTGAAGGATACAACTTATTTATAAGAAACAGACTGAAAAAAAGGGGAGGAGGTGTTGTGTTGCATGTTAGAAAAGCATCATCTCCACAGAGATTCAAGCTTCAGAGAATTGGAGTTCTGCAGAAACTGTTTGGGTAAGAATACAAGGAGAGAACAGAAAGGACACCATTGTAGGCATTTACTATAGGCCGCCTGGACAAGCAGAAGATATGGAGGAACTCTTTCTAGATCAGATGGCCAAGCTCTCAAAGAAGCCCAACATAGTGATCATGGGAGATTTTACCCATCCAGACATTTGTTGGGAATCTCTCAGGTAAAATTAATGGATTCAACAGATTCTTATCCGCTCTTACTGACAACTTTATCTTCCAGAAGGTAGAAGAGAAAACAAGGGGATCTGCTAACTTGGACCTAATTCTTACCAATAGGGAGGGAATGGTTGAGGAAGTAAGGGTGGCTGGGACCTTAGGAGGCAGTGATCATGATATCCTTGGATGTTGAATAACAAGGGAGGAAGACCTGAGAAAACTCAGACCTCAAGGTTGGATTTCAGAAAGGCAGATTTTACTGAACTTAGAAAGAGGAAGAATCCAATGGCTGGATGTTCTTAAGGACAGAAATATCCAAGAAGGTTGGGAAATATTGTGAAATGAGATTCTCAGAGCACAATCGTTACCAATCCCTAAAAGAAGGAAGAATGGGAAGCATTTAAAGAGACCAGGATGGATGAACACAGAACTTGTACACATGTTAAAGAGGAAGAAAAATATGTTTATCAAATGGAAAGAGGAGGGAAATATCTAAAGAAGAATATAATGGGGTCTGCAGAAACAGTAGGGCAAGGGTCAGAAAAGCTAAAGCTGATAATGAATTGAGGTTTGTAACAGAGGTCAAAAGCAATAAAAGAGGATTTTATGGGTCAAAAGCAAAAGAAAAGTCACAGATGCTATTGGATTCTTACAGGATGAAAATGGTGAATTGGTTAAGAATGATGGTGAGAAGGCCGAACATTTAAATTCCTATTTTGTATTTGTTTTCTCTCAGAAAGTAGATGTAACATCAACTGATCTTTGTGCTATTGGGGGAATAAAAGAATGCAGGCTATCTGTAAGCAGAGAGATGGTGAGGGAACACTTAGCTAACTTACATGAATCCAAGTCTCAAGGTCCAGATAAGTTACATCCTAGGATACTAAAGGAAGCAGCGGAGGTAATTGCTGAACCACTCGCCATAATCTGTGAAAATTCCTGGATAACAGGAGAAGTCCCAAAAGATTGGAAAAGGGCAACTATCCCTCGAAAAAGGGAAGAAGGTGGATCCAGGAAACTAGCATGTATGCAAGTACTTGGATAAAATTGGAGTAATTGACCAGAGCCAGCATGGGTTTGTAACAAACAAGTCATGCCACACAAATCTAATTTCCTTCTATGACAGAATCACCGACTGGGTTGATCAGGGAAATGCGGTAGATATGTGGATATCTTGACTTTAGTAAAGCATTTGACAAAGTATCTCATACCAGACTTATTGATGAAATGACCAAATCTGGGATTGACAAGGCAACTGTTAGGTGGATTCAGAACTGGCTGAGTGATCGTACTCAAAGAGTGGTCATAAATGGCTGCACATCCAAGTGGAAGAATGTATCGAAAGGGGTACCACAAGGCTCTGTCCTAGGCCCAGTGTTGTTCAACATTTTTATAAATGATCTGGAGGAGGGAATTGATGGGAAACTGATCAAATTTGCCGACAACAAAGCTAGGAGGGATAGCTAGCACTAGGGAAGAGCGAGAGAGTGTATTCAAAAAGATCTAGACAAGCTTGAACAGTGGGCATTGACTAACAGAATGGTATTTAACAAGGAGAAATGCAAAGTCCTACATCTGGGCAAGAAAAATGAAAAAAGCGCCTCCAGAATGGGAGGAATTGGGCTAAGCAGCAGCACAAGTGACAAAAAAAGTGGGTATACTAATAGATCATAGATTGAACATGACTCAACTGTGTGAGGCAATAGCCAAAAAAGCAAACACAATTCTGGGATGTATTAAGAGAAGCATAGAGTCTAGATCACATGAGGTCATTATCCCCCTCTACTTTTCATTAGTCAGACCTCATCTGGAATACTGGGTCCAGTTCTGGGCACCCCCCTTAAAAAAAAAAAAAGGCAGACAAACTGCAGCAAGTTCAGAGAAGAGATACCAGGATGGTGAGCGGTCTGCAAATGACATCCTATGAGGAGCGGTTAAGGGAATGTTTAGCTGGCAGAAGAGAAGGCTGAGAGGAGAAATGCAAAGTCCTACATCTGGGCAAGAAAAAAAATGAAGAAAGCACATACGGAATGGGAGGAATTGGCCTAAGCAGCAGCACATGTGAAAAAAACTTGGGTATACTAATAGATCATAGACTGAACATGAGTGAGCAATGTGATGCAGCACCCAAAAAGGCAAACACAATTCTGGGATGTATTAAGAGAAGTATCGAGTCTAGATCACGTGAGGTCATTATCCCCTCTACTCTTCCTTAGTCAGACCTCATCTGGGATACTGGGTCCAGTTCTGGGCACCCCACATTAAAAAAAGACATCGACAAACTGGAGCAAGTTCAGAGAAGAGTTACCAGGATGGTGAGCGGTCTGCAAATCATGTCCTATGAAGAACGGGTAAAGGATCTGGGAATGTTTAGCAGAAGAGAAGGCTGAGAGGAGACTTAATAGCGGTCTACAAATATCTGAAGGGCTGTCACAGTACAGAAGGATTAGCCCTATTATCATCTGTACAAGGAAAGA
Source organism: Eleutherodactylus coqui (assembly GCF_035609145.1). Lineage (NCBI taxonomy): Eukaryota > Metazoa > Chordata > Amphibia > Anura > Eleutherodactylidae > Eleutherodactylus > Eleutherodactylus coqui. The sequence continues at coordinate 547,456 of NC_089842.1, forward strand.
CTAGAAGCAATGGGATGAAACTGAAAGGGAGGAGACACAGATTAGATATTAGACAGTGAGGGGGATCAATGAGTGGAACAGGTTACCATGGGAGATGGTGAGTTCTCCTTCATTGGAAGTGTTCAAACAAAGGCTGGACAAATATCTGTCTGGGATGATTTAGTAAATCAAGCACTGAGCAGGGGTTTGGACCCGATGATCCTGGAGGTCCTTCCAACTCTACCATTCTATGATTCTATGAGACTTACTAGCTGTCTACAAATATCTGAAGGGCTGTCACAGCGCAGAGGGATCAACTCTATTCTCATCTGCACAAGGAAAGACTAGAAACAATGGGATGAAATTGAAAGGGAGGAGACACAGATTAGATATTAGAAAGTGAGGGGGATCAATGAGTGGAACAGGTTACCATGGGAGGTGGTGAGTCCTCCTTTAATGAAAGTCTTCAGAGGCTGGACAAATATCTGTCTTGGATGGTTTAGTGAGTCCTGCATTGAGCAGGGAGTTGGACCAGATGACGCCGGAGGTCCCTTCCAACTCTACCATTCTATGATCTCTAGGAAGCTCCAGACCGTGCACACGCAGCAGTTTGCCAAGACCGTACAGTCTTCCCTGTCCCCCATTCCTGTACTCTCATGCCCCAACCTGGCTGTTCAACATTACTCCACCACCTTCAGACACGCTGTGGATGAAGCGACATCCCATGACCTGAGCTATCCACTGCAGACCACAACAACTTTGGCTCATGCCCCCAAAGCGTTTCATCCGGCGGTGCTCTAGGTGTGCCAAACATCTGTGGCACAAATCTAAACAGCCCGCAGACTTCACCCACTTCAAATTTATACTCAAAACCTACAACCTCACCCTCCACCATGCCAAACAAGTTTATTTCACCTCCCTCGTCTTCTCACTATCCCTCAATCCCAGATGACTCTTCGACACCTTCCACTTCCTCCTCAGCCCCAAAGAACAAGACCCCATGACAGTTCTCAGTGCTCTAGAGCTAGCCATCTACGTCAAAGAAAAAACTTGAAAACATCTCCGAACACTGCACCGCTAGCCCCGATACTGGTCTCTGCAGCACTGCATCCATCACTCACTCATTATCTATACTAGAACCAAAGAAAGAGGAAGAAGTCTCCAGACTGCTTTCCATGGCCCACCCCACGAGCTGTGATAGCGACCCTCTTCCCTCTCAACTCCTCCGGTCCCTCTCCCTGGCTGTCATTACCCCCCTTACCACCATCTTTAACCTTTCCCTAACCTCTGGTATTTTCCCCTCCTCATTCAAACACTCCATCATATCCCCTTTGCTAAAGAAACTGACTCTTGACCCGACCGACGCTGCCAACTACCGACCCGTTTCAAACCCCCTTCATCTCCAAACTACTAGAATGCCTTGTCTACTCCCACCTCACACGCTTTCTCTCTGACAACTCTCTTCTCCTCAATCCCCTCCAGTCTGGTTTCTGTCCCCTACACTCGACTAAAACTGCCTTCACAAAAGTATCAAACGACCTGAGGATGCCAAATTGAGGGGCGACTACTCCCTACTGATCCTCTTTGACCTCTCCGCTGTGTTTGACACTGTTGACCATGACCTTTTCCTTGCTCTGCTTCACTCCATCAGCCTAAAGGATACTGCTCTCTCCTGGTTCTCCTTCTCCCTCTCTGACTGCTCATTCAGCGTCTCCTTCGATGGCTCTATCTCCTCTCTGCTGCCCCTCGCTGTTGGTGTCCCCCAGGGTTCGATCCTAAGCCCCCTCCTCTTCTCTTCCCCTTGCTGTTAGGGTCCCCCAGGGCTTGGTCTTCAGCCCCCCTCTCTTCTCTACATACACAGCCCCTATTGGACAAACCATCAGCAGATTCAGCCTCCAATACCATCTCTACGCTGACGACACCCAGCTATACACCTCGTGAGATTTCCGCACCTTTCCTCCAAAATATCATGACTGTCTGTCCGCCGTCTCTAATACTATCTCCTCCCTCTTTCTTAGACTAAATCTCTTGAAAACTGACCTTCTCGTCTTTCTGCCTTGTGCCAGCCGACTTCCCCCCAGCATCTTCATATCCATGTCTGGCACCACCATAACCCCCAGACAGCACACCCGCTGCCTTGGGGTCACACTGGACTCTGACCTCTCCTTTACCCCCCACATCCAATCTCTGGCCGAACATGCCACCTGCACTTCAGAAATTGCTAAAATCCAACCGTTCCTCACCATGGACACGCTAAAGACACTCGTTGTCACTCTCATTCATTCCCAACTCGACTACTGCGACTCGCCGTTCATTAGCCTTCCCAGCATCAGACTCTCCAATCCAAACTAAATGCGGCAGCCAGACTCATCTTCCTATCCAGCCACTTTTCGGATGCCCCTACACTATGCCAGTTGCTGCATTGGCTGCCCGTCAAATATAGAATTCAATGCAAACGCATCACCTCTCCATGGCGCCGCGCCACCGTACATAACTTTCCTCCTGTCTGGACATCACGTATCCTGCGCTCTCCGCTCTGCTAACACACTCAGACTAAATACTGGTCTAATACGAACCTCACATGCTCACCTCCAGAACTTCTCTAGAGCTGCACCGATCCTCTGGAACACTCTACCCCAAAACATCTGGGCAATCCCTGACAACGGACCTTTAGACATGCCTTAAAGACGTACCTGTTCAAGGAAGCATACCTAGCCTCCTGATCTAGTCCCTCACCCCCACAATATACCCCTTGCCCCTCCCTATGACATTACACTTTTGCCTAGCATGTACCCTTCCTGCCCCCCACCTCCTGTTGTGCCCCAACCCCATTTGTGTTCTTAAAACTGTATATCACATGTTATCGCATTGCTGTTTTCCCTCTTGCTTCACCTCCTGCCCCTGTACCTTGTGTATCACCCACCCTGTTTGCTTCCAAATAATTGAATACCACATGTAACTTTTGTCATTTCTGTGATTTTCGTATAGTTTGTGTTCCTCATGTGCCTTGAAAGCGCTGCAGAATACGTTGGGGGCTATACAACTAAAGATTATTATTACAGTCCGATATTGGGGTGTGATTTTCCTCAGTTTTGGGACTTGGGGGGGAAAGTATTGCCTAAATCTAAAGAACATAATGTAATCCCTGGTGATTATTTGCCTTATCCTGACAGCAGCACCACTGTGGACATTGAGGAGAAATGGGTCAACTTTCCATTGCAGGTCTGCAGGAGATGATGAGGATCCTCCTCCAGCTCAGGGAGTTTCTGAACTAGATGTTTCACAGGTAAACTTTGGGACTTCGCAGTTGAGGGATCCCACTCTTGTAAACACGCGGGAGAGTATTGTGTTCATGAATGGTGTGCCGTAAGAACCAGGTGCCGAGCAGCAGTTTCCCCACTCATCCATGAACAACAAACCTCTACATAGAGTAACTAAAAGTAATGGGGCAGTGGTTGAACAACTGCTCGTACCCAGGTCATATATCGTAAGGTCTTGGATATAGCATATAGTCATGTACTTGGGGATTAATAAAACACAGGGCCAAGTCCTACAAAGGTTCTACTGGCCTGGTATATACAAAGGAATATTGTGAATCCTGCCCTGCGTGTCAGGTGACCGCCCCTGTCTCACATCTTCGCAGCCGTTAATCCCCTTACCAATTATCGAGGTGCCATTTGAAAGAATTAGGATGGATCTAGTTGGTCCCAAGAGAATATCAGTATATCCTGGTGGTGCTAGATTATGCTACACAATATCCTGAAGCTCTCCCTTTACTATCAAAAGTATTGTACGCGGGTTGTCCCTCCTCTTTGCCAGGACAGGGACTCCTAAAGAAATCCTTACTGACCAGAGGGCACCATTTATGTCCAAGATAATGAAAGGACTGTGCCACCTCTTTCACATCAAGCACCTCTGTGTACCACCCTCAGACAGATGGATTAGTAGAGAGATTTCACACTCTAAAGTAAATGTTAAAGAGGGTAGTAGCCAAAGATGGTCGTGACTGGGACCGTCTGTTACCATACCTGATGTTCTCCATTAGAGAGGTACCACAGGCGTCTACCGGGTTCTCTCCCTTTGAGTTGGTCTATGGCCGTCACCCAAGGGGGCTGCTGGACATAGCCAAACAGACATGGCAAACAAAGTCAACTCCCTACAAGATCATTATTGAGCATGTGGCACAGATGCAGGACCGCATTGCTACTATAATGCCTATAGTCAGGGAACACCTGCAGAAGGCGCAAGAGGCTCAGAGCCGAGTGTGTAATTGGTCTGCCAAGGTTAGAAGTTGTTACCTTGGGGACCAAGTCCTGGTCTTGGTACTTATGGTGGAAAGCAAATTTCTCGCCAGGTGGCAAGGTCCCTACGAAATAGTAAAGAGGGTTAAAGACATAAATTATAAAGTACACTAACCGGGAGAAGAAAGCCTTACTAGATCTGCCATGTTATAAAGTACACTAACTAGATCTGCCATGTTAATTTAATTGATCCCTGGAAGGATAGGGAATTGTTGGGTGCCTCGGGTGTTATGGCGGAAAATGTGCAACAACCTTTTTCCGCAGCTTGAATAGGAGAATCCATCTCAGAACACCAACAAGAGCCAAAGAGTTTCTGCAGAGAAATAAAAGGAAGTTCTGGTCGGGCGACCCATGTAATAAAGCATGACCTAATATCTGGGCCAAGGATGAAAGTAAATCTAAAACCATACAAGATACCAAAATCGCTTAAAGAAGCCATCTCTGCTGTGGTCAAGCGCATGCTGGAGCTAGGAGTGATTGAGGAGATAAAGAGTGTGCAGTCAAGCCCCATTGTTCTGATTCCCAAACCACATGGCACTGGGAGGTTCTGTAAGACTTCAGAAAGCTAAACAAAATCTCCAAGTTCAATGCTTACCCCATGCCAAGGGTGGATGAGCTGATTGAGAGGTTAGGTAACGCCAGATACATTATCACTTGTACTGGCCAATACCCTTGACAGATAGAGCCAAAGAGGAAAAAGCATTTTTATCTTTGCCAAACTTTTCAGAGGTTGATGGACCGGATTGTGAGCCCACACTGTGACTACTCCACTGCATTCTTGGATGATGTGGTCACTTAGGCTTTAGATTAGGAAAGTTACCTTTGCAAAGTATAGGTGGTCTTAGATGCAATAATGGATGTGGGCTTGACCATAAACCTGGAAAATGGTGCCTTAGGCTTGGAGGAAGCCAAATACCCCGGCTACATCATTGGCAGAGGTGACTTCAAACCACAGGTCAATAAGGTGGATGCTATATAGAGTTGGCCTAGACCTTTGACTGTTCTGACCTGATGTACAAAGAGTTCCTCCATATCTTCTGCTTGTCCAGGCGGCCTATAGTAAATGCCTACAATGGGGTCCTTTCTGTTGTTCTCTCCTTGTATTCTTACCCAAACAGTTTCTACAGAACTCCCAGCTCTGAAGCTTGAATCTCGGTGGAGATGAATGTTTTCCTAACATACAACACAACACCTCCTCCCCTTTATTAGGTGTTTCTTATAAATACATTGTATCCTTCAAGCCTTGTATCCAATCATGCGTATCATCCCACCAAGTGTCAGTGATGCTGATGACATCATATTTCTCTTCCTGTTAGGAGCTCCAATTCACCTTGTTTGTTTCCCATGCTCTGGGCATTTGTGTAGAAACATGTTAGTTTGTGATCGGGGTCTCTTGCTCCTCTACTTGCCTTCTGTATTTTTTGTCTTTGTTCTTTCTTCCCACTTCTAATAGCGAGGGTCTCAGTTGTATTAATTACCTGTGTATTTGTGTCTTTCACTTCCCTTCCCATATTGTTCTAGTTTGTTCTTAGTAGCCGCCTATGCTTTGAGAGTGCAGCATGCAGAGTGCTGCCATCTTCTCCTGAGGTGCCACCACAACGAGGTGGCACATCTGAAAACTTACCCTGAATGGCCATCGTAAGAGGACTACATGGAGGTCATTAATAGGTTAAAACAATTCTGAATAAAAAATGAACTATTCCCTTGAGAAAATTCACTAAAATATATTGGCACAAAAATGTGGTTTTGTCCTCACATACATGAAAGAGCGTATCCAGCAGTGCGCAGAGGAGGCCGCGCAGTAAGGGGCCTTGTGGTTTCCATGTGCTGCTATATTAGGCTCTGCAAGGTCTCAAATGTGACAAATCCCTCCCTGTGTCCAGCATCCAGGGGGCGCTCTTAAATCCAAGGCATACAGAGGTACATTGAGGCGCCGTCCACTAGTGGGGAAACAGTATTGTATAGAGCATGTAACCTTAGACAGACAGGCCGGTTGCTATGGATGTCCTGCCTGACAAGCCCTGACTTTATCTGTAAGGCAATGTGACCAACCTGACACTGCGCTGCTAGCAGAAGAGGAGAAATCAGTCATTCCTACACAGGCTCAGATGGAGGATGTCTTTAAATGACTGATCCGTTAGTAAAAACCGGATATGCCTTTAAGTGGGTTTTATGGGACTTTGAAGATAATGAAGATCAGATTGGATGGAGTCCAAATCATGGAACGTCTACCAATTAACTGATTGAAGGCATTGCATTGCTTGGATGAGTGCTGCAGCGTCCTCAGTATTTACCAAGCACAGCGCCGTACATTTGGTAGTGGCTCTGCCTGGTACTGCAACTCAGACTCTTCATTTCAATGGGACTAAGCTGCAGTAAACTCCAATATTGTATGCATGGAGCTTTACCTGGTAACCAATGGAGAGTCCACAGAACTCACCAGAGGACCTTTCTATCAGCTGATGGGGTGGGGAACGCCTGGAGTCGGACCCCCACTGATCTAAATTCATCCTATAAATAGGCCATAGACTTAAAGTACCTTTAATGTTCTGTCCCGTTCAGGAGGCACATAGACTTCTATACACCACCAGCACCACGCACTCCTCAGACTCACTCTGTTTGCCATGGAGCTGCATCTAGCGTGACCTTCCTTGAGGCGACCGATCCCTCACCACGAGGCCACGATGCAAAGCACTTTCTAGAAACTCTTTATTGATTGTAAACACCGGATATGGCTTTAGGTTCACTTTAAAGGTTCCGTCGGGTCTCCAGATTGTATAACATGCTGCTGCACCCGGACGGTCACTTGCACACGGCACGCTCACTCTGCACTCATCGGACTCGCACACGCGCGTTTACTTTGACCTCTTCACCCTTCGACAGATAAAATACAGGTTTCTTTTCTTATTTTTTTATCCCGAAGAAGAAAATAGCTATTTTTCATACAAAATGTGTCTTTTATCACCAAGTTTTTGTTAAATTCTTCATTCGTCCGTTGTGTTTTTTTTCTTTTTAAATGTTTTTCAAAATATAGAAATACAGCCAGGACATGGCGGGGGGGAGGGGGGGTCTCTGCAGTCCGTGAATACGTGGGGGGGTGTTTGCATGGACAGGTGTCAGACCAAAGTGTAAGATTTGGAGTAGGCTCCAGCTCCTTGTTTTTGTGCCCGACCAGCTCCAGAGCTGCTCATTTCCAGCAAAGAGTCCCGGGAGCCCCCCATCTTGCTGTGTTGGGTAGGCAGGCGATTTTCTAAAGGTCCAGCAGAAGCAGCAGGGTCAGCGGGGGCGGAGGGCGCCGTAGCTGCTGGGGCTGACGGGGCAGAGGCTGACGACCCAGCCATGTGTAGAGTCCGTTGAGGTAAGTTCACACTTGATGGGGCTTGGTGTGATAGACCTGGTGGGGGCTTAGCACCGGGCTCCAATGTAAGATGGCGGGAGTGATAACTCCGAGAAAGATTGCGCATAGATGCCTCTCTTGGGGGCACCACTGGACAAGAGTCATGAGGGTCTGGCTTACGAAAGTGAGGATCAGATTTCATGTACATGGGGAGGTTGCAATATTCACCTGAAATAGAGGAAAAGAGCACAACGGTAAGTGTTATGGTCACTCATTACTCAGAAGGGTCGGTGGTCTCGGGGTTATGCTGACTGACACATTTGAAGTCGGGAAGGAATTTTTACCTAAAAAGAGGTTCCCTAAAGACCCCTCATGGGTGGGCTTTGCCTTCTTCTGGTCAACATTGCAGGATAATAGCCTGAACTGGAGGCATGGTGTTACTATGATCAAGTCAGCTTCTGCTATAGTGCTGCTCAAAGGGGTTCCAAGTCTCCACTCTTGATGAGCGATCATTAGGCCGGTCATCAATATCATAGTACTAATGAAAGAGGAGAGGAATAACGAGGGAGTGGAGCGTCAAGTACTTGAGAGTTCCAAAGTCTATAAACCGATGTTTTGGTTCGGGATTGTATTTCTCTTCCATTAATTCTGTATATTGGCGTGAGATTGAGCGATTCGTGATGATTTTATGTAATTACCCCCCTATTTGTCAACATATTCCCCATTATATGTACAGTGTGTCCCAGCTACAATACTGAGGAAGGGGCGCAACGGGACTGCGCCTACAGCCACTTTTTTTCTCTAAGTTTCTTCCATTAATACAGTTGGTGGTGGTCCACCACTTGGGACCTCCACTGATCAGCCATTTAAAGGGGTACTTGTGTGAGCGGCGCAGCCTTTTCACTGCATAGCAGGTGCAGCATGGTACATTTCATAGTGGCAGTGCCCGCTGTAGTAGCTTAAGCCCACTCACATGAAAAGGACTGTGGCCAAGGCCAAGGAACGATTAAAGGCTCTGGGAATGTTTAGCAGAAGAGAAGGCTGAGAGGAGACTTAATAGCTGTCTACAAATATCTGAAGGGCTGTCACAGTGCAGGGGGGATCAGCCCTATTCTCATCTGTACAAGGAAAGACTAGAAGCAATGGGCTGAAAAGGCGCCCTGTTTCTGTGATCCTGTCTAACCCTTCAGACATCATTGAATAAGCGAGGGTTATGTAATGCCTGCATTTACTAGAAGACCACCGACGTGACGGGTAATATTTAACAAGTGAAAGTCATTTTTAGACGCAGATTGTATTTAGCTCTTACACACACAAAGCAGATGAAATGGTGTGGCTTACTTTTTGCTCTGTGGGGGATGGGCACAGCCACGTTCTTGGTTGGGTCGCTGTCCTGTGGCTTGGGAGGGGACGCAGTGAAGCGGCAGATGCCGGGCTCCGAGGGGGTGCTCATGGAGGTCATGCTATCTCCATTGTCGTTGGTTCCAGTTGTCATCTGATCAGAGGAACTGTCCGAGATGAAGCACTCTGTGATCTCAAACTTGGCATGCTGCAACTGTTCCTCCAGCTTGGCATGCTCATAGGCACGGGCGAGTTCTTCATACGTGGATGACGCACTTTCTGTGGAGACCATACTATTGCGACCCTTATCTGCAAAAGGAAGCATACAGACATGGATTTCAGATCTACTCCTCTGAGGCGCTATACAGCAAAGAAAGTATACAAATACCCTCTCCAATTCACATACCAAATTTCCCAGGGAGCATTGCACTGCCTTATACCTACTTAGTGCTCTCCACGGGAAGTAACAGTAGCCCTCCCAACCCAAATCCCAGACCTCTCACCCGACCAGCCAGAGAATCTGCTGCACCCTGATGAGGGGCAAGAACAGAGAAATCTCTGCTTCTGCCGATTTCCTTAGTCCCGTTACAAGGCATCTGATAGAGGGTGAAGCTGCCTAGCTACACTATCCCACCGCCCCCCCGGAGCGCTGCATGGCCTACAAGTCTCCTGACCTGTAAATGTAGAGACATACATCTGTACAAATGTCAGTTTTCATTAGAGAAAGGTCAGAAAAGGTTTAACCCTTTCCAATCCAATTTGTATCATGGTTTTTTAGAGGGCTTACTCTTTTTCTACTGTTCTAGAATGGCGCCATCTGGTGGCTAAACCCAGTACTACATGAGGTGACACATTGGATAGGCTCCGACAGCAGAGAGGCTGGCAATATACAGTAAGAGAACCCCGACGGACGTCTTCCAACATCGGAGCTGTACAGCCTTAAATCATAATGTCTTTAGACGTCAGACAGTGGATTGGAAAGGGTTAAAGAGAATGACAAGATTTGGTTCCCCAACTGGACCTCTTTATTGGGGATATTCTATTTAGAACATGGGACTGTCCATTTGGGCAGAGGCCGAGGGCTCATTGGCAGGAGGTGTACACAGACCCAAAGTCGCATAAGGTACTTAAAGGGGTTGTCCAGGGTACCTCACTGCTACTTTGATTCTAACACGTGGTCACGCGGTACGTACTTTCTTTGTGCCCGCCACGTTGTTGCAGGGGCTAGCTGTTCCACTCATATTACTAACTAAGCCAGCCCTCCTCCGTTTTCATTGGCTACAACAAAGTAGAGGGCTCGCCAAGTTATTAAGATGATCCAGAAAGCCAGCCCCCTGCAATGATGACAGAGAGGGTCCCTACCACATGACCCATTGTCGGAACTGTGCCAGAAATGGAGGTTCCAACACCGCAGATCTGGGTAAGGATTTTGCCTCCCTGGAAAATCCCTTCAGGAAGAGGGTCTACAAAAAAATGGCAAACAATAAGTGCTGCCCAAACGCAATGAATTAACTCACAGCTTGCCAAAAGAGCCAGATTTAGTTGGACAAGCCTGCAAACGTGCCCGCCAAAGGATGGGGTTTATGGAAATTCAAATGAAACATGGCTGTTTTGGGGGCATTCCTGCGGCAGGGCCTAAATGTCCCGATATAGGGGTGTTGTCTGAGACTGGTAAAGGATCCATGACCATTACTGACTAGAGGCCAACTGTTCCCCAATGGATACACAACTGCGTTGAACATAAGGGCCCGTGCGTACCTGTGTCCTGAGAAAGGCTGGCACTGTAACTATCGCTCTCCGTCACAGTAATGCCATGTTGAGAACCGACAGTCCTCCAGTCGGAGGTCAGAGTCCGTGCTGGGGTCGAACTCTGGCACTTGGTGAGCGTCCACTGACTTGAATATCGGTTCCGAGTACTGTGAGCAGACTTCACACTTTTCCGAGAAACTGGATCTACAGTTAGAGCAGATGGTGCGTGTTATGACCAGAGGAGTCACCCTAGATTGACTTTGTGCATCTTAGACCTAATTAACACAGACAAGTTTTATATCGGAACTCTGTCCGAGTTTGTAAAGGAGTAAACTTGGACTCATTAAAGTCAATGCGGCTATTCAGACAAGAGAAGGACGAGCAGCGTGCACGGTCCCGCACAATGGAGAGGATGTCCGCGTGCTGCAGGATGCAAGCTGCACCCCAGCAACTGGCACATGACCATCTGAATGCGGCCTTATCCTACAGGGAACTGAGGGGTTAACCTTCTGTTGCACCTTTGGCTAGGGACTATTTTGGGATGGGGCTTAGTAATCTTTTTGCCCTACTGCAGCCATATAATAAGGAGGGGGGAGACATGGCGGATCTCCTTGGACACACAAGCTTTCTGTACATTACATGAATGACTCCTCAGCTTCCACTGCACATGCATCATTCTACATCTGACTTCCAGCACATCGCTTCTGGGATGGCCATGTGGATGACATAAGGGACAATCACACGCTGGGGGGCGTGGCTTTAAAGTATCCTTCCGTTGGGTGCATGTTCTAGGCATGCCCACTGGACTGCTAAGCCCTCATTAGCATAAAATATGTGTCCTAAGGTAATCATGGATACACGTTAGGAAAGGTGGTCTGCGGGCTGACAGCGTGCTGGGAATGGTTCAATGGGTGGAAAAGAGGCAATTGTGCTCTTGCCATAAGGGGCCACAATAAGGTATGCTACACATAGAGACTCGACTTCATGCTGCTAGTGATAACATTTGGACGTTAATTGACCACATACTTGTTCCCGGCCTAATGTCAGACATGTCAATGAGCGGTCCGGTATTTTGTATCAGCGCAGGGTGATGCAACGAAACTCCAGTGCAGAAACTTTGTGGATTCACGGTCGGGCTGAATTCTGGATCCGTTACGGGCAGAGTCGCTTTATCGTCACCTGCTCAAGAAATAAGAAGAAAACATATACGGCAATGTTATTCTAATGTACTAGGTGCCATAATAGCGCCACCTCCTGCAATGTCAGGGCTCTAATACAAAGGGAAGCATCTCATATCCAATCCCATCCCTGCTAGCAATTCAATGGGAGCCGTGTGGACTGGACCCTCCAGCAGAAGGGAATGCTGGGGGTAACAAGTGGTAGGTGCATAGTGACGACTAACCAGCATCTATGCATTATATATAGGAAAGTTGGTGAGAGAAAGGCTTGAGCTGTGCAAGCCAGAGCTGATCTCATCTACTCTAAACGTCCCCTGTACTAGAGCCCCCCATCTGCTAACGTGCTGGACCTCCCTTGGCCTTTAGTACTGTAGTAATTCATCATGGCGTCCATCCACAGAGGACCCGGGTGCACCAAGTAAACCTTCCCTCTGCATTACTCCACCTCTACCAGCCTTATAGTAGGGGTCATCGATTCATGCATCTGACCAGGAGATGTTTTCCTGCTGCTCAGTGATACAGGTTTTGCGCTCTTTTGCCCGCTGGAGTCTTTCTGTTCCTCTTAGACACAATGGCGCTGAAACTGGTGGTCCGCTGTTATACCATCCGTGTGGAGGAACGTCGAGTTGTGCGATCGGACACGTTAGTTGGAGCTCCAGCGTTGTATTCAGCTGACTGTGCAGCCTGAACGATTCCTGACATCCTCCTCCGACCCCTTTCAGTGGTTTTCTTCGATCGCGCAATTCTCTGTATACTCTCCGCACCGTCAGACGAGAATCCCCCCACAGTTGTCGGTGAGACCCTGATACTGATGACTGGTCTAGCACCGATGACCGGCCTCGTTGGAAGTCGCTCCGATCGCTGGATTTTCCCATCTAATGTGGATTCACACTGAAACGGATCCGCGGAAAACTTGTCACGTGATTTTACGCGACGAATTGGGGGCCGAGGACTCTAATAAAAGGGCTGAGGGCTCTGATAGAAAGGGAGGGGAATATCTAAAATGGTCCCGGGGGAAGGCTCTGATCAAGGGGCTTTTCAGTGTAGGTTTGGTATATTTGAACATGTAGATGATACAATATTCTTGGCCGGGACTTAATACAGATGAACTACATGTTCTGGCTGATGCAGCATTTCTGACCGTCCACCAGATGCACCTGGGAAGGTTCACCACAATGCTAATGGGGTTGAGGGGGACTCGCTGGAGGGCCCCAACAAGGTAAGTGGGTACCGATGGAGGTAAGTGTGGGTAAGTGGGTTCCCAGCCTTGCAGAGATGGTTGGGGTGCGGCGTTACGTTATGCTTAGAGGGGAGGCTACTTTTGGACTCCTCCATGTATGAGCATATTCTTACCAAGCTGCTTGACGCCCTCCTTATCTTCGATGAGCAGCTGGACCCGGGGGATATCGATGTGCAATCTCGGCCCGGCGGGCGGACCCTTCACAGGTGTATCAAAGCTGCGATTGTTTTTGCTGGTAAAAACAGAAAAGGTCATGAGCTTGAAGACTAATGGAGAACGGCGCAGATCCGTAAACGTGGCGTTCTGCAGACGCATTTCGTTCTCGTGGATCAGAAATGATTTCACACAAGCAGAACACACAATGTGGCGGGTGGGGGTGGGGGAGACGGAGTCCGCCCCTCAGTAACGAGAACATGGGAGGGGGTCACTCATAAGACATCCGGCACGCCTCACCTGATCAGCATCTCCGCCAGACTTTTTGCATCTGAAAAATAAACATATCCTTTAACTTCAGGACTCTTTGTTTATGCATCACGGCGACAGAAAGCGGCAGAAACAGAAATGGGAAGAAAGCCAAAATCCAGATACTCAATTCTAAAGCTGCCAGCTGACTCTGAGGGTCTGCTGAAGGTCCAGGATGTGCGGCGCAGCGCTGCTCTGTGTGGCTTAGTGCATGATAGGAGATACTAATTCTGGAGCATAGAGAACAAGTTTAAGGACGGCGGGGGGGGGGGGGGGGGGGGGTTGAAACTTACTGACCAAGTATCTTCAGTCGTCTTCCTCCATTCCTGCTAGTCTGAGGCGATGGAGAGGAGGAGATAGGAAGGACTATAGAATGTAGACAGGCCGCCGCGTTCCGATTGTTGAGGAACAATGCTTACCTAATAGCCTTACAGTAAAGGAGGGCTGGAGTAGAAGAGGCATTGGGGCTGGCATAAAGTGGGGTGTTATCCTCCGAGGCTCAGCGTGGGTGTTCCCACCTGTCTTCCCCTTCTGTCCTAGTATCTAGAGAGTGGTGGGCAACCGAACGCTGGTGAGTCTGATCCACTCATCCTCGATGGGTAACACTGCTTTGCCGGGTCAGAAAGTGCCATCAATCATCCAACCAATGAGCTTGCATCTCTTATGTAGCACCAAACAGTTTCATGGTTGGCAGCACATCTTACTGTGTAAATGGGGAATGTGCTGCAGACAATGCTGATACTGCAGTGGGATGAGCGATCGCCCCCAATGTAGAGTGCATCGTCCTTTGGAAAAGCCATTTATATGAGTGCCGATCTCGTTGATTAAGGTTAATTACAAGGCCCAGAAGCTGCGTACAAAGACCCACAATGAGGGCGGCTGGTGCAGCATGTGGTGAGCTCAATGGACACGCACCTCATTAACACATCCTGCAACCTCTTGTGGGATATGGGGGGCATGTCAATACTTCATATCAGGACAGAGAAGACCTCTCCTCACCTCTTAGTCTCTTCAGTCTCTTCTCTTTCCTCTTCTTCCGTATGATAAATAAAAGGGCGACTCCCAATGTGGCCAGGATGACGGGACAAGCGATGGAGAACAGTTTCTTCACGTCGTCCCCCTCTCCTTGTGCTGACTTAATTGGTGGAATAGTACCTGTGGAGAAAGACCAGCATTCGGCTCATGCAAAATAGTCCCTACAGCAAGAACAAGGGCAGATTTACGAATGTCATCACATTTCTGGCGCGTGATTTTGCATCACATTTTAGTCCTGCTTAAGCAGCAAGTGCAGCATAAAGAAGAATCCCCTGCACCTCGACTGACAGGGGAGCGCAACTAGAAATGCGGGGGTTCAGCCGAAATATGGGCACATAAAGGTGGTGATGTTACAGTGAAGACAGCTGGGTACGAAAGATCAGAGGTAGCAATGACAGCTAACCAATATCTATATATATAAAGACGAAAGCCCTCACTGACTCACTCACTGACTGACTCACTCACTCAGTCACTCACTCACAGACTCGCCAAAAGTTCTCCAACTTCCCGATGTCGTAGAAACATGACATTTGGCAGAAGCATAGATTATCTCCAAAATAGGAAAAGTAATTGGGTCCCAACTCGATTATTCAATTCTAGCGCAAAAGAATTAGCGTCCAAATTTTACGTACGGAATGTAATTTTCTCACTTTCTAGTGCCATAGAAACTTAAAATTTGGCACGAGCATTGATTATGTCATTAATAGAAAAAGCTAATGGCTCCCAACTCGATTACTCAATTCTATGCGCAAAAGAATTACCGTCCAAATTTTACGTACAAAATCTAAATCTCTCACTTCCCGGTGTCATAGAAACGGGAAATTTGGCACAAGCATTGATTGTGTCATAAATATGAAAAGTTAATGGGTCCCAACTCGATTATTCCATTCTGAGCGCAAAAGAATTAGTGTCCAAATTTTATGTACGTAATCGAATTCTCTCACTTCCTGATGTCATTTTATATAAAGAAACGTCGCATGGTTGGCTCCACGTGGTGTTTCCTGGGTAACGCAGAGAACTATGCAAAATGGTGAACATATGTTTTTCCTCTGTATCTCTAAAGTAACCACGACTTCATAAGATTTTCCGTGTGAACACCAGAAAAACACCAGTGTCAAATTAACTCGGGCGAAGCCGGGTATATCAGCTAGTCTATCTATATAGTGAAAGCCCTCACTGGCTGACTGATCTCTATGTCTATATATACTGAGGAGAATCTACCTCCCCTTTATATGTATAGACTAAGGAGAATCTACCTCATCTCTATGTGTATATACTGAGAAGAATCTACCTCCCCTTTATATGTATAGACTGAGGAGAATCTATCCCACCTCTATGTGTATATACTGAGGAGAATCTACCTCACCTCTATGTGTATATACTGAGGAGAATCTACCTCACCTCTATGTGTATATACTGAGGAGAATCTACCCCACCACTATGTGTATATACTGAGGAGAATCTACCTCACCTCTATGTGTATATACTGAGGAGAATCTACCTCCCCTCTATGTGTATATACTGAGGAGAATCTACCTCCCCTCTATGTGTATATACTGAGGAGAATCTACCTCCCCTCTGTGTGTATATACTGAGGAGAATCTACCTCACCTCTATGTGTATATACTGAGGAGAATCTATCTCACCTCTGTGTGTATAGTGAGGAGAATCTAGCTCACCTCTATGTGTATATACTGAGGAGAATCTACCTCACCTCTATGTGTATATACTGAGGAGAATCTACCTCACCTGTATGTGTATATAGTGAGGAGAATCTACCTCCCCTCTATGTGTATATACTGAGGAGAATCTACCTCACCTGTATGTGTATATACTGAGGAGAATCTACCTCCCCTCTATGTGTATATACTGAGGAGAATCTACCTCACCTCTATGTGTATATAGTGAGGAGAATCTACCTCCCCTCTGTGTGTATATACTGAGGAGAATCTACCTCACCTCTATGTGTATATACTGAGGACAATCTACCTCACCTCTATGTGTATATACTGAGGAGAATCTACCTCACCTCTATGTGTATATACTGAGGAGAATCTACCTCACCTCTATGTGTATATACTGAGGCGTATCTACCTCCCCTCGATGTGTATATACTGAGGAGAATCTACCTCACCTCTATGTATATACTGAGGAGAATCTACCTCATCTCTATGTGTATATACTAAGGAGAATCTACCTCCCCTCTATGTGTATAGACTGAGGAGAATCTACCTCCCCTCTCTGTGTATATACTGAGGAGAATCTACCTCACCTCTATGTGTATATACTGAGGCGTATCTACCTCCCCTCGATGTGTATATACTGGGGAGAATCTACCTCACCTCTATGTGTATATACTGAGGAGAATCTACCTCACCTCTATGTGTATATACTGAGGCGTATCTACCTCCCCTCGATGTGTATATACTGAGGAGAATCTACCTCACCTCTATGTATATACTGAGGAGAATCTACCTCATCTCTATGTGTATATACTAAGGAGAATCTACCTCCCCTCTATGTGTATAGACTGAGGAGAATCTACCTCCCCTCTCTGTGTATATACTGAGGAGAATCTACCTCCCCTCTATGTGTATAGACTGAGGAGAATCTACCTCCCCTCTCTGTGTATATACTGAGGAGAATCTACCTCACCTCTATGCGTATATACTGAGGAGAATCTACCTCACCTCCAAGTGTATTTACTGAGCAGAATCTACCTAATCTTTATGTGTATATAATGAGGAGAATCTACCTCACCACTATGTGTATATATTGAGGAGAATATACCTCACCACTGTGTGTATATAGTGAGGAGAATCTACCTCCCCTCTCTGTGTGTATATACTAAGGAGAATCTACCTTACCTCTATGTGTATATACTGAGGAGAATCTACCTTACCTCTATGTGTATATACTGAGGAGAATCTACCTCACCTCTATGTGTATATACTGAGGAGAATCTACCTCACCTCTATGTGTATATACCGAGGAGACCCTACCTCACCTATATGTGTATATAATGAGGAGAATCTACCTCACCTCTATGAGTATATACTGAGGAGAATCTACCTCACCTCTATGTGTATATACTGAGGAGAGTTAACCTCACCTCTATGTTAATATACTGAGGAGAATCTACCTAACCTCTCTGTGTATATACTGAGGAGAAACTTCCTAACCTCTATGTGTATATATTGAGGGGAATATACCTCACCACTGTGTGTATATAGTGAGGAGAATCTACCTCCCCTCTCTGTGTGTATATACTGAGGAGAATCTACCTCACCTCTATGTGTATATACTGAGGAGAATCTACCTCACCTCCATGTGTATATACTGAGGAGACCCTACCTCACCTCCATGTGTATATACTGAGGAGACCCTACCTCACCTCTATGTGTATATACTGAGGAGAATCTACCTAATCTTTATGTGTATATACTGAGGAGAATCTACCTCACCTCTATGTGTATATACTGAGGAGAATCTACCTCACCTCTATGTATATACTGAGGAGAATCTACCTCACCTCTATGTATATACTGAGGAGAATCTACCTCACCTCTGTGTGTATATACTGAGGAGAATCTACCTCCCCTCTATGTGTATATACTGAGGAGAATCTACCTCACCTCTGTGTGTATATACTGAGGAGAATCTACCTCACCTCTATGTGTATATACTGAGGAGAAACTACCTCATCTCTATGTGTATTAACTGAGGAGAATCTACCTCACCTCTATGTGTATATACTGAGGAGAATCTACCTCACCTCTATGTGTATATACTGAGGAGAATCTACCTCACCCCTATGTGTATATAGTGAGGAGAATCTACCTCACCTCTTTGTGTATATACTGAGGAGAATCTACTTCACCTCTATGTATATATACTGAGGAGAATCTACTTCACCTCTATGTATATATACTGAGGAGAATCTACCTCACCTCTATGTGTATATACGGAGGAGAATCTACCTCACCCCTATGTGTATATAGTGAGGAGAATCTACCTCACCTCTTTGTGTATATACTGAGGAGAATCTACTTCACCTCTATGTATATATACTGAGGAGAATCTACTTCACCTCTATGTGTATATACTGAGGAGAATCTACCTCACAACTGTGTGTATATACTGAGGATAATCTACCTCGCCTCTATACGTGTATATACTTGGGAGAATCTACCTCACCTCTATGTTCTTATACTGAGGAGAATCTACCTCACCTCTATGTGTATATACTGAGGAGAATCTACCTCACAACTGTGTGTATATACTGAGGATAATCTACCTCGCCTCTATACGTGTATATACTTGGGAGAATCTACCTCACCTCTATGTTCATATACTGAGGAGAATCTACCTCACCTCTATGTGTATATACTGAGGAGAATCTACCTCACCTCTATGTGTATATACTGAGGAGAATCTACCTCACCTCTATGTGTATATACTGAGGAGAATCTACCTCACCTCTATGTGTATATACTGAGGAGAATCTACCTCACCTCTATGTGTATATACTGAGGAGAATCTACCTCACCTCTATGTGTATATACTGAGGAGAATCTAACTCACCTCTATGTGTATATACGGAGGAGAATCTACCTCACCTCTATGTGTATATACTGAGGAGAATCTACCTCACCTCTGTGTGTATATACTGAGGAGAATCTACCTCACCTCTATGTGTATATACTGAGGAGAATCTACCTCACCTCTATGTGTATATACTGAGGAGAATCTACCTCACCTCTATGTGTATATACTGAGGAGAATCTACCTCACCTCTATGTGTATATACTGAGGAGAATCTACCTCACCTCTATGTGTATATACTGAGGAGAATCTACCTCACCCCTATGTGTATATAGTGAGGAGAATCTACCTCACCTCTTTGTGTATATACTGAGGAGAATCTACTTCACCTCTATGTATATATACTGAGGAGAATCTACTTCACCTCTATGTATATACTGAGGAGAATCTACCTCACCTCTATGTGTATATACGGAGGAGACCCTACCTCACCTCTATGTGTATATACTGAGGAGAATCTACCTAATATTCATGTGTATATACTGAGGAGAATCTACCTCACCTCCATGTGTATATACTGAGGAGAATCTACCTCCCCTCTATGTGTATATAGTGAGGAGAATCTACCTCACCACTGTGTGTATATAGTGAGGAGAATCTACCTCACCTCTATGTAAATATACTGAGGAGAATCTACCTCACCTCTATGTGTATATACTGAGGAGAATCTACCTCACCACTGTGTGTATATACTGAGGAGAATCTACCTCCCCTCTATGTGTATATACTGAGGAGAATCTTCCTCACCTCTATGTATATACTGAGGATAATCTACCTCGCCTCTATACGTGTATCTACTTGGGAGAATCTACATCACCTCTATGTGTATATAGTGAGGAGAATCTACCTCCCCTCTGTGTGTATATACTGAGGAGAATCTACCTCACCTGTGTATATACTGAGGAGAATCTACCTAATCTTTATGTGTATATACTGAGGAGACTATACCTCACCACTGTGTGTATATAGTGAGGAGAATCTACCTCACCTCTATGTGTATATAGTGAGGAGAATCTACCTCACCTCTATGTGTATATACTGAGCAGAATCTACCTCACCTCTATGTATATACTGAGGAGAATCTAACTCACCACTGTGTGTATATACTGAGGAGAATCTA
The DNA here is from genome assembly GCF_035609145.1 of Eleutherodactylus coqui. Lineage (NCBI taxonomy): Eukaryota > Metazoa > Chordata > Amphibia > Anura > Eleutherodactylidae > Eleutherodactylus > Eleutherodactylus coqui. Next base: position 567,803 of record NC_089842.1, read on the forward strand.
CCTCCCCTCTATGTGTATATACTGAGGAGAATCTACCTCACCTCTAGATGTGTATATACTGAGGACAATCTAACTCACCTCCATGTGTATATACGGAGGAGAATCTACCTCACCTCTATGTTCATATACTGAGCAGAATCTACCTCACCTCTATGTGTATATACTGAGGAGAATATACATCATCACTGTGTGTATATAGTGAGGAGAATCTACCTCACCTCTATGTGTATATAGTGAGGAGAATCTACCTCACCTCTATGTGTATATAGTGAGGAGAATCTACCTCCTCTCTCTGTGTGTATATACTAAGGAGAATCTACCTTACCTTTATGTGTATATACTGAGGAGAATCTACCTCACCTCTGCGTGCATATACTGAGAAGAATCTACCTCACCTCTATGTGTATATACTGTGGAGAATCTACCACACCTCTATGTGTATATACTGAAGAGAATCTACCTCCCCTCTATGTGTATATACTAAGGAGAATCTACCTTACCTTTATGTGTATATACTGAGGAGAATCTACCTCACCTCTGCGTGCATATACTGAGGCGAATCTACCTCACCTCTATGTGTATATACTGAGGAGAATCTACCTCACCTCTATGTGTATATACTGAGGAGAATCTACCTCACCTCTATGTGTATATACTGAGTAGAATCTACCTCACCTCTATGCAAAATGGTGAACATATGTTTTTCCTCTGTATCTCTAAAGTAACCACGACTTCATAAGATTTTCCGTGTGAACACCAGAAAAACACCAGTGTCAAATTAACTCGGGCGAAGCCGGGTATATCAGCTAGTCTATCTATATAGTGAAAGCCCTCACTGGCTGACTGATCTCTATGTCTATATATACTGAGGAGAATCTACCTCCCCTTTATATGTATAGACTAAGGAGAATCTGCCTCACCTCTATGTGTATATACTGAGAAGAATCTACCTCCCCTTTATATGTATAGACTGAGGAGAATCTATCCCACCTCTATGTGTATATACTGAGGAGAATCTACCTCACCTCTATGTGTATATACTGAGGAGAATCTACCTCACCTCTATGTGTATATACTGAGGAGAATCTACCTCACCTCTATGTGTATATACTGAGGAGAATCTACCTCCCCTCTATGTGTATATACTGAGGAGAATCTACCTCCCCTCTGTGTGTATATACTGAGGAGAATCTACCTCACCTCTATGTGTATATACTGAGGAGAATCTACCTCCCTCTATGTGTATATACTGAGGAGAATCTACCTCACCTCTGTGTGTATAGTGAGGAGAATCTAGCTCACCTCTATGTGTATATACTGAGGAGAATCTACCTCACCTCTATGTGTATATACTGAGGAGAATCTACCTCACCTGTATGTGTATATAGTGAGGAGAATCTACCTCCCCTCTATGTGTATATACTGAGGAGAATCTACCTCACCTGTATGTGTATATACTGAGGAGAATCTATCTCACCTCTGTGTGTATAGTGAGGAGAATCTAGCTCACCTCTATGTGTATATACTGAGGAGAATCTACCTCACCTCTATGTGTATATACTGAGGAGAATCTACCTCACCTGTATGTGTATATAGTGAGGAGAATCTACCTCCCCTCTATGTGTATATACTGAGGAGAATCTACCTCACCTGCATGTGTATATACTGAGGAGAATCTACCTCCCCTCTATGTGTATATACTGAGGAGAATCTACCTCACCTCTATGTGTATATAGTGAGGAGAATCTACCTCCCCTCTGTGTGTATATACTGAGGAGAATCTACCTCACCTCTATGTGTATATACTGAGGACAATCTACCTCACCTCTATGTGTATATACTGAGGAGAATCTACCTCACCTCTATGTGTATATACTGGGGAGAATCTACCTCACCTCTATGTGTATATACTGAGGAGAATCTACCTCACCTCTATGTGTATAAACTGAGGCGTATTTACCTCCCCTCGATGTGTATATACTGAGGAGAATCTACCTCACCTCTATGTATATACTGAGGAGAATCTACCTCATCTCTATGTGTATATACTAAGGAGAATCTACCTCCCCTCTATGTGTATAGACTGAGGAGAATCTACCTCCCCTCTCTGTGTATATACTGAGGAGAATCTACCTCCCCTCTATGTGTATAGACTGAGGAGAATCTACCTCCCCTCTCTGTGTATATACTGAGGAGAATCTACCTCCCCTCTATGTGTATAGACTGAGGAGAATCTACCTCACCTCTATGCGTATATACTGAGGAGAATCTACCTCACCTCCAAGTGTATTTACTGAGCAGAATCTACCTAATCTTTATGTGTATATAATGAGGAGAATCTACCTCACCACTATGTGTATATATTGAGGAGAATATACCTCACCACTGTGTGTATATAGTGAGGAGAATCTACCTCCCCTCTCTGTGTGTATATACTAAGGAGAATCTACCTTACCTCTATGTGTATATACTGAGGAGAATCTACCTCACCTCTATGTGTGTATACTGAGGAGAATCTACCTCACCTCTATGTGTATATACCGAGGAGACCCTACCTCACCTATATGTGTATATAATGAGGAGAATCTACCTCACCTCTAGGAGTATATACTGAGGAGAATCTACCTCACCTCTATGTGTATATACTGAGGAGAGTTAACCTCACCTCTATGTTAATATACTGAGGAGAATCTACCTCACCTCTATGTGTATATACTGAGGAGAATCTACCTAACCTCTCTGTGTATATACTGAGGAGAAACTTCCTAACCTCTATGTGTATATATTGAGGGGAATATACCTCACCACTGTGTGTATATAGTGAGGAGAATCTACCTCCCCTCTCTGTGTGTATATACTGAGGAGAATCTACCTCACCTCTATGTGTATATACTGAGGAGAATCTACCTCACCTCCATGTGTATATACTGAGGAGACCCTACCTCACCTCCATGTGTATATACTGAGGAGACCCTACCTCACCTCTATGTGTATATACTGAGGAGAATCTACCTAATCTTTATGTGTATATACTGAGGAGAATCTACCTCACCTCTATGTGTATATACTGAGGAGAATCTACCTCACCTCTATGTATATACTGAGGAGAATCTACCTCACCTCTATGTATATACTGAGGAGAATCTACCTCACCTCTGTGTGTATATACTGAGGAGAATCTACCTCCCCTCTATGTGTATATACTGAGGAGAATCTACCTCACCTCTGTGTGTATATACTGAGGAGAATCTACCTCACCTCTATGTGTATATACTGAGGAGAATCTACCTCATCTCTATGTGTATATACTGAGGAGAATCTACCTCACCTCTATGTGTATATACTGAGGAGAATCTACCTCACCTCTATGTGTATATACTGAGGAGAATCTACCTCACCCCTATGTGTATATAGTGAGGAGAATCTACCTCACCTCTTTGTGTATATACTGAGGAGAATCTACTTCACCTCTATGTATATATACTGAGGAGAATCTACTTCACCTCTATGTATATATACTGAGGAGAATCTACCTCACCTCTATGTGTATATACGGAGGAGAATCTACCTCACCCCTATGTGTATATAGTGAGGAGAATCTACCTCACCTCTTTGTGTATATACTGAGGAGAATCTACTTCACCTCTATGTATATATACTGAGGAGAATCTACTTCACCTCTATGTGTATATACTGAGGAGAATCTACCTCACAACTGTGTGTATATACTGAGGATAATCTACCTCGCCTCTATACGTGTATATACTTGGGAGAATCTACCTCACCTCTATGTTCATATACTGAGGAGAATCTACCTCACCTCTATGTGTATATACTGAGGAGAATCTACCTCACAACTGTGTGTATATACTGAGGATAATCTACCTCGCCTCTATACGTGTATATACTTGGGAGAATCTACCTCACCTCTATGTTCATATACTGAGGAGAATCTACATCACCTCTATGTGTATATACTGAGGAGAATCTACCTCACCTCTATGTGTATATACTGAGGAGAATCTACCTCACCTCTATGTGTATATACTGAGGAGAATCTACCTCACCTCTATGTGTATATACTGAGGAGAATCTACCTCACCTCTATGTGTATATACTGAGGAGAATCTACCTCACCTCTATGTGTATATACTGAGGAGAATCTAACTCACCTCTATGTGTATATACGGAGGAGAATCTACCTCACCTCTATGTGTATATACTGAGGAGAATCTACCTCACCTCTGTGTGTATATACTGAGGAGAATCTACCTCACCTCTACGTGTATATACTGAGGAGAATCTACCTCACCTCTATGTGTATATACTGAGGAGAATCTACCTCACCTCTATGTGTATATACTGAGGAGAATCTACCTCACCTCTATGTGTATATACTGAGGAGAATCTACCTCACCTCTATGTGTATATACTGAGGAGAATCTACCTCACCCCTATGTGTATATAGTGAGGAGAATCTACCTCACCTCTTTGTGTATATACTGAGGAGAATCTACTTCACCTCTATGTATATATACTGAGGAGAATCTACTTCACCTCTATGTATATACTGAGGAGAATCTACCTCACCTCTATGTGTATATACGGAGGAGACCCTACCTCACCTCTATGTGTATATACTGAGGAGAATCTACCTAATATTCATGTGTATATACTGAGGAGAATCTACCTCACCTCCATGTGTATATACTGAGGAGAATCTACCTCCCCTCTATGTGTATATAGTGAGGAGAATCTACCTCACCACTGTGTGTATATAGTGAGGAGAATCTACCTCACCTCTATGTAAATATACTGAGGAGAATCTACCTCACCTCTATGTGTATATACTGAGGAGAATCTACCTCACCACTGTGTGTATATACTGAGGAGAATCTACCTCCCCTCTATGTGTATATACTGAGGAGAATCTTCCTCACCTCTATGTATATACTGAGGATAATCTACCTCGCCTCTATACGTGTATCTACTTGGGAGAATCTACGTCACCTCTATGTTCATATACTAAGGAGAATCTACCTCACCTCTATGTGTATATACTGAGGAGAATCTACCTCACCTCTATGTGTATATACTGAGGAGAATCTACCTCACCTCTATGTGTATATACTGAGGAGAATCTACCTCACCTCTATGTGTATATACTGAGGAGAATCTACCTCACCTCTATGTGTATATACTGAGGAGAATCTACCTCACCTCTTTGTGTATATACTGAGGAGAATCTACTTCACCTCTATGTATATATACTGAGGAGAATCTACCTCACCTCAATATGTATATACTGAGGAGACCCTACCTCACCTCAATATGTATATACTGAGGAGACCCTACCTCCTCTCTATGTGTATATACTGAGGAGAATCTACCTAATCTTTATGTGTATATACTGAGGAGACTATACCTCACCACTGTGTGTATATAGTGAGGAGAATCTACCTCACCTCTATGTGTATATAGTGAGGAGAATCTACCTCACCTCTATGTGTATATACTGAGCAGAATCTACCTCACCTCTATGTATATACTGAGGAGAATCTAACTCACCACTGTGTGTATATACTGAGGAGAATCTACCTCCCCTCTATGTGTATATACTGAGGAGAATCTACCTCACCTCTAGATGTGTATATACTGAGGACAATCTAACTCACCTCCATGTGTATATACGGAGGAGAATCTACCTCACCTCTATGTGTATATACTGAGGAGAATCTACCTCACCTCTATGTTCATATACTGAGCAGAATCTACCTCACCTCTATGTGTATATACTGAGGAGAATATACATCATCACTGTGTGTATATAGTGAGGAGAATCTACCTCACCTCTATGTGTATATAGTGAGGAGAATCTACCTCACCTCTATGTGTATATAGTGAGGAGAATCTACCTCACCTCTATGTGTATATAGTGAGGAGAATCTACCTCCTCTCTCTGTGTGTATATACTAAGGAGAATCTACCTTACCTTTATGTGTATATACTGAGGAGAATCTACCTCACCTCTGCGTGCATATACTGAGAAGAATCTACCTCACCTCTATGTGTATATACTGTGGAGAATCTACCACACCTCTATGTGTATATACTGAAGAGAATCTACCTCCCCTCTATGTGTATATACTAAGGAGAATCTACCTTACCTTTATGTGTATATACTGAGGAGAATCTACCTCACCTCTGCGTGCATATACTGAGGCGAATCTACCTCACCTCTATGTGTATATACTGAGGAGAATCTACCTCACCTCTATGTGTATATACTGAGGAGAATCTACCTCACCTCTATGTGTATATACTGAGTAGAATCTACCTCACCTCTATGCAAAATGGTGAACATATGTTTTTCCTCTGTATCTCTAAAGTAACCACGACTTCATAAGATTTTCCGTGTGAACACCAGAAAAACACCAGTGTCAAATTAACTCGGGCGAAGCCGGGTATATCAGCTAGTCTATCTATATAGTGAAAGCCCTCACTGGCTGACTGATCTCTATGTCTATATATACTGAGGAGAATCTACCTCCCCTTTATATGTATAGACTAAGGAGAATCTGCCTCACCTCTATGTGTATATACTGAGAAGAATCTACCTCCCCTTTATATGTATAGACTGAGGAGAATCTATCCCACCTCTATGTGTATATACTGAGGAGAATCTACCTCACCTCTATGTGTATATACTGAGGAGAATCTACCTCACCTCTATGTGTATATACTGAGGAGAATCTACCTCACCTCTATGTGTATATACTGAGGAGAATCTACCTCCCCTCTATGTGTATATACTGAGGAGAATCTACCTCCCCTCTGTGTGTATATACTGAGGAGAATCTACCTCACCTCTATGTGTATATACTGAGGAGAATCTACCTCCCTCTATGTGTATATACTGAGGAGAATCTACCTCACCTCTGTGTGTATAGTGAGGAGAATCTAGCTCACCTCTATGTGTATATACTGAGGAGAATCTACCTCACCTCTATGTGTATATACTGAGGAGAATCTACCTCACCTGTATGTGTATATAGTGAGGAGAATCTACCTCCCCTCTATGTGTATATACTGAGGAGAATCTACCTCACCTGTATGTGTATATACTGAGGAGAATCTATCTCACCTCTGTGTGTATAGTGAGGAGAATCTAGCTCACCTCTATGTGTATATACTGAGGAGAATCTACCTCACCTCTATGTGTATATACTGAGGAGAATCTACCTCACCTGTATGTGTATATAGTGAGGAGAATCTACCTCCCCTCTATGTGTATATACTGAGGAGAATCTACCTCACCTGCATGTGTATATACTGAGGAGAATCTACCTCCCCTCTATGTGTATATACTGAGGAGAATCTACCTCACCTCTATGTGTATATAGTGAGGAGAATCTACCTCCCCTCTGTGTGTATATACTGAGGAGAATCTACCTCACCTCTATGTGTATATACTGAGGACAATCTACCTCACCTCTATGTGTATATACTGAGGAGAATCTACCTCACCTCTATGTGTATATACTGGGGAGAATCTACCTCACCTCTATGTGTATATACTGAGGAGAATCTACCTCACCTCTATGTGTATAAACTGAGGCGTATTTACCTCCCCTCGATGTGTATATACTGAGGAGAATCTACCTCACCTCTATGTATATACTGAGGAGAATCTACCTCATCTCTATGTGTATATACTAAGGAGAATCTACCTCCCCTCTATGTGTATAGACTGAGGAGAATCTACCTCCCCTCTCTGTGTATATACTGAGGAGAATCTACCTCCCCTCTATGTGTATAGACTGAGGAGAATCTACCTCCCCTCTCTGTGTATATACTGAGGAGAATCTACCTCCCCTCTATGTGTATAGACTGAGGAGAATCTACCTCACCTCTATGCGTATATACTGAGGAGAATCTACCTCACCTCCAAGTGTATTTACTGAGCAGAATCTACCTAATCTTTATGTGTATATAATGAGGAGAATCTACCTCACCACTATGTGTATATATTGAGGAGAATATACCTCACCACTGTGTGTATATAGTGAGGAGAATCTACCTCCCCTCTCTGTGTGTATATACTAAGGAGAATCTACCTTACCTCTATGTGTATATACTGAGGAGAATCTACCTCACCTCTATGTGTGTATACTGAGGAGAATCTACCTCACCTCTATGTGTATATACCGAGGAGACCCTACCTCACCTATATGTGTATATAATGAGGAGAATCTACCTCACCTCTAGGAGTATATACTGAGGAGAATCTACCTCACCTCTATGTGTATATACTGAGGAGAGTTAACCTCACCTCTATGTTAATATACTGAGGAGAATCTACCTCACCTCTATGTGTATATACTGAGGAGAATCTACCTAACCTCTCTGTGTATATACTGAGGAGAAACTTCCTAACCTCTATGTGTATATATTGAGGGGAATATACCTCACCACTGTGTGTATATAGTGAGGAGAATCTACCTCCCCTCTCTGTGTGTATATACTGAGGAGAATCTACCTCACCTCTATGTGTATATACTGAGGAGAATCTACCTCACCTCCATGTGTATATACTGAGGAGACCCTACCTCACCTCCATGTGTATATACTGAGGAGACCCTACCTCACCTCTATGTGTATATACTGAGGAGAATCTACCTAATCTTTATGTGTATATACTGAGGAGAATCTACCTCACCTCTATGTGTATATACTGAGGAGAATCTACCTCACCTCTATGTATATACTGAGGAGAATCTACCTCACCTCTATGTATATACTGAGGAGAATCTACCTCACCTCTGTGTGTATATACTGAGGAGAATCTACCTCCCCTCTATGTGTATATACTGAGGAGAATCTACCTCACCTCTGTGTGTATATACTGAGGAGAATCTACCTCACCTCTATGTGTATATACTGAGGAGAATCTACCTCATCTCTATGTGTATATACTGAGGAGAATCTACCTCACCTCTATGTGTATATACTGAGGAGAATCTACCTCACCTCTATGTGTATATACTGAGGAGAATCTACCTCACCCCTATGTGTATATAGTGAGGAGAATCTACCTCACCTCTTTGTGTATATACTGAGGAGAATCTACTTCACCTCTATGTATATATACTGAGGAGAATCTACTTCACCTCTATGTATATATACTGAGGAGAATCTACCTCACCTCTATGTGTATATACGGAGGAGAATCTACCTCACCCCTATGTGTATATAGTGAGGAGAATCTACCTCACCTCTTTGTGTATATACTGAGGAGAATCTACTTCACCTCTATGTATATATACTGAGGAGAATCTACTTCACCTCTATGTGTATATACTGAGGAGAATCTACCTCACAACTGTGTGTATATACTGAGGATAATCTACCTCGCCTCTATACGTGTATATACTTGGGAGAATCTACCTCACCTCTATGTTCATATACTGAGGAGAATCTACCTCACCTCTATGTGTATATACTGAGGAGAATCTACCTCACAACTGTGTGTATATACTGAGGATAATCTACCTCGCCTCTATACGTGTATATACTTGGGAGAATCTACCTCACCTCTATGTTCATATACTGAGGAGAATCTACATCACCTCTATGTGTATATACTGAGGAGAATCTACCTCACCTCTATGTGTATATACTGAGGAGAATCTACCTCACCTCTATGTGTATATACTGAGGAGAATCTACCTCACCTCTATGTGTATATACTGAGGAGAATCTACCTCACCTCTATGTGTATATACTGAGGAGAATCTACCTCACCTCTATGTGTATATACTGAGGAGAATCTAACTCACCTCTATGTGTATATACGGAGGAGAATCTACCTCACCTCTATGTGTATATACTGAGGAGAATCTACCTCACCTCTGTGTGTATATACTGAGGAGAATCTACCTCACCTCTACGTGTATATACTGAGGAGAATCTACCTCACCTCTATGTGTATATACTGAGGAGAATCTACCTCACCTCTATGTGTATATACTGAGGAGAATCTACCTCACCTCTATGTGTATATACTGAGGAGAATCTACCTCACCTCTATGTGTATATACTGAGGAGAATCTACCTCACCCCTATGTGTATATAGTGAGGAGAATCTACCTCACCTCTTTGTGTATATACTGAGGAGAATCTACTTCACCTCTATGTATATATACTGAGGAGAATCTACTTCACCTCTATGTATATACTGAGGAGAATCTACCTCACCTCTATGTGTATATACGGAGGAGACCCTACCTCACCTCTATGTGTATATACTGAGGAGAATCTACCTAATATTCATGTGTATATACTGAGGAGAATCTACCTCACCTCCATGTGTATATACTGAGGAGAATCTACCTCCCCTCTATGTGTATATAGTGAGGAGAATCTACCTCACCACTGTGTGTATATAGTGAGGAGAATCTACCTCACCTCTATGTAAATATACTGAGGAGAATCTACCTCACCTCTATGTGTATATACTGAGGAGAATCTACCTCACCACTGTGTGTATATACTGAGGAGAATCTACCTCCCCTCTATGTGTATATACTGAGGAGAATCTTCCTCACCTCTATGTATATACTGAGGATAATCTACCTCGCCTCTATACGTGTATCTACTTGGGAGAATCTACGTCACCTCTATGTTCATATACTAAGGAGAATCTACCTCACCTCTATGTGTATATACTGAGGAGAATCTACCTCACCTCTATGTGTATATACTGAGGAGAATCTACCTCACCTCTATGTGTATATACTGAGGAGAATCTACCTCACCTCTATGTGTATATACTGAGGAGAATCTACCTCACCTCTATGTGTATATACTGAGGAGAATCTACCTCACCTCTTTGTGTATATACTGAGGAGAATCTACTTCACCTCTATGTATATATACTGAGGAGAATCTACCTCACCTCAATATGTATATACTGAGGAGACCCTACCTCACCTCAATATGTATATACTGAGGAGACCCTACCTCCTCTCTATGTGTATATACTGAGGAGAATCTACCTAATCTTTATGTGTATATACTGAGGAGACTATACCTCACCACTGTGTGTATATAGTGAGGAGAATCTACCTCACCTCTATGTGTATATAGTGAGGAGAATCTACCTCACCTCTATGTGTATATACTGAGCAGAATCTACCTCACCTCTATGTATATACTGAGGAGAATCTAACTCACCACTGTGTGTATATACTGAGGAGAATCTACCTCCCCTCTATGTGTATATACTGAGGAGAATCTACCTCACCTCTAGATGTGTATATACTGAGGACAATCTAACTCACCTCCATGTGTATATACGGAGGAGAATCTACCTCACCTCTATGTGTATATACTGAGGAGAATCTACCTCACCTCTATGTTCATATACTGAGCAGAATCTACCTCACCTCTATGTGTATATACTGAGGAGAATATACATCATCACTGTGTGTATATAGTGAGGAGAATCTACCTCACCTCTATGTGTATATAGTGAGGAGAATCTACCTCACCTCTATGTGTATATAGTGAGGAGAATCTACCTCACCTCTATGTGTATATAGTGAGGAGAATCTACCTCCTCTCTCTGTGTGTATATACTAAGGAGAATCTACCTTACCTTTATGTGTATATACTGAGGAGAATCTACCTCACCTCTGCGTGCATATACTGAGAAGAATCTACCTCACCTCTATGTGTATATACTGTGGAGAATCTACCACACCTCTATGTGTATATACTGAAGAGAATCTACCTCCCCTCTATGTGTATATACTAAGGAGAATCTACCTTACCTTTATGTGTATATACTGAGGAGAATCTACCTCACCTCTGCGTGCATATACTGAGGCGAATCTACCTCACCTCTATGTGTATATACTGAGGAGAATCTACCTCACCTCTATGTGTATATACTGAGGAGAATCTACCTCACCTCTATGTGTATATACTGAGTAGAATCTACCTCACCTCTATGTGTGTATATACTGAGGAGAATCTACCTCCCCTCTATGTGTATATACTGAGGAGAATCTACCTCACCTCTATGTGTATATAATGAAGAGAATCTACCTCACCTCTATGTGTATATAATGAAGAGAATCTACCTCACCTCTATGTGTATATACTGAGGAGAGTTGACCTCACCTCTATGTTAATATACTGAGGAGAATCTACCTCCCCTCTGTGTGTATATACTGAGGAGAATCTACCTAACCTCTCTGTGTATATACTGAGGAGAATCTTCCTAACCTCTCTGTGTATATACTGAGGTGAATCTTCCTAACCTCTATGTGTATATATTGAGGAGAATATACCTCACCACTGTGTGTATATAGTGAGGAGAATCTACCTCCCCTCTCTGTGTGTATATACTAAGGAGAATCTACCTTACCTTTATGTGTATATACTGAGGAGAATCTACCTCACCTCTGTGTGTATATACTGAGGAGAATCTACCTCATCTCTATGTGTATATACTAAGGAGAATCTAACTGACCTCTGTGTATATACTGAGGAGAATCTACCTCACCTCTATGTGTATATACTGAGGAGAATCTACCTCCCCTCTATGTGTATATACTGAGGAGAATCTACCTCCCCTCTATGTGTATATACTGAGGAGAATCTACCTCCCCTCTATGTGTATATACTGAGGAGAATCTACCTCACCTCTATGTGTATATACTGAGGAGAATCTACCTCACCTCTGTGTGTATAGTGAGGAGAATCTACTGAAAGGCTGTAAAGTACATAAGGAAGCGGTCATGGATGGCAGGGATGGAGCCTTTAAGGATAAGAATGGACTGCAACCTCAAGTCTGGGGGTAAATGTGAATAAAAAGGGGTATTACCTTTAAGGGTATAAAGTGAGGAGAGTGGGAGGGGTGGCGCATTCTGCAGAGAGAAATCAGTACATGCAGCCTGAGGAGAATCTAACGCTCCTCTATGTGTAGACAGATTTTTTTCCTGGGTTCCTCTGAAGTTATCACCACTTCATAAGATCTTCCGTGCAAACAACAGGTTAACACCTAAATTCAATTGACTGGGTATATCAGCGAATATATATATATATATATATATATATATATATATATATATATATATAGTGGGAGAGCGCAGGGTTGCAGTGTGAGCGGCAGTCAGTATATAAAGTCCATACAGGCTCGGCCGGCGTTTACTAGAAAGCATGAAATAAACAAAACACAGCCTTAACTTCAGGCATAAAACCCAATCCTGCTTCTCCAGCACTCACTATACAGAGTCCGTCCCTGACTATACGGAGTCCGTCCCTGACTATACGGAGTCCGTCCCTGACTATACGGAGTCCGTCCCTGACTATACGGAGTCCGTCCCTGACTATATGGAGTCCGTCCATGACTATACGGAGTCCGTCCATGACTATACGGAGTCCGTCCATGACTATACGGAGTCCGTCCATGACTATACAGAGTCCGTCCATGACTATACGGAGTCCGTCCCTGACTATACGGAGTCCGTCCCTGACTATACAGAGTCCGTCCCTCACTATACGGAGCCCGTCCCTGACTATACGGAGTCCGTCCCTGACTATACGGAGCCCGTCCCTGACTATACAGAGCCCATCCCTGACTATACAGAGTCCGTCCCTGACTATACAGAGTCCGTCCCTGACTATACAGAGTCCGTCCCTGACTATACGGACGGCTCGCTGCAGCCGCACCAAAACCACACGCTTGTACCAAAGTCCAGTTTGTCCCTTGGTCAGGGATAAGGCGTCTCATGGGACCAGCAACTTCCAGCATCTAGCCGCACCCGGCCTCCTCTCTGTCTGCCGCCTGCAGACTTTATGGACTGGGGTAATTACCCAGCCTCTACACCTGGGGAGCCAATCCCCCTAATAAGACCTGGAGTGGAGGGGGTGGAATGGACAGCCCCACTACCAAGCCTGCCATCCATTCCCAAACATGTTTTATAAAACATCTCCAGCAACTACTTTTACTGGAGATCATATCGCATCCTGTTTTTCCCCCGTGTCCCACGCAGTGAGAGGTGGGCTCCCTTCATATCCGCTGGGTGGGAACATACTGAACGTCCATTATTAACCCCTTCAGTGCCTCACAATATATATATATAACTGATGAAGTTGGGTATATCAGCTGGTATAAATATATATATATATATATATATATATATATATATATACACATACATACACATACATACACATACATATACACATACATACACATACATACACATACATATACACATACATACACATACATACACATACATATACACATACATAGACACACACACACACACACAGTAAACCCTTGAGTAGCATTGCTCTTAAGCAACACTGTTTTCAACCAAAGTCGATGTGTCAGGGCAGCGGCGGTCCCTCAAATAAAGTTGCATTCCTCAGCGCCGTCCGCTCCATGACTCCCGGGCGCCGCTCAGTGAGTTGGCGCGCAGCTGATGCTGGTCACTTCCTGTTTCTCCTGCATCAGCGCGCGCCTACTCCTCCCCCTCCCCTCTCTACAGTGCACAGTACCGGCTGAATGTTGCTGTGTCTGCCTGCCTCCTGACACAGTACAGCAGCTGAATGCCCAAAGTGCCGGCTGAACGCTGCCTGCCTCCTGAATCCCCACTGTACTGCAAAATGTAAGTACTGTACAGATGAGTACAGTACAGTAAAGAAACGTTTCAAATAAATACTGCAGTGCTATGTCACAGCACAGATAACAGCGATACGTACTGCTATAATGATGTCCCTGCAGTCCTATGTCACAGCACAGATAACACAGGGATACATACTGCTATAATGATGTCCCTGCAGTCCTATGTCAAACCACAGATAACACAGGGATACATACTGCTATAATGATGTCCCTGCAGTCCTATGTCACAGCAGATAACACAGTGATACGTACTGCTATAATGATGTCCCTGCAGTCCTATGTCACAGCACAGATAACACAGGGATACATACTGCTATAATGATGTCCCTGCAGTCCTATGTCACAGCAGATAACACAGTGATACGTACTGCTATAATGATGTCCCTGCAGTCCTATGTCACAGCACAGATAACACAGTGGTACGTACTGCTATAATGATGTGCCTGCGATGTTAATTTACTCTTTCCAGTTGTGTTTTATAGTCATTCAGTATTGTTATTGTTTTTGGTATTACAGACCAGAGTTATTCTGTATTAAATGGGGTTTGGGGTGTTTTTGGAACGTCTAGAACCAATTAATTGGATTTACATTAATTCCTATGGAAATAATGTCCTCAACTAACATTGGTTTCTACTAAAGTCCATTGTATATGTGTTCTATATGTGTATATATTCTGTATGTATATGTATTCTGTGTATATTTATTCTGTATGTATATATGTGTTCTATATGTATATATGTATTCTGTATGTATATGTGTTCTATATGTATATATACTCTGCATGTATTATGTATTCTGTGTGTATTCTATATGTATAAGTATTTTGTATGTATTTGGTATTTTTGTATCTTGGCGCCACCAGGAATTCCTGGTGGAGTCAAGATTGACAGGGGGTGATGCCCCCTCTACCTGATTGGCTGTACAGGGTGTTCGCCTCCAAGTCCTGCAAGGGCACAAATTAGTAAAAGAAAATCCATACAGTGACCTCCGCCGCTGCAGCCGCGCACCCCCAGGAACAAGTGCATTCCCCGGCAGCGGCCCAGAAGGTGGAAGACTCCGGACAGTAGAAGCGCTGGCAGGAACAAGTGCCCTCCCCGACTGCGGCAGGCCCCTGACTGTAGAAGCGCTGTGCGTGGTCAGCAGCAGGGAGGCCAAACCTGACAGTGTTTTTCCGTGAACGGCCGTTACGGAGCAGTGATGCGGCCGGCGCCATGCAGCAGACAGCCGCATCACTATCTATCTCACACTCATTAGTCTTCATGCAGTGGTTTAGGCTGGGCAGGAGAGACCATAACCTTCTCCTAGGAGCGCTCCTCCAAGCAGTGGGCCGTAGAGTCTATAGACTACAGGCCAGTCCATCACCTGAACGTCTTATTATTTGTGATATTAAGCTAGTTTTTAGATCCCACATGACCTGCCGCCATATGATGCTTATATACAATTGGGTTAAACCATCAGAACTGTAAGAGCAAGTTGTCAGAATGATTCTTAATTTTTCCTTTTCGTTGTCATTCGGCGGTTCTTCACTACTTTGGTTTGACGGTTTCTGTTGTTACTGATCAACTCATCAGGAACCAATTTATATGAAGAAAAACCCAATGGTTTAAGTAGATTTTCTTCTTTCTTCTCACCCCTGTATTCTAAAACCCAATGAAATTCGCCCAGGGGGGTGTAATCATGGCTCATACAGATATTAGAGCGAGAACACCCCCCCCCCCACAGGCTACACCTACTAAAACCAGTAGGAGCCATCAGGTGCCCAATGTGGGTACAAACCTCTAGGAAGTGGCACCATGTTGGCATGAAGGGATTCCGTCAGCGGACTGTATTAGAAACAGACCCAGGTCCAACGACTGACCGCGTATCTGTGCTATATCTCTAACTACCTCTCTATCCCATAGCGGTTATCACTATTCTTACTGCAGACTCAATCACCTAAATAGGAAGCAGCCAGGATACTCAGAATAAAGCATATGATGCCGAGCCACCAGCCCTGATGGTAGGCAGAAGGCCATCAGTCTGTCCCAACAGCAGTGTGCACTTATATAGTCCACCCTCAGTCACCTCCCTCCGGGGGCGTGTCACTGAGTGGCCATGTGACCTGCATGCCACGCCCCCCGATCCACTGCTGTTTACTGTAGCGATTGCAGGGCGTGTCTCACATCCGACTTTGGAGAGGAGTTCCACTGGTAGACTTAATATGATGTGGTGAAGTTTATGTAGGAGACGTGGAATCTCTCTAACATGGAGTATACCGGGGGCGGATACTAAGTGACGCCCCCCATTGGCATTGGCCACTCAGTGACGCTCCCCCAAGGGGAGGTAACTAAGGGGGCGCTATATGTAGCCCATTCCATACCCTCGGCTTGTAGGAAAGGAATATCCTCCTCAAGTCAATGTGCTCCCCGACACGGAAACCTTTAAGAATATGTTTTCTCAGTAAATTAAAACCAGTCACAAAAAGTTTCTATAAACCTTTTCTACAAAATTATTTCCAGAGATAAAAGTGTGAAATGCAAAGTGATTTCTAAGAACAAAAGGGACTTTTTTAAACTTCAAACACGCGACGTTTCTTCATTAACGGCTGAATGCCCCAAAGCTTCCATCTAGAGAAGGACGGGTGAAAAGACAGAAACCTGACAGAGAAGCGCGAGGTGCGACGGGCTCTCCCGCAGACCCGGGACTGGACAGGCAATCCTTAACCCAAATCTTAATGGCCTTTATTACTCGGCAATATTAGCTGGTCGGCCATTAGATTAAGGCCGGCTGCACACAACCAGATTTGCATCGTGGATCCCAGTGCGGGCATCCGCCTCGAGGACACCTTCCATAGGATGCAATGGAAAAGTGATGCATCCTGCACACAAGCGCAAATCCATTGTGACTTCCACTCGCGGATGAAAAACGCAGCGTGCTCTATTTTTGAGTGGATTCCGTTTAGACGGCTTCCATTGAAGTCAATTAACATTGCGGAAAGTTTGTAGGACCCGTGTCATCGCCTAGCAACAGTGTGGGAAAATCTGTACTATGCATGTCAGACGGCGAGCCGTCCGGACCATCGGCAGTACAGAAAGACGACAACTACAGGTACGCGGGGTCGCCGGCCGCGGTCAGGGCTGGATTCTGCTGCAGGAATCCACATGCCGAATCCGGCCCTGCCTTGTGTAGGCGGCCTACGATGTATTTCTAAGCTCCTCTGTTTTTCTTAAGAATAAATCCAGCATACAATCGACGTGTTTCGAGGCCGCTGCGCCCCTTCCTCAGTATTTATAATATAATAATAATCATTATTTGTTTGGCGCCAACTTATTCCGCAGCCCTTTCAGGCATGGATAAATGCAAAACAATACAACAATATGAGGTACATTCGGTTTGACACAAATGGGTTGGGGGTACAGGAGGTACAAGGAGGGGGGTAAGGCATGGGGAACACAGGCAATAGGGAATTTTATGTGCAGATTAATTATTAGAAGGCAAACGGGGGTGGGGCCACATAGGGAGGGGCGGGGGACTAGGTCAGGGATCTGGTAGGCCTCCCTGAAGAGGTGCGTTTCTAAGGTTCGTCTGTAGTTCTGTGCATCGGGGTTTGTCGGGATATCCTGGGGTAGAGCATTCCAGAGGATGGGTGCTGCTCTGGTGAAGTCCTGTAGGCGACCATGAGAGGTTCGTATTACAGGGGTGTTTAGTCTGAGGGTGTTAGCCGATCGGAGTGAGCGGGCTGGGTGGTATACTGACAGGAGGGAGGCGATGTATGGTGGTGTACTGACAGTAGGGAGGCGATGTATGGTGGTGTACTGACAGTAGGGAGGCGATGTATGGTGGTGTACTGACAGTAGGGAGGCGATGTACAGTGGTGTGCGGACAGTAGGGAGGCGATGTATGGTGGTGTACTGACAGGAGGGAGGCGATGTATGGTGGTGTACTGACAGGAGGGAGGCGATGTATGGTGGTGTACTGACAGTAGGGAGGCGATGTATGGTGGTGTACTGACAGGAGGGAGGCGATGTATGGTGGTGTACGGACAGTAGGGAGGCGATGTATGGTGGTGTACTGACAGTAGGGAGGCGATGTACAGTGGTATACTGACAGGAGGGAGGCAATGTATGTTGGCGCAGCGCCATGCAGAGCTTTGTGGGTGAGGAGTTTAAATTTAGTTCTGCAGTGGATGGGCAGCCAATGCAGCGACTGGCATAATGCAGAGGCGTCTGAGTAACGACTGGATAGAAAAATGAGTCTAGCTGCTGCATTTAGTATGGATTGGAGAGGGGAGAGTCTTGTGCGGGGGAGGCCAATGAGTAGCGAGTTGCAGTAGTCAAGCCAGGAGTGGATGAGCGCAACCACGAGCGTCTTTAGCGTGTCCGTGGTTAGGAATGGACAGATTTTAGCAATATTTCTGAGGTGCATGTGGCATGTTTGGGCCAGAGATTGGATATGGGGGGTAAAGGAGAGGTCAGAGTCCAGTGTGACCCCAAGGGAGCGGGCAGTATTGTAGCTGGGACACATAGCTGGTGTCTTCTCTTCACAGAGGAGTGGAGCTTAGAAATACGTCTCGTGCCTCTTTGAGCAAAGGGACGGCGCCTACAACCACTTTTTTTCCTACATTTATTCTACGTATTTGCACGTCCTCCTGGAAAGTGGCGATATTTCGCGGACCGGCTGCACCTCTCAGACTCGTCAAGAATCGATGAATCTCCATCCCATATACAGAATAAAGGGAGGAGGAAATAAAATAAAATTTCCAAACACTTTGGTTCATAGACTCGGAAACTCTGAGGTGCATGACGCTCTGCTCCCTCTTTTTTTCTTTCTCATCTTTCATTAGCCATTAGATTAAAGCCACCTGCCTAATATTGTGCGGTTTGCCTCTCCGACCCGCTGAGGCCGGAACTCCACAAGAGCTCTTCAGGTGTCCTGCGCTATCTGCACAAGACATCAGCAGCAGATCAGGTTGTTCGGAGCGGGGGGAACTTGTCTGTACAAGGTTAGGTAGGTGAGACGTGTCACATCCGCAGGATGCCAGGACCCAAGTATCCAATGGAATATTGCCTATTACACTGCTCCGCCGGCTTGTCTTCTCCTCTTCCCCAGGTAAGCCATCCACATGATGCGAGGACCCAAATGCCCCGTACAACATTGCCCATCACATTGCCCCTGACTTGTCTTCTACTCATTCTGGTGCCATCTCTTCCTCAGGTAAGTCATGCACCCGGACGTCCACATGATACCAGGACCCGGGTACTCATCAGAACATTGCCCATCATACTCTGCCCGCTAACTTGTCCTCTTCCCCTGGGGCCTGATATCTCTTCCTGCTTGACAGGCTTCATTGTCACAAGATGATCTCTGTTCCTCACTTCACCTGTCAGTGGTTTGAATCTTCTAGCTAATGGCGTATGGCTTATGTCATGTGACACTTCTAGTATATGTGCAGAAGAAAAACCACTGAAGAATATTAACCTTCTTGGGGGAAATAGATCTAGCATGCAATGACCCTAAGCACATGGAAGGGTAGAAGGTTGGTCTTCTTTGCTCTCATCAATGGAGCCACTTTGGCTTTGCGTTTAAAGCTGAAGTGTAAGCGAGACTGACCACTAGGCGCACACCAGGACGGTAACTGTCAGACAGTGTATCGATAGCAACAAGAGCACTGAAGGACAGGGGGCAGCCGCTCGACCGCAGACAATGACGCTCCTGTCCATCTTAGATTTTTATGAATCAGTCCAAGCATATGTATTTTCAAAGACTAGAGAGAGGTCTGCACCGGGTGCCGAACCATGATCCCAACACAGCAAACACGTTCCAGGGCCCTGCGAGCACGGTTTTCAGAAACAGCACCTGAAGGACGGTACGATGCATGTGAACCGGGTTTAACAAAGCAGCGCACTTACTTCCATCATAGTCCAGTGTCGCAAACTGTGAAGTCTCATTGCCACATCCTGCACTGTTGCAGGCCCTCATCTTCAGCTCATACCAGGTGGCCTCTCGGAGGTCTGTCAGGAAGACATCACTTGTAACATTGGCCCTTAGACTCTGCCATTGCCAGCTGTTTCGTGGACGATACTCTAGGATCACAGAGGTAATGGGGCACCCTCCACTGTTCCAACCGTGGAGGTTCAGCCGGGCGTGAGTTGAATTGACGTGAGTGAAGAGTGGCTGGTCTTTGTTGAAAGATGGTTCTAAAAGACATTGAAATATTACTTTGCTAATGTTAAATTAATGATGGTGAATTAC
This sequence comes from Eleutherodactylus coqui, assembly GCF_035609145.1. Taxonomy (NCBI): domain Eukaryota; kingdom Metazoa; phylum Chordata; class Amphibia; order Anura; family Eleutherodactylidae; genus Eleutherodactylus; species Eleutherodactylus coqui. Next base: position 588,738 of record NC_089842.1, read on the forward strand.
AATGCGGTGTCAGGCTGCCATGATAATAGAGGCTGAGCAAAGGAAATTATCAAAAATAATTCTATAGTAAGGGATTTCGTACCTCTCCCATGAGTCTTGGCCTCAATGATTTCGCTGATTCTTCCAGCCCCAACACTGTTCTTGGCTGCCAGCTTTACTTTGTACCAAGTCCCACATCGTAAATTCTCCAGACGGAATGATCGCTCAGAAGAACTGATGAAAACATCCCTCCACTCTTCACCATTATCTACGGAGTACTGCAAGACGAAACCTAAGGAGGATTCAGGAATAAGATGAAGGATTAGGTATGGAAGACAGAGCAATAGGAATTCTGACCAGTATTGGGTAATTTAAAGCAAAGCAACCTGAGCCCCCGTGCACAGAATATGTACTGCTAGATGGAGATTGAAGTGTACCTCTTATAGAGCTTCCACCATTGTCTCCTGGAATCCAGGCCAAGGTTATAGAAGAAGCTGAAGATTTAGACACTGTGAGGCGAGGCTGGTCAGGAGGAACTGCAGAAGAAAGGAGACGACGTTACCTTGTAAGACTCTAATGCCTTCCTTGTACGATCTTCCAGGCCGTCTCTGAGTCTTACCTTGCACAAGGAGATTAACAATTATTGTGTCAAAACCCAAAGTGTTGGTGGCTGTACAGGTGTAGTATCCAGAATCTTCTGCCTTGACAGAACGCAGAGTGAGGGTGCCATTTGGGTGAATGGCTCTATGTCCATCTAGTGCCACTGGAATAGCAGAGTCCTCACTAAGGGAGAAGAGGTAGAGGTTGCATTGTGCCATCATGGCAGCTCTGATAGGTTAGAATTGTAAATCATCTCCAAATAATATTTCTTTATCTTTTATGTCATAAAAGCAGAATAAAACTGGACTTTAATAGAGGTTACACTTCAAGACTACAGATGGTTTCCAGAGAAACCCCTTCAGAACTGTAGGAGATCAATATTTAATGTGAAGGTGCAAAGGTCAAGAACCAGTCTCACATAAGAACATTCAGATGACTTAAATCTTGATTGTTCTATGAAAGTGAAGGCCCCTACCCCATATATTGGCCACGTACATACAGGGGTTTGACTGAGTACAGATCTGTTGACTATGATGACCACGTCTTGGGAAGATATGACCCTCACAGGGCTGGGCCAACAGTGTGCCGGCTCTGGGCAGAAAGACCCTTCTGAACTGAATATACACAGTAACTCCCTGCATCTCGGGTGGCAGGTGGAGCAGTCGAACTTAGAAGGAATTTTAGTCTATTCATTTTTTGCATTGGACTTGCAAAATATTATCCATGTATAAAACAACAATGGCCTAAGCGGGTCAGAATCAGGTCTGAGATTTATCTTTCACAAAGCATGTTTTCCAGTCATTCTATGGAAAAACAATGCTATTGTTTCATCAAAAGTAACCTTTTTTGTTAATTCCACCTCAATTCACAGTATTGAAATTGCATTGAAAAGTTAATTTTAGTGTCAGAGAGCTACTGAAATCACATCTACATTGTTCAGTACTGCAGTACACTGTCCTCCATACTGATGCTGTGCTAGGGTGTGCTGCTGGGAACTCTTGTTCTACATGGGTTTCCAGCAGCGCAGCTCCACAGGTTGGGTTGATTGATCTGGCTGGGTGTGGATTTCTCCAGCCAACCAATCCCCCAAGTCTGCTGCTCATATATACCAGCTTCTCTGCTAGAGGCTGCCTGGCTTTCCTCTGTTTGTTCAGTGTGAACAGTGCCATGTTCCTATGTGTCGGTGCGTGTGCCAAACATGTGGTTTGAATAGTCCTATCTAGGGTGCATGGTGTTCCGTGTTGTATGCAAATCCCTTGCATGTTGGAGTGGGCTGCGTTCAGTCCTGCTGTGTTTAAATTGTCATGTAGGTCTAGATAGGTCCCTAGGTTCCAGGGCAGGCGACCTTGTCAGGATGATCACCCCGTATTCAGGCAGGTGTCATGTGGAAGTTGTCCCATTAGAGTAAGGACCCGCGAGACCACGAGGACCCTTGAAGTGGGCTCGCAGGCTTAAGTATCTTGGCCAAAATACGAACCAATACCTTGCATCGTATCTGTTTATTCATGCGGATATACTTGGCTGTGTTTTGGGTGATTGTCAGTCAGTGTCTTATTGTGTGTCCATGAGTTATGTCCGCTGTTTCCGTGTTCCGCCAGAGTTTCGCCAGTCTGTGAGTATGAAGTCCATTCCACGGTTCACGTCCAAGTTTGACTTAACATTATGTCTCTGTCTGTACCATGTAGAATTAAAGGATATGGGGGGCAGATTATTTTCACAAATGCCTGGAATTTGGGCTGCCAGTCATTTTTGTAATGGAGTTTATTTAAAACTTCTGCAGCATTTGTCTCCTGCAGCTTCTAGATAGCATTATATATAGACATTGGACTGACAGATGGGTTTAGGCCCTGATCTCTCCTCTCCTGCACCTTCTTATCAGCCAATTTATGACTAACAAAAATAAACTTGCATCTGGTCAGAGGAGAGAGCAGAGGGAAAATAAGCGACAACCTCACTGCCGGATCTCCTGTTGAGACGGGGACTGCAGTGTTTGTATACCGTGATATGTAGAAGCTGCAGAAGACAAACACTGCAACATTTTAAATTAAACCCACTGGCGTGACTATAGGGGATGCAGGGGATGTGGTTGTATCCGGGCTCAGGAGGCTTAGGCCTCCCTCACACAGACGTTTTTGTACAGCGTTTAGGGCTGCGTTTTCAGCGCTGCTCTAAATGCTGTACAACGCTCTCATTCATTTTGACAAGCGTCAAAATGCAGCGTTTCCAACGTTGCATTTTAAAAGCGTTGCATGTTCTATCTTTGGGCATTTTCAGCCCTGCGTCGCCCATTGAAATGAATGGGCAGCTGTTTCAGCACTGCTAAAATCACGGCACAACTTGGTGCAGCGTTTGGGCAGCGCTAAACGCCAGTGCTAGCTGCACGACCTTAAAAAAAAGTGATTCTCACCTGACCAGTGTCATTGGGGTCCCCCGGCGCCGCGGTGCAGGCTCCCCTCCACTTGTCACACCGACAGAGCATCTTCTGCTACAGATGGAGATTGAATTCCCCGCCTCCAGCTAGAGATTGCTGTAATTGGCTGAGTCAAAAGTGAGTGACAGCCCTCTCAGCCAATCAAATCCAGTGCTGAATGCACCAATCACAGCCATTCATTCAGTGCTGGCTGTGATTGGCTTATGTGGGCTGTCAATCAGCCGACTCAGCCATTTAGAGCAATCTCTTGCTAGAGGCGGGGATTTCCAATTGCCATCGTCAACAAGAGATCCCCTGCCAGCTTGATGAATGCAGGGAAGGCTGCATGGAGGTCCGAGGACCCAGCGGCAGCTGCTGGGTGAGAATTGGTTTTTTTCAGCATCCTTTGCTAAAAACGCAGCTAAAACTCTGGCATAACTCATGCGAGCGCTGCCGAAACCGGGCAGAATCTGCAGGAAACGCCTGTGTGAGGTAGGCCTTTGGGGGCCCATACTAAGAATAAAGCATTATAGTTGGGGCCCTATTACAGGTTTTGCATTTGGGCCCAGGAGCTTCCAATTACGCCTCTGCATTAAGGGGTTAAAAGAAGTTGGGGGCCCGAGATAAACTTTTGCACCCGGGCCCCGAAGCCTTCAGCTACGCTTCTGATTAAACCCTACTGTAAAAAGGATTGCCAGCCCAAAATATATGCATATAAGAGAAAAAAAAATTGCCCCCAAAGATGTCCAAAGCATTTAACCCCTTATTGGAAGCATCCCGACAACCAGCACTGCGGCCGCTTCACACATGGAAAACAAACCCAAGCAATATAACTGCTTAAGCATCTGAAAAGGGTCTGGACGGCCGAAACGCGTCCTGTGATTCTGCTCTCATGCAATAAGGTTCATCCAAAGAAGAAGCAGCGTGTTCCGGGAAGTATATTTAACCCCTTAGTGACCTATTTTGGAGCTAAGGACATGACAATTGTGGGGACATTTTCATCTCCACTTTTCAAAAGCCAGAACTTTTTTATTTTTCCGGCCGGATGAGGGGTGTTTTTTGCGTGGCGTGATAGCATTTTGGGTACATATAATGTATCGTAGAACTTTCAGCCTGTTTTTTTTGTAGGGTATGAAGGAAAAGCACATCAATTCCGCCATTGTGTATTTTTACAGAGTGTTAATCATGCAGCATAAATGACGTGATAGAATCGGTACGATTACAAGATCAAAGTTAGATTTGTAAATATATAAAAACCCCATTTAGTTGGAAAATATATATTTTTTCCATCATTGAGGTCAAAGTTCTATAACTTTTGCACTTTCCCACTGACGGAGCTGTGTGAGGGCTAGCTTTTTGCATGACAAGCTGCAGTTTTAGAGGTACCGTTTTGGGGTATATATGTTTTTTTAAATCACTTTCATTGCATTTTTTGTAATGCTTTATAATGTCCTTGTAGGGGATTTGAACCTGTGATGTTATGATCACTATGATAGTACACTGCAGTACTTCTGTACTGCAATGTATAATCACTATTAGTAGCGATACTAGGCCATTGTCTGGTGTTTGGTTGCCATGGCAAAATATTGTCACTCCGCAATTCCACAATGGAGGGCCGATGACGTCACAAAGGGAGCGCTGCCCCTTTGTGAACCCTTTACATGCCATGATCAACATTTCTCACAGCATGTAAGAGGTTAACAGTAGGGATTGGTGTTCTCACCGATCCTTGCTGTTGTAGTGGGAGGCCAGCTGTTAGTCACAGCCAGCGCTTGCTGCGGATGGTGTGGGCTTTGCTTCTGAGCCCTTGTCATCCATAGGACATAAACTTATACCCATTTGTGGGAACTGCCTCTCAGGCAGAACACACATTTATGGGGGAAGTCTTTAAAGAAGACATCCTGTGTATAGAAGACACATAGCAGCAGCTCCTCCAAGCAGCTCAGCGAGGACAGAGAATCTGAGATACAGAGGGGAAACCTGGCAATCAGTGCTGGATATGGCCTTATTCCTCGTATTGTGACGGTTTGGGACGTAAGACCTGACTTATTGTGACTGTTTGATACAACTTTCCTTTTTTTGTTTTCTCTTCTCATAGACTGGCACACAAGCAGCCACACATAGCAGAACTGCGTGGTCCCTGCATATGTGATACTCACATGTGGAACACGGATCTGAAGATGTAGCGATTTACATGGCCGGACTTTTTCTAACTTCTAGTCTCAATTTCCAAAGTAGTAATGCTTTTTATTAAAACCCTGTAACTCAGTTTTGGTCTTCCTAAGCCCCCCTGTTTCTGGGCCCGAAGCAAGGGCCTAGTGGGCCTAATGGTTAAAACAGCCCTGGACCCCCAATGTTCTTCAAGCCACCGGTTCGATGATTTGTGTAGGTAGGACTGTCTTTCCATATGTGATACTAATAAAGATGGGCGCTTAGCTCTGATCATGTCAGACGAGAAGCCTAAATTACCTGTCTTTGGTCCACTTTATGGCTGGCGCTGGTTCCCCTACAGAACTGCAGGGCAGCCGGACGTCCTTCATCCAAGGAGTGCTCACCGTACCACCAAATGATATAATTTTGGCTGGAGCTATGACAGAATACACGTATCTCAGTGCGATAGCGGAGGCAGACCTGACATGATTCGACTTCATTCACTCCATATGATTTTAATGCAAAAGAACAGAAAATCTGTCCGTACCTTTTCCTGCTGGCTCAATCATCACCCTTTCACTCACGTTGCCACGTCCAGCAGATGTCACGGCGGCGACCCAGAGCATGTACTGCTGGCCGCGGAGCAGGTGCATGATCCGGTAGTGCAGGAACTCGGGGCTCGTCTCGTATTCACTAGGAGCCTTCAAAAGGAGCAAAGAAAATCCCTTCAGGTGCAAATCCCAGGAAACAAAAGAGGAGTATTTGGATGGCAAAGCGTTAACAATCGTACAATGTGGCTCCAAGAATCCCATATAAGCAAATTATTTTACCTCGTCCTAATTAACTCTAATTAGCTGCTTTTTAGCCAGCAGCACCAGCGCTTCCATCCAGAGACGAGGAGAGAAAACTTCAAAAGCGTAAAAACTTCAAAGATTTCCATTTTATTCAGATGAATCTTCCATCCTTGGGGGGTGTAGGGGGGGGGGGGGCTGCAAACAGTAGTAAGACAACGGTATAGGGGGATGGGGCCACAAGAGCTGGGCAGCAATCTAATCTGGTGGTTATTGCTGCGCTCCCATTGAAAAATAAAAATTGTGGAAGGTAAGAAAAACATGCCTTCTTCCAGAAACGATGCCGGATTTATCCAAGGGTTGTGTCTAGTTTAGCAGCACAGCTTTATTCACTTGAATGAGGCTGCCCTGCAGTACCAGACACAACCACTGGCCAAGAGTGGCATCAGCTCAATACAATCCCTTTAAATGCTACCAAATTGGTGTTTACTTGGCCAACTGCCTAGGCAGACAATGACATGTTCAACATGACGGAGGTCCATTAAGAGCAAAGAGGGGTTCACATGTTAATAGTGTAACTACTGGCCATGTGACGTTATCCACTTGAGAGCGGTCACGGACGCTCAAGATGTGCCCTAATTTTTCTCCAGCCTTGACATGTGCCAAGATGAGAGACGCAGAAGGACAGAGGCTGCCATGTTAAAAACGTGTACCTGCAATGGATGCCTCAACGGATCCCGCGTCCGCAGGCTACAAAACCGTTTAAGGGCTCATTAAGATCTGCGTTTCCGTTTATCCCCATTGATTTCGCTGGGTTTTCAATAAACGGAGAGCTTTCAGTTCACTTCTGTTCCGTTTTTCCGTTACGTTGCAGGCTGTGCTATCTGCACGATGGGTGTGAACGAGCCCTAACGTCTCCACAAAGCCCGCTGCGAGTGTGAACGAGCCGAACGTCTCCACAGAGCCTGACTGTCTCCACAGAGCCCACGGCAGGTGTGAACGAGCCGAATGTCTCCACAGAGCCTGCTGTGGGTGTGGATGAGCCCAAACGTCTCCACAGCGCCCGAACGTCTCCATAGAGTTCGCGGTGGGTGTGAACAAGCCCGAACATCACCGCAAAGTCCAAACGTCTCCAAAGAGCCCGCAGCGGGTGTGGATGAGCCCAAATGTCTCCACAGAGCCCAAGGAGCATGTGAACGAGCCTGAATGTCTCCACAGAGCCCATGGTGGGTGTGAACGAGCACGAACATCTCCACAGAGCCTGACTGTCTCCACAGAGCCTGCGGCAGGTGTGAACGAGCCTAAACGTCTCCACAGAGCCCACGGCGGGTGTGAATGAGCCTGAATGTCTCCACAGAGCCCATGGCGGGTGTGAACGAGCCCAAATGTCTCCACAGAGCCCGTGGCAGCTGTGAACGAGCCCAAATGTCTCCACAGAGCCCGTGGCAGCTGTGAACGAGCCCAAATGTCTCCACAGAGCCCGTGGCAGCTGTGAACGAGCCCAAATGTCTCCACAGAGCCCGTGGCAGCTGTGAACGAGCCCAAATGTCTCCACAGAGTCCGCGACAGGTGTGAATGAGCCAAACTTCTCCACAGAGCCCGCATCGGGTGTGAACCAGCCCAAACGTCTTCACAGTGCCCGAACGTCTCCACAGAGCTCACGGTGGGTGTAAACGAGCCCGATCATCACAACAGAGTCCGAACGTCTCAAAAGAGCCCGCAGCAGGTGTGGAAGAGTCAAACTTCACCACAGAGCCCGCATTGGGTGTGGACCAGCCCGAACGTCTCCACAGCGCCGGAACGTCTCCACAGAGCTCGCGGTGGGTGTGGACGAGACCAAATGTCTCCACAGAGCCCAAGGCGTGTGTGAACGAGCCTGAAAGTCTCCACAGAGCCCATGGCGGGTGTGAACGAGGCCGAACATCTCCACAGAGCCCATGGCGGGTGTGAACGAGCCCTAATGTCTCCACAGAGCCCGCGGGAAGTGTGAACAAGCCAAACTTCTCCACAGAGCCCGCCTTGGCTGTGGACCAGCCCAAACATCTCCACAGTGCCTGAACGTCTTCACAGAGCTCACGGTGGGTGTGAACAAGCCTGAACATCACCACAGAGCCTGAACGTCTCAAAAGAGCCCGCAGCGGGTGTAGACAAGCCTGAACGTCTCCACAGAGCCTGTGGTGGGTGTGAACGAGCCCAAATGTCCCCACAAAGCCCGTGGCAAGTGTGAACGAGCCACAACGTCTCCACAGAGCCCATGGCGCGTGTGAATGAGCCTGAACGTCTCCACAGAGCCTGCGGCAGGTGTGGATGAGCCAAAACGTTTCCACAGCACCCGAACGTCTCCACTGAGCCCGCGGCAGGTGTGAACGAGCCAAATTTCTCCACAGAGCCCGCATCGGGTGTTGATGAGCCCGAACATCTCCACAGCGCCTGAACGTCTCCACAGAGCTCACGGTGGGTGTGAACAAGCCCGAACGTCTCCACAAAGCCCACGGTGGGTGTGAACAAGCCTGAACGCCTCCACAGAGCCCACGGCGGTTGTGAACAAGCCCAAATGTCTCCACAGAGCCCGCGACAGGTGTAAACGAGCCCAAACGTCTCCTCAGAGCCCACGGCGGGTGTGAACGAGCCCGAATGTCTCCACAGAGCCCAAAGTGTGTATGAACGAGCCCAAATGTCTCCAAAGAGCCAGCAGCGGGTGTGAAAGAGCCAGAAAGTCTCCATAGAGCCCGAAAGTCTCCATAGAGCCAGCGGCGCATGTGAACGAGGCCGAACGTCTCCACAGAGCCCGCGGCAGGTGTGAACGAGCCCAAACATCGACACAGAGCCCATGGCGGGTGGGAACAACCCCGAACGTCTCCACAGAGCCCATGGCAGGTAGGAACGAGCCAGAACGTCTCCACAGAGCGTGCGGCAGGTGTGAACGAGCCAAAACGTCTCCACAGCTCCCGAACGTCTCCACAGAGCATGCGGCAGGTGTGAACGAGCCCGAACGTCTCCACAGAGCCCATGGTGGGTGGGAATGAGCCCGAACGTCTCCACAGAGCCCATGGTGGGTGGAAACGACCCCGAACGTCTCCACAGAGCCCATGGCGGGTGGGAACGAGCCCGAACGTCTCCACAGAGCGCATGGCGGGTGGGAACGAGCCCGAACGTCTCCACAGAGCGCATGGCGGGTGGGAACGAGCCCGAACATCTCCACAGCTCCCGAACGTCTCCACAGAGCCCGCGGCAGGTGTGAACGAGCCTGAACGTCTCCACAGAGCCCATGGCGGGTGGGAATGAGCCCGAACATCTCCAAAGAGCCCATGGCGGGTGGGAACGAGCCCGAACGTCTCCACAGAGCGCATGGCGGGTGGGAACGAGCCCGAACATCTCCACAGCTCCCGAACGTCTCCACAGAGCCCGCGGCAGGTGTGAACAAGCCCGAACGTCTCCACAGAGCCCATGGCAGGTGTGAACGAGCCTGGATGTCTCCACAGAGCCCACAGCATGAGTACACGAGCCCAAATGTCTCCAAAGACCCCGCGGTGGGTGTGAACGAGCCAGAACGTCTCCATAGAGCCTGAAAGTCTTCGTAGAGCCAGCGGAACGTGTGAACGAGGCTGAACGTCTCCATAGAGCCCGCGGCAGGTGTGAATGAGCCTGAACGTCTTCACAGAGCCCACAGCGTGTGTGAACGAGCCTGAATGTCTCCACAGAGCCAATGGCAGGTGTGATTGAGCCCAAATGTCTCCACAGAGCCTGCGGCAGGTGTGAACAAGCCCAAACATCTCCACAGAGCCCACAGCGGGTGGGAACGAGCCCGAACGCCTCCACAGAGCCCACGGCAGGTGTGAACGAGCCCGAACGACTCCACAGAGCCCACGGCAGGTGTGAACGAGCCTGAACGTCTCCATAGAGCCAAAATGTCTGCACAGGGCCCGCAGCGGGTGTGAAAAGGTCAGAACGTCTCCATAGAGCCTGAACGTCTCTACACAGCCCGCAGAGCATGTGAACGAGCTTGAACATCTCCACAGAGCCTGTGGCAGGTGTGAACGACCTCGAATGTCTCCACAGATCCTCAGCAGGTGTGAATGAGCCCAAACGCCTCCACAGAGCCCGAACATCTTCACAGAGCCAACGGCAGGTGTGAATGAGCCCGAAGGTCTTCACACAGCCCACGGCGGGTGTGATCGACCCAGAACTTCTCCACAGAGCCGACGGTGGGTGTAAAGGAGTCTGAACATCTCCACAGAGCCCAAATGTCTGCACAGGGCCCGTGGCAAGTGTGAACGTCTCCACAGAGTCCACGGCGGATGGGAACGAGCCCGAACGTCTCCACAGAGCCCAAATGTCTGCACAGGGGCTGCGGCAGGTGTGAACGAGCCTGAACGTCTCCACAGAGCCCACGGCAGGTAGGAACGAGCCAGAACATCTCCACAGAGCCCACGGCAGGTGTGAATGACCCCAAACGTCTCCATACAGCCCACAGTGGGTGTGAATGAGCCCAAACGTCTCCACAGAGCCCAAATGTCTGCACAGGGCCCGCAGCGGGTGTGAATGAGCCAGAGCGTCTCCACAGAGCCCGAGGCATGTGTGGATGAGCCCGAACGTCTCTACAGAGCCTGCGGCAGGTGTGAACAAGCCCGAACATCTTCACAGAGTCCATGGTGGGTGTGAAGAAGTCCGAACATCTTCACAGAGCCTACAGCAGGTGTGAACGAGCCCAAACATCTCCACAGAGCCTACAGCAGGTGTGAACGAGCCCGAACATCTTCACAGAGCCTACAGCAGGTGTGAACGAGCCCAAACATCTCCACAGAGCCCACGGTGAGTGTAAACGATCCTAAATGTCTTCACAGAGCCCGCAGCAGGTGTGAACGAGCCAGAGCGTCTCCACAGAGCCCGAGGCGTGTGTGGATGAGCCCAAACGTCTCCACAGAGCCTGCGGCAGGTGTGAAAGAGAGAGAACAACTTCACATCACAGAGTCCATGGCGGGTGTGAACGAGCCCGAACATCTTCACAGAGCCTACAGCGGGTGTGAACGAGCCCGAACATCTTCACAGAGCCTACAGCGGGTGTGAACGAGCCCGAACATCTTCACAGAGCCTACAGCGGGTGTGAACGAGCCCAAACATCTCCACAGAGCCCACGGCGAGTGTGAATGAGCCCAAATGTCTTCACAGAGCCTGCAGCAGGTGTGAACGAGCCAGAACGTCTCCACAGAGCCCGAGGCATGTGTGGATGAGCCCGAACGTCTCCACAGAGCCCAAATGTCTCCACAGATCCCGCGATATGCGTAAACGAGCCAGAACGTCTCCACAGAGCCCGCGACAGGTGTGAATGAAC